>NC_142070.1:17267500-17898750 GCF_059756535.1 Pantherophis guttatus | reverse complement strand
TCATAAAATTAAACTAGCATTTCTGATAAGGTGGTGAAATTTTGAAATTCAATTTTCTCTGAGAGAGAGGGAGAGGGGGGGAGAGAGAGAGAGAGGGAGAGGGAGAGAGAGCTGTAACTATACCTAAAAGCTATAGCTTAATCGGAGTTATGACTATATGTTATTTTCTCTCTCTACTTTCCACTGATTCAGTAAAAAAAAGATTTTAATCAAAGACAGGTGTAGGTAGTCTAGTGACAGACTGATATGCAATCTTTAGTGGTGCTACATAACTCTAGGGTCCCAGGACTTTTGGAACCCGTCAGAAAACACTCCAAGTTGATGCCAAATTATATTTTAGAATGTAACAGGAGGAAATTCTAAAATAGATCCAGAGTAATCATATAACATCCAGTTATTTAATTAAATTAATTTTAAATCAGTTTTTTGTCCTAGCTCCACCTGCTGCTTTATCCAGCCATTGTATCCCATGCCTATCATCGCTATCAAATACAGACCATGGTACAGAAAAAATGTGCAATCAGGCTCAAGGCAATGTTTAGCATTATTAAATCCAAGCAGCCATATCACCATAAACTGAAGACATGAAATAGATGAAAAATGTACTTAATAGTACAGGAAGCAGAGCAAGATCCTTATATATTAAGCCGGTATCACCAACAAAGACTTCTGGGTCTGAAAGAGGAATTTTTCCACTTCTTGAATAGAGTTATCAGAAGTTTAGTGAAGTTTACTATCTTCTGCTTTTGCTACTGAGTTCCTCCCTTAGCTTGGGTTCTGGTATTTATAGAAAATATGACCAAATGCTCACAGGATCAAGTCTTTTCTTTTTTGCACTTTGGTCATCCTTATCTTCAGAATCATTCATTGCACCTTCTTCAATCTTTCTCTTTCGAGATCCTCCTTTTATAAGTAAAAAGTACATTGAATTAATATTTGAAAAGGACTTTCTGTCTAATATCTAAGTGATTAGGGTTATTCGTATTATTTCAGGAATAGTTAAATAATATAATAAAATTATGTTGGACTGGCTGTCTTATTTAAAAATGTAAACTTAACTCACAATCATAATTCTCTCTTTAAAATGAATAGTACTGTAGAACAATTAAGATTAGCCTCCCACCTCCATGTTTTGAAACACTTATTTCTTACTAGCTGAATACCCGTGCTCTGCTATGAAACTATGTGATCAGGCTTGATAAATCGAAACTTACAGCTTGAAAATTAATGAGCAGTTACAATGGGCCTCTCCTCTCCCCTTCTCTCCCTCAGCCTTGCCCCCCAGAAACAACTCCTACCCTATTCCCTTCTCTCCCTCAGGCTTGCCCCACAGAAGCCTGTCCTATGCTATCCCGTTCTCTCCAGAATTATTTTCAAGTTGGGAGGGGGAGTAGAACGTCTAACTACTTAGCATCAGAGCGTGTTATAATAATATAGGAAATACTAGTGCTCTGATGGTCATTTCGAAAAATCCTTTCTTAGTGAGCACCTAGAAGCCAAGAGGAACATACTTGGCAAATTTCAAGTTTGTAGGCTTTATGGTTCTGGAGATTTTGTGATTACGGCGTGAGTGGTTTTCGCTTTTATATATATATATATATATATAGATCCATGTTCTAGACAGTATTTTTAGTTCTGTTCATGTACAGGCAATATATAATTTACAGTGTGAAAGTTGTATATCATTTAATGGCAAATATTGCCACAAACACAGCTTTTTGTCTTTTCTTCTCACAAACTACAATTCAGATGAGTGTGTGAGCTCAGTATCTTCAATATATAATGTCATGTATCTATTCATTACACTCCCCCCTCTTGATTTTAAGTTAAAATTATAATAAATTCTAGTGTGTATAAACACATTTGCTCAAATTAAGTCACAGTCCAATGTGCAGTAAAAACATTAGGCTGCTTCATTCACTTGAACATCACTGGCATTGACAAAATCACCATTAGTCAATTGCAAACTACAGCTTTACTTGGAATAGCTTACGTCCTGCAATGATACAAGCAATATTATTAAACAGCATCTGCATATCCCCAAGTCTTGGGAAGGACATTGTAAATAGATAAAAATGCCAAATGTATGTGACAGACTGTGTGACCAACCATCATACAAATTCTAAATCTCTGTTAATATGATAAATAATACGGAAAATATTACATGGTAATAGTACCATTAGTTCAAATTAATCAAACAAATTAATTACATTTATTTTACGTTGTTTCATTTTCACAATGTAATCAATTGTCGCCTTTCAGAAGAAATGAATAATTTCTCCCCCTTCGACAAATAGGTGTTCAATAATTGAACATAAAACTTGGTCATTGTTTACAGACTTGTTTATTCTTCCCTGACTCTTTGTACACATGAATATACCCACTATAGTGTCTTTGTCAGTTACTATAAAAAAATCTGAAATTTTAGTGTTATGTTAAACCTCTATTTTAAAAAAACAGAAGCTGAGGGCAATGGGGAAACAAAGAACCAGATCGAAACAAAACATCTTTGTGAAGTATTTAAACACTGTAAAATTGAAAAAGCATTTTGTTTAAAGTACATCTACAAGGTCTCAATTTAAGCAATTTTAATAGATTTCTGTACATGCAGTATATTATAAAATATATTTTAGTTTTAGGATACGTTTATATGCGTAAAATGATGGTTTTAATTTGTTTGGTTTCTGAAAAAAGTTACATGCACAGTAGGAACTAACCACCTGTTTGTGCGTATTTAGCAATGAGTGACACTTAGTGACTTCTCATAACTTTGGAAAAAAGAATTTAAGAACATGTGACATTAGGTATGTAACAGAGTTGTTACTATTTTGACTCTCTTTGTATACAAGTTTCAGTATTTTATGTAAGTTTTTTGTTAGTATTTGTCAGTAGGTCTATATATTTGAACAATAATAAGATGATGTGATGAAATAGTTATATCAAAAATGTCAATTACAAAAAAAGAGAAAAATAAATAAAAAATAGCCATATACCTTCATCAAACAATTTTAGACCAGCAGCTATAGCTTCATCCATAGTATTCGTTGATTTTATGAGCTACAAGAAGAGAAAAATATTTTTCTAAATTTAAATTATTATTACTTTAAAATTTTGCTACGAAATTCTATGCATTTTTATTCAGAAATGCAATATACAGTATATGTGTGTGTGAGACAGAGACGCTGAATACATCATTGTTATCCTCTTTCTAATACAGGCAATCCTCAGCTTAAAGGTAAAGGTTCCCCTTGCACAAGGTTCCCGACTCTAGGGAGCGGTGTTCATCTCCATTTCAAAGCTGAAGAGCCAGTGCTGTCCAAAGATGTCTCCGTGGTCATGTGATAAGCATGACTAAATGCCAAAGGCGCACAGAACGCTGTACCTTCCCACCAAAGGTGGTCCCTATTTTTCTACTTGCATTTTTTATGTGCTTTTGAACTGCTAGGTTGGCAGAAGCTGGGACAAGTAATGGGAGCTCACCCCATTATGCGGCACTAGGGATTCGAACCGCTAAACTGCCGACCTTTCAATTGACAAGCTCAGCTTCTTAGCCACTGAGCCACTGCATCCCTAGTCCTCAGTTTATAACCATTCATTTAGTGATTACTTACATTCTAATTAAGGCTGTTGAAAAACAGGGAAAGAGAAGACAAGAAATCTCTGACAGAGATTTATCTTCAGACATTCAAGGTATGTCTATGGATATTTCCTGATAATTATATTATAACGCTGTACCTCTAATAATGCTTGGTCACTTTTTTGTGGGAAAAGTTCTTTTAGTGTTTGGAGTTTACAATAATTCAGATCCTCCTCCTCCTCTTCCTCTGTGGATTCTGACATTTCAGCTGGACTATTTCTATGGAGAGATTGTGATGATTCATTCTCACTTTCATCATCAGAAGGTTCAGAACTGTAAATGTGGAGATAAAATATTATGACAATTTTTACTGTAGAATTAAAAAATATATCATACAATACATAAACAGACATTAGGTAACAATGGTTAGTGGTTAGAAGGGGCTCAATCAAAAAAGCAGGAGCAATTTTTTATTTTCTTTAATCTAAGATTATTATTTTTTTGCATTCTTTTTAAAATGTAGTAGGGTTTTTTTTAGATCAGGATTTTAAGTCCCCAGCCCCCAGGCCGCAGCCTGCAATTGGCTGTGGCCTATTCGGAACAGGCCACCCATGAGGTGGTGAACAGGTGTGTGCATGCAGCTCCACTTGTGCCAGCGGTGAGCGCTTGCACAAGAAGCTCTATTTGCATGAGTGGCGAGCACTCACACGTGAAGCTCCATTTTGGAATATTTTATTCTAGTTATATTTTTTTCTGATTTCATTTCTGATTCAATATTCCATGTTCAACCTACCTCCTTAGAAAAACAAGCAAAAAATAAACCTGAAATATTCAAGACCAATATATCAGAAAGGCAGATTGTCAACCTATGGGAAGAACATTTAAACATTAATAAGAAAAACTTTTCTGGAAAGATCTAATGTATCTTAATGTATCTTATCATATTAGCATCTCCCTTGACAACTTTCACAATGTTACTAATTATTTATTTATTTATTCATTTTATTATTTAAATTTGTATGCCACCCTTCTCCCGAAGGACTCAGGGCGGTGAACAGCCAAAATTAAAATACATACAATATAAAATTTAAAAATAATTTAAAAACAGAATTAAATCGAATTGGCTTCCCAAAAGTTAAAACCCATTACCCTTAAAATAACCCATTAAAATTTTAAGCCAGCCCATCTTGCTGAAATAGGAAGGTCTTCAAAGTTCGACGGAAGGTCCGGAGGTCCGGGATCAGTCGTATTCCTGGGGGTAGCTTGTTCCAGAGGGCGGGTGCCCCCACACAGAAGGCTCTCTCCCTGGGGGTCGTCAGTCGACATTGCTTGGCCGACGGCACCCTGAGGAGGCCCTCTCTGTGGGAGCGAATTGGCTGGTGGGAGGTTATCGGTGGCAGAAAGTGGTCTCGTAAATAACCGGGCCCTAAGCCATGGAGCGCTTTAAAGGTGAGAACCAGTACCTTGAAGTGCACCCGGAAGACCACCGGAAGCCAGTGCAGCTCGCGCAGGCAAGGTGTCACATTCTGGACCAGCTGGAGGTTCCGAGTGCTCCTCAAGGGGAGCCCCATGTAGAGAGCGTTGCAGTAGTCCAGGCGAGAGGTGACGAGGGTGTGAGTGACCGTGCATAGGGAGTCCCGATCCAGAAAGGGACGCAACTGGCGTATCAGGCGAACCTGATAGAAAGCCCCCCTGGCCATGGCCGTCATATGCTCTTCTAAAGACAGCCGTGCATCCAGGAGGACACCCAAGTTACGAGCCCTCTCCGTGGGGGCCAATGACTTGCCTCCAATAGCCAGCGATGGCACCAGCTGGCTATATCGGGACGCCGGCATCCACAGCCACTCGGTCTTGGAAGGGTTGAGTCGACGCCTGTTCCTCCCCATCCAGACCCGCACGGCCTCCAGGCACCGGGACATTAAAAACAACTTTATGGTGAATCTCTGTATTTTATTCAGAACTATATCCATTAAGTTCACATTAAGTACCACCTTATTACCTTTATGCTGAAAATTTTGTATTGTTTCATAGGAAATGTCATGCCCATGTCGGCGCATGCAACTGCGGAGGAAGACGACTGAATCTGGAACTGGAGCCAACAGAGATTGAGGGGGCAGCTTCATTGGCTTCGGAGGAAAATGGGGAGGAGCAGGGCCAGTCAGGCCAGGGATTTTCAGAATTAGGCTTGTAGGCAGGGAGGAACAGGGGCTGGATGACCAAGAGAGGCTAAACTGTGAACATGAGAGACACAGCTCAGGCAATGAGCAAGGACCATCCTGTCCTGATCTGTGAGCACGGAGAGTGGAGAGAAGGTGAGAACAGCGCAAACTAAGCCAGCTACTCAGGAGGAGAGCACCCCACCCCACTTCATAAGGCATACCTGGGGACTGAGACTTAAGGAAATTCTGTGGGGAGGGGCATTTGTCGGGAACAAACCTGAATTCCTGGAGTGTTGAGTGCTGATATTTGAACTTTCCTGGATTTCGTGAAGTCTTTCTAGATTTCTGGATTACCTTCTGTGGTCCCTTGCTTCCTGCACTCTTCAACTTGCCCTACTGGATTTATTGCTGTGCAGCCATGGTGGTCACAGTGTTGGGTTGGACTATTTGCAGCCAGAGGCTGCTTGAGGTGTGTGTGTGTGTCATCACTTTGCTCTGGGACTTGCCAGAAACGTGGGAGCATTTGGGGAAATTTGGAGCAATAAAGGGGTGGTTTGAACTGCAAACTGCATGTATTATCTCTGTGCCGTGCCCCAGATCATCACAGGAAACTTGAACATCAAATCCTAAAGATTCCAGATTGATTTTTAATTTTAAAATAAGCAATTAATCTGAAAGAAGTTATAAAACTTACATTATAATAACATCCCTTCTAGAAACCGAGGATTGCTTTGTATTTTTGCATTTCCCTCGTACTTCTTCTTCATCTTCACTGTCAGATGACAATTCAATAACATCTTTCTTAGATTTAAAATACTTTGATAGCACTGTCCTCTTGGATTCAGGAGTTTCTGGAATACTGGAGTCATCTTTGGAAGCAGAATGAATGATACAAAATATACATTATTCATAAATCGAATTATAATGCTTTTTGTAACTAACTGTATTTTGTGATACAATGACAAATAAAAATTTGTTCTTAACTCTGAATTCTTAACTCAGAGAATTCTTAACTGATGGCAGAGACAAATGTGAACACACAAAGTGGCCTATTTGATATGCTCCCCTGAAGCATAATGAAAATTTATTGACCAGCTGTAATAGTAACAAATGGCTAGAAAGATTTACTGATATAGCAAGATGGAAATCAAGAAAGAACTTGCAACTTGAAGTGCACTGGACTCAATAAAACATAGCTTACATATATATGCTCTATATTTGATAACAGTTCCAATGAAATATGTGCTTTCCCAAAATTTTCTGATTTATATAACTATCACCAAGCCTGAATCAAGAATATTTTATTCTTGATTTTAAAATAGGTGCACCAAAGCATTCAATAAATTCAGAATGGATTAGAAACAGACATCTCATCGAACAAGAACAAAAAATATGTTTTTAAAGATTAATAAAATTTATAAATAAAATAATTGTTTTATGATTTTGACTTGTAATGTAATATATGAGACCAAGGAAATGGAAAATTTTGTTTAAAAAAATCAATGCAACAAGCTCCGTTTAGAAGAGATTGAATGCCACTTAACTGGCAAAACCGCCTACTAACAAAATCATCTTCTAATAAAAACTCCATCTTACCTGAATTGAGACTTATCTAATATTTAGGTTACTTATAGATATACAATCATTTATAAGGAATTAACATCAGACATATTAAATAATTTATATTATTTATATAACAGGTTACATTGAACATGTTCTGAAATCAGAGACAGGCAATCTGATGTTCTTCCCAACTGTCCTATATAGTCACAGGGGCAATCCATGCAGGGAATTCGATAGATTACAGAGAGAAGTTCCCTAAAGATGGGCTCCAGCACAAGTCTGAAGGCTCCGGGAAAAAAACCTCTGGTCCTGGTGACCAACTCAGATTGAATCTTGTAATTTAATAACTATCTAGTTTTCTAGAGAATACCAGTATTTTTGTTTTGGAGTAATTTATTTTAAAGTAGATCAGTAAAGTGGTGTACATAGGATCTTGATTACTGTATTTTCCGGCGTATAAGACGACTTTTTAACACATGAAAATCTTCTCAAAAGTCGGGTGTCGTTCTTCTGTAACCAGGCTGACCAGCCCGAAAGGCTCTGACGAGCCTTAAATGGCTCTGACGATCCCAGCTGAGTTGCCTGCTAATCAGGCAACTCAGCTGGGATTGCCAGAGCCATGTAAAAGGAAAAAAGTTTTTTTCTTTTACATGGCTCTGGCGATCCAAACTCTGACGATCCCAGCTGAGTTGCCTGCTAATCAGGCAACTCAGCTTGGATCGCCAGAGCCATGTAAAAGAAAAAACGTTTTTTCCCTTTTACATGGCTCTGGCGATCCAAGCTCTGACGATCCCAGCTGAGCTGCCTGCTAATCAGGCAACTCAGCTTGAATCGCCAGAGCCATGTAAAAGGAAAAAAGTTTTCCCCCTCCAGCTTGCTTACCTTAGCTGCTAGTCGCAACGCTTGCCTTGCTTCGCTTGCCTGAATCCATTCCATCAGCAAGCAACTCCCTGCCTGCAATCAAGCAGGCAGGGAGTTGTGGACGTCAACTCCCAGAATTCCTCAGCCAGCAAAGCAAAGCTGGCGGAGGAATTCTGGGAGTTGAAGTCTACAAGTCTTAAAAGTTGCCAAGGTTGGAGACCTCTGTTCTATTGGGTAAGTTTTTTTCCCCTTTGGGAGCTTTAAAAAAAATAGTTAATTGGGGTTTTTTTTAGTTGTTCTTTTTTAGACCTAGGAAGTTTTAAATTTCGCTTTCATATAAAAATAAAAATAAAATAAAATAATATTTGTGCAGCTTTCTGAGATTTAGTGTATTTCTGTAGTGTTTCACTCTAACTACACAAACACACAAAATCTCACAAAGCTGTATGTGGAATTTTGTGTGTGTAAAGTGTGAAAGTTGTTTTTTGGGGCTTTTTGTGGCTGTGTGAGGTTCCTGCTTGTTGCAGGAGCCATTTTGGGTCTAGCACAGCTGCTTTTACATTGTGGGTGAGCCAGTTGATGTTTTTTAATTTTTATTTGGTGTGCATTGGAAGAGGGGTAGTCTTATACGGCAAGTATAGCCCAAACCCTATATTTTAACAGGAAAAGTCGGGGGTCGTCTTATACGCCCAGTTGTCTTATAGGCCGGAAAATATGGTAATTTATACATTAGGGGAAAAAAAAACAAAAAAACAGGATTTACCGGTTTCCTCAGACACATCAGATGCTGGAGAGGTTGGTCCACTAGTATGATCATCATCATCTTCTCCACCAACAGTAATAGCATGATCTTCTGAAGGAGAAGGAATTGTAGAATTCTTTCTTATAGTACTGAAAGCAGTGGGCTCTTTCTGATCTTCAGGAGAATCTGAAGATGGAGCATTTTGTCCTTCAACGTTGGCCTTCTTCTCAAAGCGAAAGCGGTCCAAATTAAACAAATTCATGATTTTCGTGCTTCACTTTTGCCACAGTTTATAATGTTCAGTTTTAAATTTGCTGGGAATTGTAACAGCCCCACATAAATAAAGTGTAACTGGAGAAAAAATAAGGCAGGCTATTAATGAAGATAATCAACGATATAATGTCGTGTCAGGCGTGTATTTTACCAAGCTTCAGCTGTGTTTAACAGTCAGCACTGCTCTATGGTTGTCTTAGTTTTTTCAGACATTTCTTTCCAAACTGTTTTAATGCTGTACATTTTAAGACAAATTCCTTCATTGCAAGATGCTAGGAAAATGCTTAATGTTTACTTATTCTCTTCATACATTCCTTAGGTGTATTCTAATTCTTTATTCTAAGATTAAATTAATTTTAGTGATTTTTATACCATAGAATCCTATTTTTATAAGACCCTTTAAAGCATGAGTCCTGAAAAAGCAGTATAGATCTTTTTTTAGATGAATACGGAGGAGTCCCTATAAATCAATATTAGCTTTTTCTTCCCACTTCTACTATTCTTGCGTGCACATGTGACACTAAGCCAAGATAAAATATCTGTTTGTTGACTAAGGTAGAATTTACTTAGTTAATATATCATACTAGGCCATTAGGCATAATTTATGAACCCTAATCATGATTCCAAAGAGCACTCTAAAACAAAAACAAATAAACACATCCCCTTGGGCATTTTTACAGACAAAAATATAAGTACAATTCATTCCTCTGCAAACATTTAAGATTTCAATCAGGGTAAAATTTAGACAAATATTGTGAAATCTGGTATTTGGGTCATTAGATAGCCATTCCACCAATAATCTTGTACATACATACTCATCATATTCCCATACCCAGACAGGAGAATATGATACCCACTCGAATCTGACAGGAGAAGCTTAAAAAGAATCTCTGCAAGTCTGGAGAAAGCCTTGGCTACTTTTGTGATTCAGAGAGAAAAGTACATGTTCTTGCCTAGTATTAAAAAAACTTCATTTGAAGAATTTGCACAGCTACTTATCTCAAGCAGTTATTTGGCAGCCAGACTGGATAATTAAATAGATATAGAGTACTGAACTATTGTCCTGATGCAATATCAGTCTGTTCAGTCAACAATGTTATGGAGCCAAAATATTTACATTAGTTAAAAGGTTTCAGTTTGAGATGCAGAAAACACAAGCTCATCCCCAACAGCCTGCACCCGTCTACAACAGTGAAGGGAGTCAGGGCAGAAAACATCTTGCAGCCAAGAAGGCTCCACACCCGTGTGCACTATACTGGTGACTCTGAGGACACAGATAAACCTCCTAGTGGGCTCAAGGACTCTCTAAAAGAATGCCAATGTTTAGCTATCTGCAAGGAATATAAATCCTTCTATTCACTACCACCCAGTCAGGGGCTGAAGAAGCTTCTTGGATGAGAAACAAAACGTCTTAAAAAAACAAACCAAAAAACCCCCCAAGAATGTCCAGTTGCCTCCTGAAAAAGCACCTTTGGGACACCATGACCTGGATGACTGAGAATCTCCATACACAGTTAGTCAAAAGGGTGTCAGCATGAAATAAAGATAGAAACTAACATTAAGAAACCACTACAGGGAAATTTCCTTATACTGGTGGTCCTTGAGTTATTGGGACCAGAACAACTGGGACCAGAATTTCTATTGCTAAGCAAGGAGATTATTAAACGAGTCATACCCAATTTTACAACCTTTGTTACCACAACTGTTAAACAAATCACTATAGGTGTTAAGCAACTCATGCAGTCATTCGGTGAATCCTGCTTCCCCCGTTGATTTTGCTTGTTGTAAGCCAGCTGGGAAAGTTGCAAATGATCATTCTGAAGGCTATAAATCTTCTAGGCCCTCTTTCGTTCTGACGGCTAAAAAGATTCATAGCTTTCAGAATGATCATGTTCACCTTTTAACCTTCCTATTAGAGACTATCAAAGATCTGACAAAATCATTCATTTGTACTTATTGTATGTATAAATCCGCAATTAATTTCACCCTTTTCCCTCTGTGGAGCCTAGGAGTATATAAGCAAATGTTCTAACTCTGAAAGTGCTGCCGATAAATAAAATTCAAATGCACTCACAAAGTTTTTATTTTGAAACTCTGACCCAGACTATGAAGGTTGTGGCACAATTTAGTACAATGTCCAAACATTTAAAAAAACATTCACCTTCTGCATAACACAAAGAAGTTTATGTATTTGTATAAGTTCACCATCTCCCTTCACAAAACTGTTAGTCTCAACACTTGAGGCCCTTTAAATAGAATTGTTATGTTTCTAATCTGAGTAGCCTACATGGAAGGCCCTAGAAAGAGCAAAGCTGAATATATTATATTATGGAAGTATGTACAAAGAGCTTCGCTTCACTTTAATGACAGTGACTATTTGTATGCCTAGAAAACACCTGAGAATTTGAGGGTGAAGAGTTTCATTTATCCTCTGTCATTCCAGCTATCATTTTCTTTCATCTTGTTGAGATTCTGAGATTCCAAGAACAGCAGTTTAACAGCATCATGAGCTTTCTTCCCATATTCAAGATCTGCAGTTATAGAACAGGGGTGTCAAACTTATGGCCCACGGGCCAGATGCGTCACACGCTGGCCACGCCAACCCCCATTTTAATGAAGGGGGAAAAAAGTTGCGATACGTCATGTGACGACATGTCATCGTGAGTTTGACACCCATTACAGAAGCTCTATGCAGGAATGTGCTTTGACTGGGAATGTAGCCTTTCGCAAATGTACATTTTTGCAAGGTGGGCTTGCAACATGAGTCTTTGCAGACTATTGTCATGCTTTAAGTCAGTGGTTCTCAACCTTCCTAAGACCATTGAAAATATGTGTTTTCCGATGGTCTTAAGTGACCCCTGTGAAAGGGTCATTCGACCCACAAAGGGATCGCGACCCACAGGTTGAGAACCACTGCTTTAAGTTATCCTTTCACGGTAGACAATGTAATGCAAAGTATAGCAAGCAAATGAGAAATAGTGGACGAAAGAAATTAACCACAGAAAAGAAAATGCTATTTTACAATAGCTAATTTACAATATGCCACTATTAACTGTTCTATCCAATACCTTTTTATCCTTTCAAACCATTTCCTCTACAATAGATATACATTGCCTTCCACATTTTAAACTTTCAGTCCTCTCTAAGGATGTCAACACCTCCTCCATCTGATCACCATGCCCAAACTTCCTATAGAACCATTAACTCTCCATTCACGTACTTGAAATCTTATTCATTCTCTCAGTATGACTAAACAACTTCAAGGTACTTTTCTATTGTGGTCACTCACTTTTCAATCTACTGATTCATCCCCTATTCATTCTTGACTCTCTTTACTTATTTTATCGCATTCATATTAAGTACAGGTAGTCCTCGACTTACTACCACAATTAAACCCAAAATTTATGTTAAGTGAGTTTTGGCCCATTTTACGATGCCACAGTTAATTGAATCACTGCACTTGTTAAATTAGTAACATGGTTCTTAAGTGAATCTGGTTTCCCCATTGACTTTGCTTGTCAGAAGATTGCAAAAGCTGTTCATGGGACCCAGGACACTGTAACCGTCATAAATATGAACCAGTTGTCAAGCATCCAAATTTTGATCACATGGTGATGCTGCAACGTTCGTAAGTGGGAAAAATGGTCATAAGTTACTTTTTTCAGTGCCATTGTAACTTTGAATGATCATTAAATGAACAGTTGTAAGTCGAGGACTATCTATACTACATCCGCACTGCATTAAAGTTACTTTTATATTTTTCATGACATAATCAATTCTTATTTTCATATAATAAGGTAGACGGAAGCATGATTTTATACGCATTTTAAATTCTTTTAATAAATGTTGATCCCCTGCTACAGACCACAAACTACCTAGAATTTTATTATCAGCATTTGTATTTAAAATTCCTTCATTTTTCTATTTTCAGGGAACAATCTACCAAGATTCACATAGCCATTTATTTGCTGTATATGTTCCATTTCCAAAAAAATGTTCCATTTTTTTTCTGTCTGATACAACTCCCTCAATCTTTTTGAAACATTAATTTGCAGTTCCATATTCCCTTAACATTTTCATATGCTAATACTTTTTTAAAATATTGACTCTTAGCCAACACGGCATCCTCTGAATGTACACGTATATTCATGCCTTCAACCAACAGACCTCTAACTTCACCCCAAGAAAAGGTTTATCTAAAAAATACATATTAAAAAATCAAGGGGCATTGCCTTATGTGCTCTCAATATTGAATCATTGGTTAAGCACTGAATTTATTCTCACGTACTTTATTTCTACTATAAAACAGTCTGCAACCAACCTTCAACTCTGTATGCATATAAAAGCACCCCATAATTCAAACCCACTAATTTTTACAAATACAGTCATTAATACATTTTTATCATTTAATCAAACTATTTTAAATCGTCTCTACAACTAAACCAAGACTGCACATCCTGCTATGGCAGGAAACCTAGATTATTATATTGCATAACATTTTGCATATGATCAATGTAAAGGTAGTCCTCATTTAGTAGTGATCACAAGTGGGATCAGGAATTCAGGCCGCCAATCTAAGTGGGCCTAAATGAAACTGTCACTGTGCTTATGATCTTCATTCAGCTTTCCTTTGCTTTACAACCAGTAAGGGTCATCAATGCAAGGACCGGTTGCAAAGTTTTCATCACCACCCTAACTCTCTAGATGAGGCAGTTGCAAAGAGGACTTCCTATGAAAAACAGTTATTACCAACCTGCCTTCCATTGAGGACCTGTATACTGCACGAGTCAAAAAGAGGGCTGTGAAAATATTTACAGATCCCTCGCATCCTGGACATAAACTGTTTCAACTCCTACTCTCAAAACGATGCTATAGAGCACTGCACACCAGAACAACTAGACACAAGAACAGTTTTTTCCTGAATGCCATCACTCTGCTAAACAAATATTTCCCTCAACACTGTCAAACTATTCACTAAGTCTGCATTATTATTACTATTAGTCTTCTCATCATTCCCACCACCCATCTCCTTCCACTTATGACTGTATGACTGCAACTTTGTTGCTTGTATCCTTACGATTTATATTGATATTGTTTCCTGATTGCTTATTTGTACCCTATGACTATCATTAAGTGTTGTACCTTATGATTCTTAACGAATGTACCTTGTCTTTTTATGTACACTGAGAGCATATGCACCAAAGACAAATTCCTTGTGTGTCCAATCACAACTTGGCCAATAAAGAATTCTAATTCTATTCTATTCTATATTCATCAAGTCGCTTCAAGGCTTGCATTCCCATCCATGACCAATGGATCATTATTTCACTACACAGTCAGCACTCTCCTTTTGTTTTGTTCTTTTTAAAAAAAAAAAAAATGCATGCCTAATAGCTACAGAACATTTTTTTTTTTAATCCTGCTGTTAGATAAGATTTATTTCCTCCAGCTTGCCTGGTGACAAGGGGCAGATAACTTCCCACCCATCACAAGGGCATCTCTCTCTGATCTCATCATAAAGGCGTTCCTCCTCCTCCTCCTGGCCTGAGGGCAGATCATCCCTTCTGGCATGATTATTTATTTATTTTTTTCCCCCTTTTGCTTCATCGTTGGTTAGGAAACGGGGTTCCTCCCGCACATCTAATCTCCTAACGGCAGATTTTTCACATCATTATTCTCCTCCTCCATCAATCAATACACAACTCTCTCTCTCTCTCTCTCCGATGCAGCACCGTTTCTCTCCAGAATCGGGCAGGCCTTAATCGTGCCCCCCCCTCCACCCCGTCTCTCGAGGGTCCCCCCCCTCACCGCTTTTCCGCCCCCCCATCCCTAATTCCCTATTTTATTCGGGTTTCCCCCCCCCCCTCTATTCCACCATCTTCCCTCATCTCTCCCAGCCTCCCCGTCCGCCTTTCCTCGGGATCGCTTGCTGGGGTTTCCCAGCCAATCCGGGGTTCCCAGCCCACCACGATCATGAGAGCACCTCGGGCACCCCCGTCCACGCCAGCGGCCCCGACTCCTCCCGGCCTGCTTCTCTTCCTCCCCCCCCCCCAACGCCTCCCGTGGCAGAGCCGAGAAAGAGATGGAGACAAAGACGGGAAGAGGGAGGGGAGGAAGGAGAGAGAGAGGAAGCCGGGCGGGCGGGCCGGCGAGCGAGCGAGCATCCTTCCAGATAAGTCTCCGGCTTCCCGCGCTTTCCTTACCGCGGGCCCACGCCGACCCGGCAGGCAAAGGAGCGCTTGCAGAGCGGCGGCGGCGGGAGAACGAGCTGCGGGGGTGAGGCGCGAGAAGGAACCCGGCGGCAGCGGCAGCGGCAGCAGCGGCAGCGATGACGCCGACAACAGCGACAAGTGATGACGATCGAAAGGACGCGCCGAGCCCTTTTGCCAGGAGCCGGGCGGCCCTGGATTTTTTTTTTCAGAAAGCCCGCTAACCACCCCATCAAAACGACGCTTAGTGATGACCTCATTGGTGTGTTTCCCTCCCCGCTCCCCCCCCCTTCCTGGCCCGTTCCCTGTGATAAGCATCCCGTTGGTCCAGGTTTTGTTTTGGTTTTTTTTCCCCACCTCAATAGCCGAGGAGGTTTTTCTTTACATTGAATGGTGAGGATGATGTCCAAGCGTGCGGGACGGCTGAACAAGCGGAGTGCGCAGGCGCAGTTCTCCGCGCTTGCCTCGAGAAGAGATTTAAAGTACTTCATAAACTTCCTTGTGTACAGTTAGAAATAAGAATAAGAATAAGAAATAAGGGACCTTGGAGGTCTTCTAATCCAACCCCCTGCTTAGGCAGGAAACCCTACACCGCTTCAGACAAATTGTTATCCAACCTCTTCTTAAAAGCTTCCAGTGTTGGAGCATCCACAACTTCTGGAGGCAAATTGTTCCACTGATTAATTGTTCTAACTGTCAGGAAATTTCTCCTTAGTTCTAGGTTGCTTCTCTCCTTGATTAGTTTCCACCCATTGCTTCTTGTCCTGCTTTAGACAAGAGAATAGCTTGACTCCCTCTTCTTTGTGGCAATCCCTGAGATATTGGAACACTGCTATCATGTCTCCCTTAGTCCTTCTTTTCATTAAACTAGACATACCCAGTTCCTGCAACCATTCTTCATATGTTTTAGCCTCCAGTCCCCTAATCATCTTTGTTGCTCTTCTCTGCACTCTTTCTAGAGTCTCAACATCTTTTTTACATCGTGGCAACCAAAACTGGATGCAGTTTCCAAGTGTGGCCTTACCAAGGTGTTATCAAGTAGTATTAACACTTCACATGATTTTGATTCTATCCCTCGGCTGAGTTTGAAGAATTCCTTGACTTACAATCTTTTGTGATATTTAAAAGTGGTCGGATTTCAGTTCAGTGCTGGATAGTATGAGTCACAAAGGAATGTTCCCCACTAAGTTTTGTGTTGTTTGTGGCGGTATCCACAAACTCCTGATGGTTTCCGGCTTGCACATGCCCGCTCGTCACCTGGTCTTCCGGTTTCTGGTGCACATGCGTGTGTGAAGACCAGCTGGCCGGCGCGCATGTGGACACTAGAGATCAAAAACTCAGATTCTCTTGCATGCATACCAAGGAGCTGCTCTTCCGGTTTCAGCGCTCCCACGTGTGTGTAGACCAGCTGGCTGGTGCGCATGTGCGTGCTGGAATACAGAAGAGCAACCGGAGAGATGGCTCTGCGTGTCACTTCTGGCACACGTGCCATAGGTTCAACATCACTATGTTAGACTTTGGTGATTTCCAGCCAATTTTTGGTATACCTCAGGGCATTTACCTGAGATAACAAAATTTATATTCTGTTCTGGTATGTTTTGTATATGTTCAACCAGAAAATGCATTGAAACATAATGCAGCAATCAAGAAATGTGAAAAACTGTTGAAAAATTAAAAGCACTTTTATAAAGTATTGAGAAATTGAAGATTATACCAAAAGCAGATGCAGAGCAATAGAACAATAAAGCGAGGAAGAGAAAACACAAACTAAAATGGAGAGGATTATTAGTCACTCTGCTCTAAAGGTAAGCTGTCAAACAGTAGAAAATGTAAAGCACAAGCCAGGATGTTTATCCTATTCCTTGAACAGAATGTATATTTTAATGTGTTTTTTACTGTGAAAAAAAACCTAAAGAAACAAATTAAAAACAAACAAGGAAAGACTTGAGAAAAAGCGGGAGATAATTTGTTAATTGTCAAATTATTGGTTGTTGGCTCTTAAGAAGTTTATGATTTGTCCAACTTTCATTAAAGTCAAGATAGACTGAAAAGAAACTGCACCTGTAGAAATTACTTCGAATTCCACTATTGTAGAAGTGACAATCTGTCATCAGTCTTTTGTAAATGTAGATTTCTAACTTGATTGGAACATATACCACAACAAAAATGACATATTATTTTATAGTTAGATGATGAGACAGATGTGCCCATAGATGAGACAGATGCATCTGTTTTTGTTTTATAAAAGGACTTACGTTTGGCTTATATTCGAAACAGATAAAACAGCTTTCCATGTTTGGGCCTATTTTAATATTGTAGTGGACAATTTACAAGGCATTTAACTTTTGAATTCAGTTTTGTGATTCTTTTTTAATAAAATCAAGGATTTGTCTTTATAACCTGTAACTCTGATGGCGAACCTATTCACGCATGCCACGGCTGGCACACAGAGCCCTCTGCGGGCATGCAAACCGTCACCCAGCTCAGCTTTACTGCGCATGTGTGCACGCCTCTCCCACCGGCCAGCTGATTTTCTGGATGCATGGGGGACAGGGCGCATATGGGAGGCACATGTGCATGCATAGGGGGGGGGTTGTGTGCACACGCGGGGTTATGTGTGCATATGCGAGGGGTGGAAGTGGAGCGTGGGGGATGGCGTGCCCCCCACAGCCCATTTTTGGGTCCAGGAGGCTGCAGGGAGGCCTGCTAGGCCCAAAATGGGGGGTGGTGTGACGTGTGCAGCCAGCCCCCTCATGGCTCGTTTTTGGGCCCAGTAGGCTGCAGAGACGCCTGCTAGGCCCAAAACAGGGCGTGGGGGGGGTGCGGCCTGTCTCCCCACAGCTCGTTTTTGGGCCCAGGAGGCTGCAGGGAGGCCTGCTAGGCCAAAAGTGGGCGGGGGTTGTGTGTGCATGCATGGGGGGCTGGGAGATCATGTGCACATGCACAGGGGTGTGGGGAGCGTGGGGGGGTCGTGCATGCATGCGTAGCAGGCACACATTGCATTATGGATGCTGGCACGCGACGAGAAAAAGGTTAGCCATAAATGAACTCCAATGGTTCTTGTAATGTCTGTTTCTTGACTTGGTCTACCTTGAAGGGCTGAAACTTCATAATATTTCAGATTTCTGCAGTTTTCATAGGACTTCCACTGCCTTTATTTGAACCTGATCTAACTGCCGGTTATTCTTAAGTAGGATGCCCAGAATTAACACAGTATTTGAGAAGGGATCTGACCAATGCAAAATTATCCTGGAATTACTATATCCTGTTGTGGCTCCGTTACCGGAGCCTGTGTCATCGTCAGGAGAGGACTCCGAGAGTGAAGGGGAGGAGTTGGCAAGGCCTCCCTCTCCAGGACCCTCCTCTCTGGCAATGCCTTCGGTGTCCGCCGAAGGGCAAGAGATAGGGCCAGGGCCAAGCACGTCCATGCAGCCACAGATGGACAGTGATGAGGGTAATGAGTCTTGGCTGGACCCACGCCAGCGTCGCAGAGATAAGCGCGCGCAACAGAAGAAAGGGTGTGCCCGAGATTAAGCTGAGTCACTGGACCACACCCCACAGGGTATAAAAGGGAGCGTGGTGGTCAGTCAAACTTGTGACGAACAAAGCTGAAAGCTTCCACGCCATTCTGCATTGCCGGACTTTTGCTTTAAGACTTTGCTGGAGTATCTCTGGACTTGATTAGTTCCGTAATTATTGAGCTGCTTTCCTTTGATGTATCAGAAGTGGGGAGAAGTTATCTCTCCTCTTTGTAAATAATAAACTCTTGGCAGGCAGCCACTAGGTTGTTGCCAAGTTCCGTTATCATAAGGAAAAGGATTTTGCCAGCTGGTTTGGTCTTTAACTCCTGAAGGTCTGTTGGTGTGTGTGTGTGGGGTTGGGGACAGAACATATCCATGGATTTGGAAGCCCTCTTTCTATGGTTGCAGCCTAAAATTTCATGTGTTGTTTTTGCAGCCGTATCAGATGGGTTCATATTCAGTTTGCAATCAACTACTATTTCAAAATATTTTTCACAAATTCCATTGCTAAACTATATCTTTGCATTTGATTTTTGATTCTAAGTTTAAAAGTATATATAGCAATAGCAGTTAGACTTATATACCGCTTCACAGTGCTTTGCAGCCCTCTCTAAGCGGTTTACAGAGTCATCATATTGCCCCCAACAATCTGAGTCCTCATTTCACTGACCTCGGAAGGATGACTGAGTCAACCTTGAGCCTGATGAGATTCTATTTGCCAAATTTTAGGCAGCCGGCAGTCAGCAGAAGTAGCCTGCAGTACTGCATTCTAACCACTGCGCCACTGTGGCTCATTAAAAGTATATATCTGTTAAATGTTCCATTTTTGAGTAGTTGGTTATGAGCTATTTTAAATAGATATCAAGTTTGTTCTTGATTTTATCTATGTCTTCTAGGACAACAGTCTAATCTTTTTGGCTCTACGGATCGGTGGTAGTGGTGGCGGCAACAGGGGGGGGAACGGGATGGTTCTGTGCAAATGGAGTTTTGCGTGATCGCCTCTTGCCTGCCACTGGTCAAAAACCTCTGTTCTAGGGTATTAATGACCTATCCAATCTTATGTCAACTGCTGATTTGATAAGCATTTTCTCTCCTTCCTCACTCACGTCATTAATAAAAATGTTCAGAAAACCACAATATTGTGGCACCCCAGTTGATATTCAATTTGATGAGAAACTGTTGATTACTCTTTCAATACAATGTTCAGGTTAGCTGTATATCTGTTTGCCCTGCTATTCACCCTTAACAACCTTGCATAAAAAAATATCATGGATACTTTGTCTGAAACTTTTATAATCAAGATACATTACAGCTACAACTTTACCGCAATCTGCTAAGAAAATTATGAATGATATTGTTAAATCTTCCAAACATGGCAATTGTGAAGTAGTTATAGAGGAATGTAAGCCCGTGCCAACATCAAAGCAAACTGTTCAGGTTTCACAGTTGGGTTTCTTTAAAAATATCTTCTTTGGGTGTTCTGGGAAAAATATGTCTGATTTTACAGGGTCATTTCTCGGATTCTTGACTGATATTACAGTCTGTAGGGATAAAGAAACTTCCTTGGAGACATTGCTCCAGAAATTTGTTTTTACTTATTTTACAATTTGTAGCAAAAATAATACTTTGTTAAATAATGGAATTAGCCGAGAATTATTTATTTATTTTATTTATTTATTAAATTTCTATACCGCCTTTCTCCCGTAGGATTCAAGGCGGTGTACAGTCAAGAAAAATATAGACACACAAACATCATAAAATTGCTAATTAAAACTATTACTTAGTTTGGTCAATCAAATAAAACCCAGAATTAGATAACATTTAAAAAATCATTCACATGCTCGTATGTTTAGCCCCGCCTGTTGGAACATCAGGGTTTTGAGGGCACGGCGGAAAGCACAGAGATCAGGGATATTTCGTATCTCCGGGGGCAGTTTATTCCAAAGGGTTGGAGCCCCCACAGAGAAGGCCCTTCCCCTGGGAGTCGCCAGTTGACATAATTTGACTAACGGTACCCTGAGTAGTCCCTCCCTGTGAGAACAAACTGGTCGGTGGGAGGCTATTGGTGGCAAAAGACGGTCTCGTAGGTACCCAGGTCCTAAGCCATGGAGCGCTTTAAAGGTGATAACTAACACCTTGAATCGCACCCGGAAGACCACCGGGAGCCAGTGCAGCTCGCGTAGGAGAGGTGTTACATGGGCGTAACAAGCTGCGCCCATAATCACCCACGCGGCTACGTTCTGGACCAGTTGGATTAGCCCAGAAACAGCAGTAAATGCTTCTTTCCACTAAAAGTTAGAGTTAAGATTTTAAGTAACAACAGCAATCAGTGCTTGCTTTTAATCTACCCAGTGAACCACACTTTGTGATAATAAGTCTGTTTTTATTTCTTAAATGTTCTATAAAATGAATGTTTACTAGCCTGAAGTAGTCCAAAGTGATTGATGAAATGCTTATCTTCTTAAAATTCACTTTTAGTCAGCCAAAGGATTTAATAATTATATTTATCATAAAAAATATCTCCAGGTCTATTCTTTAGAAAAACTCCTTTAGCAGATAGAAACATCTGCTGGCATTTCAGTTAGGAGAGGCATAACACATTGGCACATTCTCTTGCTTAAGATCTTTTTAAAAAGAGTGGGGGATTAGTACCGGGGAGGGCTGCTGGAGATTCGCAGCGGTTTGGGAGAACCTCTAGTTAAGATTCTGTGCAGTTTGGAGAACCCCCAAATCCCACTCCTGGCTGGCCTCTTCCACCCCACCCCGCCCCTCCCAGGAGTCCCCACGCGGCCCGTTTTGGATGCAGATAAGTGCAGGGTGCGCGGAGGCTTGGGGAGGGTGAAAAACAGGCCTACTGGAAGTTCGTGAAGCCCGGAAATGGGCCCGTTTCCAGCCTCCAGAAGGCCTCCGGAGCCTGGGGAGGCCATTTTTGCCCACATAGAGGCTCGAGGAAAGCCCGGGGAGGGCAAAAATGCCCCGCTGTGGTGCAGGAGGCCAATTAGTCCATGCCCACCATGGCCATGCCCACCCAGCAACCAGACAGAGAACCCCTTGCTAAAATTTTTGAAGCCCACCCCTGATTAATACCCACCCCTGTATACAAATATATAGGATCAATTCAGAAATTCTGTAGAGGCCTTTAGATAGTTTAAGAGATCTAGAAATCAACAGACATCTGGTTCATACAGGCAGTCCTCAACTCATAACCATTTGTTTAGCAATCATTCAAAGTTACAACGGCACTGAAAAGTGACTTGTGATTGGTCTTCACACTTCTGACCATTGCAGCATCCCCCATGGCCACGACATTAGAAATCGGTCTCTGACAACTGGCATGTATTTAAGATGGCTGCAATGTCCCAGGGCATAGGATCAGTGGTGAAATCCAAATTTTTTTACTAACGGTTCTGTGGGTGTGGCTTGGTGGGCGTGGCTTGGTGGGTGTGACAAGGGAAGGATACTGCAAAATCTCCATTCCTACCCCACTCCTGGTGGAAATATATTGCAAAATCTCCATTCCCACCCCACTCGGGCCAGCCAGAGGTAGTATTTGCCGGTTCTCTGAACTACTCAAAATTTCCGCTACCGGTTCTCCAGAACCTATCAGAACCTGATGGATTTCACCCCTGTATACGATTGCCATTTGCAATCTGTCCAGCCAGCTTCCAACAAGCAAAGTCAATGGGACAGGTCATTGACCATGTGAGTCACATAACAACTGCAATGATTTGCTTTAAGTTTTTCATTTCAAATTTGAATATTCATTGAACTTATTATGTTAAATCTTAGATTTCTGTTGCGTTCTTGGTATACCTTGAGCTGGGTTGACTTTTTGGACACATTCATAGAGGGGAGTTTTCTGATTTATTTACATATAGTAGTTTTCCCTGCCAATCTTGGTTGAGGGTATAGTATCCATGATGGTTCCTGACTAGGCTATTGTTTTTTCCCATGCCAACCAGACAAGTCTACTGTTCCATGCACTGTTCACGTTACTTAGCCTGGTAATGAAGGAACTTCAGGAAACAACAACTGAGTTCAAAGAACCCCAAGAACCCAACAGGTCATCCCTGAGCTACATATATTCTGTACTATTGGGACCTAGTAAATGTTGCTAGTTAGAGCTCTGAGAAACCTGTTTTTTGGATTAAATGTTTCCGGTCCAGATTGCTAGGAGAGAATCTGACAAGTTATAACTTAACACATTTGAAGGCTGTCTAGTTGGAAAAATATTATGATTTGAAGGTGCCTGATGCAACACTACTGATTTGGTTACTAGGTTCCTTGATAAAAAAAAAAAAAAAGTGCAGGATATAAACATAAGGAACACTTAGTTCTACAGTTTATTTGTTTAAAAGATTTGTATGTCTGCCTATTTTAGAACACAATTCTGGGCAGTTCCTGATAATGAAAACAAGAAACAAACGAAGCCATGAAACAAACCTAGCACCTCTGCCATTTTCCTTGGATGAATCTGACAAAACAATATACAGGCTCCCATTTTACTCAATTCTAGCTCCTGGGGGAAGAGCCAGGAAGGTTAAAAAGATTGGAAGCCTGCTGGATCACTGCATAAAGGGTGTACCACAAGACTGGGGCCATTATGGGAAAGATGCCCTTCCTAGATCCTACTGAACAATGATGTTTAATGGAAGAGACCTGGAGAATACTCACTGTATCTGACATGATGGGGCAGGCAGATAACCTCAAGGAGAGGCAGTCCCACAAAGCATCCATGTGGGGCTTTAAACATGATATTCAGCACCTGTAAATTGCAGCACACAGTGAGTGCAATAATAAGGAAGACCAAAATCCATTCTGAATATTTCCAGGGACCCCTGAAAGTTACATTGTTTGTAAGGACAGTATTTCCTCCTCCCCAATCTATTTACTTAAATGAATTTGTGTGGCCATCATCCCATAATACTTGTTCTGGATAGGTAACAAAGTTAAAACAGTGAAGAAGAATTAAATGAAAATACACATAATGACAGTCAAGGACAACAGCAATCACAACAGTAGTACCCCCAGGCCAGGGGTAAAATCCAGCAGGTTCTGACAGGTTCTGGAGAATTGGTAGCAGAAATTTTGAGTAGTTCGGAGAACCAGCAAATACCACCTCTGGCTGGCCCCAGAGTGAGGTGGGAATGGAGATTTTGCAATATCCTTCCCCCAGGAATGGGGAGGGAATGGGGATTTTGCAGTATCCTTCCCCTGGACTGGGGTGGGAATAGAGATTTTGCAGTATCCTTCCCCTGCCATGCCCACCAAGCCACATTATGCCCACCAAGTCACGCCCACAGAACCAGTAGTAAAAGAAATTGGATTTCACCACTGACCCAGGCCCCACTAACTTCCCAACTCAACATCTGAGAAAACAGCCATATTTTTAAGCCTTTCTTGAATGCCAGATGGATTAGGCATGTATGGCACTATGTACCACAGAATAAAGTTTTGTAATCCTCATTTAGCAGCCATACAAAGGTTATACATTGAGGACTGCCTATAATATCATAAGATAGGTTGCTTATGATAGGTTCTAACACAGTATAATGATGATACAGTAGATAATGATCTCAGGGCGCTAGACCATAAGCAAGCGGTAGATATAATATTTTGATCATGTCTTGTGAATAAACAGTAATGGAAATAAGATCAGAACATGGAAACTAAAGAGAGGGCACAGTAGAAGTTCAAGGCTAGGGACTCAGTTTTTAAAACTGTTATGCCCCAAAATGGTGATGTTATCATGCTTTCTAATATTGTTGCGGGCAGAGCTTTAAAATAAACCGGGGAGAACATTATCAGAATGAATAGCTTTCTATTAATCTTCAGCCCACAAAGTGTAGTAAATCTCCCTGCTGGTTTTGGAGGGCTGTATCTTGAGCTGGATGTTTAATTCCAGCTTTGGCCCCAGCAAATTCGGATCAAAGATTCTCACTGATGAACATCCTTATGGGACTAGATCTTTCTTGCTGAGTTGAAATTATAAAGAATCAGAGCTGCTAAAAACAAGAACCTTAGCAAAACTTAGTTTAAGCCCATAATTAAACTGACAAATATAGGCTGTTGCAGGAGAGACTAGCACAGTTCAACTCCTGCAGATGTGCAGTTAGAGGCACAGCAGGACACTTGAAATAAGGCTTTTAAGATTTTGATTAGATAATTTCCATGTGCTTTAGTGCCCTACAGTACCTGGGGAGCTGTCTCTGCCTCAATAAACTTAATAGCTACTGGTATATAATAGCCTCCTAATTAACAGAAGAGAAAAGTGTAACCTTTGTACACCTATTAGGTTTTTCAGTGGCCGACCTAATTGGGTCTCTCCAGGATCCAGAGGAATGGAAAGTAGGTCTAAAGTATTTAAAAGGCCTGACTTGCTGGGTTAAAGTTTTCATTTATTTACCAGCAAGGTTTATGTCATTAATTCTCCTTTGAAAAAAAAAACCCCAGCACTTTAAGAAAGCAGTAACTAATAAGTAAGCTTTCCTTATCATTGTAGGTTTCTAACGTTTTATGGCTTCAAGTAGAATTTATGTGGTAAAATGTAAAAACAGAAACAATTCACAGTCATACACTATTTTGTCCACTAGGGGGAGAAAGGTTTACAGTTCAAATTCATAATCTTGAATCATCAATGCAATTTTCTAGTGAAAACTGATTTTTTTTTTAGATGGATATAAAATAATCAGGGCAGCAACTGTTGAGACAGATTTTTTTTTTAAAAAAAATGAAATTGTTCTAAGTTTATGAATTGCTAGCCTGCTTTTTTTCCTGACTGAAGAATATGCGTGAAAGTCCCCTTCCAATCTGATACCAGGTTGATGAGCCTTCATTTTGGGTTTTTGGGGTTTTTAAAATAATACAGCACTTCGGTATCAGTATACCTCATATGTTCATACCGGTTATTCCACTTTTCTTATATACATTATAGTTAATGACTATAAATTAGCAACGTACATTAATCTGTACACTGTGTGCTTGTTATACTTACATAAATATATCTATGTTCATTTTTATCACATCTTATCTTACTTTAACATCCTTAATCTTTACTTCTCTTCTCTAACCAGTTGTACCATAAAGTCCAAATCAAATAGTAGTCAGTTTCTCCTCTGTCTTTTATTTCCATTGTCAGCCTATCCATCTCCACACATTCTAGCACTTTTGTTGTGACTCCGACCCCCGAGCCCGCCTTATCGGAGGGAGAAGACTCCGAAAGTGAAGGAGAGGAGTTGGCAAGGCCTCCCTCTCCAGGATCCTCCTCTCTGGCAATGCCTCAGGTGTCTTCCGAAGGCCAAGAGATAGGCCAGTAGCCAGGAACTTCTGAGCAGCCGCAATTAGACAGCGACGGAGATAAGTCTTGGCTGGATCCCCGACAGTGTCGGAAAGACAAGCGCGCGCAGCAGAGAAGGAGGCGTACCAGAGATTAAGCTGAGTCACTGGACCACACCCCACAGGGGATAAAAGGGGGTGTGGTGGCCATTCAGGCTTTGTGACGGACAAAACTGAAAGCTAGCAAGTCATTCTGCATTTCTGGAACTTTGTTATATGCTCTGCTTGGATTTATTTTTGGACTGGACTTGACTATTCTTTGGTTTTTGTGGACTTACTTTGATGTTTCGGTCGGAGGAGTAAGTAAAAACTTTTGGCAAGCAGCCACTGGGTTGCTGCCAATTATGTTATCAAAGGAAATTCTTGTCTGCTGGTTTATTTTAACTCTTGGTCTACTGCTGGTGTGCATGTGTGAGACGGGGACAGAACAACTTTCCTTATCACCATTCCATCAGAAGGTATACTTTCATTTTTCCAAAAATACCTCCATATGTGGTAATATGTTCCCTGCTTCTGTTTACATTTCCAACAATCAGCTGGTCTATTTGGGAACATTTTTGCTAATCTCGCTGGGGGCAAATGCCAGCGATAAAACATTTTACATAAGTTTTCTTTGTATGCCCTCAACATTGTCAGTTTATATTTTTTTCCCCACAGTTTTTCCCAGTTCTCTAATTCTATGGTATGAACCTTCATTTTGATTCCCACCTCTGCACTTTGAAATTTGCAATCCAATGCATCACATGAACTATTTGAATATAACCATAACAGTAGTACCTTGTTCAGTAGTTACTGTGACGGCAAATATTTTTTGGTCACTTGCTATACATAGGCACATAATTATTAAGGCCGTGATAGCGAACCTATGGCACGAGTGCCACAGGTGGCACGCAGAGCCCTCTCTGTGGGAACGTGAGCTGTCGCCCCAGCTCAGGTCTACCACATATGTATGCGCATCTCCCGCCAGCTACCTGATTTTTGGGTATGCTGCGCATGCACGCGGGGGGTGCAGCACATGCGGGAGGTGCGTGTGCATGTACGGGGAGGGGTCATGCCTGCACACACGGTGCGGGGAGCGTGGGGGAGTGCAGTGCCCCATTTTTTGTTCCAGGAGGCTGCAGGGAGGCCTGCTAGACCCAAAACAGGACACAAGAGGGTCACACGCGCATGTGGGGGGGATGAAGGAGCAGGGGGGAGCATGCACATGTGCAGGGGGGTCAGGGGAAGCGCAGGGGAGGGTCACACATGCATTGCATTATGGGTGCTGGCACATGCGCACACACGCAGTCGCACATGCGTTCACTTTCGGCACGTGATGACAAAAAGGTTAGCCATTACTGTATTAAGGGGACAAACATTCATTATTGAGAGGCATGTATAGGTAGTCTTTGACTTGTAATTGTTTGTTTAGCAACCATTTAAAGTTTCAACAGCACTGAAAAAAGTGACTTATGAATGGTCCTTGTGCTTATGATTGTCGTACTGTGCCCATAGTTGTGATCAAAATTTTGGTGCTTGGCAACCAGCATGCATTTACAATGGTTACCGCATAACCCATGATCGCCATTTGGGGATTTTTCCAGCTGATTTCTGACAAGCAAATCAGTGGTGAAAGAAATGTGTGTTTCACGTAATAACTGCGGTGATTCACTTAACAACCATGATAACAAAAGTCATAAAATTGGGATGACTCACTTAACAATTGCCTAGCTTAGAAGCAGAAATATTGTTCCAATTATGGTTGTAAATTGAGGATTAGCTGAAATCACCAATATATGTTGTTTAATCATGTTGGTATATCTAATGTGTTAAAAAAAATAACTGTGTGCAGTTGCTACTCTCTGGGATCACAGAAACTTTAATCTAGTTCTGTTTCAGATTTCTCCTTAAATTATTATGGGCATTTTCAGAAGACTGGTACTTAACATTATATTGAGCATATGTTCAAGATATGAATTAGAACTGGCTAAGGAACCTGATTCTTCCAGGAATTTCAGAATTCCAAGTCTCTGTGGTCACTGATATGGCTAATAGCCGGAGATTATGGGATCTACAAGGGACGCGGTGGCTCAGTGGCTAAGATGCTGAGCTTGTCGATCAGAAGGTTGGCAGTTCAGCGGTTCGAATCCCTAGTGTCATGTAATGGAGTGAGCTCCCGTTACTTGGCCCAGCTTCTGCCAACCTAGCAGTTTGAAAGCACGTAAAAAAATGCAAGTAGAAAAATAGGGACTACTGTGATGGGAAGGTAACAGCGCTCCTTGCACCTTCGGTGCTGAGCCATGCCGGCCACATGACCATGGAGACATCTTCGGACAGCGCTGGCTCTTCGGCTTAGAAACGGAGATGAGCACCACCCCCAAAGTTGGGAACGACTAGCACGCATGTGCGGGGAAACCTTTACCTTTATGGGACCTACAACCTTGAATTGTTTGGAAGCAACTGGTTGCTTATCCCTAACATAAAAGTTTTAATGAGTAATAGCAACTAATTTATTAACAAGTTTATACATAGTTCTGGCAGAGTTTTCTGATCTGCAGTAAGTTTCTTTCTCAACTAAGCTTTGATAGGTAGAAAACAAGGATTATTTTTATACTGCCACTTTTCCAGTTACTAAGAACACACTTAAGAATTGATTTCTTTATTCTCTAGAGCAATAGTTAAACTTTCATTAAGGAATTGCATTGAACTTTGCACAGCTGAAATTTGGTTTTCTTCTGTTTAATTATCAGCTGACAGGATATATTTAGGAATGTACTTTTTGATTATACAATTGTTGCCAGCAATCAATAGTTTTCCCATTTGAAAGGAAAACTTAATGGGATAGTAGCCTTAAATCTCTCCAAGGCAGGATCAGACTTAATAAGTAAATAATATATAAAGCATTAAATTATCCTCAAATGGGTCTTTTTCAGATTCAGAAGTGATTGGTTTCAGAAGGATGGAAAGATTTTTAAAAGTAATCCACCTGCCACTGCCAATGATAAATAACTCAAAATACTACCAGAAATTTTATTTTTTAAAAAAAACTTCAAAAGATCAAAAGAATGGGGAAGAAAGCTCTTGGAAAGTTTCAAAAAAGATTTTGGCATTATATTCACTAGTTTCAAGAATACTGTATGGGAAGCTAAGCAAGACATGAAGTAATTTAAGAAGTGAAGAAACACTGCATTATCTTAAACTTAAGAGAACTATTATTACATTTTATTTATTGATCGTTTTGATTTTTATGATTTGGTAACAAATTTTAATCTTTTATAACTCAACTAATGAATTATTGGCAGCTATGCCAAGTTAAACCTAGCTGAACTGCTTTCTTCCAATGATGCTTCTATCATTTGCATGCAAAAGTTATATCTAGTCAGTGGTAATCCTCCCTAGAGCTTTAAATTCTAATATGAGGAGAACTGCAGAAAAAACAATTGCTACCAACCTGCCTTCCATTGAAGACCTGTATATTGCACGAGTCAAAAAGAGGGCTGTGAAAATATTTACATTGCATCCTGGACATAAACTGTTTCAACTCCTACCCTCAAAACGATGCTATAGAGCACTGCACACCAGAACAACTAGACACAAGAACAGTTTTTTCCTGAATGCCATCACTCTGCTAAACAAATAATTCCCTCAACACTGTCAAACTATTTACTAATTCTGCACTACTATTAATCTTCTCATCATTCCCACCACCCATCTCTTCCACTTATGACTGTAATTTTGTTGCTTGTATCCTTACAATTTATATTGATATTGTTTCCTGATTGCTTATTTGTACCCTATGACTATCATTAAGTGTTGTACTTTATGATTCTTGACAAATGTATCTTTTCTTTTATGTACACTGAGAGCATATGCACCAAGACAAATTCCTTGTGTGTCCAATCACACTTGGCCAATAAAAAATTCTATTCTATTCTGTTCTGTTCTGTCCTGTCCTGTCCTGTCCTGTCCTGTCCTGTCCTATCCTATCCTATCCTATTTTTCTTTTTTAAAGGCATTTTAAAATATTTTCAAATAAAAAAAGAGATTGCCTCTATCAACACAGACAGACGTACATATTCTCTTACTTATCGTATAAGAAAGTATACCATTAAACTCATTCAGGGATCAGAACTTCATTTGCCTACCATTATTCATATTCTGATTCTTTTTTGCATTAGAACGCGTTGCCAGAAATGGACTGTTTTATTAGTTTGAGAGTTTGTGTTGTTTTTCTTTCATTGTGTCGCAGGTGTCCATAATTTTCTTTTTGACACAGCAGTGAATGTCCACTAGATGCCAGACTTCCTTTGCAGAGAATGGGAGTCCTAGAGGGTTTTAAACAAGAGAGCTTTATGCAGTGGTTAGAAGGAATGCGTCTTTAGACAGATGCAGGAGAGCTTTAAAGCAGGCCTTTACAACTAGAATTATGTTTCACTTCCAAGATTTGGGGATGCTTGGAAAGGAAGAAAAGGGCTCCCTATATCAATTATTGAGCAACATGACCACATTTGTGTTCCGAAAGAGTCCGGCAACTGTAGAAATAGAACTGAAAATTATACAGCCATCCATACGAAATTGGTTAGGCAGGTGATCCAATGTGGAATTTTCGAGACGATGTTGAGGCAACAACAATGTTGTTGTCCTATAAAATGGCAGCCATGGTGGTCATGTCCTGTGACAGTGCATCAATTTCTAAAGGGAAAGTAGTGAGATTATAATATCCTATCTCAGTGATGGCAAACCTTTGGCACACGTGCCAGAGGTGGCATGTAGAGCCCTCTCTGATGGCACGTGAGCTGTTGCCCCAGTTCAGCTCTGCTGCACATGTGTGCGCGCTTCCTGTCGACCAGCTGGTCTTCAGGTCTCTGCCGCGCATGCACGGGGGCATATGGGAGGGCACACGTGCATGAGCGGGGCAGGGGCATGATTTGCATTTTGGGGGTTCATGAGCACATGTGTGCATGCGCAGGGGGTCGGGCGCATGCATGAGGGCCATGCACACATTGCATTTTGGGGGTTTGGGCATTCGCACGAATATGTGGGCACTTTCGCCACTTGGTCTGGAAAAGGTTAGCAATCACTGTCCTATCATTTCTTTTACCCTCTCTGTTTCCTCTTCTGCTTTATTTTTCCTTCTGTCCAGTTGGGTATACCTGAATAGGTAGTTCTCTAATAAGAACTGTAATGGAGCCTGGAATTTCCACTGAAAGTCATGATGGTTATATGTTGAGGCACCTGTGTGAGCAACTTGATTTTTCAGCCTTTTTTGCAGCAGCTGTAAAGAGAACATGCCAATCGTAAAGCGATCAGGGTAATCATAAAGCAAATCCATTCATTCTTATGCACATTTCTTTCTTTTTTCTTTTTTGGTGGAAAACCAGCCCCAAACAAGGGAAACTGGCAAAACAATTTTTTATAAATTGTGGTCATATGATCACAGAATGTGGTCACAGTTGCAATAGCGAGTCAATTACAAAGCACCCGAAATGCGGCTATGCAACAGCAGGGGGAGTGCCACCATCAGGATTTTGGAACGAGGTTTTAAGTACCTTTTTGGGAGGTCCATTTTAACTCTGAATGGTTGCCACCTATAAACATAGCTCTGAACTTCGGCTGCCCAGGATGTCCACAATGGCAGAGTTGGTTTAAAAATAATGGGTGCAACCAGGCTACTGAAGATTTGCCTCTTTTTATGTATGTGCAATGCATGCAGCGTATCTGAAAAAAAGAGCACTGATTGTCCTGTCACACACAAGGCAAGTATTTTTTGCTGTCCCTGCAGTCTACCATTATTTTTATTTCTAAGAACATCCTTCTTCTTCTTCTTCCTCTTCCTCTTCCTCTTCCTCTTTCTCCTCCTCCTCCTCCTCCTCCTCCTCCTCCTCCTCTTCTTCTCCTTCTCCTCCTCCTCCTCCTCCTCCTCCTCCTCCTCCTCCTCCTCCTCCTCCTCCTCCTCCTCCTCCTCCTCCTCCTCCTTCTTCTTCTTCTTCTTCTTCTTCTTCTTCTTCTTCTTCTTCCAAATCGGTCATTGGACATTGGCGATCATGTTGGCGATCCTATTTTTATCAACAGTCACACAAAAAAGTGCTGCTGAGTTTTGTCCAAACCAGTCCCTTAGATTTTGAAGCCATGATCTTCTTCTTCTTCTGTCTGGACCTCGTTTGCCTTCAGTCTTTCCCTGGAGGATTAAGTGAAATATTATGTATTTTTCCAGGTGTGATAGTACATGTCCGAAATATTCTAACTTTTGCTTTTTCACTTCTAAGAACACGTATAGTGGCAATAGGAGGCCAGATACATTCTTGAAAATACAGGTGGAGGTGGATGCTTTGTATTGCACTATGGTAGCTTCCTAATGGCTGTCACTTTTAACTAATTAAATTAAAAAAGGAATGCGGGAAATTTATAAGGGGAGATTTGTTGCCCTAATGCCTATATTCTCTTTTTGAAATCAGTTCAGAAAAGATCAACACATAAAAATAATATTGCTTTTCAAATAACAGCTGTCTTTTTCTACATTTATTTTTGCACATCATTTTGTGTCTCTCTGTGTGGGAATGTGAGTAGAACTTGGCAGATTTGTCCACACTTCCCTGGGGAATAGAGCTCAGACATGGCAGTCCTTCACTTGAAGGGTTATCCAATCCATCTCAAATTTAAGGTCACGCTGAAATAAGAAGAATTTATTTTCAGGTAGCCACTAGTTCTGAGTTCTTTTTTTTTTCTTTTAAAAGAATAAGAACTCAGCACTCTATCCACCAACCCCTATAGATTAAATCGTTTTCTTTGAATGAAAGGTAAAAAAACTGAATTCTCGCTTAAGAATTGATAAGGAAAAATTCAAAAGAGTTTCTTTTCACCACACCTGTAACAAGCAATGGAGAGAATTTCTTTTTTCAGAGTCTTCAGTTCAGGAACAAATCCACAAATAAGTTTTATGTATGGCTTTGGATTAAATGACTAAATACTTAAAGAATATTTTGGAAATAGGGCTACTTCTACTGTGTGCAGGAATTACATTTTGAAACACAAAGGGAAGCACAGAATGCTGACCAAGTATTCCAAGTAACATAGTCATCCTGTTAGGACTGGTGGTAGCTTTGAATGGTCAGTTTCCAGTGAACAAAGATAGAATGAGTATAGAATTTAAAATTCTACTTGTAGTTCCCCTTCCACCGTCATTATTTAGGAGAAGGAACAGCCAGGTACATAGTAGCATAAGGTAAGGGATTACTGCATATTTTGTATTGGGACTAGAGAACCCCATTTGATTATGGAATTCATGGAGTGCAGTAATTGTGGACCTGTTATCTCTCAGTCCAAATTATCCTACAAATTACTTGTCAGAGAAAAGCGAGAATACTTCCCTCTATATATCTAGCCTTAAGCTCTTAAAGAAGAGGTTAAAAAGAAATGCAGTTCCATTATCAGTCTCAGATTGCCATGAAAATTATTGCTTCTTCTTTTGAGTTAGGTGGCAACAAGGATGAAACCATTATCAGAGAGATTGATGAAAACTCACTTGAAATTCTGAATGACCTCTCTCCCTGGTGTGCTATAAATGTTGAGTAAAATAGAGGTTAACATGGCCCCAAAGACTGTGATTCCAAAAATAGTTACAAACTAGACTTTCCAAATGTGACTTGAAAAAAGAGAGACTGGAGCCACAAGACCTTTTTTTTTTTTTTTTTGCTTTAATTTATATGCCGCCCTTCTCCGGAGACTCAGGGCAGTTTACAATGTGTTAAGCAATAGCCTTCATACTTTTGTATATTTATACAAAGTCAGTTTATTGCCCCCACAATCTGGGTCCTCATTTTACCTACCTTTGAAAGGATGGAAGGCTGAGTCAACCTTGAGCCTGGTGAGATTTGAACTTGCAGTAATTGCAAGCAGCAGATGTTAATAACAGTGCTTAGTCCACTGTACTACAGGCTCTTCACCTTAAGACCTAACCCATCAAACAATCTAAAGGACATAAAGATGGTGCATTTCTGCTATCTTGCCAACTTTTACTGGAAGATTGGGGTATTATGACTAAAGTAAGTGATTTCTTTGTGGTCCACATTCACTAATTACTACTTATGAAAGAGGGTCATGATGGCACAGATACGGTTGTAAAGCTGCGAATGAGTAACTACGCCCTCTTCTTTAGAGGTTATCCCCTCTTAGAATTTTTCTGCACAATTCATGCTATGCTTATGCAGATTCAGAATGTATTTATGCTATGGAACAGTTATTGCTATAGCTCCTAGACTTGTGTCAACCATTTAAAGACATCGATTTCATTTTCAGTGTATTGGGTTTTGTTTACTAAGAGCCTTGTGATCAGTGAAGCATAGTTGCTCTAAAACAACTTGTATGTCACAGAAAATATGAACTAGTGTTAGATTTTAACCATCCCAAACCATTAGAAAGAAAGGCATAGAGGTCTTACTCTCAGCCCCTTCATTTATTGTCTAGTGCCATTCCTGAAAGATAGAGACATTTCTTTATTCATGCAACTCAGTGAGTGGTAAATGAGGCATGCTTGCCCAACTTATTTCGGATGGAAATGAGTCTAATTAGTCCGGCCGGCTAAAGAATAGTTGTTATATTCCAGAATGGAGCAAATTTGCTATAGCTGATATGTTACAGCCATTCTATTGTTCTTCTGGAACCAGAAATCCCCTCTGTAGCAAGGTTTCATGAAGTGAAAATGCACAAGAAAGTAAATCAGCATTTATCACATAAACCAAAGTTGGAAGAAAAGTTTGTTTTGTGATAATTCCACGCTAGGTGGAACTAAGTTCCCATTATAAATTCACTTTTATCCAAAGAAAATGCAGAATCTGTCTTACGTTTTCAGGTCCTAGAGCTGTGATCAACTTATTTGTGGCACTGAATTCGGCTACGTGGTTTTCACTTTTATTTATTGCTTTAGTTTTAGCTTGAGAATTTTTTTCTTCCAAGGTACTAATTCAGCAATAAATGCATTTTGCTTTTCCAAAATGTGATTTCTTTCACAAGAGGTGCTATTGACAGAAAAAATAATTTGGCATGTGACGTGATAGTTGATTCCAAGGAAAACACAAATTTATGCTGAGTTACTTGGAATCTTTTGCATAAGGTGTTTTTTTTTTTTTTTAAGCCAGCTATTGCACTCATTTCTCAACTTCAGTGTCTCCCAACCACCCAACAAACACAGATCAGGTACCAACAAATCTTTTTAAATGATCGGAATCATATCCCACAATGAATTTACATTCTTTGAGGGAACAATTCGGCCCGTGACGCCAACCTCTGAGGGAGAATATTGTGGTCATGGTGTCTGAACAGTGCCGTAGCTATGGCTACCTATATAATTCTTCGCAATGGAAAAAAAAAGTGTGACAATGACATTAAATTTAATCAGGTTCCCCTTTTCGGTAGTTCCCACTGAGATGAGCCACTAGTGTCCTGCCTTAAATATTCAAAGCCTTCAAAGTTTGCATGCGTTTTTATGCTAGGCCAATATCCTGCTACTAGAGAACAATGGATCTGTCATGTATTTCTCCTTTGAGCAGCCGTAAGTCTGGATTTCTCTAGTAGTGGGATATTATGATGGCTGCTTCAGCAATTGTCCTTATGCTAGCCTTCACTTAGGAAGAAGAAGAGGAAGAAAAAGAACGGTCATTCTAAACCACTGGCAGTAAAAAAATATAATACGTCTGTCGGTTTTTTGTTTTTGGAATTTAGATCAGGGACAGGTCTCTTTCTTTCTTTCTTTCTTTTTTTTTAATTCCCAAAGACAGAGCTTTATTTCCAGTCACAGTTCATCTGATATAAATGCACCAGTACAAAATATCGTATGGTTCAATGCATTTGGAAACGCAACCTAATGTATATTAGAGAAAAGGAGACTGAGTTAAGTCTTTCTGCAAGCCAAAAGCAATGGATTTTTGAGGTTTCTCCTAAAGCGGACAATATATCGAACTGCTGACTGTGTTTTTTTTTTTTAAGCTGCTCACATAACTCTTTTCAAACCTGAGTGAGATCTCCAGCTTTTTTCCCCCTCCCAATATTATCCGTAGGAATGTGTTATAGCTCCCCTGTATATCCTGAACTTTCTCCTCATGTGTGAGAAAATTTAGTGTTATAGCTGGTAACTCTATTAAAGAGAAGCCATTCTAAGCATAAAGGCAATTACGTCGTACTGATTCTACAAGCCTCAGTCATGGTTAGAGACCAACACACAGTTGCCCTTTAACAAAGTAGAGAACATTTATGTAAATCAGCTAGACTTAATTAAAATGTTGAATTAATTAGTAATTAGGTCAGATCTACACTTATTCATATTTAGAATACAAAACCCAGGAATTTGTAGAGGCAAGGCAGACCGGCTAAGGAATGGCTGTCTAGGATTTCGGGTGAGAAATTCTACAATGAATGTAATAAAATAGCCTGTAACGATCAACATGTGAAAATTCTAGAGTATCATTGGAAAAAACAAATAAATTTATATATTTTAAACTTAAGGAATTAACAATTCACTGCAATTTTTTTTTTTAATTTGATTTATATGCCGCCCTTTTCCGGAGACTCAGGGCGGCTTACAATGCGCTAAGCAATAGCCGCCCTGAGTTTTCAATTTTTCTTGAAAACTCCTACTAGTAGTTATGGGTTTACAAAAAATAATAATAATAAATAATAGGGTCTAATTTGAAGTAAATAATTACAAAAGAAAATCTAGTGAAAGTGAAATTGATGTGTTGGAACTAGCCGCGTATACATGCTTAATGAAATGTAAGGGCTTTTTCTAAAAAAAAAAATCATAAGTATAATTTAAAGATATGATTCTTGCCTGCATTTCATATGGATTTGGGCCCAGAATGGATTGACCACATGCTTCCTTGCAGCACATAGATGGCCTTTAAATCAGATATCTGGGAAAGCACACCTGTGCGTGCTTACAATAGGCATTTTTGTCTTTCTTATCTCAATTGCTGAAGCCTTCAAGGTAGTCTACTGATTGCAAGCGCTGAAGGTACAAGTGGGTTAATATGTTTTCTTTTCCTCCCCACTTATCGTATCTACTGGAATACACAGTGAAACTGCTAGAGCAGAGCATATTGCTATGCAGGTAAAAGAAACACCTGGAATCCCTAACAGTTGCTTAGAAAATTTCTCACCTGAAATCCTAGACAGCCATTCCTAATCAAGGTTGGCCAGTCTGCCTTGCTTCTACAAATTCTTGGGATTCGAACTTCCAGAATTATTGTTCACCTCCTGCTGGGCCATTAGAGTCCCAAGACTAGGGCAGTAGAAGGCTGGGAAAGGCAGATCCAGACAAATACAAACATTTACATTCCTTGACAGATTTCAAATACTATAATATCAAGAAGGACATCCTTGACAATGCAACTATTAGTCTAAAATCATGTGTATTCGATAAACCTGTACATTTCGTCCCTGAATCTGTCAGTAATAAGACAAGGTCAAAATATACTAGCTAACTTTCCCATTCATAATTGCATATCCAACAGCAGGATGATTGCAACCAAATATTATTAAACGTTCTCTCAGAGAATCAATACACCACACCAAAAGTGCTGTTGTACTAACCTCATTTTGAAATCAAAAGAGATGAATTTCATATTCTTCAAAGCAATTTTCCAGTGATTTACAAGAATATGACATTTGGGCTTCTTATTTCAAAGGTTGTGCGAATATGTGATATCAATAATAATTTCATTCAGTTCCTTCCATACCTCAGAAGAATTGGTTACTGGCTTAGGAGTTGATTTCTCCTTGGTATCCTGAAAATATGAGGAATCAAGTAGGGGAAAACTGGCTAAGGCTGCAGTACTCCATATACTGACTTGAAAGTGTGTGCCAATGAACACAAATGTTTTGAACAGAGGCAAGCTACATATAAAAGGCATATGCTGTGTTTATGTATCACACATTGAACAGCTAACTAGCCAACCACTTTAAAACCTAGAATGTGCAAACCCAGCCAATGTAAATTATTTCTAGTTCCATGTTAAGCTAAGTCAGCTGATCTAATTGTAGACTAACTCATGGGTAACTATTGGGTGAACACAGCCTTTGTAATTTCAGAATGAGGATAGAATTAGAAATGACATTCAGTTTAAGTAAGCATAACCAAGCCAAAACTATACCAGTTTGCTCCTGAATATTTGGCACATAAAGGTCAGAATAATCAGTGGAATTGTTAACCTAGCCAACGGTATTAACATCTTTTAAATTAAATGGCATTAGAAACCTTTTAAGATGTGACATGCATTTTATGAGATAATAGATAATGTTACAAATCTCCTGTCATGAAATTATTGGTAGTTGGCACCATGCCTAGTCTTAGCAATTAATTGGAAATTCGCTCTTATTTTTTAAAGCAGATATATATCTAAATACTGTAGTATTGACCTTGGCCTAAAACTTTGGCAATAAATCAAATAAATCAAGTTTGATGCTTTCTAGTGTATCAAAACCTGTTTTTTGAGGCATCTGATACCATTTTCTTTTGCCAATTGGAAAGGCCAGTGTCAGAGAAGTTCTGCATCCTCCATGAAGCTCTCTAGCTGGTTTCACTGGACCAAACTCACTTTACTTCCACGTGGCTCTAGACCCCCTGATAATGGAAAGATTTAGCATGTTCAAGGATAATCTCTGGATTATACAAATTTGTAATAACCTCCTCTTCTCCATTCTCATGAAAGTTCTGACAGGTTGATGTCAGAACTTTTAGGTTCTTTAAACCCTTAGAACCTTACTTTTCTGCCTGCCTGATTTGTGTTTATAGCTATCCACAACAGCACGCCATGCATAGGTATTAGGAATAGGAATATTAATAATGAGTCACTTCACTAGTTCACCCATCTCCTGGGACTCCCAAGTCTATTGGTATAACCAGGTCTAGGGGGACCTTCAAAAGCTCAGGCATGATGAGGCCAACCCTATCTCTGGGGATAGAAGATTCCACTATGCTGGGGTTTGAAAGAAAACACTTCTATTTATTTGACCAACAACCATGAAAAGGTTTACTGAATTTCAATGGGTAGGATCCAGTGGTGAAATTCAAATTTTTTTACTACTGGTTCTGTGGGTGTGGCTTGGTGGGCGTGGTGTGGCTTGGTGGGTGTGGCAGGGGAAGGATACTGCAAAATCTCCATTTCCACCCCACTCCAGGGAAAGGATACTGCAAAATCTCCACTCCTTCCCCACTCCTGGGGGATGGATATTGCAAAATCTCCATTCCCATCCCACTCTGGGACCAGTCAGAGGTGGTACTTGCCAGTTCTCTGAACTACTCAAAATTTCCACTACCAGTTCTCCAGAACCTGTCAGAACCTGCTGGATTTCACCCCTGGTAGGATCTCTTTAAGACTTAGATCTACAAAGAAGACCATAGGACAAATGTGGACTCAATCTTTGCTGCTTCTGGTGTCAAAGAATACATCCTGTATATTCATTTTGTTATAAGCAGCAAAATTGGTAAAATGATGTTTTAATGCAGGGGTCCCCAAACATGGCAGCTTGAAGACTTGTGGACTTCAACTCCTTGAAGTCCATAAGTCTTAAAGCTGCCAAGTTTGAAGACCTCTGTTTTAATGCAAAGCATGAATAAAGCATGCATTGATGTTTGCTTTCAATTTTGTCCTCTTTTGAGACTATGTGTTCTATTCTAATGATGAATCAGAGGCAATTCTAGCTAGCTAGATCAGATCTTCAGAAATGTTCCTGTCCTTGAAGGTCAAATTCAAATATTTTCTGTAAGTCTGAAGATTTGAAGCTTAGTTCATTTACTCTCCTGTGATTTGTCAATCCCATCAGCAACATTTGCCCTCTATGTAGTCATTAGTCCTCATGTGTCAAGAAAGAAAATCTAGCAGCTCTGGATAAAAGGATAACACAGAGACTCAGTATATGGTTATACTGAGTTCAACAGTGAATATTCCTATGAAACTGTATAGGATTGCAGCCTTGGGCAACTTTTGTTGTTCCATCTTATAAACTCATGACAGTGGAATTTCCTCACTATAGCTTCCAAGCAACAGTAGCACTTTTGTGTCAACCCTCTATGCTCAAGAGTGGGCTTCAAAAATTTTAGCAAGGGGTTCTCTGCCTGGTTGCTGGGTGAGCGTGGCCTAGTCAGCCTCCTGCAACACGGCAGAAGGGCATTTTTGCCCTCCCCGGGTTCCAGACGCTTTTCTTGAGCCTCCAGGAGGGTGAAAACGGCCTCCCCAGGCTCCAATATGCCCGTTTTTCACCCTCTCTGAGCCTCTGTGCACGCCCTGTACTTACCTGCATCCAAAATGAGCCGTGTGGGGACTCCTGGGAGGGGAGGGGAGGGGCAGGGCGGGGCCGGGCCAGCCAGGAGTGGGATTTGGGGGTTGTCCAAAGTGCACCCGAATCTCAGCTAGAGGTTCTCCCGAACCCCTGTGAACCCCCCTGTCTATGCTTGCTCCATTGTTTCTGCAGAATGAGTTATCCATTGTGAGAATAGAGGATATTGCATTATGGGCACTAGACTGGATTTGAAAACGGAAGTTAAGTCTTCTGAGGGTGACTCCAAAAGGTAAGGAAGCAAATAAAGAAACAGCATGAAATTATAAAGGGAGAAAGCCCACTAAAAGCCACAGGATTACTACACGGATAGTACTTGTAAATGCAAATCCTCCGGAACTTTTCTTTACTCTTTACTTACCGATGGCTTTGAATATATTTTATACTGTATAAAAAATAGCCTTTCCTCACCTACATTGTCTTGCCCCACTTAAAGCAGTGTTCTCCCCACCTTCCACTTCTGAAACTAAGAGAACGATTGTCCTTGTGGACCAGTAGCCATGGTTGCAGACACTTGATCTGTTTATTCCACCTGAAAATCTCTGACCTCTGCATTACCTGTGTAAGAAGAATAATAGGGCAGTGGAAATACATTGACACAAGATTCTCCCTTTACTTGCAAGACAGCTCTAGACATGGGAAATTTGAATTAGAATGGGCAAGCATGCCCTTTGGGATCCAACTACAGTTCCTTCTGGTTTCCTCATTTCAAAGGCGACTGGTTCCTCCACCCCATTCCTGCCCAGGCTTTCATCGCTTGGAGACCAGAGTTGTCAATTATATCAGCTTGGTCATTTACATTTAAGCCACCTCCTCTCCTTTACAAGAAGGAGAAAAACCACTCTCTTTTTCTCTGGCATTGTGTTTTCTCTTGGGCAGGGAAAGCTCATGCACATACTAAAAACCACCTGAATTCTACCTTTGTAGAAAAATGAGCAAAAGTTCATGTGCCGGGGCCAGCAGATCATATGCTTTACTTTGTCACCTGATGAGACTGTCATTTATTCTCATCCTGATGGGAAACAGTGACAGGGTTTTTCTTGCCACGAAGGTCCTGCGAGTCAGGAAAGTCAATATGAGCAGAACCCAGTCATTCCAAATCGAATTTATACTGCTAATTCATACCTTATTATTATTGTGCAAACATGTACAGGTTGGTTAAACCTGGGTTAACAAAATATACAGTGTACTTCGCAAGACTGCAAGGCGATCAAACTGGTCAGTCCTAAAGGAGATCAGCCCTGACTGTTCTTTAGAAGGCCAGATCCTGAAGATGAAACTCAAATACTTTGGCCACCTAATAAGAAGGAAGATCTCACTGGAGAAGAGTCTAATGCTGGGAAAGATTGAGGGCAAAAGGAGAATGGGACAACAGAGAATGAGGTGGCTGGATGGTGTCACTGAAGCAGTAGGCGTGAGCTTAAATGGACTCCAGAGGATGGTAGAGGACAGGAAGGCCTGGAGGAACGTTGTCCATGGGGTCGCAATGGGTCGGACACGACTTCGCAACTAACAACAACAACAACAACAACAACAACAACAGTGTTCCTATAATGTTCTATAGCCAGACAAAGTACAGGTAGACCTCAAATTATGACACAATTGAGCCCAAAATTCCCATTGCTAACCAAGGCAGCTGTTAAATGAATTGTGCCCCATTTTATGCCATAGTTGTTAAGTGAATCATGTGGTCGTATAGCGAATCTGGTTTTCCCCATTGACTTTGCTTGTCAGAACCCAGCTAGGAAGCAAGAGCCTGAGTGGCGTAGGCGGCTAATGCCTCCTACTAAGGCAGCATTTAACATCCAGCTGCCTGCAATTACTGGGAGTTCAATTCTCACCAGGCTCAAGGTTGACTCAGCCTTCCATCCTTTCTAAGGTGGGTAAAATGAGGACCCGGTTTGTGGGGGCAATAAGCTGACTTTGTATAAAATATACAAAAGTATGAAGGCTATTGCTTAACGCATTGTAAGCCGCCCTGAGACTCCAGAGAAGGGTGGCATATAAATCAAATTAAAAATAAATAAATAAATAAATAAATAAATAAATAAATAAATAATAAAAAAAAAGGTTACAAATAGAATTACATTACACAATGCAATGGTCATAAACACATGCCAAATGTCTGAAATGGTATTGGGTAGGGTGTCAAACTCAAGACGACACATGATGTATTGCAACTTTTTTCCCCTTTGCTAAACTGGGGGTGGGGGTGGCCAGTGTGTGACGCATCTGGCCTGCGGGCCACGAGTTTGACACCCCTGGTATAGGGTTTCTTGCCTGAGCAGGGGTTTGGACTAGAAGACCTCTAAGGTCCCTTCCAACTCTGTAATTCTATTCTATTCTCTTGCCAACACTCAGCACTTCAAACGATCATTAAATGCATGAGTGTAAGTCATGGAGTAGCTCTATTATGGCTTAGCATCGATCATGCTGAACCATAACAACCATTCCCCATTTCAGCCTAGTCTAGGAAATTGCAAATTTATCCCAAGTATTCTGATACTCCTCAGTTAAAGACAGCAACCACAGTTATATTGCTTCTCATTTGTTAAACCCTACATATTGTCATGAATTAATAAAAGCCATTAGAAAGACATATCTATAAATAATGGAAGACACAATGCTATTTTATTGGAGAAAATTTGATGAAATGTGTTCTGGGAAATAGTGTATTGTCCATCTGAAAATGCATTAATATTTGTATTATAGTATTTCTCATTTTTGAACATTTTTTATTATTGAATGTTCTCATGTATACACAAACATGTATAGGTGACAAAATGAGACCAAATGTAGAGTTGATGCATTATATTGTTACATTGTATTTTGATCAAAATTGGTGATATTTAATTCACTGGCAGGGAATAAAATGAAGAAAAGAAGATTTATTTTAGAAATAAAAAGCAAAAGAATTCTACTGGGTATTAAGTCTTGACTGACATGCTGCTCATGCAAAATTTGATCCAGATCAGAAGTTTCTTCATCTTTCTTTACTATTCTTACTGGTACTATATATTTATACCATTATAAGGGGGTGAAAATTTAGGTGCGTCTTATACACCGAATGTAGCCCCGCCTATCCACTGGCCCCCATCCTTTGGCCTCTGCCTCCCAGCAGTTACCTCCTTTGCAGCAAGCAGCAAGAAGAAACAGCTCCTTTCAGCTTCAGCACAGCTGCAAGGAGGTAAATTGCTTGAGCAGATTTTTTTTTCTTGTGCTAATCAAGCTATGCTGAAAACAAAAATGAAAGTGAAGCAGGCTGTTTGCTGTTTGCTGCAATGAGGCAAAATTGCTGGGAGGCAGAGGCAGATTTCTTTTTCTTGTTTTCCTCACCAAAGAAAGTAGGTGCGTCTTATAGTCCGGTGTGTCTTATACTCCGAAAAATACAGTGTGAGAGAGGGAATGCAAAGTAACATATGCCATTTCATTTTGTTGGCTTAAGCAACAACATTTGGCCACATCTCCAACATCTTGGAGATAATAATAAGCCAATGTCGTATGATCCGTGGGGGAACTCTACGTTTACCAGGGCATTCTGCTGAGAATGTTGATTGTAAGTGAGGAAAAGACCTACGTGTATCCTAGTGTAAATAAATTTGACCCAGAGTTGCTAAGAAACTAAAATACTCCCCAGGTGTTAGATTCCACTGTGTGCATCAGGAATTTCTTACAGGAAAACCTGTAAGTGGAGCTTACATACAATAATGATGACTATTGTGGGCTCAGCATGTATTCTCTCTGTGTTTATCAAATATATTCTTTTCCACTTTTTCCCCCCAAAAGAAAAAAAATATGGCATTTTTTTTTAATAGGAGCATTTGAATTATATTATGATTATGAATGTTTTTTTTTTAATTTTTGCAATATTCTGCAGTCTCCCTGCCTTCCTATGTTCCACTTAAGTCCCAGAGAATAAAGCATTGTGATGGAACTTCTCCTATGCGGCATTTACAAATCAAGGGCGGCCAGGAATCAATTTTAGCACGATGGAAAGGCAAGTAGCAGAAAATACCCCCAACCTGTATCACTCCACAGTTGACATACAGATAGTTCTTAACTTACAACCACAATGGAGCCCAACATTTCTGTCGCTAAGTGAGATGGTTGTTAAGTGAATTTTGCCCCATTTTATGACTTACTTGCCATAGTTGTTAAGTGAATCACTGCAGTTTTAAAATTAGTAACACGGTTATTAAGTGAATCTGGCTGCCCCATTGACTTTGCTTGACAGATGTTTGACCCAGATATACTACAACCGTCATTAATGCATGCCAGTTGCCAAGCATCCAAATTTTGATCACATGACCACAGGGATGCTGCAATGGTCGTAGGTATGAAAAAAGCCAGGTCATAAGTCACTTTGTTCCATGCCCTGGTAAATTCACTAAGTAAAAAGTTAAATTGAGGATTACCTGCAATTGCAAATACACAATTAAGAAGAGGCTGCAAGAACTCTTCCCCCCCAATATCCTGAGACTAAGTCAATAAAACACATACCCTCTTTTGTGTGGAAAGAAAAAAAAAAGTGTTTTAAAGAACACATTTTGTGGAAGCAAAATACAGAATTCTGATAGAAAAAGAGAAAATACGTGGATTAAATCCATAGGGCTAATCTGGCCAAATTTCAAATATTATCTGAGTTTTGCAGCAGCCACATTACCTCATAGTAAATCTGTTAGTTAAGAACACAAGAGAAAGGAGAGCTTTATTGGCTATGAGTTCTTCCTGAAGGAATCCATTTCAAGACATCTCTCTCTCTCTCTCTTCACTTTAAGGTACACCGATAGGGGCGGGAAAACTAGAGAAGGCTATTTTAAATCAGGTTGGAAGCTTTCTGGGACAGAGTGACTGGCAGCCGTAGCAGGCATCCTGGTTACATGGTCATCCAGAGGCTCTTCATTCCCATCCCCAAGTTCTGGTGTCACAGAAGGACGGCCCCCTGTGGTCCTGCCAAGTTCCTTGCTGTCATAAGGCTAGGACCTGGGCTAATTCATTGCAGTGAAGTTTAATTAAACTGCTCCAGAGTTGTTTCCCTGGTAAAATAAGTGTGGGAAGAGAATGTGGTGTCAAAAGAGACATACCCCTTACTGTGGTCTCGGTATTGTTATACCACAACTAATATATTGTGGGAATTCCCATGGAGTCCATGATAAACTGTATTATCAGCTTCCCTAAAGTGGGCGTTTTACCAGCGTAGGTTACTACTGTAGCTCACAATTCCATTAATCCTCCTAATTTATTGTATTAGGGCTGTATGTGAGGTCTGCTAAATTCATTGAGCCCCTTTCATCTTGATAAAAATGCTCGTTTTTCCTCCCAGATACAGCCAGTTATTACTTCAAAGCGACTTACACAAAAACACAATTATGCCCTGGGAAATATAAACTGCATTTGACATGTTGTCTGCCATAAACCTGAAAGATTTTATTAAATCTACTAACTGCTGTAATATACACATCCCACACACTGAATTTTTTATTTCGTTCTGAGTATATAGGATATTTTGTAAATGCAATTATTGGGGAGAATCTGTCTGTTATATGTATACATACTGTCCATGCATGCATAGCACACAAAACAGGATACGTATGTGTGCCTATAGAGCAAAATCTGTGTCTGTGAGGCTAGCAAAGATATAATGGTAAAGATAATAGTGAATATAAAACCATAATATTATGGAAAAGAATGAATAGTTTTGTTATTTGGTTTCATTGGGTTGTTTGAAATCAAAATTCCAACCAAACATTTTGCAAAAGCCTACAGTATGAATGTAGGTATGTATGAAGGTGGATAGGTGTGCCTATACATAGATATATCAGGACATATATGTTCACATGTGTGTTTGCTTATAAAGTTGCTCTACAAACTTATTAGAAATATATTTGAATTCAGTTGTTCTTTAAGAAGGTTGGAGGGCTGGCCGGCCTGTATATATTTAATTTAACAAATGAACTACAGTATCAGGTAATGTTACTTATAAAAATGGGCCAAAGAAATGAAACTTGTAAAGAAAGACATTTCAGAACTGTGGCGTAGATTAGTAATTGCTTTCAGGATTCCATTTTCAATTCCACTATCCAGAGATGTTGAGATGATTAGTCATGCTCAGTACCTCAGTTTTGGGGAAAGGTGGCACTCTTAGGATTTTTTTTTCCTTAATACTTTTTTTTTTGTAAATCAAATTGCTATTACTAGGCATAATGGTAAAACCAGGGGTGAAATGTAAAATCTGTTACTACCGGTTCTGTGGGCGTGACTTGGTGGTGGTGGGGTAATGTGACTGGTTGGGTGTGGCCAACTTTTTTTAAAAAAAAAACTTTTCAAAGCATTTTTCTAATGCTTTGAAAAGCCTCTCTGCCAATCAGGAACTAGCTGGGATTGTCAAAGTCTTTTCAAAGCATTTTTTAAAACCACCTCTTTGACCAAGAGGTTGTAGAAAAAAATGCTTTGAAAAGCCTCTGATGATCCCAGCTGAGCCGCGCGATCATCAGAGGCTTTTTTTTTTTTTACTTTTAAAAGCATTTTTTCATCGGAAGAGGTTGTAGAAAAAATGCTTTTAAAAGTAAAAAAAAAAAGCCTCTGATGATCGTGTGGCTCAGCTGGGCATGGGGGGGGGGCGCGTGCAGGGATTTTTGCTACTGGTCCTCCGAACCACCCGCCGCCATCGCTACCAGATCGGGCGATCCGGTCCGAACAGGGAGCATTTCACCCCTGGGTAAAACCTCGGGAGCGCAAGGGGGTGTCGTGCACACGCGTGCCCACACCCATAATTCTATGCGCCCTGCTCCCTTGTACATGCGCATGCGACCCCCCTGCACTCCCACCGCTTTTGGCATGCGATGTCACGGTGGGCCCATTTTTTGCCCTTCCCAGGCTCCAGAGCCTTTCTAGAAGCCTGGGGAGGGTGAAAACAGCTTTCCCCATCTCCCCCCTGGAGGCCCTCTGGAGGCCAGAAACATCCCGTTTGCTGACTTCTGGCAGGAACGGAAGGCTGTTTTCGCCCTCCCTAGGCTTCTAGAAAGGCTCTGGAGTCTGAGGAGAGCGAAAAACAAGCCTTTCCCCCACCCCGAGGTCCTCCAGAGGCCGGAAACAGCCTGTTTCCCTACTTCCGGTGGGCCCAGAAGGCCTGAAAATAAGCTAAGCTCATGTGCCCACCGATATGGCTCCGCGTGCCACCTGTGGCACGCATGCCATAGGTTCGCCTCACGGTTATAGGCTATTATTTTGTAAGTTGGTTTGGAAGGGCTTTTGCTATAAATGAATAAATATTTGACTAAATCAAGTAAAATGAAAAAATGAGGACATTATGATGAATCAGAATAAATGAACTGCATTGTGTCACATTATGAGTGAGTCACAATTATCTCTCATAGCTCCCTTTGCGGGGCATTACCAACTTCACTGCTCCACTCAAATAAGCAACTGATTTTATTATTCCACCTAAAGAGGAGCCATCATAGCTTTAAAGAACCTGAGATGTAGAATTCAACAGGAATTTCTCTTCAGCTGAAGTTGGCTTAGTACACTAACAAATCAGTTAAACTCTTATTTCTACACCCAAACATGTGAGATGGATCTGAAATGAGACACTAAGCCACGTTAGTCTCTTCTTATTAAACTTTGCCATCTTATCAAACTGCTCAGTCAGAAGTTGTGTTTCAGCATCCTCTCCGATCACAAAGCTTTTTCTGTCTGGCACCTGTCCCTGATACTTCTGTGCAAGCCAACAGAGCTAATACTGCAAGATGATGGTACCACTATCCTAGAAGTTGCCCAGTACAATAGCTCTTGCTAGCTCTTGTGAATTTTCTGCTGGCACAATTTTCCTTTAATTTGCATGGCAGAAAACCTAATGGGGCCTGTCAGTTTGTTTTGTACCTCGAAGTAACTGTAACAGAGTTGGAAGGGACCTTGGAGGTCATTTAGTCCAACCTCCCGTTCACGCAGGAGACCTTTTAAGCTCTACCTTCTGATTTAGTTTCTTATCAGTTCCCATCGGTGCTCCCAAGTTTTCTGTCTATATATCTGAAATCACTGCAATATTTATGGCTTCTTCGAACCCTTCAAGGACCCTTCAAGCTAGAAAAAAGATAATTGGCTGAGAAATTAGAACGAGGAACAGGTACCTCAGATTTTTTTTATCCTTACAAATAGTCAAATTTGGCGAGGATCTAGTCAGCACACACACAGTGTTTGATTCTGGTAATCTTAACTTGTATCTTTCAAGTTTCCGGACAAAATGAATAACAGTATGCAAGAATAAATAAATGAATGAATGAATGTCTAAAAATAAAAACATAATTGCTGTAATATAATAATCAACTGTAATATAAAGCTAGATTAGTCATTTATGATGCTTACTGGAAAACAATGCCTTTCCCTGTCTCATGAGGAGGCCTTTTGTTTTAAACTTCAGTTTTTGTTTCAAAGCAGATGATAAATGATCTGAATAGGAGTCTTTTAACAATTGCAAGATATTCTGGTCAACTGCAGGTTCTGTGTACTCTGAACCTGTTATGACAGTGGTGTCAAACTCAATTTCATTGAGGGCTGCATCAGGGTTGTGTTTGACCTTGGGGGCCCGGGGTGAGTGTGGCCAGGGTGGGCGTGGCCAGCTCAACGTCACTCATGTTGGGAGCCCGTGGTGGCCTGAGCGCTCTGCCAGCAAAAATGGATCCCCGAGATCCATTTTCAGCTGCAACAGCTTCTGCAACCCTCTGCCAGCAAAAACGGAGTTCGGGAGGGCCATGTGCAGCCCACCCGAGCTCCGTTTTCGCTGGCAGAGGCACTGCAGGCCAGCCCTTTGCTGTTTCCAGGGCAGCCCCACGGGCCGGATCCGACCCCTGGGCTTTAAGTTTGACACCCCTGTGTTAGGATGGTCCTCATTAGATCCAAGATGGAAACTGAGGGTTTTCTGTAACTATGGAGGAATTTCTCAACATTTTGTGGGAGAATTGTGTCTTGTGCCCAATCAACTGCTACAATAATGAGCCAATCAAAGCATTGGACAAAATGATTCCCATGAGGTTTTTTTCTAGGATTTTTTCTAGGATTTTTCTAGGATTCCATCTAGGATTCTGAGGGTTTAGTGATTGATGGACGAGCTTCCAAAAAAAGGCAAGTAAAGAAATAACTTGAGTATTAGTGGGAAAACAATATGAATGCATATGGTACAATCCTATATTTGGACCTACGTGAAGATATATCTACAATCACATGGATTTTGAAAATTTTAGAAGAAAGTTCAAGGCCCTGAGAGCTCAGGCAGTATTTGCATCATTTCTTCCAGCGATGTGAGAGTTTCAGAAGGGAGGGGAAAGAAGAAATTATCCTGCAGATGAGTAACTAGATACACAAATTGATTTATGAGGATTTTTGGTTTCTGAGGCTATTGTCGTCGTTGTTTTGATGATGGACTGCTTGCCTGAGGCAGGCTGCATATTATAAAGTTAGGTGAAAATAGTTTGACCAAAACGTCAGTAGCTTGATTGGAAGAGTACAAACTGAATCCCAATGGAGATAAACAAGGATGTCATATAAAACTTGTACACTGTGGCTAAAAAGATGAGTTGCTGAAATGAACTTTTTAAATCAATCATATATATATATATATATATATATATATATATATATATATATATATATATATATATAAATTTATATGGCTGCCCATCTTATTAGTGCAATTCTGGAAAGCCATAATCATAATCATAAGCCATAATCAAGCCAAAAGAATGTTAGCTCATAAAGTTCATGGCTGCTGTTTTTTATACATTAATATTCAGAGTGATGGAAATAAATAAGACAAATATGAACTCTTACTGTAGAAGATACCATTTGTTCAAAAGGATTGAGAAACAATGAAAAGGGGGAAAGAGTTGTATTTTAATTTAAAAATATCCATTGCAGCTTAGAAATCCAAATGAATGAACTTGCCAATGTTTCATCTGAAACATCTGGCTTAAAATAAGTGGAGGAACAAATACAAGCAATACTATTGATGTTTACTATCATTCTCCCAACCAAGAGAAGATGTAAAGCTATGGATGATGTCTTCCAAACTCCAGCTGAAGATCTTTTGAAGAGACAGAAAGACGTAGTGATGGGAGAGTTTAATTACTCTGACATCTATTAGAGAACAACTCTGACAAGCATTGTTCCATGAAATTTCTGACTTGCCTTGCTGACAACTTTCTCCTTCAGAGAGTGGAAGAAGGCAGATGAACAGCTCTCCTTGATGTGAAACATTTTGAATAAGAAAGATAAGTTGAAAAACTAGAAGCAGAAGAAATCTTGTGGGGGGGGGGGAAATGACCATGTAATGCTGGAGTTCTTGATCTCAAAGGAAACTAAAGCTGACCATAAGCAAACAGGAAAAGCTCATGACAAATTCAAGTTGGATGGGTTCATGAAAAAAGAGATCTTAGAAGTACAATTGTAAAAAAATTCTAATGAGAAAGGAAACAGTAAAATAAGCTAATGTGGCCACCAAAAATCCTTTGTGAAGATCTGAAAATAAAACAGAACACTTACAGAATATGAAAATATAGCTAGGTCACAGAAAAATAGTACAGAAAGTAGTCCTGAACTGAAGACCTAAAGTCAGGATTGCAAGAGCTCAGAATAAACTCGAGTTAGTGGAGGGTGCTAAGAATAACAAAAAGGACTCTCTTTTTTTAGCCATGTTCAAAATAAAAAGAAAAATAAATCAGTTAACCAGCTGCTCAGTGAAGGAAGCAAACTTTTTAACAGAAGAAAAGGCAGAGCATCTAAACTCTTATTTCAGTTCAGAATTTTCCAGCAATATATATTTCACATTGTCAAGGACAGGATTTTATTTTATTTATTTTATTTGTTTGTCAAAGATGTACAAGATAACAAGTGTAGGTATGAACATAAACATAAACAAAGAAAGTAAATACAAATAAATGGGGACAGTAAGACAGGGATGGTAGGCACGCTGATGCGCTTATGCACGCCCCCTTTACGGACCTCTTAGGAATTGGGGTGAGGTCCATGGTAAACAGTTTGAAGTTGAAGCTGTGAGGGTTTGAGGCTGTAACAACGGAATCGGGTAGAGCATTCCCGGCGTTGACCACTCTGTTTCTGAAATCGTATTTCCTGCAATCAAGTTGGAAGCGGTTTACCTTGAGTTTGTATCGATTGTTTGCCCGTGTACTATTGTGGTTAAAATTGAATAAGCCATTGACAGGCAAGACGTTGTAGCAGACAATTTGGTGTACTATGCTTAAATCGGACCGCAGGCGGTGCAATTCCAGATTGTCCAAGCCCAAAATTTTAAGCCTGGTGGCATAGGGAATTCTATTGTGAGTAGAGGAGTGGAGTACTCTTCTCGTGAAATACCTCTGAACTCGCTCAATCATGTTAATGTCCGAAATACAATGTGGGTTTCAGGCGGACGAGCTGTATTCAAGAATTGGTCTGGCAAAGATTTTGTATGCCTTAGTTAGTAATACAATATTTTATTGAAATTATTGACAGCAAATTGGCAGACTTTATAATTCAGTATTAAAAGAACTACCCGAGAAATGCAACTAAAGGTACATAAGCAATGTATCGTTTATACAAAAGCTGAATAATAAACAGTTTTTACTAGGAAGTAGGCCAGTGGTGGGTTGCTCCCAGTTCGGTTCGGTTCTATAGAACCAGTAGTAAAACGGTGGAAGGCTCCGCCCACCCACCACAACGTCATCATGGGTGATCTGCGCATGCGCAGAAGCTTTGTGATCCCGCTGTGAACCGATAGTAAAGGTAAGTGGAACCAGTGGTGGGTTGCCCCCAGTTCAGACCAGTTTGCAAGAATTGGTAGTAAAACTGGTGGGAGGCCCCGGCCACCGCCCTGGATGTCGTCATCAGCTATCTGCGCATGCGCAGAAGCAAGGCGTGTATGAGCGAAGCAATCCCGTTGCAAACCGGTAGTAAAGGTAAGTAGAACCCACCCTTGAGTGGAACCCATCTCTGAAGTAGGCAAAGGATAATGCCAATTTGGCCTAGTGGCTCAGGTGCTGGACTAGAAGCTAGGATATCTACATACTTCCATAAATGCTGTCTAGAAAATGTCATGGTCTTGTCCATGTAGTTGCCTAGAGTCAAGTCTGAAGAAACCACAGCAACAACAGTCAAAGTACGGAAGGAAAATACCCTGAGGATTTGTCAGAAAATCCAGAAGGCAATCAATGATCCACAGCTTTACAAGAGGTCCATTGAAAAAGGAAGTGAAAAGGCAAAAGATGCATCTCTGTGTGATACTTTAAAATGCAAATCACATCTGGGTTCAACTATGAGGATGCGAGAAACTTCAGGGCCCAGCAATTGTGTTGAAAATTTATCCAAACATTTTGTATATTTACTCTTGATCTGGAGACACGACACACAGGTCAGCAAATGTCAATAACATTTTAATTGCTAAAGGATTTTTTTACAAAGCCGCTGGGGAATGGCTAAAACAGGATACTGTTTATTCTCCGTGGCTTTTCTTTATGAACTCTATTCTTGCCTGTACACCTGATAGTGGCTGTGCATACAGATAGAGTCTTAACAATACCAACCTGACATTTAAGCATTTTACCTGCTGCACAGGACAACCTGCTTGTGCTTTTAAACTTGCTTCTTGGGCCAAATGCAAAGGAACCACTGTATAACTCTTTGCTTATCTACTGTACTTGAGTCGGCATAGTCAGTGCCTGGACAGGTCAGGTATCACCTAGGGATTCAAGCAACAGCCTTCTTACATTCAATGCGGGTCCCATGGCCTGCACTGTATTGCCTTTTCTTTGAAGGCAGGCAGTTCACTAAAATACCATCCATCTCATTTGTCTTAAAACATACACTTTTACACTTTCCTGCACCTGCACCGGCCATTAATAATTGTTTGGCTCTTCTCTTTTTGTTCTGTTGGCATCTCATTCAGAGGTGGATTTCAGCAGGTTCTGACAGGTTCTGGAGAACCGGTAGCGGAAATTTTGAGTCGTTCAGAGAGTCGGTAAATACCACCTCTGACTGGCCCCGTTCCCATCTATTCTCTGCTTCCTGAGTCCCAGCTGATCAGGAGGAAATGGGGATTTTGCAGTATCCTTCCCCTGGAGTGGGGTGGGAATGGAGATTTTACAGTATCCTTTCGATGGAGTGGGGAGGAAATGGGGATTTTGCAGTAACCTTCCCCTGGAGTGGGGTGGAAATGGAGATTTTACAGTATCCTTCCCCTGCCATGCCCACCAAGCCACGCCCACCAAGCCACGCCCACAGAACCAGTAGTAAAAAATTTTGAATCCCACCACTGACCTCATTGTCCTACTATCCCTTTAAAAATGAGGAGGTATATGCATGTAGGCTCTGGTCAAATGCTTTCTTATAATATCTAGGGTTGGATGTAAAGTTTGTTTAAGAAAATTCAGAAGAAAAAGGTTTCTTCTTAAGTATATCCTTAGTGGGTAAGTAATGATGGTCAGGATGATCCCCTCAAACATTGTTTTCGATCAGTGAGATGGACTAGGCATAAGATACATATTTTTGTATGGAACAGTATTTCCATACAAAACAGCCATGGTGGCACAGCGGTTGCAATGCAGTATTGCTGGCTAATTCTGCATTCCTACCACCAGGAGTTTGATCCTAACAGGCTCAAGATTGACTCAGCCTTCCCTCCTTCGAAGTCAATAAAACGAGGAACCAGATTGTTTGGGACAATATGCTGGCTCTGTAAAGCACTTGGAGAAAATTTTCTAATATCTGGTAATTTTTTTAATATCCAGGGGGGGAAAAATCAGTTAGGTTCTTCTTTTGAGAACCCCTAATTTATAATGAACTATGGTGCTGGAGAAGACTCCTGCGAGTCCCTTGGACTGCAAGGCGATCAAACCGGTCAGTGCTAGAGGAGATCAACCCTGACCGCTCTTTAGAAGGCCAGATCCTGAAGATGAAACGCAGATACTTTGGCCACTTAATGAGAAGGAAGGACTCACTGGAGAAGAGCCTAATGCTGGGAATGATTGAGGGCAAAAGAAGGGGATGAGTGGCTGGATGGAGTCATTGAAGCAGTAGGTGTGATCTTAAATGGTCTCCGGGGGATGGTAGAGGACAGGAAGGCCTGGAAGAAAGTTGTCCATGGGGTCGCGATAGGTCGGACACGACTTTGCAGCTAGCAACAACAATTATAATGAAAAATTAAAAATCAGGATGAGACATAATTTGGCTATGTTTAATTTTTTTTTTAAAAAAGTACTTTGAGATCTCTTGAGTTTGATGGACAGGGTCTCCACCTTCCCAATCTCCTGTTGTTCCTCTTAGTACTTAATATTTCTTCACCTAAAATGTTCAATTTTTTAAAATAATATTTTTGAAAAAAACCGCAAACAATTGAATAGTGTTTTTGAAAGCTACCTCAGTGCAAGGCTTTTGCTGTTGCCTTCCTTTATTTTGCTGTGAATGTTTGGAATTGGTCTGCTTTTATTGCAATAATGGACTTTGGCTTTAGACCTGATCTTAGCTGACATTGTAAAAATGGACACCATGAAAATTAGCAGTTTCACTGATTGACTTTACAATTGAGAAAGTAAAACGATCTTTCGCACTGTTTGATAATATAATCTATAGCTACAGACAACGGCTCATAACTTATATTGAATATATTCTGCTAATTTCTGAGTAAACATGCATGGGAATTTATTACTAGAAATATTATACTTATTCAAGGAATGGACTGGAATATGATGAAATGACCTTTCATTATATACAATAAATCAGTATGCTCCCCATTTGTTCAATAGAGCTAGAAGTCAAGAAGTTGTGCACCAGAAATACTTAATGTAGAATTAAAATATAATTTTCAATGAAATTAATGTCATTCTTGAAAGAAACAGAACTTGTCTCAAGAGCACTTTCTTTGGGGGACGCTAACTCAATTGCTTTGATGTAAAGGTTCTGTCTATTCTTTTAAATATTCCTTTGATGCTGTATTGCTCCACTTGTAATAGACTGTTATTGCTCTAGATTGAATTTGCAGAGTAAGGTAAATCTTTTGTGATGTGATTGTGCTGTCCTAAACTCAATATTGTTCAGAGGGTCTTTTATAACTCTCTGGTTTTACTGCAGCAAACAGGACAAATTTTCATTTTTACTCTTTTAGAGGGTTTTTCTTTTATTCCTTATTTTGAGGCTGAAACGGGAGGTGTTTACATGCACAATCCATAAGACTTGAACTCTTACAAGCACTACAAGCATCACTGAACAGTGTTGGAGTTTAAAAATAAATATTTTGTGAACGTTTCCAACAGCACTTACCAATATTACTCAAGTTCAGGTAAGGAAGAAGGCAAAGTTTCTCATTTAATTCAAGCCAATGTTCAGCAATTGTCTGTCTATAAAAAATAAAACAGCCTCAGAATGAGATTGGCTGCCTCCCACTTCTACACCTCCTTAGTTACGTTGATGAACTTGATGTTTTCAACAGCAAACCTATTTCATTGGATCTAGATCAGACTGGACCAGGTGTCTAATGTCAATAGAGCCAAACTCATTAATTGTGCACAGCTCATTTATAAATATTTTTTAATTTAATTTTATTTATTTTGTCAAGCATGTATTAGATAACATATAAAAATATAAACATGATTTGAATACATGAAATGGATACAAATAAAAGGGGACATTAGGACAGGGATGGTAGGCAGGCTGGTGCGCTTATGCACGCCCCTTACAGATCTCTTAGGAATGGGGTGAGGTCTACAGTAGACAGACTTAGGTTAAAGTTTTGGGGGTTTGGGGAAGAAATCACAGAGTCAGGTAGTGCATTCCAGGCATTGACCACTCTGTTGCTGAAGTCGTATTTTCTGCAATCGAGTTTGGAGTGGTTTACCTTAAGTTTGTATCTATTGTGTGCTTGTATATTGTTGTGGTTGAAGCTGAAGTAGTTATTGACAGGTAGGACATTGTAGCAGATAATTTTATGAACTACGCTTAGGTCAGACTGAAGGCGACGTAGTTCTAAATTGTCTAAGCCCAAAATTTCAAGTCTGGTGGTATAAGGTATTCTGTTACGAGCAGAAGAGTGGAGGACTCTTCTCGTAAAATATCTTTGGACATATAAGCATCTAAGATCCGCATCCTGTGGTTTTTTGTCAACTGTGTCTGCCAATTGTTTACAGAACAATGGGTTGCTCATTTTTAGAAGCTATGGATCCATTGAGTGATTTCAAAGTAAACCTATTTATTTTATTTACTGTAATCTCCTAAACTATGTTAATGTGGTTTCCCAAATTATTTCAAATTCATGTAGCACAGTGGTGGGTTGCCCCCGGTTCGGACCAGTTCTATAGAACCGGTAGTAAAACTGGCTGTAGGCTCTGCCTACTGATCCGGATATCATCAGAAGTGATCTGCACATGCGGGCATGATGCGAACTGATAGTAAAGGTAAGTAGAACCCCCGCCATAGCAGCAGGAAGCAAAGATAAAGGACATTGCTTTTTAGGGTTGACTGTTGTGAAAATGTACTGAATTCTAAGAATTTCAGACAAACTGTTCAAGAAAACGCACCAGGAAATACTATTTTGTTACCCTAGACTAGAGTCATACAATATGAGAGGCCAAGCTTACTAAAGTTACTAAACGCCACGGAGTTCATTTTTCAAAAATACAAGAACAAGACAGAATAGTTTTGATCATAATTCAAAATCATTTTACTCTGACTAAATTCAGCAAATTTTTTCATAATTATATAATTGAATTACATAATTCAAAGTCCTTACTTATAGTTTACTTCTGAATAGAATGGCTGGTATCAAGCTCTATAGACTAGACCTCACTCCTATTATTTTATACATGGCTTAATACAAGTACCAGACTATAGCTCACCTGAAATATTTCAAATACAAAATATGGTATAAATAGATAGAGATTTTTATTCCAATGTAGAATGAAGCTACACAAGAGTTGGCTGCCTTCTGTGAGCATGAAAGTACAGTTGTCTTAAGCCGTGGAAGTTTAAACTTGTTCCTTCTTCTCACAGTCCCATTTTGCAACAGATTCTTTGAGCAAATGTTGGACTTGTTGACATTGTTGATATTTCTTCCCTCAGCTTCTATGGTCTCCTGCTTTTACTCCTCCCATGCTAATATGCTTATTCTAGCCTTTTCAACTTGAATTCATACACCAAAAAATTGGCTCAAATATTTTCTCCCAGGAGACTGTGCATTTTGATTTTCTGAAAGCTAAAGGATGGTGTAGGTGGCTAAGCTGTAGCTTCTCTGTGATAATATGATACATCCATTGATCTCTTCATAAGCCATTTTGGTTAAATTCATCTTTGAACTTGGAACTTGACTGAAGCAATGTAAGAACGGACATAACTATCAGCCAGCTTTATATTTCCCTTATTTAGAGGCTTATGAAGCTCAACAAAGAAAGACTGGCTTTAGAAACTTTAACTTTATTAAAACCTCTTATATTCTTAACAGGGAAATTCTGGAAATAGCAGAAACCAAACAAGTTTGATAGGCAAATATTTCAAAGCACAGTTGGGGAATCTTGGTTTCCAAATCCTGTTTGATTTCAATTTCTCACAATTCTCAGAAATCAAGGGGGGGAGAAAGCAACACCAAGACCCTTTCTGAACATTTTCAAGAGTGTCCAGGATTCCCCTGATATTTCTAATGCTCTCCTGCTTCTGCCTATCATCTCTAATATATGCAAACTCATAAAGTATTCTTATCTTCCATTTTTTCTTATCTTTTACAGGAGAGCAAAAGAAAGCAGGAGATGAAATGGAAGTGAGATTGGAGTGTTGGAAAAAATGTCCATCTGGCTTCAGTTCCAAGTGGGGAGAAAGACACTGGAAATATGGTGGCTGATTGGAAAGATGGTTTAATGGTGGACTGGACCACATGGTTTGAGGTCCTGGGCAAAAAAGCAAATGGGTGTAAGAGAGAGATTTATACCTTTTCTTGGGCCCAGTCTTAGAGTTTCCTGTTCCTGTATAAGAAATGTATCCCATTGGCTGTCAGACTCCGAGGAAACGGGGATCTTAGCTAACTTTGTCCCAGGCTTGGTTAGGCCGTGTGGTGAGTTCTGTTGCTAGATGGGTAGAGGGCTAATCCTATTATGTCCTGGAGGCCATGTCTTAATCCCATCACCCTGGAGATGAAGGGGGGGCACATGTTTCTCCTTTTCTCATCGAAGGAAATATAATATTCTGCCTTTTTAATATTTCCTAAAATATTTCATTCTTCTAGGAGAGGGGTGGGTGCTAACTTTCTACAGGAGGAAAGGGACACGTTCTTATTTTGCCATGGTGGCTCAGTGGCTAAAACACTGAGCTTGTCAATCAAAAGTTCGGCAGTTCAGCGGTTCGAATCCCTAGTGTTGCGTAATGGAGTGAGCTCCCGTTACTTGTCCCAGCTTCTGCCTACCTAGCAGTTCAAAAGCACGTAAAAAATGCAAGTAGAAAAATAGGGATCACCTTTGGTGGGAAGGTAACAGCGTTTTGGGCACCTTTGGTGTTTAGCCATGCCGGCCACATGACCATGGAGATGTCTTCAGACAACGCTGGCTCTTCGGCTTTGAAACAGAGATGAGGACCACCCCCTAGAGTCAGGAACGACTAGCACATATGTGCGAGAGGAACCTTTACCTTTATAGTGACATGATTTGGTAAGCACAGAACATACATCCAGAACTCTTCTCCTTCTGATCTGAGCTAGACAAAGATATGGGCGTGTAGAGGTGGGAAGGCCTCAACAGCCTCTACTTAGAGGTAATGCTAAATTATCTTTTAAATAAATATTTAAACTGCTCTATGCAGGAATCTATAAAACAGCATTCCCAACAGATGGCTGTCTAGTCTATGCTTGAACCCAACCAGGGAAGGGTAATTGATTACACTGTCAAATTGGCCTTATTGTTAAGAACTTGTTAGGAACACTGTATTGAAGTATTTTTTTCTTGTAATCTGAGCCTTTTATTGTCCCCTGAGCATTCTGGAATTATAGGGAAAAGGTTTTGACCTTCTCCTGTGTTACAACTTCTCAAGAATTTGAAGAGTGTTATCATATTCTTTGTCTGTTTCTTAATAGCAAACCTTCCATATTCATAGACTCCCTTCCCTTCATAAAATTTAGTTTTTCGTCCAACCCAATTTCTTTTTGTAGTGCACATCCTTACTAAGATAGGGTTTCTATCTTAATTTCATCTAAAGGGTTCATTTAAAAACTCTACATCAAGGTCACTACAATTGGCCTGAATATTTTAGCAGTCCTTTAAGAAGTACAATTCATTTCATGACAACGAAACATTATCCAGATGGGTTCCATAAACCAAATCTTCTCCCATCAACACCATTTGCATACCCAGTCATTTTACATATATTATTTTTATTTCTCTTTTCAGTTCATTTCCATGGACTAGAAGGGTGGGTGAGAACATCTCTTGAGGCCCCAGGACCTTGTGCTTCATCCTTAGAACTTTAGATTCCACAATAATAGTTATAATTGATCTTTGAAATATCCCATATCTCACATGGATTAACAGGAAGGGATTAATGTCAATGTCAATACATTTGGAAATTGTTTTGTTACTTGCTCTGGCAGAGTTGCTGAGTTGATACACCAGTTGTTTTGGTTTTTCATACTAGTGAGTCGCCAAGGGAGGGGTGGGATTGAAAAATTTTAGCAACCGGTTCTCTGCCCGGTTGCTGGGTGGGCGTGGCCATGTGGGTGTGGCTTAGTCAGCTTCCTGCACCACGACAGGGCGGGGTGTTTTACCCTCCCCAGGCTCTGGAGGCTTTTCTCGAGCCTCCGGGAGGGCAAAAATGGCCTCCCCCAGGCTCTGGAGGCCCTCTGGAGCCTGAAAATGGGCCCATTTCTGGACTTCCAGTACTTCCGGTAGGCCCGTTTTTCATCCTCTCAGAGCCTCCATCCAGGCCCTGCACTTACCTGGCATCCAAAACGGGCCGCGTGGAGACTCCTGGGAGGGGAGGGGGAGGGTGGGCAGGGTTAGCCACTCCTTGCAACTTCTGGTTCGGTGAACCAGATTAAAATTAACATTCAGTTCACCTGAACCGGTCCGACTGAATCCCACCCCTGCCCCAAGGATAGTTCTTTGTCTTCCTGAAGAGCCCAGGAAGCTATCCTGTCTCCTGTTTGTCAGTGTCACTTTTTCTTCCTCTGAAGGCTTCCTCTGTTTGTTCTTGAAAGAACTGAAAACTGATTGTAATTTCAATGATTAAGAATATCACCTACATGTCTTGCTTCTGAGGTGTCACTCTTAAGCAATAGGGTTGCTCTTTCATTTGATGTTCTTTTTTGTGAAAAGATGCTACCTCTGTCAGCTCAAATGACATTTTTTCATTTGATAAAACAGCATATTATATTTATTTATTTAACCATTAACACTTATTTCTTCTTGTTCCCTTTTAAGGCTTCGTGATAGCGAAGTACAAACTCTTGACTTAGAAAATTTGTTTGTGGCTCCCATGTTGAATCCAATTCTTGTTAATTCTCCATGTTGCTCTATGAGCCGGAAACCATCTGCCTTATATTCTTCTTATGTCCTCAGCTTACTCACCAGGAAGCAGTCACTCAATCACCCAGAAAGGGCTCTCAGGTCCCACTTCTTGCAATATCTAGCTATTCAGAGTTGACCTTTTCACCTTTCACAGCTGAGCACAGAGTCCCTTAGCTTCTCTAGTCACTCTCCCGTCTTCCTTCTATTTTCCTTCCTTCTATTTCCACGTTGAACTGCTGACCAAATCCCACTCGTTCTCCTCCTTTACTCACTTGTTAACTAATTTAGACTCTTATCAATCCCATAGCGTTACTACAGTCATATAACACTGTCTAATGTTGATATAATACTGCATTTTGCTTTTTACACAATGTCTTTAGATGTTCATGAGAATTTATACAAAATAGGGAAAAACAATCAAATTTTGTTTGGGTGCCCTTACTCATTCGGCTGAAGGAGACCCTTGGCTGTGACCTTAAAGTCTAATCTGAATGTCTGTTGCTTAGAGGGGATCTTTTAAGAATTGTGGGGAATTGTTTCCAACCCCGTGTTTTCTCCTTCTTTCACTTCTAACACACCTATTATGCATGAAAAACTTTGGATGCAGATAAGAAATGGATGAATGGACACGACCTTCTAGATGACCCTCATTCTGTCAAGGACCTTGGAGTACTCATCTCTAATGATCTAAGTGCCAGAGCCCACTGTAACAACATTGCCAAAAAGGCATTAAGAGTTGTTAACCTAATCTTGCATAGCTTCTTCTCTGGTAATATTGTACTGCTAACTAAAGCATACAAAACATTTGCTAGACCAATTCTCGAATACAGCTTATCTGTCTGGAACCTGTACTGCATATCGGACATTAATTCAATTGAGAGAGTCCAGAGATATTTCACGAGAAGAGTCCTTCACTCCTCTGCTTGCAACAGAATACCTTATACCACCAGACTTGAAATTTTGGGCTTAGACAATTTAGAACTACGCCGCCTTCGGTCTGACCTAAGCGTAGCTCATAAAATTATCTGCTACAATGTCCTACCTGTCAATGACTACTTCAGCTTCAACCACAACTATACATGAGCACACAATAGATACAAACTTAAGGTAAACCACTCCAAAGTTAATTGCAGAAAATACGACTTCAACAACAGAGTGGTCAATGCCTGGAATGCACTACCTGACTCTGTGGTTTCTTCCCCAAACCCCCAAAACTTTAACCTTAGACTGTCTACTGTTGACCTCACCCCATTGCTAAGAGGTCTGTAAGGGGCGTGCATAAGCGCACCAACATGCCTACCGTCCCTGTCCTCATGTCCCCTTTTATTCATATCCATTTCATGTATTCATAATCATGTTTATATTTATATCTGTTATCTAATACATGCTTGACAAAATAAATAAAAATAAATAAATAAAACACATACGGCTCAAGTGCAAGGCTAATAAGGATCAGCTTAAGGAACTGGAAAGCAGAAAACCCTAATTCTCCCCCCAAAAAACCTAAGGTCATTTAGCCCCGGGCCAATTATAAATTGACAATGGGGAGATCTCGCCTGTCAGAAATAGAGACCAAGGCAGCTTCTGCTTAAAGCTTTTGTAGCAGTTTTATCAATGCTGCATAACACACTTTCAGCCATCAACAAAAGAATTAAAGATGCTTGCACAACCCAGCCAATAATGATAACGAAGCTTTGATATAGTGAGCCTCTATCATCTCTTTTCAATGGGTGAAACACAACCCTCAATAAAAGGCTAGAAGCTGGGTGGACTGTACAGAGACAGCATTAGATTAGCAAGATCATCTAACACATTCTGTTTTTCATACTTTGTGTATACTTTAGCTATGTCAGACAATGTTCTGTAGGTGGAAAGCAACAATTCTCTTGGGCAGCACGTTTTACCTTTTTTTAAAATAAGTTTCAGGGCTAACCTTTTATTTAAAATGATTTGACACCGTAAAGCAAAGAACCACTAATAAACCGTTAAGAAAAATCCTTACTGCAATAATAGTTACGTATTTTGTTTTCTATTCTTTGTATTTAAAATACTTGTCTTTATTTGATTTATTCTGACTTTTTTTTTTTTAAGTGGCTTTGAGAACGTCTAACATTCAAAGACCAGTGTCTGGGGCCTAATAAGCCATTGAAAAATCATCTTTTAAATGGAAAAAAAAGCACTTCGAATTTATATAAATCTAAGACCTATCGTATCTCAGCATCACAACAGAATTATTGTGAATTAAGAACTTTAGTAGAATATGTCATTCCATAGTTGAACCTTCCCCCCCCCCAAAGAGTTAAAATTGGGTGGGACTCTAGGGCTTTATAACAAAAGTAACTATTAGTGAAAAACTATCTGATACATTCAACACAGCAGGACCCTGTTCCTTCCCTCTAATCTTTCAGCGAGACTCAAGGGAGGCTAAAGTTTAGATCAGTCTATTCTCTCTAGAACTTTGATTCGCTATTAAATTCCATCTAATGAAGATGACTTTGCCATCTCACGCTCATCAGCAGGCCATGCATAGAACAATGGCAGGATCTAGAGGGATAGAAGGATATTGTTCCTTTTCTTGTTATGCTGTACCTGAGTAGAATTGCATGAAAGTTTACATCATGGATGTCGTGGTGTATTATACCACAAACTTAGCTGACTGAAAAAAATGCAGTAGCGTTGCCTTATGTATTATGTGTGTGCCTAAAAATAATGTGAGGGGATGGAGGAGAACAACAAAGATGATTAGGGTACTGGAGGCTAAAACATATAAAGAACGGTTGCTGGAATTGGGTATGTCTAGTCTGATGAAAAGAAGGACCAGGGGAGACATGATAGCAGTGTTCCAATAACTCAGGGGCTGCCACAAAGAAGAGGGAGTCAAGCTATTCTCCAAAGCAGCTGAGAGCAGGACAAGAAGTAATGAGTGGAAACTAATCAAGAAGAGAAGCAACTTAGAACTAAGGAGAAATTTTCTGACAGCTAGAACAATTAATCAGTGGAACAACTTGCCTCCAAGAAGTTATGAATGCTTCAACACTGGAAGTTTTTAAGAAGAGATTGGATAACCATTTCTCTGAAATGCTATAGGGTTTCCTGCCTAAGCAGTAGGTTGGACTAGAAGACCTCCAAAGTCCTTCCAACTGTGTTATTCTATTCTATAAAGGTAAAGGCAAAGGTTCCCCTCGCACATATGTGCTAGTCATTCCCGACTCTAGGGGGCGGTGCTCATCTCCGTTTCAAAGCTGAAGAGCCAGCACTGTCCAAGGATGTCTCTGTGGTCATGTGGCTGGCATGACTAAATGCCTAAAGTACATGGAACGCTGTTACCTTCCCACTAAAGGTGTTCCCTATTTTTCTACTTGCATTTTTTACATGCTTTCGAACTGCTAGGTTGGCAGAAGCTGGGACAAGTCATGGGAGCTCACCCCGTTATGCGGCACTAGGGATTCGAACCGCTGAACCGCCAACCTTTTGATTGACAAGCTCAGCATCTTAGCCACTGAGCCACCACATCCCCATTTCTATTATATATATTCCTCTAAATGTGCAGCTAGCACGACCATTTTCCTATACTTATTCAGGTTCCAATAGAAGAGAATATCTGTAGCTCAGGGTTGGAGTGTGGAGTTCTTGGTGCTCTCGGAGCTTATTTGTTTGCTTGACATTTACTCAGCTAGGTAATACCAACAGTGTATTTGGAAATAAGGCATATGTTGTTTCCTAGACTGTGAGAACCATTTGTATTTGGCTCAACTTTCTTGAACTTGTTTTCCAGATGTGTTGAGACCTCAATTACCAGATTTCCCAAGCCTATTGTTGGAAAAGGCTGCCCACATCCGGCTATGTTAATAGACAATATTGGCCATTTGGAGTTTACTAGTTAGGGGAAAGCTGATTTGTTTATGCTTTCATTATTGATTCTAGTTAGTAAGGTCAAAACAACAACAAAGAAAGTCTGTAGGAAGAAAACTCTCAACAGTGAATAGAAAAACTCCAAATTTGTAGGCAGTATGTATGCAGTCTGTAGGAAGTACTTATAGGGAAGAGTTAATTGGGTGAACGGTGGGGAAAAAATTCCTTTTGGTGGGAAAATACTTGGAAATGGATAATCATCACGTTGCTCCTGTCTCAGTTAATTACACTATAATCTCATCATCCGAGATGAGAACGAAACGCCTTCAAAACAAAAAACAAGAAAATTCAGTTGTCTCCTGAAAAAGCACCTTTGGGATAACCATGACCTGGATGACTAAGAATCTCTACAGACTTTTAGCTATAGAATTTGGGATGGACGCCCTTTGAATGGTGTAGGAATGGATTTCCAGAGAAAAAATATTGCAGACTACAGGAACCAGGAGCACCACACAGGTGACCCTGAGGACACAGATAAACTTCCAAGTGCTTCAATGACCCGCTAAAAGGATGCAAATGGCCAGCTGTCTGCAAGGAATATAAATCCTTCCCTTCCCCACTATCCTGTCAGAGCAGAAGAAGCTTCTTGAATGAGAAGTGAAACGTCTTCAAAAGAAAAAACAAGAAAGTCCAGTTGCCTCCTGAAAAAGCACCTTTGGGACAACCATGACCTGGATAACTGAGAATCTCTACAGATCATTAAAGTCTAATGTTTTACTTGTGAGGAAATCAACATGTTTTTAAAAAGTAGGAAGGGTGAGAAAGGCCATATTGCTATATGGTCAGTGGCCGGTTATGAAACCATCCCTTCTCTTTTCCTATCCATCTTTGAGTTTTCACTTCTTCTGTGCCCACTGAACCATGGAGCAAGCAATTAACTCTTCTTGCCAGACGTCCGAAGTAATTTCTCGCAAAGAGTATTTTCAAAGTTAATCGGAAGGCCGTGTGAAAAATAAGCCAGTGGCTGCATAAAAATAGAAGGTTTTATTTTCATCAAAAGTTACGTCCCTAACATGTGATTCTGCTTCAAACAGAATCCAAGTGCAGAAACACTCCGATTCTAATGCAATGCCTAAACCCCGATGGTGGAAAGGAATGCCTTAACTGATATGCCATTGAAAGGAAACAAATTGCTGTACTCTTATCTTTGAAAGATGATCCTGTGGCAAACTAACTTGGCCTCACGTGGAGGTATCCAGGATTTTATAGAAAGAAACATTTAAGAGTTATAACAAAAGCAAACAATTTTGCTCTCCACATATTCTTATTAATAGTTATAAAGGTAGCTTTCAGGCACCTAGCACAAAGAGAATAAATGATGAATGTAGTTGTTGAGTGTAGTTGTTGATTAACTTTCCCCCCTTAAGCAACTATGCATAATGGAAGAATAAAAATACCCTACAAAGGATACACTTTAGTAACACTTCAGTGTACTAGCTGTATACTACTTTTGTATGCTTGCTCAGACCCACTTTTTCTCCAGGAACCTGTGGCCATCTCCCCCTTAGTTACTTCTATATCTTCTAATCGCTGATACATCATTAAAATGAAATTTACTAGTTACTAAGTCTGCATTACTCTAAATCTTCTCATCGTTCCTATCAGTCATCTCCTCCCACTTATGACTGTATGACTGTTGCTGGTATCCTTAAGATTTATATTGACTGTTTCCCTATGACTATCATTAAGTGTTGTACCTTATGATTCTTGACAAATGTATCTTTTCTTTTATGTACACTGAGAGCATATGCACTAAGACAAATTCCTTGTGTGTCCAATCACACTTGGCCAATAAAGAATTCTATTCTATTCTATTCTATTCTATTCTATTCTATTCTATTCTATTCTATTCTATTCTATTCTATTCTACTCTACTCTACTCTACTCTACTCTACTCTACTCTACTCTACTCTACTCTACTCTACTCTATATAAAACCCTTTCTCGCTACTGATATTTTGACCCAACAATGATGGATAACTGCAGATGACAATGTATGGAGAAATGACCAAAGCGGCATATAAAATAATCTCTCTTTACATAGCTCAGCTGTAACAACTCTGGACTAAGAGAATGAGTGACCCATCCAAAGATTCCTTGTGATAGAGTAGATTTAAATCTGAGTCTTTCTGAAAGCAGTCCAACATCTTAATCACTATACCATGCTATCTATTGCTTTTCATATTTACTCAATGAATGTAATGTTTTTGCTGTGACTGTTGCTTGATTTTTTTTAAAGGTCTGAGACATGACTGAGAAATTGGATCTAGTTATGGAATCAGATTTATGCCCCTTACCTGCTGTACTATCGTGTGTTTTCACAAAAGATAGTGGTGGACAATTGAATGTGCTACAATCTCTAAATTCCTAGGCTTTAGTCTAGTTTGTAGACCTTCTGGGCCCTCTACAAACAGAAATACAAAGCAAAACAAAATACCAAAAACACAAAGCTCAGAGTTCCTTGTGGTCAGCCCTTTGAGATAGTTCAAACAAGAAGCACTGATCATGAGTATTATTATTATCTCTTTTATTCATTAAACATGAAACTCAGTCAACTGAACATTTAAAAATGTGTCACAAATACCCTTGATTGGTGCTAATGGTTGATACGGGTTGCTGCCAGCGTGCTAGATATCAACCAAGTACCTTCTTAAAATATATGATGTTCCGAGTAGCGCAGTTTTTTGCAGTTCCACTGGTGTTATTGCAGGAAGCTGCAATTTCTTGATGTGTTATGTAAAATTCTTGGACATGGTACCAAGTATCCCGATGACAATGGGTATCACTGTGACATGTTTCATCCATAGCCGTGTAGTTTCGATGGCCAGGTTGCAATATTTTGTGATTTTTTTTCTAGTTCTTTTTCTTCGACTCTGGCGTCTCCTGGTACAGCGATATCAATAAATTGTATGCTTTGGCCCTCGACAACCGTGATATCTAGCGTGTTGTGTTCGAAAGTCCCACAAGATCTTCACTGTCTCATTTTCTATAACTTTTTCCACTTTGTGCTCCCATGACTTTTCGGATACGGGTATGTCATATTTTTTACATAATGACCAGTGGACTAATTTAGCAATTCAAACATGTCTATTATTGTTGTTGTTCTTGTTGTTGTCTACTTTACAGCTCCTCCTCCTCCTCCTCCTGTCTCTCTGGGACATTCTCATAAACCATCATCCTTGTTGAGATAGGCAGTCATATAAATTGAATAAATAAACAAACAAACAGGAAGCCACTATTCTGCTCATTTATAAGAAAAGCTTCTTCCTATTTTTCCACGTGTATAGCTAATGTATGAACAATCCTAATTATAGCTAAACTATTCACTGTCTAGAGCAGTGTCAAACTCAAGGACCGGGGGCTGGATTTGGCCTGCAGGCTGCTTAGATCTGGCTCATGGGGCTGCCCTGGAAACAGAGAAGGAGCAGCCCATGGTGCCTCTGTCAGTGAAAACAGAGCTCAGGAGGGCCCTCCAAGCTCCGTTTTCGCTGGCAGAGCGTTGCAGGAGGCCGTGGCAGCCAAAAACGGAGCTCGGGAGCCCATTTTCGCTGGCAGAACACTCGGCCCACCAGAGGTGCCCCCAACACGAGTGGCGCCAAGCTAGCCACACCCACCTTGGCCACGCCCACCCCAGTCACCAGAGATCAAACACAGCCCTGATACGGCCCTCAATGAAATCAAGTTTGACACCCCTGGTCTAGAGAATATTTCTTTAAAAACTTTCTCTAGTGCAAGTCAAATATGTTGGTTTGGAGAGATACCCGGTGCATGCATGCTGCAATGCAGGTAGTCCTCAACTTACGATCGGTTAACAACTATGTTAAGGATTTATTTATTATATGTCCCTCCCTTTCCACAAAGCAGATTCTGTTCTCCTCCCTATTTAAGCTAAATCTTTATATTACCACAAGGAGATTTATCCAAATTCACATTGTCACTTTGTTATTAATCTATAAATTTATAATGCTATTCTTTTGGCAACTCAATAGCTCATTCTGTGCAGAAACCTGCACACAGGATGCACAGTATTTTAAAAGTGGCTGAAAGGCTGTGTTTTCTCCTCCTTTCATTCATCTGTCAAAACTCTAATGTGCACAGGACAGTTCTGCCCTCCCACAGCTTCCCTCTTTTTAAATGCTTGCGCCGATCATATTTCTGAGAAATGACTTTATGCAAAAGATAAAGTTGCCACATCGTGTTTTATCTTTTGGGTTTAATTCTTAGGGCTTAAAATTGTGGTGACAAGATTGTGGCTCCCTAATAGTCCTGGTTGCCATGGAACTGTCTTTTCTGAAAAGAACAAGGTCCAGAGGCACGAAGGCCCCCCGTTTAATATTATCTTCCTAGTTGGCCTACACACAAATCCTTGCTCAGAGATACCAGAACTTAGTGTAGTATACAGGGTAACACTTGCTGACAGTGCAGGCCTTTGAAAAAACAAAAGGAAGGAATTTAATACTGCCGAACACCAAAGACTCTTCAGTACAAGAAGTGCTTTGTGACGCCATCTCTGCTCTTGTCTCTTCAGAGGGTTGTGGAGCACTGCAGGGGAAGGGGGGGGCAGCAAAAAAAAAAAGCAGTGGTGGGATGGGGGAGAGGCTACGTTCACGTGAAAAGCAGAAGCATACTCAGCACTTTCAGTGGCTTCTGCTCAAAGGTAATGAAATTCTCCTGTGACTACACAACCAAATGGTTGTATCCTGATATTGGAGAGTTGTGTTCTCAACTTCGCCAGTTGTGAGACAGGGCCTGTTTAGAATAGAATAGAATAGAATAGATTTTTTTTATTGGCCAAGAGTGATTGGACACACAAGGAATTTGTCTTGGTGCATACGCTCTCACTGTACACAAAAGAAAAATATGTTCATCAAGAAACATAAGGTACAACACTTAATGATAGTCATGGGGTACAAATAAGCAATCAGGAAACAATATCAATATAAATCGTAAGGATACAAGCAGCAAAGTTACAGTCATACAGTCATAAGTGGAAGAAGATGGGTGATGGGAACGATGAGAAGATTAATAGTAGTGCAGTCTTAGTAAATAGTTTGACAGTGTTGAGGGAATTATTTGTTTAGCAGAGTGATGGCGTCCGGGGGGAAACTGTTCTTGTGTCTAGTTGTTCTGGTGTGCAGTGCTCTGTAGCGTCGTTTTGAGGGTAGGAGTTGAAGCAGTTTATGTCCAGGATGCGAGGGGTCTGTAGATATTTTCACAGCTCTCTTTTTGGCTCGTGCAGTATACAGGTCCTCAATGGAAGGCAGGTTGGTAGCAATGGTTTTTTCTGCAGTTCTAATTATCCTCTGAAGTCTGTGTCTGTCTTGTTTATTGCACAATCTGGGAGAAGTAACTGGAAAGAGGAAGATTCATTCTTTTAGTTTTCTAACCTTGTAGGAATTCAAACAATATTTTTAGTAGGAAGTGTGTATAGTATATGCATACTTGTGTAGAGTGCGCATTGTATAGCCTGATGTAACATGTAACACATATATGCATATCCATCAAGCTATTAACATTCTTTTCCAAATTATATTTTTTCCCCTTCCTTTCTCCCCAACTGTTTCCCTCTGGGTGCACCAGTTGTCAAGTTAAGCACTGTATTTGTGTGCCGGCCAAGTACAACTCATTGCATTTGGGCATTAATGAAACAAAGCCAGTGAGATGATGTGACAGCATCCTTGGCACTAGAGAAACCCATGATTGTTTTTTGGGGAACTCCAAGACATCAAACTTACAGACATGGTTGCCTCTCAAACTTGAAGGCATTTTAAAAGAGGCAGAGGCCAATCTCATGCATCATAGATTGGGGTGGTGGGTAGTGAACCCAGTGAATTTCATAACAAAAGTGAATTTCATAACAAAAATAGAGCTTTTACTGACAGATCCCGTATTTGAATTTGGAAACCCTGGCAACTGAACATTCTTACTCTGTGGGAAGTCCCCAAATCTGGCATTCACTTCACCTACAGCTTTATAATGGAGTATTGGGCCATCATCACTTTCCATTGTTTTACTTGTACCTGTGTTCATGAAATGTGCATTACTAATTCACGCACATTTTTGGCCTCTTCTGATTTAGTGGAGGGTCATAGTGGCTGCAAAAAGATACAAAATGCATTCAAGAACATTGGTTTCTGTGTGCCACTTTCTCTTTTGCAGCAAAACTAATCTTGTTAGAAAAAGAGATTATTTTGACTTCTGTGCCAGAAGTTGCCCTGTGTATGAATTGACTCCTGGTTTAATTGTTTTAGCTAGGAGTGCTTAGTAATAAAATGCTTCCATTAGAAAGTTGATTTCCCTACTTTAAAAAAAAATCTGGATTATAAAAATACAAGCAGGTATGCTGTTAACCTTGCTGCTACACTAATTAAAGCTGGACCTTTAATAGCCGATCAATTTATGTTTACACGATTGCAATTACATATTAAGTGGAGAGTAAGTTCAACTCCATTATTTCTGTATGGAAGCTTGTATTAGGTTGTGCTTGTAATTGGTACCGGCATATGTAAGTGTGTGGGCAGATTAAATTAATGATAAAGTTTGGCATTTTATATTTTGAAAAAAAATACCTATGTTTCTTCCAAGTTTCAAATATAAAAGATCTATTCCAGAGATGGAGAACTTCATGAGCTCATTCATAAATTTATTATATCCCATCTGGTCCAAAAACTTTCTGTCCCATGTCCTAAAAAGCCTTTATTTCTGATCAGTAGCTGATCAAAGGTAAGAATTATCCTCTTCTCTGAACTCAACTCAGTAAAGAACTACTCTGAGTCCAAGGATTTATTGATCCTACTAAATGATTTTCAGGTGGTTGCTGAAGAGAATGCTTGTGCCATTGCTACTAAGGATGGATTTTGAGTTTCTACTATGTCTTTATCCATGGTAGATTGAGGCCCCACCACAACTCTTATGTGTTTGGTTTGAATAGGTTCCCCCATCCTGTTTTATTCTTATTGCTACAATAGTTTTTGTTCCTATACTGTTTGAAAGACACAGCATTTCAGATTTAGCCCTTTGTTTTGGAGGATCTTAAAAAAACCCAGTTTTTTTTATTTTCCAGGGCTAATTAATGGTTAATATTTTCCAGGGCTGTTGGTTAGAATTTTCCAGGGCTGTTGGTTAGAATGATAAGTCAAAATAATATCCCAGAAAGGAATTGGAAGACTTCTATGTTGCTGCCAAGAAAACCATATGGACGTGTCATGAACTCTGCAGGAATTGAGCATAGCTCAAAGAGACCTTAATATCACCTATGTTAGCATACTGGGGCTATCTAAATGCTGGTCCTTAATGTAATCTTTTAATGTTCTATAATGCGGCTAAGAAAATTGTATGGCTATTGAAACCATTTTTATTCAAATACCTTTTGTATCATAACGTGTGGACAAAAAGGAACAAGGGGATTTTAGTTGCATGGTGTTTTATGTGAACATGCATTTTATAATAATGCCTGGCATTATGTTGCACATTGTGTATATTTTGCTGTATGGATGCCTTTTAAAAAAGCTATTGTTAACCTGCCAGTGAGGTTCTGACCTTATCCCCCTCTGTAACTCTCCTGTCAATCAAATTCCTATTAGACATAGATAAAGTATACATCTATGAATAACCATCCAGATAACTGACATCTCATCTTAACTGCTTTTTAAAAAGAAAATAAACAGAAATCTTTACTTTTTAAAAAAAAGTAAAACAAGACAGTTGCAATTATGCTTTAAAGTTGTCTCTCTCAAGCGTTATCCGCTGTAATCCATGCTTTGGTTCAAATGGATAAATTTGGTGGTTTCATTGTTTATTGTATTACATTATTAAAAATAAGCACTGAATTGCTAAGTTTATAACCATGCCATTTAAAAAGAACCGCGAGACTGTTTTATTCATGTAACACTTCCCAAATTTAATAGCAAATTGATCATTTTCAGAATCACCTACCCTCAAGAACTACGAGATGAATACAAATGTTGGACATCTTTTATCTGAATATTAGCAGCAGTGCCCCTAGTAAACAATTCCACAGTGTTTAAAAGTTTCATAAATGGTTTTAAATATCTAATTCACATCTATGCATATGTATGTGGATATATTTACTGGTATGTACCCCTCTATCTAGAATATAGCATGTTTTACCCTTTGTAATTACGTCAAACTGGAAAAAAGGAGTTACAGCTATTAATTTATAATGATAATCAGTGAAAAGTTTTGTGCGGCTGACATTTAATTGTGATATCTAAAAAAATCAGCCAATTTTTTTCCTAAGGCAACCTGATTTCTTTTACAGAACACCTTATTAGAGCTCTGAATCAAACTTGGAAGATTTTGGCATAATATAAATTGCATATACATGACACTTAAATATTAGATCTCCAACACTTTAAACCTTTTCTTCTCAATGATAGTAACTTCATCAGAAAGACATAAAAAGTCTCTGTCTAACTCTGCACATGGGTAGGAAGGTATTGTTGAGCCCTTGTTTTAATGCTTGATGTGTCTGATGTGTAGGGCTGTCTTAATGCATGGGCTTTATGGCAGAGGTGAAATCAACTTACCTTCACTACCGGTTCGGGAATGGGAGCACGCACGCCTCTTCTGTGCATGCACAGAGCCTTCTGAGCATGTGCAGAGGGTCAAAAATGGGACATAATGACGCCCTGGCGGGTGGGCGGAGCCTCCCCTGCTGCCGTTACCGGTTCGTGCGAGCAGGATAGATCCGGCTGGATTTTACCGCTGCCTGATGGGCACTTGCCCCTGGGCCCCACGAGCATAGGGGGCACATACTAATCTGTGTATGTTAACCCTTCAATGCAGTAGTAGTTGTCATAGGGGCCCCAGTACACTACTTTGCCCGGAGCCCATAATCCCATTAAGACGGTCCTGGAGCCAGCCCTGATATTTAGGTGGACTGAAGCAGTATTTTCAGACAGACTAAGATGGATCATGTCTTGCAAGTTCTATCTGCCATCTTCCAAAACTCAACACAGCCCTGATGTTGGGCATAAAGTACGCAATACTCTGGCATGCTGCCATCTAGTGATAGGATTCAAAACTTTTTACTGTGGTCATGGCTTGGCAAGGGAAGGATACTGTAAAATCTCCATTCCCTCCCCACTCCAGGGAAAAGATACTGTAAAATCTCCATTCCCTCCCCACTCCAGGGAAAAGATACTGTAAAATCTCCATTCCCTCCCCATTCCAGGGGAAGGTTACTGCAAAATCCCCATTTTCTCCCGATCAGCTGGGACTCGGGAGACAGAGAATAGATGGGGGCGGGGCCAGTCAGAGGTGGTATTTACCAGTTCTCCGAACTACTCAAAATTTCCGCGACCAGTTCTCCAAAATTGGTCAGAACCTGCTGAAACCCACCTCTGCTACCATCATCTCAAAAGGCATCACAATGGACTGTCCCTCAAAGGGATTTTACCGAGCACTGCAGTTTCTGGGGATGAGCAGGTTGTCCCTCTCCCTCAGATAATGTAGGCTTCTTGCCTGTGTGAGTCTGAAAAATTAGTCTGAACCACTTTTGAGTGCCATCCAACCCAACCCCTGTCATAAGACTACACCAGCCATATCTTTTTATTAGGCTCTGCGTGATACTCTTGCAACCGTTTGGCATCATGTCTATGAGTCACTGGTTTCCTTTTCAGTAAACTGGCAGGATTCACAGTGCCTGAACCAGCTGGGTTTCAGTTATAAAAAGAAATCCTCTCCCTTCCAAAGGACATCTTAAAATCAAATACAGAAACCCAGAAACAACTAGCTTAGAATGCCAGAAATTAGAGAAGTTTATTATTTTTAGGGGTGTTGCCTTTCTGTTTCCAAGAAAATTAACAGGCAGGGCAATAAATATTTCAGATACTTGACAACAATCAAAAGTAATTAACCATGCTCAAGCAACAGGTGTTCAATGGGAAAGGCTAGCTTTTATCATGATTTTTGTGAATGTGTTTGTTCATCTTTTTCTCCTCCTTTTATTCACAACCTCTTGGAACATTATCCCAGTGTTTATATTGATAGAATATAATGAAACCACATTAAATATATATCTAACAGCTAGTTATAGCTTTATAGAAAAGCATCCATTCTATGCCTGTAGTTATGCAAAGGCTAAGTTAAAGCAGTTTAGGCTTAATTTAACAGATCAAAATATGTAGAATCATAGAATGCACGGATTAGAAAGGATCCTGACAACATCTAGTCCAGGGGTGTCAAATTGTGTTGTCACAGCGGCCTCATGTCATGTATCGGGACTTTTTCCCCCTTTGCTAAACTGGGCGGGGCAGGGCCAGCATGTGACGCATCTGGCCTGTGGGCCGCGAGTTTGACACCCTTGATCTAGTCTAACACTTGCAGGAATCCATTTTTACCACATCCAAGTCAGATAAAGATTGTTCAGTGAAAGGAGCCCATCATCTGTGATGGCAGTCTATTACCATTATGGCGAACCTATGGCACAGGTGCCACAGGTGGCACACGGAGCTGCATCTGTGGGCACCCGAGTGTTGCCCTAGCTCAGCTACAGCACGCATGCGCGCCCAGCCACCTGATTTTTGGCCCTTCCGGGCCCACCGGAAATCACAAAACAGGCTGTTTCCAGCCTCCAGAGGGCCTTCGGAGGCATGGGGAAGGCAGTTTTCACCCTCCCCAGGCTCCTAAAAAGCCTCTGGAGCCTGGGGAGAGCAAAAAACAGGCCTACCAGGCCCACCGTGCCAAAAGCAGGGGGAGTGCGGGGGGGTCACACATCTGCGGGGGAACAGGGCGCATTGAATTATGGGCACACACGCACACAACCCCCCCGTGCTCCTCCCACTTTTGGCACGCAATGGCAAAAAGGTTAGCCATCAGTGGTCAATTACATTGTTGAACAGCATTTACCATTAGGATTTTTTTCATATGTCCAGCTTAAAACTATTTCCTTGTTACTTAAGCCACTGTTTCTTGTCCTAGAACAATTCTTGTTTTGGACAATTCTGTCTTGACATCTTAAATTTCTCTGTGTTTTTTTCTTCTCCATGCTCATTGCACCCAAGGTCTCCAACTGTTTTTCATAATTGTTGGTTTTAGGTCCCTTGCCATCCTGATTGCTCTAGTTTGCTAATGTCCTTCTAGAACATATCTAGAAATAGATACAAAGTCCCAGGTGTTATCAGCCCAGAAGAGAATGATGAATTGTCCTGAACTTAGGTTGAGACAACCGAAGATTCATTTTGTTTTGTGTTGTGTTGTTTCCAGTAGTATCACATTGTTGAATTATGTTTAGCTTGGGTTCCACATCCTTTTTGCATGTGTCACTGTTAAAATTTTAATTTAATTGTAATGCCATGCAGGCAGTACTTAACCAGCTTGCTAATCAGCATGTCAAGACATACCTCACAGAGAAATATGCAAAGTGTAATATCCTAACATGAGTGTAATACAGTTTGAATCGTGATCAGAAAAGGGCCATCAACCAATGGATTTTTTCCCCCCATATAAGACGAGATAAGTTTGTAATTACACTATTTAGTTACACCAAATAGTTACACTATTTTACAGTAACTGCATTTGATGAATGAAAATGGTCCATGAACAACATAAATTGAAGAAGTACAATGAAGGAATTGGTGATGTAAAGTAGTTTGCCTACAAATTAGAATGGAGACTAAGCTACTAAAGCCTCAAACTGAGGTTGAATATTCATAATTACACAGATCTAGCCATGTTAATTTTCTTGGCAACAATAACAAAAGCCATTGATTTGTTCCATGATTTATTTTTAACTTCTGGGTCTAGCCTTTAGTGCTGGAATTCCCACCCACCCACGTATTAATCAGGTCAAACCCTGCTTAGCTTTATTTTTTTACCAGTGAAGATAGCAGCTTCACTGGACTTCAGACTTATAAAGGGAAGGAGTTTATATTTCTCAGCAGCACTGAGAAAATTCACTCTTCCAAAGCGGCTCTATCCATTGGAAGAAAAGTTCTTGTTCAAAGAAGATTTGTCATCAGGGCTTCACCAGTTACAGAAGAAGAAGAAAAGTTAGGATTTTTTTTCTCTCTGTCGGCCTTGATAATTATCAGCTCTTCTTATTTGCAAATATTTATTTGCATGTACATATTAGGAGTCAGTTTTGTGGGTTTTTTTGAAGGTAAATGCAAAGATAGTGTTACAGTTGTTTAATGTCGACCACTTTAATATTTATTTGGGGGAAAGAGACATGGAACTACAGTATTAGACATACCTTTGTTTTTAACTAGAGTATATGTCATTTGGTAATGCGATGCAATGTGAAACTTGTGGAAGAGAAGAAATAATGTTTACATTAATAAGATTTTACAGAGGAAAGTTAATATGACTCAGATAATGCTATTTAAAGCCCAGAAACTAATACTGGACCTTTCTAGTATAATAATTAAACTAAGAACTGCTAAACTTCAGGAAAGTAACTTAAGTTCAGGGGACAGCAAACTTTCTTGCATTAGTTAGACACCTTTGAAAATTTGAGAGTATGTTGGGCGCTGTGCTGGGAATTCACCACAGCACTCATTTACTGATGAGTTTGTTTCCTGTTGTCTTCTTCTAATATATTAAAAAGTCCACTAGTTCATCTTACTTTGTCATTTTTTTCTGAGGTGATGAAAGTTCACTTTCAGTCACTGGATTACAAATACAATTTATGTTTATCATATTAAATAAGATGCTTGAGGTTAATAAGTCACTTTATAACTTGTCATATTCCATGTTGTTGTTTTTTAATCAGAAGAGCCTAAAAATCAATCAATAAAAGTTTAAGGCCTTTCTAGTATGTATTTTTAAGTTCAGACCCTAAAAAAGCATGAATACCGGGCTCAGTTTACCACTAGTGTAGTGGATGCAGCATGAATAAATGCTGTTTAAAGTAGGATGAAAAAAAAAACAATCTAGAATTAAGTTCAAAGAGAATCTTAAGACTTCTAACTTAGCAGAAAATGGAAGTGCATGCGTTGCCCATCTGTGGAAGAGACAGCTGTTTGCAGATGACCTTAAAGTGAAATGAGTACAAACTTTAAGCTTGCAGTATCAATAAATGTCTCAAAAATCTATGCCCATACAAGAAGCACATGTTTAGCTTTTCATGCATCACAATAGATGTCCCGCACCCACTCCCCCGTCCTAGCCCCTTGTTCTTCAGGTTTCCTGCAGCCTCTTGACTGTCCCTGTCACCCACTGCCAGATGGGAACTGAGAGCTAAACTGATCTACCTCTTTGTGGTAGAAACCCCTAGAGCTTCAGCTACAGGTTACTGAAGCGCTCATGAAAAATTCAGTGCTGGCTATAACAAGCTTGCTGAAAGTAAAATGTGTGTCACATTATCCAGGCGACCTTTCTGATAGCAGAGGGAGCACTCGCTGCAAAACTTTTACACAGAGACATCATGTGGAGGAGAATTCGGGATACAAAATTAACCTCCGGTGATAGCTTGTATTGATAGCAGGGCGGATACGTTGCTCCTGATGGAGAAACAGAGAAAATGGCTGCCATAGGGACTGTCATTAGAGAGGGAAAAGCTTTTCCCCCCACCCCGATCTGGTTTATTGAAAGATGAAGCAAAGGATGTACATTCATAGGAAGAAGTGTTAGGCAACAAAATCATAGCAGACATATTCCTATGTTCTACTCCTGCCATCTTTTCAATGTACAGCAAGTAACACAATTCAACAAGACGCTAGCCAACTCATCATTTTTATATCGGCACGGCTTTGTGGTTCCTTTTGTTTAGCATAATCAACATTCATCTTCCCTGCATGTTGCAAGACAAATTGGAATATATCAGATCCTCATACACAGCCCCTTTTAAGACAATAATTAAACTAAGAACTGCTAAACTTCAGGAAAGTAACTTAAGCTCAGGGGACAGCAAACCTTCTTGTGGAAGAGAAGAAATAATGTTTACATTAATAACGTTTTACAGGGGAAAATTAATATGACTGGGATAATACTATTTAAAGCCCAGAAACTATACTGGGCCTTTCTAGTATAATAATTAAACTAAGAACTAAAAAGTGCTAAACTTCAGGAAAGTAACTTAAGTTCAGGGGACAGCAAACCTTCTTGCATTAGTTAGACACCTTTGAAATTATGAGAGTATGTTGGGCGCTGTGCTGGGAATTCACCACAGCACTCATTTACTGTTGAGTTTGCTTCCTGCTCTTTTCTTCTAATATATTAAAAAGTCCACTAGTTCATCTTACTTTGTCATTTTTTTCTGAGGTGATGAAAGTTCACTTTCAGTCACTGGGTTACAAATACAATTTATGTTTATCATGTTAAATAAGATGCTTGAGGTTAATAAGTCACTTTGTAACTTGTCATATTCCGTGGTGTTTTTTAAAATTTAAAATTAAATTTAAAGATCAAGCAATAAAGGTTTAAGGCAAGTATCTGTGGGTGTATGACTAAATGTGTCCTCTGGCTAAATGCCAACATGGAGGTTTTTTCAGTCAAATGATGCTTCTTCTTGGAGCTGGTAGGCAGACTTCTGTAAATCATATTCTTTCAAATGGAACTCTTCCGTTCTAAATGGCAAGTTGCCAATAATATCATTGAGAACAAACAAACAAACAAATAGGCTGAGTAGAGATAAAAGATGTCTTAGGAAAACTGATTGCGATGATGATGATGGTGATGATGGCAACAACAGAGTCTGGCAAACTTGACTATTAAAAGCATATGTTTGATTTAATGTTGATGATCCTTAATGGTTCCAACATTTTTCTAAGCGTACCATATGGGCTTTTGTGTTGGCCCAATGGCCAAAGTTAGCATGCCGACATGCTAAAGTTCAGTAGTACAGAAGTGTAATTTCAGAAGCAAATGGGAAGATCGTATATGTAGGAATAGTAAATAGCCATGTATTATATAGAGAGTGCCTTTGGCGTTTAGTCATGCTGTCCACATGACCACGGAGATGTCTTTGGACAGCACTGGCTCTTCGGCTTTGAAACAGAGATGAGCACCACCCCCTAGAGTCGGGAACAACTAGCACATTTGTGCGAGGGGAACCTTTACTTTTTATATAGAGAGAGATTAAATCAATTTGAGGTGGTTAATGACTCTAATTCTCTTTGCAGCATATATCAAAACTGCAAAAAAAAAAATCAGTTGAGATGATCGTTAGATCTTGGGCAAATAAAAAAAAGAGCAGTATGTTGGAATTTCCTGTGTAATATTTATTTTTCAATAGTGGCGTATGTTATCCTACTGTTCTTCCCACACCTATTTCCAGATAAATCATAAACTTCATTTTATCTGATGTGCCCCAGTCTTCCGCTTAAAACTGTTTTAAAATCACTAATGAGAACCATGGCATTATTGCCCATTATACGAAGGAAAATGTAATAAATGAATGCAAATACAGGAGGATTAGTATTAGTATATAATAGGATTAGTATATACTAATGTTTAACCAGTAGATAAATGTAATTTGTGCATTTGTATAGAATGTTTATTAATGATGGAAAATAGATAAAGAAATTTTGAGATGCTGATTCAGAATTATTTGATATTATCTGATCTGCTTCATCCTACTTAATATTAGTTAAAGGAAGTAAATGACTATCAGTATTTTAGGATTGACCATCACTCCTGCTGCATTTTATATAATTTTCCAGGACACTTGGTAAGGCTACACTTGGAATACTGCATTCAGTTTTGGTTGCCACGATGTAAAAAAAGATGTTGAGACTCTAGAAAGAGTGCAGAGAAGAGCAACAAAGACGATTAGGGGACTGGAGGCTAAAACATATGAAGAAGGGTTGCAGGAACTGGGTATGACTAGTTTAATGAAAAGAAGGACTAGGGGAGACTAAATAGCAGTCTTCCAAAATCTCAGGGGCTGCCACAAAGAAGAAGGAGTCAAGCTATTCTCCAAAGCACCTGAGGGCAGGACAAGAAGCAATGGGTGGAAACTAATCAAGGAGAGAAGCAACTTAGAACTAAGAAGAAATTTCTTGATAGTTAGACCATTAATCAGTGAAACAACTTGCCTCCAGAAGTTGTGAATGCTCCAACACTGGAAATTTTTAAGATGATGTTGGATAACCATTTGTTTGAAGTGGTGTAGTGTTTCCTGCCTAAGCAGTAGGTTGGACTAGAAGACCTCCAAGGTCCTATTCTATTCTATTCTATTCTATTCTATTCTAGTCTAGTCTAGTCTAGTCTAGTCTAGTCTAGTCTAGTCTAGTCTAGTCTAGTCTAGTCTAGTCTACTCTACTCTACTCTACTCTACTCTATTCTATTCAGTTAATATTGCAGGCTCAAAAATGTTCAAGAGCCCTGCTTTATGGTGGTACTTTGCAACCTCACCAGAGGTCTATGCAAAAAATATTTCTCTACAGCAGCTTTCAATTACCAGGAATTGGTCCTGGGATCCACATCTGCAAATATTGGCCAAATTATAGAAGGTATAAATACTTAAATAAGTACTTCCTTATGTCAGTTTGTAACGTAATGTTTGTTGACTTAATGGGGTGATCCTAAAGTCTGGTTTTATGAGAGATGGGGAGCCTATATCGTTTGCTGAAATCAAACATATTTGTCAGATTTTAGTACATCCTGGAACAAGACTCCAGTGCTTTACTGTACAGTACTTATCTTGCTCATAAATGGCTGCTGCCAATTTCATTTATTACTTTGTGTTTTCTGAAATATGGACCTTTGCTTTGGTAAACAATGTTAAGATTAGGGATTAATGCTGCATGCCTGTTTTGACATTTCTGGAAGGGGGTGGTGGTGATTGCCCTAATTTGATCTTCAAATTATGCCCAACTGAAAATAGAACTGATAAGCATGGATAAACCTCTAACGTAGCTAACATAGCCCTTAAGTAAGCAAGCTAATGTCAATATCACACTCAGAATTATTCACCCCACTCCAAAGGAATCAATCCTGCACATACTTACCTAGAAATAAGCCACATCAAAATATAAGATTTCATTCCACTGAAAAGTTGAGTAGGCAAGATAGTTTATAATGCAATTGTATACTATATAAATTCACTTGTATGTAATTGGAAAAGCAAAACTGGAATGTCTAGAATTAAATCATTAGGAATTAATTACATTGCCCTAATTTTGTTTAGGATCCCTAACCCAAAGATTGAAAATTCTTGGAAAGAATAAGCATGTTATTCTATGATGTTCTTATGATCGATTTAATTGGGCTTTACTCAAATAACACAATTTCTTGACTCTTGCACAATATACCAAATCATCAGTTGAGCACAGGGAAGATTCCTGTAACCAATTATAATAATAAAAATGGTTAACTAGTTTATGTTAGGCTGTGAGAAAAGACCCGTAAATTATCTTAATTTGTTTCAGTAACATCACACTTACATCTGAAGTTCTAGTATTTTATACCTACAATTCCTCGGAGGGCTTTTTTTAAGCAACATTTGGTTTGTCATTGCATTATCCCTTGAGGTAAGATAGGTAGGTAGGTAGGTAGGTAGGTAGGTAGGTAGGTAGGTAGGTAGATAGATAGATAATAGATAGATAGATAGATAGATAGATAGATAGATAGATAGATAGATAGACAAATGAAGTTGGATGTCAACTAGGTAATTGGTAAAGATAGATAGATAGATAGATAGATAGATAGATAGATAAATAGATAGATGACAGATAGATAGATAGATAGATAGACAGACAGACAAATGGAGTTGGATGTCAACTAGGTAATTGGTAAAGATAGATAGATGATAGATAGATAGATAGATAGATAGATAGATAGATAGATAGATAGATAGATAGATAGATAGACGGACAAATGGATGTCAACTAGGTAATTGGTAAAGATAGATAGATAGATAGATAGATAGATAGATAGATAGATAGATAGATAGATAGAGTGAGTGAGTGAGTGAGTGAGTGAGTGAGTACTGGAAGATCTCCAAGGTCCCTTCCAACTCTGTTATTCTATTCTATTCTAGATAGATAGATGATAGATAGATAATGGATGGATAGATAAAAGATACAGATGACAGATAGATGACAGATAGATGATATAGACCAACAAATTAATCGATCAATCAATAAATAAACAGACGAAGACCAACAGAACAAAACATGCAATGGAAGGATAGATTTTTGCATTTGGTTCCTTTGGATTGGTATTGTTTATATTGAAGTGGTAACAATTCTGTAGAGTAGTAGTTCTTGGAACAATGATATATTAAGCGAACTATTTTGAATCGTCTGCAGAAAAATTATTTCCTGTTACATATTTCATATTGTCCTTGTAGGCACGGAAGCCTTGTTGAAAACCAGTTAACAACAGGTTACGTGGGGAAGGCCAGTGAACCAATCAGAGAAGCCTGCTCATTTAATGATCCTTAGGGCTAGTCTACCAGCAGTTGTCTCTATTACGTTATAGGCTTTGTGCAGAGTTAGAAGTCTATTTATCTGCTTATAAATCAAAAACAAGCGGGGGTTGGTTAAGCAGAGATGAGCAGCAATCTTTGTAATGACAAGAAAAGACCAAGAGGAGTCTTTAGCCTAGTCTTTTGTGGGTTTCTCTAGCATATCAGTTGGCCTCTGTACAGACAGAATGCTAGACCAAAGGACACTGATTAAGTCTTCTCCTCCTCTTCCTCCTCCTCCTTCTCCTTCTTCCTCCTCTTCTTCTTCTCCTCCTCCTTCCTCTTCTTCTTCTCCTCTCCTCCTGCTTCCTCTTCTCCTTCTCCTCTTCTCCTCCGCCTCTTCTTCTTCTCCTCTCCTCTGCCTCCTTCCTCCTCCTCCCTCCTCCTCCTCCTTTTCTTTTTCTCCTTCTCCTTCTTCTTCCTCCTCCTCCTCCTCCTCGACCCCTAGTTTGCAGAAATCCCATGCAAAATGAGCTATTTTGAGATTCCATTCCAGAGGCACACAACTAGTATGTCAACATCCACAAGCCCTGGGAGCAATTGCACAAAATATTCTTTACATGGACCCCGTACTCAACATTTGAAAAAAAAAAGGCATTCAATGTCCTGGGGTGAGCACACTAACTTTATTTGGAGATCTCATTTTAATTAATTAATTAATTAATCCCAATTCAGATCAAGTTTGATTCATTTGAGCTTTGCTTCTGGCCCACCTGTGTTTTAGCCCCAACTTTACTCATGTCTTGGATTGCAGCGTACTTCATGCCAAAGATTAAATGAGGTCATCCGGGTTATGAAAACCAATCCTGCGAGTCCCTGCCATTTGTTATCCAAGGACTGTAATAAAAAGCAAAGAAAAGCACTTCTATTCTAACAAGCCCATCAACAGCTGGAAAAGTAAACTAGGCCATAATATTGGGAAAGAGTTTTAAAAGTCATCCTATCAACCACCTGCACTTGAGAAAAAGCCTTCCCAGCAAAACACTGGTTGTGATCACTTTGAGTGACAGATAACCCCTTATCAACAAAAGTAAAAACAAAGGCTATCATTTATACTTGCCTTCCCTCACGATACAACAAAACAAAATTCTTATTTGGAAGCTTTAGCTCTATGTGATGGTAAAAACTATCACCACACAAATAATGTGGCAAAAGGACCCAGATAGAGTAGCCCAATTAACTTAATGAACATGATAAATAATTTATTGCCTTTTTTATTCCTTAGAACAGAGTCGTGGCTGGTTTTTGAATAATGTCCAATTTTGCTTTATTTTATTTTCCATGTCTTTATTATCCCACAAACTAATCCTTTGTTAAGGGAAGTTTGGTTGCTTTGACATGCCTTTATTGTTTGCAGAATGAATAATGGATGACTGACAAGGTAGGGTTGTAGAATTGCCCTTCCCATTTTTTACCTTCTTGTATCAGACGAAGTACCGTTTTTCAATGTTTTTTGTCCCATCTTCCTGCTCTGTGGGATCTCACTTATGCGTCTGAAAGCACCAGAGTTATAAATTCTTCTAGTAAACTTTGGGGATACAACTGATCAATTTGTATTGGAAAGGAGAACCTTAAAAGTTTGGTGTGGCTCACATCAGAGAGAGAGAGAGAGAGAGAGAGAGAGAGAGAGAGAGAGAGAGAGAGAGAGAGCATTATGACTTTATGAAGTAAACTCTCAAGAACTTTCACCATTGGGTTTGTTGATGCTTTTAGAAAAGTCAACAGGACATGCCCTTAAACCTCAATTTCTTTTACCGTATATGTCTTGTAAATGCAACAACATCTCTTGTTCCAACTATAAAATGCTAAGAGTATTGAGAGACACAGGATTAAAAATGGAGAGAAAATAGGTTAGCTTTATAGATCATTGACTAACCAATCCTCATTAAAAAAATAGATACAGAGAAAAATGGAAAAGTCACCTTGATGACTTTTTGAATCAAATATAAATGAGAATTGAGAAATGTTGGAATAACTCAGACCACCAATTAATTATTGTGTCTGCCATCCCTATTCAGACTCTTCCTACATTTCATCTGAGTATGCATGCATCCTGAGATTATCTGTTGAAGTATTTTGTTCCCCTACTGCTAGTTAGGAAATTCTGGGAGTTGAAGTCCACAAGTCTTAAATTTAAACTTGGACCCTTATCCTAGAAGAACATTGGCCAAAGATCAACCTCCAGAAAGAAAAAACATTGCACAATACCAGGAGGCTTGAACAATGTTGGTAATACGACAGTTTCAGGCTGCACGCTGGATGCTCTTGGCATTGTTCAAATTATCCTTAAACTTTATGTAAGGTGTCATTCTGGCAGCTTTGTAAAATTGTCATGTAGAAACCTTTAAATTGTCACTGCAATTTTTTCTCAGGTTAATCTTTTGTCTTTTTATTTCAACTAATAATTTCTAGTTAAAGTCTCATTTAATGGGCTTACTTGGCTTTATTGTGTAAGTCTTGATTACTATAATCTTATAAAACATATAAGGTATATATGTCTGGATAAGTACCATACCAATATAACTTCATATATAAGGAATAAGATATATGACGTTATGCTGCTATGGTACTTAACAAATGTAAAAGCAACTAATTTTCATATAGATGCTAACTTTTAAAAAAAAGCTTGACAAAGGACATTTTACAACAGCCATAAAATGTTATTTTATAGAATGCTGGACTTGCTACAGGATGTATTTTATATTTCTTTAACAGGATATTTGGCTTTAGGCCCAAGCTTAACAACCAGGCATGTTGTTCCAGTAGTAAAACCCACACACCCAGTCGTGTGTTGCTCATTTATTATTCTCCAGCTCCGTAACTGTAATTTAAAATTGAAGAGTGACTAATGCTCAAAAGGAAAAAAAAAAAGAAAAGGTTTTTTAGATAAAAATGTTACCGTAATTGCATTGAAAAAAGATTATGCCCTCTTCTGAACTGTATTCATCTTATGTATAGCATTATTTTTTATTCTGCTCATAAAACAGAAAAGAAAAAGAAAACTCAGGACATGAATTTGGTTAATAAATGGGAATAAGTCCAATTGGCTGGGATCACACATTAGCAACCGGGCTATTGGGGCTCTACGCATGGTACTCTGAACAAACCATAGTGATGAATCCATACAGGACACTAATCCATAAACCGTGCATTACCAAACAATCAAAAATCCCAATTAAATCAATGTCTGAATGTATACATTACACAAGGTCCAAACCCCAATGTAAACACATTATATTGAAGCATAATGCGTATGACTTAAAGCTTTTGGAATATTCAATAAACACAAAGGTTCCTAGACTATATCATCAAAGAGAATATCGTTGAAGTATAGAGATTGTGTATCTAGAATTCTGAAGTTAAAGCTACAATCCTAATCCTGTTCATACTCAAAGTACATCCAATGACTCAATTTGGACCAATAATAAATGATGCTTGATGATATATAGCAACGATCTATAGTAGAAAAGGATCCCCTTGCTGCTAATAATCCCTCTGCCTCCCCCCCCCACACTAGCAACACCATTGGCCCCGAGAGTCATCTCACCATGATGCCTTCAGGCAAACCATTCCAGATTGCTGTGCACATTAGCAGAAGGAAACAATGGTCCAGATGGTAGAATAGGAATGCTATGGAACTGACATCCGAGTTGCTGCTTACATCATGTGCAGTTTTTCCAACTAAGGAGAAACTTTCTAACAGTGAGGACAACTAACAGTTTGCTGTCAGAAGTTGTAGGTGCTTCATCGCTGGAGATTTTTAAGAAGAGACTGGACAGTCACTTGTCTGAAATGGTATAGGGTCTCCTGCTTGAGCTAGGTTGGACTAGAAGACCTCCAAGGTCCCTTCCAGCTCGATTCTGATTGATTGATTTCACTTACCAGTAGACCTGATGTATGTGTTACATGCATAAGCTTTGACTATATTACAGGTAGCCCTTGACGTATGACCACAATTGAGCCCAACATTTCTTTTGTTAAGTGAGATGTTTGTTAAATGAGTTTGGCCCCCATTTTATGACTTTCTTGTCACAGCTGTTAAGAGAATCACTGCAGTTGATAAGTTAATAACATGGTTGTTAAGTGAATCTGGCTTCCCCATTGACGTTGCTTGTCAGGTGGTCGCAAAATAGCGATAACCATAGCACTTAGACTTATAGACCACTTCACAGTGCTTTACAGCCCTCTCTAAGCAATTTACAGAGTCAGCATATTGCCCCCAACAATCTGGGTCCTCCTCCACGTTGGAAGGATGGGTCCTCATTTTACACATCTTGGAAAGATGAGCCAGTGAGAATTGAACGGCTGAACTACAATCGGCAGTCAACAGAAGTAGCCTGCAATACTGCATTCTAACCACTGCGCCACCGTAGCTCAGGTGATCACATGACCTTGGGACACAGCAATGGTTGTAAATATGAACCAGCTGCCAAGTTTCTGATCACATGATCACGAGGATTTTGATCACATGATCATGAGGATGCTGCAAAGGTCATAATGATGAAAACAGTCATTAAGTCATGTTTTTCAGAGCCATTGTAGCTTTGAACAGTCACTAAACAAACTGTTGTAAGTTGAGGACTACCTGCATTTCCCCACCCCTCAACTGGCCCAGCTGAGAAGAGAAATCTGGAAACATTTCTTTCTATTTTCAATTGGCCAAAAATTAAACCCTAAATTGTGATCAATCGAAGCTAATCCCCTTCATAAGCTAAGATTAGAAGTTGGTTGAATATATAAATTGTAAGAAAAGGGGTAGGAGCTCATTTACAGTGCTAAACTGGATTACATTTTAAAAAATAATAAGAAATTCTCTTTCCTGCTTTGGATGTGACTTAAGGTTGATATCTTAGTATTCACATTCTCCATTTCTTAAAAATGGAAAAGTCTTGATTGATTGAAGACATGATGGGTAGCAGAAGTTAATATCTATGGATTCCCCTTGTAAGAATTAGAGAGAAAGGACTAGGACCTATTATATCTTAATGGCCGAAAGCCCTACTAAGCAGGTATATACAAAAGTATGAAGGCTATTGCTTAACACATTGTAAGCCGCCCTGAGTCTCCGGAGAAGGGTGGCATATAAATCGAACCAATAAATAAATAAATAAATAAATAATGAAGGCAGGCTGATCTTCATAGAATCATAGGGCTGGAAGGTACCTTGGAGGTCCTCTGATCCAAGACAGGAGGCCTTATATCCAAGACAGGAGTCTACTAGGAGAAGGGCGGTATATAAATTGAATAAATAATAATAAATAATAATATCATCCCAGACAAATAATTGTCCAATCTTTTCTTGAAAATCTGCAGCAGTGAAACACCCATAACTCTGGGGAGAAAAGCTGTTCCATTGATTAATTGTTGTCACTGTCAGGAAATTCCACATTATTTCCAGGTGATGAGCTTCTTGTCCTGCCCGCAGGCGCTATGGAGTATAAATTGATGTCCTCTTCCCCGTGTCAGCCCTTCAAGTATTGGAAGACTGTTGTTAGGTTCCCCTTAAGCCTTCTCTTCCTTAGACTAAACATATCTATAGTAGTTCTCTTAGCCATTCATTATACAATTTAGCCTCCTTACCCCTTGCTATCTGCGTTGCTTTTCTCTCCATTCTTTCTAGGGCTTTAGCATCTTTTTTGTATCATAGTGACCAGAACTGGACACAGAATTCCAAGTGTGTGATTACTACTGTGTATACAACAGTACTAACAGTTCCTGTGATCTTGATGCTATCCCTCTATTGACTCAGACTATGACTGTATTGGCTGTTTGGCAGCTGTAGCACACGGATGACTCATACTTAAGTGGTGATCCACCGGGCACCCAGATCCTTCTCACAGGTACTATTGTTGAGCCAGGTACTGCCTATTCTGTATCTGTGGATTTGGTTTTTCCTGCCAATGTGCTTTTGAATCTTGAGTCTAATCTTTGAAAGTGTTAGCAATTCCCCACCTCCCAGCTTAGTAACGCCTGCAAATTTCATGAGCTTTCCTTCTACATGCCAGTTGCCAAGCGTCTGAATTTTGATCAGTTAAATAACCATGGGCATGCTGCAATGGTCATAAGCATGAAAAATGGTCATAAGTCACTTATTTCAGTGTTGTTGTAACTCTGAACAGTGACTAAATGAATGGTTGTAGGTCTAGGATTACGGTATTTGTCTAGAATGCCATTTGGCTTTAGATAGTAGAGCTCCTGGACTCTGAAAATAAAGGCTCAGATTAGCAATACCAGTCATCTTAAGGGCTTTATAATATGGTTAAATTGGGGTGAAATCCAGCAGGTTCTGAGAGGTTCTGGAGAACTGGTAGCGGAAATTTTGAGCAGTTCAGAGAACCGGTAGCAGAAATTTTGAGTAGTTCGGAGAACCAGCAAATACCACCTCTGGCTGGCCTAAGAGTGGGATGGGAATGGAGATTTTGCAATATCCTCCCCCCAGGAGTGGAGACGGAATGGGGATTTTGCAGTATCCTTCCCCTGCCACACCCACCAAGCCACGCCCACAGAACTGGTAGTAAAAAAATTTGGATTTCACCACTGGGTTAAATATAAGTGAATACTAAATAAAAGTGCCAATACCAATCTTGTCAAAAAAGATAACCAAAGTTATATTCATAGAACACCTTGAATAACTTGGTGGGTTCATACAGTATCGTTAGACACAAATCAGCAAGCTACATTTTAGCACAACCTACTGTGTAGTTCAATTTAACCTCCTATTTTATGAAATGTTCTCTCCCCTACTGATCCGAATTACACTAGATATTAACTCTTCAGTGGGGATTTTGATAGGAATCCAGTTCTGTAACCGTAACTAATAACATCCTTACCCAACATTTCTGACTGAAAGAATGCTATATTATAAATGTTTCATGTTTCTTCATTCTGAAGGTACTGCCAAATGCAGTTCTCATTCCATGCACATTTAGCATACAGTGATTATTGCATGGCTGTAAATGTGATATAATTTTAGAAAAGGAAAAGGAAAAAGGAAAGAAGACCTGGGATGCCTTTTTGATGATTTAGAAATTTGGGGAAAGTGACGATGAGAGTCCCCCTAAAAAGAGAAAACACTAAGTGAGTTTACTACTTACTGTTGTTTTCCATCTGAATTTTCATTTGAATAAATATGACTCTTGGATTAAAAAAAATTGTAAGGAAAATGTGTGATGAACAAATGTTAGGACTCTTCTCGTTAGGAAAAACAACTACAGCAACTGCCATATGTGCATGTGTCTATGTGTACGTAAATCTCATGTCTCTATATCTCTATCTCCATCTGCATCTACATCTCTGACTAAAGTTATAATCTACACAAACTGGCAGAGGTGTGGGCCATTCAATCACAAAGGCTGTTTACTTGTTGCTGACTCAGTTGTCACGTAGGCCCCTTAGTAGTACCACAGTCAATTACTTAACCTACCACCTGATGGAAACTAAAGATAATATCCCAATATAATTTTTTAAATTGCATCTCTGAGTTACAAATCTACCTTCCCATCATGACTACAGCATTGAAGAGATATAAAATATATAATTTACAGAAGAGTAGGAGAGCAGCCAAGTAGAGGCAGATTATTGACAAAACCCCTGAATATATTTGAATCCATTATGGACCCCTCGTCGTATTAATTTTTGCTTCTATGGGATAAATTTTGCTTTCCCTTTAGCCCGCTAAATCAGACTAAATTACAACCTAGTCGAGTAACTTATTTCTTGTTTCTGTAAAATCAGATGTACATAGGAAGTATATAAATGATGCAGAATAACAATAATTCTCTCATATTGTTGTAAGTCAGCATTTGGAATTCACACTTTTTAAATATAGAACTAATAACCCATAATAACCATGCCCTGGTTATTATGAATGGAAAAGTAATCACAATATATGTTGCTATTGTACTGTGTTTCCCTGAAAGTAAGACCCTGTCTTATATTTTTTTTGAACCCTGATATAAGCACTTGGCCTTATTGCCATGCATTCAAAAGCCCAATTGGGCTTATTATCAGGGGATGTCTTATTTTGGGAAAAACAGGGTACAATTTTATTTAATTTTTTATATACAGTATATCCCAACTTTATTATTTTTGCAAATACATCAAGGTGGCAAATATATCCAACACACCTTCTATTTCCCCCAAACAACAACCCTGTGAGGTGGGTTAGGCAGAGACAAAGTGACTTGCCCAAAGTCACTCGGCTGACTTCCATGGCTAAGGTGAGAACTTCTGGGTCTCCCACTTTCTAGCCTGGTGCCTGAACCATTAGACCAACTCAAGGAAATTTATAATTAGAAGGAGCCATGGATAATTAAGCTCAATCTTTGCTTAGCCCAGAAATCCAAATTAACAATTTCCTGACAATGCTTATCCGGCTTCTGTTTCAAGATCAATAAAGAGCCTACCACTAGTGTAATTGATTGATTTTACTGATAAATTTATACAGCTGCCTATTTTATATACATGACTCTGGACATGTAGCGATTAAAAGAAAACAAGGAATAAAGTAAAACGCAACCAACGATTAAAAGCATAAATAACAAGACAGCATAAAATAGATATCCATCAAGAGAAATGATCCCGTAAGTAAACTGTAAATAATTCCCATGACATTGCTCTTTCTATTAGAAACATTTACTTGGCATTTAACGGGAATCTCTCATCCTGTAACTTAAACCATTAATAGCAGTAGTACATAAGATACCAGCCCATAGTGCTTTACAGCATTCTCTAAGCGCTTTACAGAGTCAGCATATTGCCCCCCAACAATCTGGATCTTCATTTTACCGAAGGATGGAAGGCTGAGTCAACCTTATACAGATACAGATTAACAGAGTTGGAAGGGACCTTGTGGGTCATCTAGTCCAACCCTCCACCCAAGCAGACTCTACACCATTTTTGACAGATGGCAGTTCAGTCTCTTCTTGAAAGCTTCCAGTGATGAAGCTTCCACAACTTCTGAAGGCAAGCTGTTCCATTGGTTGATTTGCTCTCACTGTCAGAAAATGTCTCATTTCCTTCAGGATCGAACTCCCGGCTGTGGGCAGAGTTAGCCTGCAATGTTGCATTCTAACCACTGTGCCACCCTTCAACTGTCACCTATACTGTGGACGTTTTGGCAAAATGCTGTGTGGTTCATCTTTTCTCAATGCTAACCATACCAACTCTTATCAAACCCTTTTATTAGGTCTGAGTTTCTAATCAAATCATCTGTACAGCTTCTCTTTGCCCTGTAGCACTTGAAATCCTTGTTAAAGAGGAAGCGTGGTGGCTGGGTGAAAGAGAAGAAGCTGAGATGAAATCCAGGTAAGATGGAAGTGCTGTTGGGAAGACGAATAGATTTTGGGGTTGTGATGAAGCCTGTTTGTGGTTGCATTTCCCAGAATAAGTAGGTCTACAATCCTCAACTGATCCTTGGATTTACAGGTAATAACTCAGTGGTGGTATTCAGTGACCTGTGGGTGGCCCCTGCCCCCACCTACCGCCCTGGCACTATGCCATCCTATTTAGCCATGTTTTCTAAGCCACACACGTGTGGAAGCCGCATGCGCAAAGCACATGCGCGGAAGGAAGCCACACATGTGCAAAGCACATGCGCAGAAGGAAGCCACACATGTGCACAAAGCACATGCACAAAGGAAGCCACATGCACTCACATTTTCAATGCACAGCGAATTGGTGGTAAAATTATGTGAAATCCACCTCTGTAATAAGTTGATGACATTTGCCAAATTTTCTGCAACTTTCTGAGTCGTTGCATTTCTGTTAATAGAAATCCAAACTTTCATTAAAACTCTCTTTTCAGCTCTGCAATGCACATGAGGCTACCTTTGAAAAGGTTCATAAAGTGTGAGTGGAACAAAATACAGTACATTGGCTAAACTGCTGACAACAGCAAAATATAGAGATCATCTGATGCCTGAACTGAAAAAAAAATGTACTGCCTAATAGTGGTCAATTGGCCATAATTTAAGACCAAAGTTTTAATGGTTAATGAGAGGTTTTAATTTTAAAGTGCAGATAGTATGTTGATCTATAAAATCTCCCAAGAGACAGTTCACCCCATATTTTGTATATTGTTCTCAGCATATTGAAAGGACTCGCTCAGAAAGATGGTGACTTGCAGAGTCTGTAGAGCAGGGGTCCCCAAACTTGGCAGCATAGCTGGCTGGAGACTTCTGGGAGTTGAAGTCCACAAGTCTTAAAGCTGCCAAGTTTGAAGACCTCTGCTGTAGAGTTTCTCAGTCATCCAGGTCATGGTTGTCCCAAAGGTGCTTTTTTCAGGAGGCAACTGGACTTTGTTATTTCTTTGAAGACGTTTTGCTTCTCATCCAAGAAGCTTCTTCAGCTCTCACAGAATAGTGGAAGGATTTATACTCCTTGCAGACAGTTGGCATTTGCATCCTTTTAGAGGGTCATTGAAGCACTTGGAAGTGTCCACAGGGTCACCTGAGTAGTGCTCCTGGTTCCTGTAATCTGGAATTTTTTTTCTTTTTTCCCTCTGGAAATCCATTCCTACTCCCACACCATTCTAAGGGTGTTCATCTCAAAATGTATAACTAAAAGTCTGTAGATATATCATCCGGGTTGTCCCAAAGGACCTAGATAAACCTCCAAGTGCTTCAAGGACCCTCTAAAAGGATGCAAATGACCACCTGTCTGCAAGGAGTATAAATCCTTTCATCCCTTCCATTATTCTGTCAGAGCTGAAGAAGCTTCTTGGATGAGAAGTGAAACGTCTTCAAAGAAAAAACAAGACAATCCAGTTGCCGACTGAAAAAAGCACCTTTGTGACTTGCAGTGGTTTACTTAATGAGTTCCCCACAGAGTAAAAATTTGAAATGGAAACTTCTGTGTTCACCACTTAGCCACAGCATAATCACAGGACCAGAGCATCCACACAAAAATACCTGCTTAGTACCCATCACTTTGGGTGGGTTTGATTTTAACTGTATTATTACTGAATGTATTGTGATTGTATTTTCTCTTGTTGTAAACCATTTTGTGCACAAAAATAAACAGCAATGTGAAATAAATATTCAATAATAATTAATTTGTAATATTTATTTATTTATTTATTGTTTATTTATTATATTTCTATACCGCCTTTCTCCCGTAGGACTCAAGGTGGTGTACAGTCAAGAAAAATATAGATACACAAACATCATAAAATTGCTAATTAAAATTATTATTATAACATAATAATAATGTAATGATTTCAATAATTTGTGGTTTCAATACAGGCTGTCGTCAACTTATCACAACTGAGACCAAAATTTCTGTTAAGTGAGCTTTGCCCCATTTTAGACTTTTCTTGCCAGAGTTGTTAAGTGAATCACTGCAGCTGATAAGTTAGTAAATTTATTGTTAAGTGAATCTGGCTTCCCCATTGACTTTGCTTGTCAGAAGGTCACAAAAGGGAATCACACAACCCCAGGATACTGCAACTGTCATATATATATGAACCACTTGCCAAGCATTTGAATTTTGATCACATGATCATGGGAATGCTGCAACGGTCATAACTATGAAAACCGGTCAGAAGTCACATTTTTCAGTGCCATTGTAACACTGAACGATCACTAAACAGTTTTAGGATTACCTGTAATAATTATTCAATAATAATAATGGAAACAAAAAATGATGGTTATAACTGTTCTATTTCATTACTGCAAATGTTCGTTTCTACTGGATGAAAAAGATTCTGTTTAACAACCAAGGTTTTCTTCAAAAATTATGTTACATTTTCTGCAGTAAAAATATTATCATTCAGTTCCGTATCCTGAGATCCATTATTCTCTATTGCACTCTCTCTAGATGTGCAAATGATAGCATGGGAAATGTGTCCCATGTTATTTGGGTAATTTCGTAATTGCTGGCTGGGTAATTTTGGAAGTTAAAATTGTCCCTATCTGGAGAAAGCTGCCTTAGACAAAACATGGCTATTTAGCCTTTAGAGAAGACCATTGTAACTGAGCTTTGGTGTTTGGTTGACAATATTTATTTTGTACGCCTTTAAAAAGAAATTCCTGTGCAGATGTAGCGTTCGGTTAAATCTTATTGTTTGCAATACCATTTATTGCCCTACCAGGTATAATTCTGCAAACCTGAAATTCAAGTGCCTTAATGAGCGTGAAGACAACAGTTTTATTAGCTCTGTTTTACCTCGTCTCTCATTTTTTATGATGATTCCTAAATCAGTTTAAATGTTCAGCGTATTGATGCATCACATCCTTGAAAACACCTGCCCCTATGTTGTTAACGAATTATTATTAGGTTGAGGTAAATGCTGCAAGTTCACTCACCAATAAAACATTTATAGCAGGGTGTGTTAGACTAAAAATACAAATTAATCTCAGGAGCACAACAGTAGAAATTGAAAGGCCGTTTTTTTTTTTTAATGTTCATTTTGAATGCATTATTCAAATACTGGAGAAAAGATGTGAAGTTTGTAAACTGTGAAAAGGAATATAGTTGTAACCCCGAAGAATAATTTGCAAAAATGATAAAATTCTGTAAAACACATCACAATAGACTATAGCTATTTGTTTTATAGTCTGGATAACTGACCTAGGACAGCTCTTCGGGAGTCCTTGGTCCTTCGGGAGAAGAGCGGTATAGAAGTCTAATAAAAAAAAAGTAAGTAAAGTAAAAGCTCTTAATGTAGTACTCTCCAGACACACTGAATGTATACTTGCCATCCGCCACAGTGGGTCTGCAAAATGGAGGTTATGAAAATGATCATCTAATACAGGGGTGTCAAACTCGATTTCATTGAGGGCCGCATCAGGGTTGTATTTGACCTTGAGGGGGCAGGAGGGGGCATCGCCAGGGTGGGTGTGACCAGCTCAATATCACTCATGTTGGGGGCGCCTGTGGTGGCCCGAGCACTCTGCCAGCAAAAATGGGCTCCCAAGGTAAGTTTTTGGCTGCGACGGCCTCCTGCAACCTTCTGCCAGTGAAAACGGAGCTCACCAGTGCAAACCAGCAGGGTTTGTGCCCTCAAGATACACATTTTATAACCTTGGTATCATTGTGGTCAGGAATGGGCATTTCTGTACACATTGAGATAGTGATGTCATGATTCAGAGATGCAGAGCAGAGTTTGAAATAAGCACAGGTAGTCCTCGACTTACAACAGTTCCTTTAGTGACTGTTCAAGGTTACAACGGCACTGGAAAAGTGACCTATTTTTCACACTTATTGACAGTTGCAGCATTGCCATGGTCATGTAATTTACATTCGGATGCTTGACAACTGACTCACATTTATGACAGTTGCAGTGTGCTGGGGTCAGATTCACTTAACAACCGTCTTACTAATTTAACAGCTGCAGTGGTTCACTTAACAAATGGGGCAAGGAAAATCATAAAATGGGGACAAATAACAAATATCTCACTTAGCAACATACATTTGGGGTTCAGTTGTGGTCATAAACCAAGGACTACCTGTAGATTAGGATTGCCAATCATGGACCTTACCCCAAGGGAAAGGTAATATCAGCAAAGGTAATATCATATTTTTGACTTGGCCTTTTATTTACTATCTGTACTAAAACACTTCCTACATATACACATTCCCCTTTTCTTGAACAGCAGGCTCACTGCCCAGGAAATTAGACTGATAATAGGATATGTTTTCCTGCACGCTCCAAAATAGTCTCCAAGTTCTACGGTACTACTGAGTGGAAGAGTACAGTTGGTCCTCAACTTACGACCACGATTGAGCCCAAAATTTATGTTGCTAAGTGAGACATTTGTTTATTGAATTTTTGACCCACTTTACAGCTTTTCTTGCTACATTTGTTAAGCGAATCGCTGCAGTTGTTAAATAAGTAACAGAGTTAAGGGGATCTGGTGTCCCCATGGCCACTGCTCGTCAGGTGGTCGCAAAAGGCGATCACGTGACCCCAGGCCACTGCAACCAGCCCTCATAAATGTGAGTCCGTTGTCCAACATTAAAAACGTAAATCACCTGACCATGGGGGTGTGTGGAATGCTGCAATGTTATAAGAGTGAAACATGGTCAGAGAAGTCACTTTTTTTCAGGGCCTTTGTAACTTCTGAACAGTCACTAAGTGACCTGTTAAGTCGAGGTCCACCTGTAGTTTCAACAGGGAGGTATCCGCCATCAAGGCTATATAGGAGAGGTGATTTGAACGCCACTTTCCTCTCCTGCTTCTTCTCTGGAAGGAAAAGAGAACAAGCCAAAGCGCCACTCAACGACCCACTCGGACGCGAAGGAGAACTTTTTCCTTTCTTTTCCCCCACCCCCTCACCCGCGCCTGCTTTGTCTCTCCTTCTCCTACCCGCCACCTCTCTCTCTCTCTCCCCACCCCTTCCACCCGCCCCAACATTAGAGCAGCCGCCCCGCCGGTGCCCTCGCGTGCTGCCGGTTTCTGGGAGGACGAGCCTGTGCTTGGCTGCTGTGGGGCTCCTGGAGGGCTTGACTAATGCAGGCTGTTGTGCTCCGCTGGGCCGCGGGGGATGATGAAGAGGAGGAGGACGAAGGCCATTCAATGCGCCGCCGTCGCAGCTCCCTTTTCTCCCCCCACCGCCCCACGGAGGGGGGGGGCTGCCTGAATGGCCCCTCCGCTCACCAGCTGACGGCGCGTGCTCCGCTCCAGACACTCGGCCTCGGCGGAGCCCCCCAGGCGCCCCCCCCCCACTCCAACCCGCCGCGAGACTCGGCTCGCCGAGCGCGCGCGCTTGCGCGCCAATGCGCGAAACCTGCCCATTGTCCCCCTGAGGCCGCCCCGATGAAGTGAATCTGGCGGCTTTAGTTTTAACCCTTTCCTTCCCCCCCCCCCGCTCCAGGGTCAGCTGTGTGGGGCCACGATCCTTCCGCCGGCGACGGAAGGATTGCTATTTTATGAAAGCCGTTTTATCAGAAAGGAAGGATTTTCGGATCCTAGCAGGCTTGCTTGCTTGCTGACAGAAAGTCCCATTTACCGACTACCTCAAATAAAGGAGAATATTTGTAGTTCGGGGTTGACATAAGTGTGTGTGTGTGTGGGGGGTTGTCCTTGGTCCTCCCTGAGCTTGTTTTCTTCCAGATGTTTCGTTACCCAATCTAGGTAAAGTCAGGAAAGCTCTGATGGTGTTAAATGTCTATGGAGATTCTCAATCATCCAGGTCGTGGTTTATTTATTTATTTTATTTATTTATTGGTTTGATTTATATATGCCTTCCGGAGACTCAGGACGGCTTACAATGCGTTAAGCAATAGCCTTCATACTTTTGTATATACCTGCTTAGTAGGGCTTTCGCCCCCCCCCCAAGCGGTGTCCTTTTTTATACAAAGTCAGTTTATTGCCCCCACAATCCGGGTCCTCATTTTACTTACCTCGAAAGGATGGAAGGCTGAGTCAACCTTGAGCCTGGTGAGATTTGAACTTGCAGTAATTGCAGGCAGCTGGTGTTACTTAACAGTGCTTTAGTCTGCTGCGTCACCAAGGCTCTTGTTTGGGTTGTCCCAAAGGTGTTTTTTCCCCCCCAAGTGGCAACTGGACTTTCTGGGTTTTTTTTCTTTGAAGTCTTTTCGCTTCTCATCCAAGAAGCTTCTTCAGCTCTGACTGGATGGTGGGGAATTCCAGTCATTCATTCCCCACCATCCGGTTAGAACTGAAGAAGCTTCTTGGATGAGAAGCGAAACGTCTTCAAAGAAAAAACCAGAAAGTCCAGTTTGCCTCTTGGGAAAAGCACTTTTGGGACACTGGTGATGTTAGCTAGTTTGGGTAATGAAACAAACGAGCTCAGAGTGCACCAACTCATGTCAACTGCTTCAGTTTGCCAACGGGGTTGATCAACAATCTTTTATCACCTGAAATAATGAATATTAAGATCAACATCACCACGAGCTGATGATGTAAGTGCTAGTAATGTAGGGTAAGAGGATTGAGCCAAATGAAGGAGGAGACATTTTGGTTAGCTGGTCAGAAAAGGGATTGGTATGCACATGTGTGTTTTAGCTTGTGGGATGTCATGTGAAAACCTAGCCAATATGGATTATAATTTATGGTTTAACATATCAGATGAACTCAGCAATTGTGGATATTCAATAAACCATGGTTAAAAAGCCAGGTTTGAACTTCATTGTTAAGCCTAAAAGCACGATTTAGGAAGATGTGGAACACTAGCCAAAGATAGCTATCTTCATACGGTATTAGTAAAATCACACAATGCTGAAGGTTTTTTTTTTAAGGAACTGATAAGTTGATTAAATCAACTTCAATAGTATCCAAACACCAAGAATGCTAGAAAGTAATTTTTTAAACTGGCAATTCATTTTTATTAATATTAAAGAATATTAATAATATTAATATATTAAAGAATATTAATAGTGCTTCCTCAACTAGGAACAATATTTTTCACATTTATCTTAAATGTCACTAATGCAAAGGTATTTCAGTTAAACAGACAAGGCAGTGACTCCTGAAATCAAATACCAATGAACTCACTCAAGCTAATATTCATAAACATGTCCAAATTCCTGCTTCTAAATTTGCAGTTGCTTGATATTCTTTGTTTCCTAGCCAATTATGGTTACTCAGCAGCACTCCTTCCCATTAAATCCAATGAATTTTTGATTTAAGTGTTAAAGAATTAGAAAATATATTGCAAAGGCATATTTGAAATCAGTCCTCTAGAGATTTGGGCCTTGATGGCAACTTTATCAAAAAGCATTTGACCTGCTATAGGGTCCAACCCGCTATAGCGCAACTAACACAAGCTATGGAAAAGATAACAGTCATACATCAAAAACAACCAACAGATTATTGCAACCACATCATTCCCAAAGCACACAAGCCAACTAAACCATCCAAAACGTCTCAAGTAAACCAAACACCCAAAAAGAGAAAATCATCTACAACATGCAGTCTAAGGACTGTAACTGACACTATGTAGGACAAACAAGCAGAAGACTAGCAGAGCACATCCATGATCTAGTAGAACACATGATAAAAACCCTAATTTCACAAGTAGACCATAGTTTCAACTGAGAAACTATGAGAATGCTGGACCAAACTAAATCCAAAAACGTTAGGGAATTCCTGAAAGCTTGACACTTAGACAAATCAGCTATCAACAAGCACAGAGAGATAAACAACATTTACACACCATTCAAAAAGACCAGAACACCTCATTGCCAGCAGTCAACACCCTAATCAAGAACTACCAACTCAACAATCAAACAATAAACAATACCCTAATCAAGGAGAAAGCCCACCAACATTGACAGAGTGAGCTATTGTCAAAGAGCAAACCCCAGTCTCTTCTAGCACTGAAGGTGTTAGTTAGGCAATGAAATATCTCCATGAAAACAATCAAACTCAGACAGAACCAAGAACTTCACAGCTGATGGAAATAACGTAGAGGGGTGTATATCTAAGAAAATAAGTTGCGTAGACCTGAGTGAATCCAATGCTGCCATATAGGAGTAGGATTATAACTATCATTGGAGGCAAGGATTATAGACTTAATTATTCATAGCTTACATGTACAACAAGAGGGTGGCCTTCAAACCAAGACAGGTGCCTAGGCGGCTTCAATACAGAGCAGATTAACCCCTTAGCATGTATAAACTGCTTTGTGGAAGTAAATAAAGGCACAATTTATTTTATCTTAATATTATTGAAGAAGGCAGAATGGGCCAAATCCATATGTGTTGATACAATAATGCATGAATCATGAGCCACAATGGCCACATTCAAACATCTTCAGTAAAGTTTGGTTGGATTTGACTGTGGATGTTGTGACTGTGGTTTTTCTGATAAACCACAATTTTTTTTTTTAAAAAAAAACCTAAATTAATGCTTTGTGTAAGCCCCAATACTATATTCCCTGGTGGTCTGAGAGGTCCTTGGTATTTTCTGAGCTTGATTTTTTTTTTCCCTTGCAGATATATCATTACCCAAATTAGGTAACATCATCAGTAGGAACATCTGCAAGAAAACATCCAAGCTCATGGACCACTCATTTCAACCCTAAACTACAAATATTCCCCTTTATTGGTATCATTGGTGGTTTAAATACTCCCGGGTCCATTCCTAAACACAAGGGAGAATCGCTTTAATTCGCTAGCCAGAAGTAATTTTAATTCAAGTACTCCTGTTGGATTATATTGTAAGCCTGCATCATTTTTAAAGTGCAATAGAATGAAAAAATTAATTTTTTTCCCTCGCGTGCAATCCATTTTAGTGGTTGGTCCCGAATCAACGGCTGAATGAATAGGTGAAAATCCCTCGAAAGAATCCAGAATTTCTCAATCATTCCCCACCAACGAAGATCCCATTCACAGCCCCCCAACGTCCCTCAAGCTTCTCCCTCGGCTAGAAACGTCGGATCGATAAGAGCAGCGTGTGTTTCACACAAATCAGGGCTCCCTCGGTTCATGCCACACTCCAGTGGATAAGTTCCGCTCGGCCAAAGGTTGACGACTCCGTAAACACAGTTGGCTTCATCGACTGGAAAGTGAGACACCAATTTAAACAACACAGGACTTACTTAAATCGGGCCACATTTGTAAACTTGCTCACGAAAGGATAAAACGCGTGAGTCAACACGCCCTTGTGCCCCATCCTGACGAGCACGGTCGGATTTCGTTTCCGAGTGGATTCGATTCCACGGATGTCGAATAACCAAAAAATTAAAGTAATTGAGCTGAGCCAGACTGGCTTCCGAGTAGGCGTATATGGAATGGTGCGTGAAAAAGTTCAGGCCAGCCAAATTTACGGGCGGTGCCTGTACCGACCGTCCGTCCATCCGTCCGTCCATCCATCCATCCATCCATCTAGTTTGCATTCCTTCTTTGTTCTTCTTTCTTCTAAGAACTCGAGCGGCATATCACGACACCTCCCCTCAATTTTACCTTCACAACAACCCTGTGACGTAGGTTGGACTGACAGGCAATGGTTCCAACTCAATGAGGTTCGTGCTGAAAGCTGGGACTTGAACTTCGGTTTTCGTTGCCGTCCTCCCTTAAATCGTCCCATTACGAAGACCGTATTCCAGGGGTGAAATCCAAAATTTTTCCCTACCGGTTCTGTGGGCGTGGCTTGGTGGGCGTGGCAGGGGAAGGATACTGCAAAATCTCCATTCCTACCCCACTCTGGGGCCAGCCAGAAGTGGTATTTGCCGGTTCTCCGAACTACTCAAAAATTTCTGCTACCGGTTCTCCAGAACCTGTTACAACCTGCTGGATTTCACCCCTGCCTTGTTCACATAGGGGCTAACTAAGCCACTATTCGCTTAACTACAGTTTATCGAAGGAAACATTCCTTCGCAAGCGAAGCCCTACGTTTACACCCAGAGACCTTCGATCGAGCTTAACGTTTTTAATGTTTGTGCTGCTCCTGTTTGCATTTTCCTGTTTTAATGGTGCGTTTTTCAACTACGGTTGGTCTTGTAAAAAACTATGCAGGGGAGCGGGAGGCACGCAAGCTACGGAACTTTTAAAAAAGGTGTACAAACACAACGGCTGGTTTCATACAAGACACTAGAGAATACAATATAGTGGCTCACGTGTTGCGGATCTCTCTCTCTCAAAATACATTTAAACCCCGCATTTAAAACATCTGGGAGTTGTAGGGAGTCAGATTTTCCCGGCGCTCCAACGGATGTTTAAATGTGGTTTTTTTCCCCGTCCCGTGCGATCAGAAAGACTTTCTAACAGCTAAAGTTAAAGACTCGAGGCCAAATAGTTGCTGTACCTTTTATCACCCCCCTTCCCCCTCCCCATCCTCCTCTCTCCCTCCTCCCCCCTCCCCCCTCCCCGCGGGGTCCCCGTCCCATTGATTCCAAGGGATGCTGCTTCCCAGCTGATACGGTTTTGGAGGCACTTCTGAAAAGCCACGCCGGGGCCTTCGGGCTTTTGTTCGTTCGCCCGGCGGAGCTATTAAGCACGCTTGGCGCGCGCGCAAGACACCCCCCCCCCACCCCCGACCCCCCCGATTCCTGCGCCTCCCAGTCTCTTGGATACTTGGCGCTGACTTGGGGGAAAGGTAGAAGCTAATTGCTAATAATGGAGAGAAAAGAACCAGCCACCCCTAAGCAGGAGTGGCCCGGCATATGGCGAATGGGCGGCCTCCGACGCTCAATATTCACGTTTCCAAAATATTAATGAGACGAAAAAGCAACCTGCAGCTCCGCGGTGCAGCTTGTTAACGGTGGATGAGCCAGAGGGGACGGAGGGAGGGGAGGGACGGAGGGCGGAGGGTGTTGAGGTTGACAAGCCGTTGTTAAGCAAAAGGCGACGCGGCGAACGGTGCCCACTGAATTTGGGGTTTTAATTAACCGCATGATCTTTTTCCCCCCTCCCCCCTCCCGCACTCAGAATTTGGCCACTGACTTGGTGGGTTAAACTGTTTTATTCCGTCCTTTGACCTGCTCCATTATTTATTTTCCTCTGGGTTGCCCGGGGATGCTGGAGGGAGGGAGGGAGGGGTGGAGGGCAAGAAGGAGGGAGGGAGGGAGGGAGCACCTCCTCCTTCCAACCTTAATTTAACACCAATTCTGCGAAGTTGGCTGGACCATTTCCTTCGTAAGTGAACCCAAAGTACTGCCTTCCAGAGAAAACCCAAACATACACATAACACGTGCAGAACTCGGTGCTTCCCTGCGACGTAAAAGCCGCAGGACTCTCTCTCTCTCCGAGCCGCGAAAACAGCACGTGCGAAGTCTCCATAAACTGCGGTCTTCCGCCAAAGTTCAGTCTGTCTAAAGATGCTACTCTATGCCAAGGGAGGGCATGGTTTCTTGCACCCGACAGGAATGAACTTGAACGGGAGAGGTTCAAATGCTAAGAAGTCGAGGTCTTAAAAAAGTCTCCGGTTGCCATCCAAAGTGCTATTTAAAGAGGACGGATTGTAGCCGGAGGGGGTTAAGTGGTATAATGGTCCCGTTCTCCAAATACTTTTTTCCCTGGAAAGCAAGCTGCAAGGGAAAGGTACGAAGAGATTAATCCTTCAGCTGGACCTAGTGATAATTGGGGAAGAGAAAGGGACAATAACTGCAGCCCAAATCTTTTGGAAAACTGTTTTGGGGATGAAGAAGAGAAGGCAAAGAAGAAGTATAAATAGTCGCTGATTTCCAATTTGGTAAAAAAAAAAAAAAGAACTTCGGACTGCAAATCGGCACAGGTAGTCCTCGACTTATGACCACAACGGAGTCCAGAATTTTATGTTGCTATAGGTGCAACATTGGTTAAGTGAGTTTTGCCCCATTTTACGACTTTTCCTGTTAAGTGAATCACTGTGTAGTTAAGTTAGTAACACGGTTGTTAAGTGAATCTGGCCCTCCCATTGACTTTGCTTGTCAGAGGGTCACAAAAGGGATCTACATGACTCCAAGGGACACTGCAACTGTCATAAATAGGAACCCAGTGGGCCCAGCATCTGAATGTAAACGGTCATCATAAGTGTGGAAAATGGGCATAAGACACCTTTTCCAGTGCCCTTGGAAGGTCAAACGGTCACTAAATGAACGGTTGTAAGTCGAGGACTACCTGTATTTTCCCAAGCGTTGCCCTTCAGACGATCAGTATTAAAACCCTCCTGGCCTCCAGCGGTCGCGCCTGATGCGCGCTAGAGGAAGATCCCCGCATAGGATGGCGCAGTGGATCCTTGTGGGTGGATGCGAAAGACCCCTTGTCTCCAGTGGGAGGAAAACTCAACTGGGCAGATTGCAGGCGAGCTTTCTAGTGTCCTGGACGGGCCAGAGGGCTTCCGAGCTGGACTGGGTTGAACTGGGCAGGCTTAGAGACGTGGGGGTGGGGGGGGGGCAGGGACCGAACTTTCCCACCGGCCGGCGCCGCGCAGATTAGCTGCGGGAGAAAGGAGCGCGCTGTGTCCCCCGCGCAAGCTACGGCGCTCGCCCTGCTGAACTTTTCACCTCTGCAAAGGAAGGACCCGGTCGGTGCCACCAGCTCGGTCAACAAAGCCTGGGGCAGACGGGCTGGGTGGGTCGCTTGAGGCCGGGCTTAGCTGGAGGCCGGGAAGCTCAAGTAACACGACAGGGACCGCTGGTTTATCTCTGGCCCGCCGAACCCGGCCGCGGCCGCGCCAAAGGTTATCAAAAGGCCAGGGAAAATGACCCTCGCTCGCACCTGCTTGCTTCCTTTTTCCCAACGCCGCCTCGCAGGACCAGGCAGACGAGCAAGCTTAAGAAACGCCTCTGTTGATTCCCGGGGGGACTCGAGCAAGTGGCTGGCTTTACAACCGCCTGCATTTTAGAGCAGGGGTCTCCAACCTTGGCAACTTTAAGCCTGGCGGATTTCAACTTCCAGAATTCTGGGGAATTCTGGGAGTTGAAATCCGCCAGGCTTAAAGTTGCCAAGGTTGGAGACACTCTGTTTTAGAGGGTTGAAGGAGAAGCCAAAAGGGATCAGGTGCCAGCAGAAAGAAAAAAAGGACCTGCGATTAACAGTAACAGAGTGAAAGGGATCTTGGAGGTCATCTAGTCCAGCCCCCTGCTCACGTAGGAGACCTGTATTAGAGATTCGAACCGCCGACCTTTCTGATCAACAAGCTCAGTGTCTTAGCCACTGAGCCACCCAGTCAGGCTAAGAGCGGTGTGCGTTTACACGAGGTATTATGGAAACCCAGGCGCGCCTGGGCTTGGGGATGCAGGAAATGGGGTTCAACTGAGCGAACCAGGACGTCGCGGCAACGAAGACTGTGTTCGCCCTTTGCAGTTTCCAGCATTGCAAATCCAGGGCGCACCAGTTAAAATTTACACCGATTTGGGTGTAAAAGTAGTGTAGAGACAGCCGGTTCCAACCCCGTTCAACCAAACGATCGAAGCCATTCTCATACGGGTGTTGTAAAGAAGATAGAGAGATAGAGATAGAGATAGAGATAGAGATAGAGATAGAGATAGAGATAGAGATAGAGATGGAGGGAGGGAGGGAGGGAGGGAGAGAGGGGGAGAGAGAGAGAGAGAGAGAGAGACGTCGTTTCAATCCAGAAATGGCAAAACAGATGAAATCATATCAATCGTCGTGTTTACTGTGATAATTGGATTTCTCTCTGGAGAACTCCGGCTCCGCATTAGGATTTAAAAAGCTTGATGATCAAATTGAACTGGAATGGATTCAACTGGAATAGCCCCAGGACTGCAAACTTCCACACACATAAAGAGATACTAGCCATGTTAAACCCCCCCCCGCCCCCCAGCCAGCAAATATTGAAGCACCTTGGGTGTCTTTACTGCCCTTGTACCTGAAGTCACTTGGTTGAATTGAATGGCTATAGAAATTGAATGAATGAACAGATAGATGATAGGCAGACAGACACACACAGACAGACAGACAGACAGCTGTCTTGGGAATCGCTTCCATTTCCGAGTATCAAAATTGGTGTAAAATGTACACAGGAGGCAGGAAACACTGCAGGCAGAGTCTAATCACCATCCTGGTGGGTCTGTTCTCACAAACAGCCAAACCTGAGCAATCATGTCTAGCCACAGAGACAAGGTGGCAATCTTTATAAAGAGGTAGGAAGCAGTGGTGGAATTCGAATTTTTTTTTACTACCGGTTTGTGGGTGTGGCTTGGTGGGCGTGGCGTGGCTTGGTGGGCGTAGCCGGGGAAGGATACTGCAAAATCTCCATTCTCACCCAACCTCAGGGGAAGGATACTGCAAAATCCCCATTCCCTCCCCACTCCTGGGGGAAGGATACTGCAAAATCTCCATTCTCACCCAACCTCAGGGGAAGGATACTGCAAAATCCCCATTCCCTCCCCACTCCTGGAGGAAAGATATTGCAAAATCTCCATTCCCACCCCACTCGGGGGCCAGCCAGAGGTGGTATTTGCCGAACTACTCAAAATTTCCGCTACCGGTTCTCCAGAACCTGTCAGAACCTGCTGAATAGCACCCCTGGTAGGAAGTGTGTGTACTCCAGTTGGCATACATTTCTATTAGGCAAAAGCAAGCAGGGTTTGGAAGGAATAGGGAGTTCTCAGAAGAACTAGTGCAGTCTCTATGTGGTGGTTACTAAATTAAGCAGAGGTCCAAGTGTCCTGTGAACCACAGCACCTTCAAGACCAGTCTGCTCATTGAGATTATTTTGCAATACATCTTAATCTTGCTTTGATTTGGAAGAAAGTTTCTTGACCAAGAATTATATGTAGGATGGCATCAGACTGGTCAACGGTCTTGAATGAGCTACTATAAATGATAAGGTTTAGATTGGCTTCTTGTATAATGTCCTGTTTGTTTCATCAAGGAGAGTGGGGCATAATAGATGTGCTGATTGAAAATCGAAGGAAGTGGCTCTCAATTTGGCGTCTGTCAATGCTGACCAGTCCTGGGCCAACTCCAGTGACAATAATGTATTGTGAATAAAGATTCTGTCTTCCATTATCTTGCTGAATTTCTCACTCAGCACAATCCAGGTTGGTCAGCTTTCCTTCAGTAGGACTCAGACCAGTAAAATAAATTTTAAAGAAGGAAATGTTCTCCACCCCCAATGCTATGCATGTTTACCCAGAAGTAAATCTCTTGAATTCAGTTTCATTTTCTTTCTATTAAATATACATAGGATCACAGATTTCTTGACACTAAACTTAATTAAGGTACCAAAGACTTCTTTGCTGTTGTTGCCTTTTATGGTAACTAGTTTATTCCTAATGGAATATAACCTTGCTAGGTCAAGCTATTCTCTATCCTGCAGATGGGACAAAGGGAGAGAAAAAAAGACTGTGAAGAAAGTGCTTTGCCTGAGTTAATTGGTTGGCTAAAATGACGATCACTCCTCTTTTCTCAGTGTTTAATTGTAGGTAGGCAGTGATCAGAGAAATGTAGTCTCTCCATCTTCAGGTACTTCTCCTTTTCCTTTTCCTTTTCCTTTTCCTTCTCCTCCTCCTCCCCATCCTCCCCCTCCTCCTCCTCCTCAGAATATCCCTTGCCATGAGAGACACACATTGAGTTTCCATAAACTATTACAGGAATAAATTTGGTTTTAGTCTATGACTCTTAAGTAACTAATCTGTTACTTAAGATAAGTAAAAAGGTCCCCTTTCAGATGCCATTAAATGTGGATGGAGGAGATGGCAAAGCGTTTATTATTTCCTGGAGAAATAAATGCCGTTATATTGAAGCTGGGAAGGCAGGGCAAATATTCTACTTTCTCAAATATAGGTAGTTCTTGACTTACCACCATAACTAAGCCTAAAATTTCTAAATTTTAGAAATGCTAAATGCTAAGTGAGACAGTTGTTAAGTGAGTTTTACCCCATTTTGCAACCTTTCCTGCCACAGTTAAGTGAATGACTGCAGTTGTTAAGTTATTAACACGGCTGTTAAGAAAATCTGGCTTCCCCATTGACTTTGCTTGTCAGGTTGCAAAAGGTGATCACACGATCCTGGGACATGGCAATTGTCATAAACATGAATCAGTTGGCAAGTGTCTGAATTTTGATCACATGTTCATGGGGATCATGCAAATGTGAAAAATGGTCCTAAATCACTTTTTTTTGGTGCCTTTGTAACTTCAAATGGTCACTAAATGAACTGTTGTAAGTCAATGACTACCTGTAATTTGATTTCCCCCCCCCCATGCCTCTTTGATTTGTCTGGAATATTCTTCTGAAGCCAGAGATCTTCTTACAAAGTTATTGCTCAGTCACTTGATTTTCAGTTGTCTCAGATGAAATTCTTTTAAAGGAACAGCCTATCTTGTGTATAAAAGTATGCATAGTCAAGGCTATGGTTTTCCCAGTTGCAATGTCTGGCTGTGAAAGTTGGACCATAAGAAAGGCTCAGCGCCGAAGAATGGAGGCCTTTGAAGTATGGTGCTGGAGAAGACTCTTATGAGTCCCTTGGACTGCAAGGCGATCAAACCGGTCCGTCCTAGAGGAGATCAATACTTTGACCACTTAATGAGAAGGAAGGACTCACTGGCAAAGAACCTAATGCTGGGAAAGATTGAGGGCAAAAGAAGAAGAGGACAACAGAGAATGAGATGGCTGGATGGAGTCACTGAAGCAATAGGCATGAGTTAAATGGACTCCAGAGGATGGTAAAGGACAGGAAAGCCTGGAGGAACATTGTCCATGGGGTCGTGATGGGTTGGACATGACTTTACAACTAACAACAACAATCTTGCTCCAGCCAGCTTTTCAGGAAGGGGGATCCAAGACATGATCTCCTATAAATGTCAGGTCATGCAATCAAAGCAGGATGCTTGGAGATGGTGGAACATGATGCCAAGACAGGTTTCCTGTTCTCTGGCAAGGGAACCTGTGAACTCTAAGCAGCAGCATCATTAAGATTATGGATTGCAAAACCGTGGTTGACAACATCAATACAATGACTAAATTCATCCAACATCCATGCCTTATTATCATAGAGTTTTTCAATCCTGGAAACCTCAAGGTGTGTGGACTTCAAATATCAGAATTCCATGCTTGACTAAGGGATTCTGGGATTTGAAGTTCACATTTCATAAAGTTGCTAAGGTTAAGGAATACTGGCTTAGCAGGAGATATAGACCCAACCTCTCTGCTTGGGCGAAGTGTTTCAGGGTGGATGAAAGTTCTTTCCTATTTCAGACTTAGTTCTCCCATGCAGCAACATGGAGGATAGGCTGGGATGGCAAGGGAGAATCGAAAGCCATTCCAGGGCTCATCCAGTGTCAGTTGTGCTATAGAGTAATTATTATTAAATAGAAGTTACAAGGGGTGGGAGTTCTGTACCTCTTACTCACTTAACTATTAGTACCCCATTGAACATACTGTTGGGATTTACAAGGAAACAAAGCTGCAAACCAAAACAAAGTTTAATGAGCACAACAGAAATTTCAGAAATATGCACAGGATACTCATATCTCAGTTTCCTCATCTTAGCCCTTGGCCAACCTGATGCCCTACAGATGCATTGGGAATTTATGATGTGTGTGTGTGCATGTGTGTGTTATCCTATCCAGATAAAGAAACACGGCAAGGCAAATCATATTGGAATTTTGATTTTCTTTTTAATTTGATCTCTTCCTCTCTCTCTCTCAAAAAAAAGTTACAAAATCCATGGCAACCGGCTTTTGCTAGTGTGTTTGTTTGTAATAATAACAACAATAACAATAATAGTACAGAAAGAGGATGAGGATGAAAAAGACTTGCATGACACTCAGAAATCAAGAAATGTCAAGGATTCCAAATTTAACAAAACAACACCAACAAATAGATGTAAAAACTGGGCACAACAATGAAGCCCGATAATTTTCGCTCTAGAGCTCCCGCTGTTTGGTGGGTTCGCAAATGAGATTAATCAGGATAGTTATAAACATGGATGAGTTCAACATTGGTATAATCCAATTGGCAGTGAATTAATCGTTTTCTCTGGGGAGCCGAGCTCCCTTTCAATCTCCACCCCAGGCGGCTTCTAAAATGCTCAAGACAAACCCCGCCTACCAGCCAATATTCGGTTCGGAAGAAAGTTGTATAAATAACTTTCCCTTCCTGTCTATTTACTTCGTTAACATGGGAAAGGACTAAAGCCATGCAATTAAAAAGAAAAAAAAAAGAGAGCAATCAGCCTCCACCCGCTTGTAATAATGTTCAGTCTGAATTTGGACTGCGACGCTTCCCTCCCCCCCCCGCCCCAAGGAAAGCGATTCTCCCTTTCACTGCCAGATGTCTTTCGGCTCTGTGGACCAGCGGGGTGGATGGAGGAAGAGCCGATCAACAGAAGGAAGCGCCAACTGTCTCAGAAGGAGCTGTCCTTGCCAACCAAGAGATGGATTCCAGTCTGATCCACATCGAGTCGAAAGTCTAAAAAAAGGAACGTGGAAGGGCCAAAGCCCCACAAGGCGCCTTTTCGGATGAACAGGTGAATAAGCGGAGTTTGGAGATCAGGGAGTTTTCCTCGAGAGTAAACAAAGAAATAGGAAACACAGACCAAGCCTGGTGCTGATAGACTGAGCAGGCAGGGTCCAACCCAATGAAGTTGATATGGCCATATGGAAATCGACAGATCACCCACTCAACTTGCAAGCCTTCTTAAATCTATTATCTCCATAGAGGCTACCATGCTGGTCGGGGCTTCTGCCACAACAGCCTTCATGTGGTGAAATGCAGCGGAATCAGTCACACCGATATCACGAGAGTTTTCCTCAATGATCCCAAGTCCTTACAGTAGTATAACTTGGATTGAGATCAATTAACTTTTATTTTTGAACAACTCTGCTTATTTGGAGGGGAGTTTAACATGGCTTAAGCTCAAAGATCATGAATGTGTTGATATGGAATTCTCCAACAGAAAATTGGGGGATATCATGATTCTAAAATACCATGAGTGAGGAAAAAAAATATTTACAGCACCAGTTGGCTACAACTTTTTTATATGGTATATATTGGGAGCAGGAAATCTGAGTTCTGGACCTGCTTTAGGCTTAGAAGCCAACTAATGACTTTGGGCTACTTTTTCTCTCTTCCTCTGGGAAGTAGTCAGTGGCAAGATGCTTCTAGACAACTACAAGGACTCGCCACCAAGAGATACTCTCTCTCTTTCAGTCTCCCCCTCCCCCTCTCCAAGATCGCCATTCAAATACCGTGTTCACACAATCTCCGAAAGTATGTTTGTTAAAACACCAAACAAATTATAACTGGCTTGAGACACACGTCACACTAAACCGTGTTGTGCAGACTTAGTGTGCGTTGGTTTTAGTCGGTTGAAGAATTCTTAATTCCTATTCTTAATAGGAAGTCCATTGTTTGGGAACTTATTTTCAAGAAAGTCTGGTCATAGCTATGAACTTTTTTTTTTTAAACGGTTCTTCATTTTGACTGGATCTCCGGAGCCTCCATTCCCAAATCCGTTTTTACTTTCTTTGATATGTAAACGAATTGATTCTAGCAGGAGAGTCCATACAGATTTAACAATAAAACAAAACAGAATAATAGGAGATGGTTTTCAAAATCTATCTATCTATCTATCTATCTAGATATATGCTAAGAACGATTATTTGGGAGCAGGTCCCACTGGAATAAAGGGCTTCGCTTCCGAAATGATATCCGACAAATCTTTACATGAGATTCAATAAGCTTTCGCTAACTTTCTAAAACCGCACAGAATAAAATGCTTACTTCTAGACAGAGAAACCGCGTCGGAGCGAACGGGGTCTCGCCCAGCAAATCCCCCAAACTGCGTCGTTCGCAGTCTGCCCCCCTTTAAAGGCTGATGGAGCTGATCTACCTTTGGCCAAGACTCTAAACGACACTCTTTTGACAACCGGTCTACCCCAGCATCCCAGTTCCCCATCGGGTCCAGCTAAGCGTAGATCTGGAGAGCAGCTGAAACAGCCTGCTCGGTCCTTCTTGTGCAACGGCCCCCGCGCGCCTTAGCTGGCCTCATCCGAGTCACTGTAATGCGATCGAGGCGAGAACTCCCCATCGCTGCGGTGGGCTGGTGGCGAGGTTTTTCTTCTTTCTGGGGGCTGCTGGCCAGGCGGCTGGAGAAGCTGGCCCGGCGAGGGGGCCTTTTGCCCCAGGAGGGCGCCGTCCGTGAAGGAAGGGAAATGCAGCGGGTCTGGCTGCAAGGCGTAGCCCCCTCCTGTCCCCGCAGACCCCGCAGGCGATTCTAGGGAAAAACGCGTCCTGCCGTGGCCCGCAACCTGGGCCCGGGGCTGCAGGGCGCCCCCTCCTGGGGGGGTACAAGGGGAGCGCTCGTAAGTCTGGGCGGCGGGCGGAAGAGACGGGCCCTTGCCGCAGGGGGCGCTCTCGGGCGGCAGCGGGCTGTGCAGGAGCTCGGCTAAGGCGCTGATGTAGATCTGCGCCATCTGCAGCGTCTCGTACTTGGAGAGTTTCTTGTCGTTGTTAAAGGAGGGGATGACGTTCCGGAGCTGGTCGAAAGCGTGGTTCAGCCCGTGCATCCGGCGCCGCTCGCGAGCGTTGGCCGCCAGCCGCCTCTGCCGCTGCACGCCGTTGGTCTGGGAGCCCGGGCGGAGAAGAGCGCCGCCTCCGACGGCCGAGCAGGGCGAGCGGAGCCGCGGCGGGGGCGGCAAGGGCGCCTTGCAAGGGCCGCTCCCAGGCTGCGGGTGGCGGTGGTGACGGGGTTGTGGCGATTGCTGAAGCGCGCACAGCTGCTTCCCTGAGGAACTGTTCGAACTCCGTCCGTTCGCGCGCTCGGGGCCACCGGCCCTCAGGAGCTCCTCCTCCTCTTCCTCCTCCTCTTCTTCTTCTTCCTCCTCCTCCTCTTCATCTCCCTCAGGTGTACCCGAAAGCAGATACCTGGGGGATGAGGAGAAGCGGCCCGGGCAGCAAATGCCCAACCAGGGGGAAGGGAAGGCGCCGCCACGACTCGCCGCCGCCGCCTCTTCTCCCAAGAGGAGGTGGCCTTCCAGCTGCTGCTGAGGCGGCGGCGGGCCCAAATCCCTGCCGCTGCCGGCCCAGGCATTGGGCACACTCGGCACGCGCAGGTGGCTCATCGTGACCGGGGGCCGGGCGGGCGTGGCGGCGACCAGGGGCGCGAAGAAGTGCCGCTGTATAGCCCCGCTCCTGACACTTTCTTTCCCGCGCGCCCTTTCACGACCCCCGTCTCCTTCTCCTCCTCCTCCTTCTTCCTCCGCCGCCTCTAAGAGCCGTTTCTTCCCCCGGCGGGCGCCTTTACAAAGCCGGAAATCTCCCAGGACATGTAAGTGTCTGCCCACAGGCACACGGCCCGCACACTACCAGGCGTCTCCGGTTGCGAAGGGCGCTGCGCCCCTTTAAAAAGCGGCACGCGCCAGGGTCCCCCACCCTTGCCACCACCTCCACACACGCACACACGCACCTCCTCGGCGCCCCACCCTCCGTCTCCCACCCACCTCGCGCCAGTCGCGTGTCGACTCAGCCATTGGAGCCCGCGGGCCTTGGCGCGTGCTGGCAACCAATGGGCAAAGCAGTCAAGCTTGGGTGTTTGGGCTCCTTTCTCTCCCCCCCCCCACTCTTTGGCCCGCGTTGGAACTGGGGGCGGGAAAGAAAACGGGAGGGAGGAAGGGAGGGGAAGAAAGAGAGAAGGGCCAAGTTGACACAAAGGAGGCAGAAAAGTTTCTTTCTCAGAAAGAATTGCTCCGCTTAATATTAGGTTAGTTAGGGAGGCCGTTTCCGAGCAGGCTTGGCGACACGAGTCACTGACGTGTGTGAATGTGTACGGGAAGGAGGAGTGTCGGGCGGGGGGAGGGGGAAGCTGGTTTCCTACACCTGCAGGAGTTCGTGAGGTAAAAAATAAAATAAAATGCCGGGCGGCCGAGAAGGCGCGTGTCTAGAAATGCCACAACGCGCGCGCGTAAATCTCCAGCAATGGAGATTTGGCCTCAGGGCGCCGAGTGGGTGATAATCGCTTTCTAATAGCTCTGAACTAGGCTGGCCTCAAAAGCCACCTTTCTCCGCGGCTTCGGAAACAGAAGAAGAAGAAGGCAGACGGGCGTGCCTGAGGCATTTGCGCCTCGCTCCGGCGCGCTCCGTGAGGCGGCTTAAACCACCGCCAGCCCAAAGCCCCTCGTAGCAACTTTCTTTTGGTTTTTGCTTTTGCTCTTATCCAGAGGAAGCGGGTTCTTCTCCAGTGAGTCGCTGGAGAAGAGCCTAAATACTGGGAAAGATTGAGGGCAAAAGAAGACGGGGACGAAAGAGAATGAGGTGGCTGGAAGGAGTCACCGGAGCAGTAGGCGTGAGCTTAAATGGACTCCAGAAGATGGTAGAGGACAGGAAGGCCTGGAGGAACATTGTCCATGGGGTCGCGATGGGTCGGACACGACTTCGCAACTAACAACAGAGGAAGCGGGAATAGGGGTGGAAGGGTAGAGAAATGCATGCTGAGGACCAAGTGCTTTGGCGTTACTGCTGTTGAGGCATATAGGATAAGTAGTCCCCGCTCGGCCACGTTGAAGAGAAGCGGGGAAAGCAGCGGCTGGAACTTCAAGAGTGGCTATAACGCTGGGATGCACGCGACCGGCACGCTCCCTTCTCGCCCTTTGAAGCGGCAGCCTTTGCTACGGAGATCGCCCCGAGGATCCCCCGATTTGCTCGGCTGCCGCAGCTACCTGAGGACAATCGGAGAAAGCGCTTTAACGTATCCCGGGGCTACCCTGCCAGCAAACCGCGGAAGGTAGCAGAGCTATTAGTTATTGGCGGACGCCTTGAGGTGAATCCTATTGAAACTAGTCAAGAACTGAATGTCCTATAGAGATTCTCAGTCATCCAGCAGGTCTTGGTTGTCCCGAAGGCAAATAGACTTGTTCGTTTTACCTTGAAGACGTTTCGGTTCTCATCGGTGGTGAAATCCAATTTTTTTTACTACCTGTTCTGTGGGCGTGGCTTGGTGGGTGTGGTGTGGCTTGGTGGGCGTGGCAGGGGAAGGATACTGCAAAATCTCCCACCCCACTCGGGGGCCAGACAGAACTACTCAAAATTTCCGCTATCGGTTCTCCAGAACCTGTCAGAACCTGCTGGATTTCACCCCTGCTTCTCATCCAAGAAGCTTCAGAGCTGAGGAAGCTTCTTGGATGAGAAGCGAAACGTCTTCAAAGAAAAACCCAGAAAAGTCACAAAAGACTCTTGAAAAAAGCACCTTTGGGATAGTGAAGAACTGGATCTGGAAGCCAAAGTCCAGGACACAGCTCTGCAGTTCAGGGGAACACAGTGCCACTCCCCCCCCCCGATTTCTCAGACCTTTTTATTTTTTTCCTTATCCTAATGAAGGACCCAAGAAAGGGAGAGTTCTGAGATCCAGAATGACCATGGGAGCAAACTTCAGATGGAAACTCCCAAAGGGGTTGTGTGATGCCAGAAGCAACTGATCCTTTTGTCCCTTTCAAAAGGTCCTTGCAGGTAACTGGAGGCACAGTAATCAAACAAAACATTACTTCTGGGCAGACATATAGCGCTTAGCATATTCCTTTTCCTTTTAAAGCATATTCCCTTATTCCTTTTAAAATAAAAGTCTGAACTAGAGCTGCTTAGACAAATACAGTTACAGCTGGTCATTTTATTACTTTTTATTATAATATACTGCACTTTTTTTTTACAAACCTAGGATAGTATTGCCAAGGGAAGCCACTCCCTCCCCAATATAATTGCTTACTTGGCTGAATCAATGAATATTATATTATACAAAGGAAGGATCACAAAGGCTACCGTTTTTTTGTATGCAATTATCTCTGTGTAAGCAGTGCTGTTCTCCAACATGCAGAAGTAAGTTCTCTAGTCTCTATATCCATTAAAAGTTCCTGAAAAGTTATGGGAGTGAACCCTAATTCAGAGGCACAATTTTGTATACACTTACCTGGGGAAAAGCCCTGCTGAATGCTGTGAAAGATGATTCTGAAGGCATCAGCATAAGGTTATGCTATTACCATGCAACTGTTATTAGCTGACTGAAGTAATGGCTTTGTAAACGCCTGCTGCCTGAATTAATAACCTTGTAAGATTGATCAAGCTGCTTGTTTCCTAAATGCATGTTGCTATCCATATATGTACTTATGTCCAAGTGTTTAGCTTGGTGGGAATGTCTGTCTGCAGCATATAACTTCAATCTTACCTATCTCTAATTGCCTTTTTACAACCCTGTATTGCTCTCAGATGTCCCGTTGCAATTTATTTATAATAAATCAAAACGTCAGCACGATTATTATTAAATTTATGTGCAGCCCATCTCATGGTTTGAGGCAAGCATTAATGAATAGGTATCATCTGACTCCCCCTCTTTAGGCTGGCAAGCGAATTAGGGTCTGGCCTGATTAGACATTGATAGCAATCTCCAGGGAATACAAAGATTGTAGGCTAGACTGAGAAAGTCCTAGCAAAACAAAACTACCCTGGGAGATGACCATGATTGACACTTGACAGTTTTATTGTTGATGAAAACTATGGATCTGTCTTTGAAGTCATCAAAAGTTGAGCATGACTAAAAGGAATACTTTTTAAAGACTTGTACATTTATTATTATTTGTTTTGGAAGGATGTGAGCTATGAAATTTTAGGAGTTTAGGTAACCACATGGCCAATCACAACATTTTCTCTTCGGGGTCTTCTTTAGGACCCCCCATCTCCCCTTGTTCTTTATATTCTAAGCTTACTTTTGTCTTAGTATTAGGGCATAGCCATACTTTTCTTAGAAAAAGCTGAAGAACTATAATGGTAGAAGAAAAAGGGAAGAGAAGAAAGGTGATAATGATTCCACTTGTCTGGGAGAGAATAGAAGACGGAAGAGAGAATGTAATGTGGTGCTGATGCATAGAAGCTTCAGAAAGACTTCTTGTAGATTGAGATAGAAGACACACAGGGAGAGAAAAAGAGAGAGAGGGAGAGAGAGAAGAAGAAGAAAAGAAGAGGAGGAGGATGATGAAGAAACCTCAAGGGAATTCTCTCTCAGAACCAGAAAAAAGCAGTAGATAATAAATGCATGTCTGTAACAATTGTGCAGTGTGATGACCACTATCCACAAGCTCTCCATCACAACATGAATGAGCAACTTGTGGTCCTAGGAGCTACCTTGTTTCTTGATGACAAAGACTCAAAGTTGATGTTGTTTCCTGCCTTTCTGAGGCCAAGATCATATGAAAACAGTAAGGTAGGTCCTGAAATGACTCTAATAAAGAAAAGTGTCACTAGTTTTGTAATGGGATTCATCAGATATGCATGGCAAACTTCATGTCACTTGACTAAGCAGCGTGAAATCCTTGACAGACGAATGGTTCTAATCTCTTTCTGGAACAACCCTATCGTTTATATCTTTTTGACAAGGATACGGAAAATACTTCATGAACATGTATTTTATCTGAATTTGGTAACTCATGCTTTAGTGATTTAAAGTCAGGGTAAATAATGGACTTTATTTTTTTTAAAAAAAACACTATTACCCCAATACCTCAAAAAAAAAAAAAAACTTCACACAGGGTAAGCAATAGTTTTTTTTTTTACAAAATAAGCTATGGCCATATTTTCTACTTAAAGAAAATGCAAAATATTTGTTACATCTATAAGTAAAATAAACAGAACAGCAAATACAGAATCTTATTTCACAACTTAAAAAAGTCATGGGAGAGAGGGGAGTACTGAACTCATGGCATCTCTTAATTCAAAATTAATTTCAATAAAAATTCAAAATTAATTTCAATAAAAATTCAAAATTAATTTCAAAATAATTTCAAAATTAAGAAATTAACTTGTTTCTTCTTGAGAAATCCAATTTGTTTCAAAAGAATAAATCCTCGTAGCAATAGTAATATAAAACAAGTGTTTTGAGGCCTATATAGGCCAACGTAGAACAATTGTACCATTTTCACTAATTTGGGAAAGGGGTGGGATAGAGAAATACAAGAATAAGATTAGATTTTCCGTATAGATTAGTTTTTCCATCATAATAGATTCACTATTCATTCAAACTCTTTATTAGGTATATAATGTAAATATAATTTACCACTATGTATATGAGCTAGACATCAAAGTCAAAGGCAGTAGGTGACTCTTGTAGAGTTGGATTTAGTTCTGTTCTCCCAGAATAGGACAAATGTTAGTGCTGAAGAACTCCTGGGGTTGGCTGAGTTCATTTGGTATTCAAAAATGTCTCTCCTTTTTTGCTTTTACCAGTTCTCATTGTATGTTCAAGCCTACTTGAGTTTCTTTCCTCTTTTGTTAGACTTGACTCTTTTGATGTTATTCAGAGTATGCCCTGCTACAGAGACAACTTCACAGGAATCGGAAATATAAGCATACAACTCAGGAACAGTCACTGTGTAATAGCAGGACAATCTGAAAGCCTCAAGATATACTTTTTTTTTTAAACAAAATCTGGGTGAACGAACTATCATCCAGGGAGTCAAAAGCATAAAAATGTTCCATTTCTCACTGTATGTATCTTGATCTAAATATAGCTATTTGGAAATCTCTTCTGCTGAAATTTAATGGACTTTTTTCTAAGCTAAAATATGTGAAAAATAAAAGTGGGAATTAGGCAGAAGTTTCAATCAGAGAGTTGATGCTGGAACAACACACATGACTTGGTAAGCCCAAATCAAACAACTGATACAAATGTTAGAATCATATATATTGTAGGATAACTTTGTAATCAAGTTTAACAACTGCAATAACTTTATTCGATTTATTATTCAATTTTATTTTGGATGTATAACTTAAAGAACATATTTGTGATGAACATGTGCTGAAATGCAAGATCTTATTCAAAGAAGTAATAAGTAACTTGTTTAGCTATGCCAGATTTGATAGTCTGAGCCTATGAATGTTGCCTAACTTTATACCTTCCCCAAATAATTTCAGAATTAAAATTATATTGTTTTATTTGGAGGTTCACAGAAATTTGTCTTGCACGGAGCCACCTCTGGCTTTTCTTGGTCACTACATAAGAGATCCTAAATAGAATATCTGTGTAAGGGCTGGAGCTGGTGAAGCTGAAAATATGGCCATAAGAGGTATTATATTCATATTGATACTGGGCTCCTAGGCTGCGGAGCGTATCAACGGAGCATATCAACAGAGAGTATCAAAATCACATGAAGTGTTAGTACCATTTTATACTGCACCTGGGTGACTACGCTTGGACTACTGCATCCAGTTCTAGTAACCATGATACAGAAAAGATGCCGAGATCTAGAAAGAGTTCACAGAAGAGCAACAAAGATAATTAGGGGATTGGAGGCTAAAGTATACGATGAATGGTTGCAGGAACTACCGTAGGTATGTCTAGTCTAATGAAGAGAAGAACTAGGGGTGACATGATAGCAGTGTTCCAATACTTGAAGGGCTGTCACAGAGAAGAGGGGTCAACTTATTTTCCAAAGCACCTGAAGGTCAGACAAAGAATAATGGATGGAAACTGATCAAGGAGAGATTCAACCTAGAAATAAGGAGAAATTTTCTGACAATGAGATCAACCAACCAATGGAACAGCTTGTTTTCAGAAGTTGTGGGAGCTTCATCACTTGAAACCTTCAAGAAGAGACTGCCATCTGTCAGAAATGGTGTAAGGTCTCCTGCTTGGGCAGGGGATTGGACTAGATGACCTACAAGATCACTTCCAACTCTATTATTCTGTTATATTATAGGTATATGTGAACCCTTGAAGGCTGGCATGGATCTCTTTAAATCAGATGATCACAAATATATGATTAAGTGCATGAGACTTTATGAAATAATGGACTCATCATAATACCCATAGAGGACACTGCTAAATATACACTCAGTTATAAGCTAGTACTATCAATATAGTATCCTGTTTCCCCCAAAATAAGACATCCCCTGGTAATAAGCCCAATTGGGCTTTTGAGTGCATGGCAATAAGGCCAAGCACTTACTTCAAGGTTCAAAAAAAATATAAGACAGGGTCTTATTTTCAGGGAAACACGGTATATCTAATGGAATTATGGACTATCCAGTGAATATCAATGTTATAAAAGTGAACATCATAACTGACATGCATGTTAGAAGATATTGAAGGTTTCAGTGACAAATTGCAAGAGGTGCAAAACACAATATCCTAAAAGGATGTAACATTACCAGACCATGATTAGAACGCAAATATGAAAACTAATCATAGGAAGGAAAGCAATCACAAAATTGATCATGAAGAATAAGGTTATTTCTAGAAGAGCAACTTTTTGAGATCAGCTACGGCCACAACATCAAATGTCTTAACTCTAATGGCACCAATATTTAAAATGAAGGGGTACCCAGAATTGTAACAAAACTATGGTTAGTCTGCTAAATCATAAATCTAAGAAGCCACATTATCTGTCATAGAGTTTATCCACAGATTCCATGTTCTTACAGAAATCTATCATCAGGTCAAACCAATTTCTATTTTGTTTTCACAGCAGCCATTACTGGCCTTTAAGCTATCCAGATATGAATTGTTGTTGTTGTTAGTTGCGAAGTCATGTCCGACCCATCGCAACCCCATGGACATTTCTCCAGGCCTTCCTGTCCTCTACCATCCTTTGGAGTCCATTTAAGCTCATGCCTACTGTTTCAGTAACTCCAACCAGCCACCTCATTCTGTCGTCCTCTTCTTCTTTTGCCCTCAATCTCCCTCAATCTTTCCCAGCATTAGGCTCTTCTCCAGTGAGTCCTTCCTTCTCATTAGGTGGCCAAAGTATTTGAGTTTCATCTTCAGGATCTGGCCTTCTAAAGAGCAGTCAGGGTTGATCTCTTCTAGGACTGACCAGTTTGATCGCAGGAATCTTCTCCAGCACCATAGTTCAAAGGCCTCAATTCTTTGGCACTCAGCCTTTCTTATGGTCCAACTTTCACAGCCATACATTGCAACTGGGAAAACCATAGCCTTGACTATACGCACTTTTGTTGGCAGGGTGATGTCTTTGCTTTTTAGTAAGCTATCTAGATTTGCCATAGCTTCCTCCCCAGGAGCAAGCATCTTTTAATTTCTTGGCTGCAGTCCCCATCTGCGGTGATCTTGGAGCCCAGGAAAATAAAATCTGTCACTACCTCCATTTCTTCCCCATCTATTTGCCATCCAGATATGAATACAATATATATATTGGGCCATGCGGCTACAATTGGAACCATAATTTCTTGCTAAGCAAAGTGACTGTTAAGTGAGTTGTGCCCAATTTTATGATCTTTTCGCCACGGTTGTTAAGTAAATCACTTCTGTTGTTAAGTGAATCATGTGGCCGTTAAGCAAATCCAGCTTTCCCCATGGACTTCGCTTGTCAGAAGCTATTGAGAAGGTCACAGATAGTGATCATGTGATTGTGCAGATGCTGCAACAATTGTAAGTATGTGGAAGTACAAGGATTCTTTCTATGTTCTTTTCATTTTCTTCCTTTTTATTATTGTAACCCACCTAGAGTAATCCCATAGTGAGATAGGCAGCAAATAAATTTAACAACTAAAAAGATAAAGTAATAAAATACAACATCTCTAGGACAGGATTGGCTAACTTGATTTAAATATTTCTCACTGCAGGAACATATTTTAACCAGCTCTCAAGATATTTCATTACTAAAAGGTTCTATTCTAATGGTTAGAAAAAATGGACTTTCCTGCTATTTCTTTTGTTTCAGTTCTGCCCTCTGGTGGTACTATATTGATTAAAATGGCTCACCTGTAAACTGGAGTGTATTAGTGGCATTAAATCACATGATTCTGATGCATTTTGTGGGAAACGGTTTTATTTACTAATGTCTCAATAAAAGCAAAAATGCAGTGGTTCCATTTCCAAAAAAACCCCCTCTTCCAGTGGGTTTTTTTAAAAAACACCTTGACACATTATAATGCTTAAATATTTGTAATTCACACCCATACATTTTGCTTAGTTCAGGAGGCAATCTTGAGCAAAATTTCTGTGCATATCAGAATTAAAGGCCTTTGATTTTCAGCGGTTTTTAGTTCTTAATGATTTTGTTTGAGGTTTAAATTTCACTAAATGCCTCTGCAGTTCAGATTGGAATCCTCTGCTTCTCAAACAGGGCTATGCCACTCAATGCAATTCAATTGTATCTGAAAAAACAATGCACTTAAAAAAAAACAACAGAGGCACAGTTATGCTTCAGGAATGGAGAAAAAGAAACTCTAAAGATCTGGAGTCATTTTCTGCTTGGGAGTCTTCTGGTATATTTTTCTACCACTTTTTCTGGAAGCAGCTTTCTGCAATTCATGTGTCCTTCACTGACCAGCATAAATTAGGATAGACAGAATAATGGGAGTTATAGGTTGGAGGGGACGGGTGGGGAAGGGATATTGAAAAGCAGTATTAGTTATGGAGTCCTTGGTGTTCTCTGAACTTGGTTATTTTCTTGCAGATGTTTCATTACTAAACTAGTTTCATCAATGTTAGTAGGGAGTGGAGTTTTACTCTCATTGTATATTCTAGCAGCTTGCCTTGTCAATATTGATGGGAGTGGTCTTGATAGTTCCAGTAATACAGGTAGTCCTCAACTTACAACAGTTCATTTAGTGACCGTTCAAAGTTATGATACTGAAAAAAGTGACATGTCGATTTTTCAGTTATGACCTTTGCAGCATCCCTATGATCATGTGATCAAAATTCAGATGTTTAACAACTGGTTCACACTTATGACCGTTGCAACATCCCAGGGTCACATGATTTGCAACCTTCTGACAAACAAAGTCAATTGGGAAGCCAGATTCACTTAACAACCAGGTTACTAATTTATTAACTGCAGGGATTCACTTAACGACTGTGGCAAGAAATGTCTTAAAATGAGGCAAAACTCATTTAACAAATTCTCACTTTACATAAATTTGGGGCTCAATTGTGGTCGTAAGTCAAGGAGTACTTGTAGTTGTCTTTAGATCAAGGGGTGGATTTTTTTCTTCCACAAAGATTCTTCACCTAGACCCTTCCAGTACAAATAACTTCGACTAATCCCCCCAACCTTTCTTGAAACCAGGCAAGATCTGACCTGGAAAGTCCTTGGATGGGGGATCACCAGAAAACTCTAGTAGTTTAAACAAGTTTTAAAAAAATCCAGAAAAAAGGCACAGGGAAAGAAAAGTACATAGTCATCCCTGAAGTACTGTCCCTCGAGGTTCTTTGAGGTGACCAACCTGAGTCTGTTGTTCTTCCCCTGGAAAAGGATAAAATCATTTTTTGGGTTAAGCTGGGCTCACTGAATAACAGAGTTGGAAGGGACCTTGTAGGTCATGTAGTCCAACCCCCCACCCAAGCAGGACACCATTTGTGACACGTGTTAGTCCAGTCTCTTCTTGAAAGCTTCCAGTGGTGGAAGAAACGCAGACGTTTCTTTGCCCAATCACGTATTGCCCATATCATGCCTAGTTTGGGTAAGGAAACGTCTCCAAGCCAAAACAATTAAGCTCTTGAGAGGACGCTGCTTTTCCACGAAGCCTTGCGAAGCCCTTCCCAGGCGGAGGCAGGGGGCGCCCTCGGCGTCGTTCCTGGGCAAAAAGCCCGGCTGGTTGTTGAGGGTAACCTCGGCCCTTCCCTCCGCCTGCTCCGTGCCCACGCCGCGCGGGAGCCCAAGCGCCGGAGCCATGGCGCCGGGGAGCGCCAAGTCTCTGCCCGAGCTCTTCGCCTGCCGCCCCCTCGGGTGGCTTTTTGTGTCGCGGGGTTGTCCCCTGTGCAAACAACAGGTTGAATATTGTAGGTGCAGGTTATTAAAATGTCGCGCGGACAATGGTAGTCTGTGTCTCATTCGCCACACTTGACTTCCTCTTTGAAAAAGGGCGCGCACCATGGGACGCGCGGTTGACTTCCAGCGTGAGGCAGTCTGCATAGTAGCAGCGCCTGCCCGGTCTCCTTGGCAATCGCGCTGCGCGGAAGGAGAGCGGAGAGATACTACGCGGAGAGTTATTGATAGCTCCGGCACCTAAGAAGATGCCTTGTATTTAGAGACCCTCAAGCGCGGTTTCCGAGATCCATGAAGTCTGACGGGCAAAGAAGCCCGCAGAATTTTTTTTTTATATATAAAAAAACTCGATTCTCTTCCCTTCCCCTTAATTAATCCGGAAATTCATTACATGCCTGGGGTTGGTCCGTGTTTTTGTTTTATTTCATAAAGATGATGAGCTTGTGGGTATCCCCCAAAAGTATCCCCGTCTCTCTCATGCCTCCATTTTGCAGGCTGAAAATTTAACGCAAATTATTTCCCCAGCACTAGTAATTCGTCGCAATCTGGATGGAAAGTTTCTGTGGAGAAAAATAGACCGTAGAATAGCAGCAGAATCAGCTGGAAGGGACCTTGAAGGTCTTCTAGTCCAACCCCCTCCTCAAGCAGGAGATCCTATACCAGTGGTGAAATCCAAATTTTTTACTACCGGTTCTGTGGGCGTGGCAGGGGTAGGATACTGCAAAATAACCATTCTACCCCACTCCAGGGGAAGGATACTGCAAAATCCCCACTCCCCACTCCTGGGGGAAGGATATTGCAAAATCTCCATTCCCACCCCACTCTGGGGCCAGCCAGAGGTGGTATTTGCCGGTTCTCCAAACTGCTCAAAATTTCCACTACTGGTTCTCCAGAACCTGTCAGAACCTGCTGGCTTTCACCCCTGTCCTATACCATCTCAGACAAGGGACTGTCCAGTCTCTTCTTAAAAGCAAGTTTATCTTATCCAAACTAAGGTCTTGGTCTTGGTAAACGAAGTATTACTTTTTCAGAAAAAATAACACATGATAGAATGCAAAATGCATTTGTATTGCAAATTTTTGTTTACAATTCCTCTATTGGTTCATGGAGATTTCAGAAGCAGTGGGTACGATGATGAAGAAATTTACTTGAGTGGATGATTTTATAATTTTCAAAAGCAGCAAGCATATTTGTTAAAACTATCCAGCCTATTCTTCTTCTTTCTAGTTCTAATTAGTACAATACTTCCCTAGCATTTTCTTGAATTTAAGATGAAAAAGAATCAAATAGAACTATCACAGTTGTGGTTTGCACACTTCATGTCCTTTTAATTACAAGTTCGTAATTAGGCTCGTGTTCGTTGGTATCACTGGTGCAAATGAGCTTTCAGACAATGATGTACCACACTGAATACCAACAAAACGCATTACTATTTAATGCAGCAGGTGAATCTGCTTATACAATGTAAAGAGGAGAATCTGAAAGAGGCTTAACTTTCATTTGCTGCCAGCACTGTTTCGAATTCAAAACTTTCTTGGGAAGTGTCTGCTTTCTATAGGAAATCCATAAAACAGTATTATACAAAGTTTTCTCTGCTCCTATTGAGCCTTTGCCCATCTAGGTATACCTACTGCAGTGTGTATACTCACAGTATCAGGCGTGCCCAACCTGCAGGTCACATGCAGCCCTGGACAGCTAGTAATGTGGCCCCACAATATACTACTACTACTACTACTACTACTACTACTACTACTACTAATTATATCTATCTATCTATCTATCTATCTATCTATCTATCTAACTAACTAACTATCTATCTAAAATATATGTATCATCATATATATCTAACATCACATATCAATATTTAGAAGTCAAAGATAATACTCTATTATATATCTTTGGAAGATACACGCTGATTGCATTGCTTCAGGATTGTTCACATAGGAATTGCTGGATTGAATTGTATCCAAGCGCTTTCCAAATATTTTGCTATGGTACCAAACATACCACTAGGTGCCATTGCAAACCTATTGTTATTATTATTGATATTTATTTGTCCTACCCAATTTTGGTCATTATTAATGTAGACTGCTATGAGTCGATATAGAGCATGGTTGTTTCAATCTTTTGGCTTGCCTGGGCCACATTGAGTGAACTAACAAGCTTTATTTATATGTATATATAAATAAATATATAAAGCTTATTTTACTCAATGCGGCCCAGGCAAGCCAAAAGGTTGAAAGGGGTGTCTTCAAGGAGTTAATACATTTGTCACTCTTAATACAGCAATTATCCATGTTTTATAATCTGTAGACTTCCCAACTATGCCAATTTCAAATATGGGGTCTTCAATTTCCTAAATTCTTAGTAATGGCTATGCTGGCAGGGGTGGTTTAGATAGTACCATACTACTAATCCCCAATCTATTTGTCTTGACCTATTTTCTTTAACCATGTTTTGATGTATCCATAAAGGCGGCTTGGGAAGCAGCAAGTAAAAACGGTGGCAATTCACTGTGCCCACCAAAAGCTAGAAATGCAACACAAACAGAAGGAAAGGCTAATGTCCGTAAAACTTTCCCAGGAAGAAGTTCCTCAACTTTTAGTAATCCTTATCACCACAGGACAAAACTCCCCTGCTATCGATGCATGCAAAGGGGATACACAATTAACTCAAGCCTGTGGGCAGGTTGGAAATTGGCACAATCAATGCTCATACAATCACTTAGCATTTCCCTACCAATCTCTATCATCAATCTTGCAGCCTCCAATCCCAACTATACAATAGGGAGGCATTGGGAATCCCTCTATCAGTTGATTAAGGCTGATGGCTCAAGTGCATTCATAAGTCAAGGACTGCTTTACTTTACTTTACTTTATTCAAATTTCTATACCGCCCTTCTCCTTTCGGACTCAGGGCGGTGAACAGCCAAGATAAAAACATCTATTCAAAACATCACAGTTAAAAAATAAAGTTAAAATAATTTATAAATTTGGCCCATAATTTAAAACTTGTCAATTTAAAATCAATATTAAAATTTTAAAACTAACCCTAAAATCAAGACAGACCGACAGACCTAGCTTGTATAATAAGGTATATTATTACGTATATGACCCCCCCTCTCTCTATAATATCTATCTATCTATCTATCTATCTATCTATCTATCTATCTATCTATCTATCATCTATCTATCTAAAATATACAGTTACTCCCAAAATAAGACATCCTCTGATAATAAACCCAATCGGGCTTTTGAGCACATGGCAATAAGGCCAAGCGCTTATTTCAGGGTTCAAAAAAATATGTCAGGGTCTTATTTTAGGGGAAACACGGTATGTATCATGTCATATCATATATATCATATTATATATCTGTATCACATCACATATATCAATATTTAGAAGTCAAAGATAATACTGTATTATATATATTTGGAAGATACACAATGATTGTGTTGCTTCAGGATTGTTCACTTAGGAATTGCTGAATTGAAATGTGTTACGGTACTTTTAACATTATATTGTGTACTTTTACAAAATCATAGTATTACTGGATTTTCTGCTTCACAGTTCCTTAATCTGTTTACTAAATAGATCTGAGTTTGGTAGTATTAATCTGCATGATTTCTAGGTACATCTGGTCAGTGCTGGAATCTATCCCTGTAGAGTAAGAAACAAACTAGAAAATGGTTGATATTTAAAAACCATTTTTAAAAAGGAAATTGCTAAGTAAAATACTAAAGTGCCATCTGGCGGCCATCTGAGAGTTAACTGTTGCAAATATCTGCGGCAGATTTAGAGAGAAATTGCACATAGATACCACATACCTATGATGATTTCTTTCTCCAGTTGGTCATCCCATGCAGGCTTTGATTTCATCCAATGCATCAAATATGAACGATAAGTAGTAAGTTACCAAGTGCTATAAAAACTTGAGTTTTATTTAGCAATCTGCCTCAATAATACAAAACAGGTCATATATAAAAAGAAAAGAATAAAATGTAAAATTAACTGGGCTTAGCAACTGGATGGCTGTGCATTATTATTTTTTTTTGGCATACGACATACACATTTTAGCTACATTTTGGGTAAGAGTCATGGATCAATGGAAAGTGAAATTAGTAAGTAAAATTGCTTGGAAATGTGTTTCAATGTGGGATTCTCAACTCTTGACTGTTTGCCGGTATAAACAAGCAATATAACAAAATACGTTTAACTGTTTTGAAAACAACTTTCTACATGTGCAAAACCTTAGTCCTTATAGGATACTTTGGTAACTTCCTCCTGTTTGTAGTAGAAAGGTCAAAGTCAACCAAAAAAATGTCCTTTATTTAGGGATTATCATTTTATTTAGGTATCTAGCAGATCTAAAGAGGTTGAAGGAACCAATTAGGAGTATATATTTTTGGGAAGAGATGCCAGATCTAACTGGATATCAGCATCTTTAACTCACTTCAACCTTACTATTTCACACTTGTATTCTATTGTAACTTTATAATCTGTTTGGAAATTGCAAACATACACATACTTACCCATCACGTATATTGTTCCTGATGATTACAAAGATTCAGAAATATTGACAGCCAATCCTGTCTCATCATGTAGCAGATTCAGACATAAAAATCAAAACAGCATGAAAGGCCGTTGTGAGGCAGGTAAGATTCAGGAGGAAAAATTCAATTGCTGCTGTGCAGAAAAATATATATATATATCCTTGTTCAAAAGTAAGCTTTTGAATTCAGGAAGTGCATTTAAAAGTCAACAGTTGAAATTGCTGAACTTCTCAGAAAAGAGTGCCAAAATAAAAGATACAGAACAACCCTGAAGAAAAAGAATAAAGTGATACTCTGTTATTTCAGCAGTAGCTACACAGTAGGATATATCTGCTTTAGAAGCGTTTCTTTATTTCCTATGGTGGCCCTGTATTCTGGACAACAGAAGAATGTGTGAGATAAAATAAAGAAGGTTAAGAAAGAAACTAAGGACTAGAATCCCATAGTGAAATACCACATTTTATAACTGAAGCAGAAAGAGTGATGGGAAGTAGGGCAGGGGTGGGCTTCAGATCCTTTCGCACTGGGTTTGCTGCCCCGTTGCTGGGTGGGCGTGGCTATGGTGGGCGTGGCCTAGTTGGCTGCCTGCACCACGGCTGAGGGGGGGGGCATTTTTCGCCTTCCCCAGGCTCCGGAACCTTTCTTTGAGCCTCTGGGAGAGCAAAAACTGCCCCGGGGTCTGGAGGCCCTCCGGAGGCCAGAAACAAGCCCGTTTCTGGACTTCTGGAACTTCCAGGAGGCCCGTTTTTCACCCTCCCCAGGCTCTGGAGACTTTCTTTGAGCCTCCAGGAGGGTGAAAACTTCCCCCAGGGTCCGGAAGCCCTCCGGAGGCTGGAAACAGGCCTGTTTCTGGTCTTCCGGAATCTCCAGTAGGCCTGTTTTTTGCCCTCCCAGACCCGCCGCGCAGCCCCTGCACTTACCTGGAATGATGAATGGGCTGCGTGGAGTCTCCTGAGAGGGGCGGGGTGGGGTGGGTGTGGCCAGAAAGGGTGGCATTTTGGGGTTCGCCAAACCCCGGCAATCCTTGGCTAGACGATTACCCGAACCCTGCTGAACCCCCAGAAGCCCACCCCTGAAGTTGAGCCAACCATTAACTCTGATGAGTGGCTACCTAGCAGTTGTTACATCAGATGCCAGGGAAAAATATAAATCATGTGCCAGGTGAGCAGCTTGGCAAGAGATTGGGATTGTTTTGAACTTCCCTCTTGCTCTTGTGGTTGAAACATGACTTGGGCAGCCTACAAAAGAAACATAAGTAGTCAGATTGGTTCAGAGGAGTTCAGCCTGACTTATCAGAAGAATTACCCATCTCCAATTGTTAGTAACAGTGAAATGCAGGAGAAATTGTTATTGCTACTTTGCCATGTTATTTTGGAGGATTGCAAGTTGCCAACAGAAGATTAGCACTTCTTCCACTTGAATCAACCTTTTGTGTTTGTGAGACTAGATTACATCAAAAGTTAAGCATTTTAAAAATCAATAATAATAATAATAATAATAATAATAATAATAATTAATAATAATTAATAATAATTAATAATTAATAATAATAATAATAATAATAATAATAATAATAATAATAATAATAATAATAATAATGGCTGAGGTTCAAGAAGCTGGCTGAATACTTGTAAATTACTAGCATGAGAGGTCTCAGATTTTTCTGCTTTCTGAACACTTTTGGAAGCAATGGCACGTTAGTATCATAACTGTCTTCTGAAATTTGAAAACACCACAATGTTTTTGTTTATCTATCTGCCTAATTTATATAGTTGCCCATTTCACAAGGAAGAGATTCTGGATGACATTCAGCAAAATTATATGATGAAACCTTTGGTATCTTATTTCAGAGCCCTGATAAAGTTGCTGGTTGAAAGCAAAGGCTAGCGGTCATGACATTTCATTCTCTCTTTGGATATCAATAGCGTTTTTCCAAGTGTCCATGGGAATCACACCTCTCTTCCACTTACACCAATGTGTAGCTTGAATATCTTCAGAGAAAGCTCAGTTCTCTGATTTGTGGAGATTTTGCCTCTTATTTAGCTATGAACTGAATATTTCTAAAGTAGGGATATTATATATATATATACATATATATATACATACATATATATATATACATACATACATACATATATATATGTATGTATGTATGTATGTATGTATGTATATGTTTTCTTTTCCTTTTGTAGGTCTTTATGTGTATTTCTCTTTAGCCAGGTTCTTCCTACGTAAATCATGATTTTTCTGCAGCCCTAGTTCAGTGAAATCCCAATCCACTAGTTTCTAGGCTTTTTTTTCTAGTAGGAAGGAGCTTGCTGGCTGCTGGAAAAAAAGCCTAGAAACTAGTGGATTGGGATTTCACTGAACTAGGGCTGCAGAAAAATCATGATTTTTTTAAAATTTGATTTATATGCCGCCCTTCTCTGAAGACTCAGGGCGGCTTACAATGTGCTCAGCAATAGCCTTCATCCTTTTGTATATTTATACAAAGTCAGCTTATTGCCCCCACAAACTGGGTCCTCATTTCACCTACCTTAGAAAGGATGGAAGGCTGAGTCAACCTTGAGCCTTGGCGAGATTCGAACCCTGCAGTAATTGCAGGCAGCTGGTCTTAATAAGCTTAATAACAGGGTGCCTTAAACCCCTGTACTACCAAGGCTCTTTACGTAGGAAAATTTACGTAGGAAGAACCTGGCTAAAGAGAAATACATACATACATACATACATACATACATACATACATACATACTTAATCATGTGCTTTATCCAACCTATCCAATAACCTTGGATGGGGGTAGTGCTTCCCTGTTTAACCGTAGTACACAATCTGGGGTCTTCCTGGACGCACAATTCCTGGTAGCAGCTCTGGCCCAGAAGGCCTTTGCCAAGGTTCATCTGGTGCACCAGTTGCACTCTTTCCAAGATCAGGAAGGCTGATCATGCAGAGTGGAGCAGTGGCCTAGAGGAGGAGCTCTCGCCTTGCAATCAGGAGGCTGTGAGTTTGATCCTAGGCTAGAGGCAGCTATTTCTCTCTCTGGGCACAAGGAGAATATATCTGCTGAACAAAGCTCTGCATTGGCGGCAGGAAGGGCATCCGGCCATTAAAATGCTCTGCTAGCTCCATTCAGTTCCCCAGACTCCACCCGACAAGGGATTATGGAGGTCGTTAAATGATGATGATAATTCAGGCTCTGGTCATATTGTGGCTTGACTATTGCAATTCACTTTACATGGGGCTGTCCTTGGTGACCATCCAGAAGCTTCAGCTGGTCCAGAATGTAGTGGCATAGACACTAATGGGTATCTCTCAGTATGCCATGTAACACCTTTACCCCATGAGTCACAATAGTTGTGCCAATAGGGAGGCACCTTGGGGCATCCCCAAGGGAGATACACCTGGTGGGACCCAGAAGAAGGGCTATCTCTGTGGTGGCTCCCCCTCTCTCGGGAACATCATCCCCCCCAAAGATTAGAATGGCCCCAACTCTAATACTCTTCCAGAAGGCGCTGAAGACCTGGTTCTGTCAGCGGGCCTAGGGAACCCAGAGCGGGATGGAGCCCATTAAATGGCTCATGTGATCTGCTGCTGCCGGAGCAGGGGGTGGGGGGTGATTTTATTATATTATACTATATTTATTTATCTGATTCTTTTTATTAGTTTTATTGTTTTAAATGTGGTTTCTATTCTGTAAGCCGCCTTGAGTCGCCAGGGGAGAATAGGCAGCAATATAAATTCAATAAATAAATAAATAGTTGCCAGTTTGCTTCCAGGTGCAGTTCAAGTTGCTGATTATATAGCATAGGGCCCAATTAATTGAGGAGTGCCTGTCTCCCCTAATAGCTGTCTGGCTGATTCAGTCCAACAGAGATAATCATTGGTATCTTAATTAAACATACAATAAATGATAGTTGCCTCCCTGCCATCCACCGCTACATATTTGATCTGCAAAAGTACATTGCTCAACGTAACCATAAAATACTTTCATGAGGTGCTACCAAAGTATGACTTTTAATTTCTAACTTATCTGTGTAGAAATTGCAATCTTTCATCCACGTTGAATGCTAATGGTTTTTAAATGTGGGGAATTTGCCATTTTTTGTTCAAGCTACTGACAATAATGACTTCTATTTTTGGCATTTATTGCATATATGATTTATGATAGATTATTCGGGACTAATGGAATATTAAATCACAGAGTGACATTTCCACTTTTTTTTTCTTCCTGAGTCTGTTTTCTTTTAAGAAAGCATTGTCCTATTGAAAGTAGTTAGGGGATTTTCTTCTATCGAAGCAAATAGGAAGTTTTTGTTTTATAGGATACCAATTTGGAAGTGTGTTTGCTATAATTTCAAAACATCTTAACATTTGATTGTCCAGCCTTTTCATACCTCCAAAGCACGTTCTATATATGCATTGGGTAAATGTATTATGTCCAGAATATGCTTTTTGGAATCATAGTAAGTAAAGTCTTAGATATTTTATTTTATTTTATTTTATTATTTTATTATTTTATTTTATTTTATTTTATTATTTTATTTTATTTTATTTTATTTTATTCTATTCTATTCTATTTTATTATTTTATTTTATTTTATTTTATTTTATTTTATTTTATTTTATTCTATTCTATTCTATTCTATTCTTTTATTTTATTTTATTTTATTTTATTTTATTATTTTATTTTATTATTTCATTTCATTATTTCATTTCATTATTTTATTTTATTTTATTTCTTTTATTATTTTATTATTTTATTTTATTTTATTTTATTATTATTGTCTTCAGTCCTTATAGCCTTTAACAGATTCTCCTAAGATCCTTTTGGTGAAAATAGTTCAGTCCTACCCCTAAAATTATGGAGTTATCCATGAACAAATTCCTGTGGATTAAACCGGTTACTGGAATGACCTCAGAATCAGAACAGAGCTGGAAGGGATCTTAGAGGTCTTCTAGTCCATCCCCCTGCTCAAGCATGACATCCTATACCACTTCAGACAAGTGACTGTCCAGTCTCTTCTTAAAAACCTTGGAACAACTGTTAAGTTATTCCTTAAAATCAGAATGGCAGACGTTTGTTCATGCAGACGACACAAGCTGAACAAGACTCAATGGGAATTAACAGATTAATTAAGTATTGTGCTTTAGGGGTAACTACTGATAAAGAGGCATCTCCAAGTGGGGTAAAAAAAATGGCAAAAATGAAGCTGCATGTTTGTCACATGTAAAAATGTGCATTTGATTAAGTTTGGAAGCACAACTCACCTGATAATTAAAAAGTATATGATTTCTTTGGTCAGCTACTAAGTACAGGACAAGTGACATCTGTGAAGAAGCCCATTAAATATTGTTAAATACAGAGAAGCATTACTGTACAACGTTTGATGGACATTTTATTTGGGGGAGTTGCCTTGTAAAGCCCACCTACTTCTGGGAAATTTGAGTGTAAATTTCCTCCTTTGATTTATTTCTCTATTCCAGTGAATTCAATGAATGCCAGAGGTTTCAAATCAGTAGTTCTCAGAGCTGTTTTACCACATATGTTGCTCTAAGATCTAACCCAGTGATCTCCAACCATTCCGGATTTGTGGCCTGGCGGCGGCAGGGTGTACAAAAAAGAGATGTTTCCGTGTGTGCACCTCCATTTGCATGAGAGGCGGGAATGTGTGCAACAGTTGCTTGCACAAATGGAGCTTCATGCTTGAGCGTGTGCGCCCATTACTCACACAAGTGGAGCCGAGCACGCTTGTGCACTTTCCCCCTCCTGCTTGTGTGACCCAGTTCTGAACAGGCCGCAGCCTGGTACGGGGCTGCGGCCTGTGGGTTGGGGATCCTTGATCTAACCAGTTGAGAGAAGAGGACATTGACTTTTAAAAATATGATATAAATATTAAGCTAAACATTCCTTTTGAGGCCTTTCTTAGAAATTAGAAACCGAGCAATGATTCTGCAGCAGTGGTGAAATGTAAAATTTGTTACTACCGGTTCTGTGGGCGTGGATTGGTGGGGAGGTAATGTGACTGGGTGGGCTTGGCCAACTTTTTTTTTTTTTTACTTTTAAAAGAATTTTTTCTACAACCTCTTCAGCTGAAGAGGTTGCAGAAAAAAATGCTTTTAAAAGCTTCTGACGATTCCAGCTGAGTCATGTGATCATCAGAGGCTTTTTTTTTCTTTTAAAAGCATTTTTTCGGCTGAAGAGGTTGTAGAAAAAATGCTATTAAAAGTAAAAAAAAACAGCCTCTGATGATCACGTGGCTCAGCTGGACATGGGGGGGAGGGCCGCAGGGATTTTTGCTACTGGTTCTCCGAACCACCTGCCGCCATCGCTACCGGATCGGGTGATCCAGTCCGAACCGGGAGCATTTCACCCCTGTTCTGTAGTTATAACGCAGAATAACTTGGCCCCAAGTGAAGGGTTGCTTTGGATTCATACTTACTTACTTGTTTTTCTACCCACATGATAGTTGAAATAGGCAGGGAGGCAAGTTTAAAAAACCATTTTATTAGACAAATTATTTAGACAAATTATACACAGAAAGCTCTGCCACTTGCAACCGAGGCCTCCAAAATGTGTTTGTGTATAATAGACAACACATGAAAATAATTGGATTATCACTAAAACCGCCGCAACATCTGGTATACCCCTATAGCTTGTAAAGAATTTTTTCCCTTTTTTTGGTTCTTTTTTTTCTTTTATAAATCAGTTGTGTAGATGTTCATGAATGTTACAAGGGGAAACAAGTTGTGCATGCTTTTTAAACACTTGTACCCTGGAAACAGAATGGCCTTTCTCATGATAAGAAAATTGTTCTGCCTTACACAGTAGACAATATTATGCAGATTTCATACAAAAAACAATGACATTACAAGATGTTCTCCCAGAACAGAATTAGGCATCAAAATAGAATAGATTTGAAGAATATACTTTGATTTTTTTCCTACAGCAGATCACCTAAGCTGGTTCTTATAATCAAGTCCTATCCACATAACTGAGTTAGATTAACGTAAATATCATATCAAATTAAAACAAAGAAAAAACACGTAATAAGTTGGCTTGCTTTCTACTTAACCGCAGTTTAGTTTATAAAGATTACAACTGAAGCTCATTTTTACAGTTCTGAACAAGTAGAGTGTTAACTTCAAAAATGTCACCAGGTGCTGTTTTTTCTTTTTGCTGTCATCAGCTTCTCATTCTATACAATTGGAACTCACATCAAAAATACATCTATAATTGAATATGTAATAAAGATTTAAACAAAAGCTTATTTTTCGCTCCCCGTTCCCTCTTTCTTGGAGCACTATAGGACTGCAATTTAAGGCCACACCAGTCATTCTCAACAGCCTTCTTCCTGTAAACTCACCTCTCTTTTCCAAATATTGACAGTATTGATTGCAATAGGGCTTATTCAACTCTCACAATCTGTTTTTCATGCTCTGTCGAACTGAAAACCAGACATCCCCGTGGATATGTATTTATATTTTTAACCTAATGAGTGCTTTCCAATTTTGCAATTTAATGTAAAAGCATGATTAACCATAACCTTAAACACTGTTGAATAGCGATCGCAAAAAAAAAAATAAAATCTAAATTAGTGACTTGCACATCTAGGTACAAATGTTAAATTGCCCTGGATGATCTAATTAAAAAGGAACAGTATAAAATACGTTCAATCAAACAATGTAAATCAGAATAGCGTTAAAGCACCCCATCTTTGAAAAAAAAATGACTCTTTGCCCTGTACATCTTTCCAGAATACACTTGTTTTTACTAAAGCTTTATTAGACAAATTGCAATAGCACTGGCTGCCATTTTATAGATATACATATATGTGTGTGCGCGCGTGTGTGCACATGTATATATACATATATACCCTCCCACACACGCCCACTCACATATACCAAAGCATGTATATATATAGATAGGTATATATATGTATGTATGAGAGACTAATTTATTTAACAGAAGATTCTGCCATATGATACAGTTCTCTGTACATAAGGGAAAAAAAAACACCTTTTAAACTCTGTACAATTCCAGAAAGATCATATGCACTGTTGCAGTGCAAAAAAGGAGATTTAACTGTAGTCTTTACTGGCATAGCAATGGCTTTGTGAAAATTCTACAAAATTGCATTCTCACGTTGAATGGTCTCTCCTCTTCCCTTTACTGTTTCTCTCATTTTCGTTTTCCCTACAAAAACTGCAAGGTTGGCCTTTGGTCCACAGTTAAAAAGGACACACCGTCGCAGAGAAGCATGAAATGGATGTCAGAGAACAGACATTATTGCAATTTTTATATATATATATATATATATGTATATATATAAAATAAAACCAATTCAAATGTAATTCCAGTGAAATAACATTGTAATTTTTTTTTTTTTTGATACAGACTTCGTATTGAGCTCCTATATTTCAAGTGTTATGACATAATGCCGTGTAGACCTTCGGGTTCATTTCCAGAACGGTGCTTTGGAACATGTGGGAATACAAGCATAGCACCTGTATGAACATGTAAACACTTGCTATTCCCCTCCCCTGCCCCCGGGATCGTAAAAGCTGCTACACAATGCCTAAAAAAACAGACACGGCTGCTTTACAGAATGGCAAACAGTTGTTACACTTACATCCCGATGCGCTCAGAAACAGCCTATTGGAATCATAATTGAAGACCTGCACAGCTGAATAACTACTAATAAGAGTTTTAGAAGGATGGCAGGCAGTTGTCCTACAGTAGCTCAGGTTGCATTTACTTCGGAGTAAAGTAAATGCAACCATCGAGTCCCACCAGCTTGACGGTTATAAAGTTAAGTTACAATATGTTCTAGAAAAGACATACTCTAGAACTGCTTCAATTCAGCCAATGCAGCTACCCTAAAGAAACTGGGCTGGAAAAAAAAAATCAAGGGCCTAACGTAGTAGAAGAGAGAAAAATGAAAAAAGAGGAGGGCAAGAGGAAGGATAATGAGTGGTTACTAATACTCCAGGTTTCTTTTTTTTAAAAAAGTTACATCCAAGTTAGTTCCACAATATCACAGCCGCTCCTTGCAAAGGGAGTCCCAAGAAGAAACAGTGACAAAGCCAATGTCTGAAGCTTTAGATAGACGTGCCTCGATCTGGATCGTTGCCGATGTTAAGCCCTAAAGTTGGAGTAGGTTGATACGGGATCGAAGACATTGTTTTGATCGGACTTCTGAAAAAGCCCCCATTTGGAGCCCTGTGCCTAAAAGGGCCAGTCCGGTGTTCAGGCACGTTGCCGAAAGAGAACCCAGAAGCAGCTTTAGCTGAAAGTGTGCGACTAAGAGTCTGGATCTGCTCTGGTATGAAAGTTGTGGTAGTGATGTGAGTGTTCCTGAAGTCACTGATTTGCTCCAGGGCTTGACGCGTGGGCAAAGTGTCAATGTCCAGTGGAGTCAAGTCAATAGAGGAAGTGGAAAACTGTTTATGGGGACTTTCATCATCTGTGCAGAGGCTGTTCACACGCCTGTGGAGATGCTCTAGATCAATTTCTTTGTCGTCCTGGGAGGAGCAAAGCAAAAAAGGGAGAAAGTGAATAAATTTACTCTTCGATGTCTTCATTTTCCAAACCAAAAACAGAAAGTCTTTCACAGTGAGGGGGGAAAAGAAGTTGAACCAGAATTAGGAAATAGCAACAGCAATAGCAGTAGTGCTTAGATTTACATTCTGCTTCACGGTGCTTTACAGCCCTTTCTAACTCTCAGGTTTACAGAGTCAAATTAAGCCACAATTGATATTTGACATTTTGAGGGTGGTGAATTTTATTAATACGTCCCTTTCTCTCAAAAGGAAGAGGTGGTTGGAGCTTTGCAAACCCAGTGAAAATTTACTTTTAGTCAAGGATGTGGGAGCTCAACCTGAATAGAGAAAAGGGATGTTCATGCAAGCTTCCTCCTGTGTTTCTGACCATGCATGGTGCTCAGAAGTCTACTGTACATTTAGACTTGTGGACTTCAACTTCCAGAATTCCTCACCCAGCTTTGCTCCCAGAATTCTGGGAGTTGAAGTCCACAAGTCTTAAAGTTGCCAAGGTTGGAGATCTATGCTCTATATAGCTTATAGCAATAGCACTTAGGCTTACATACAACTTCACAGTGCTTTACAGCCCTCTCTAAGCAGTTTACAGAATTGGCCTATTTCCCCCAACAATCTGGGTCTTCATTTTACAGACTTCGGAAGGAAGGAAGGCTGAGTCAACCTTGAGCTGGTGAGACTCGAACTGCTGAACTGCAGGCAGCTGGCAGTCAGTAGAAATAGCCTGCAGTACTGCATTCTAGCCACTGCGCCACCACATTCAAAAATGAATCAGAATTTAATCCAGACTATTGGCAGGGCGTTGATCAGGCCAACTATCTAGAGGAACCGTTCCAGTTTTGCGGACCAGTGGGGGGGGGAGAGGGAATGGTTACATGCGAACAGTGTGTGTGTGTGCACAGCTCCATTTGCACCAGTGGTCTGCACATGAGCCTACCTCTTGCACAAATGGTGCTTCGTGCGTGCACTAGCCCACTGCTCGTGCAAGTGGAGTTGCACGTGTGCGTGCATTCATCCGCTGCTTCTGCAGCCCAGTTCCAAACGGACCGTGGCCTGGTAGTGGCCTGTGGCCCAGGGGTTGGGGACTCCTGATCTAGAGGTCATACTGCTGTTTCAATGTACCGTAGCTTTTGTCTTCAACATTTTCCTAGAGCAGTACAGTGATCAGACTGGCAATTTCTTCCAGATTCTGCCACGTCTTATGTTAAATAAAATAAGTTGGCATAGTTTGTTCCATGTGGTACTGCTGTTGGGGTATGGCATCCTATGGTATCCATGGTGTCATACCCATTTTTATTTTCCCACTCCATATGTAGCTTTTAGTCTATACTGATAACTAATTTAGACTCAAAAATTAATTCTCAGGCAGAATAAATTCTGAGTATTAGACTATTGATCCGCTTCGGTGGTTCATAAGAATTATTGCAATCTTTGCAGTCATATATAGCATCATTTTTAAATGTAACTCAAACATTAGTGATATCGAAAGCAAATCTTAGTTGCTCCTTTTATCATCCCACATTATAAAGTGTGCAATCCAGTGGTGGGTTTCAAAATTTTTTACTACCGGTTCTGTGGATGTGGCTTGGTGGGTGTGGCATGGCTTGGTGGGCGTGGCAGGGGAAGGATACTGTAAAATCTCCATTCCCTCCCCATTCCAGGGGAAGATTACTGCAAAATCCCCATTTTCTCCCGATCAGCTGGGACTCGGGAGGCAGAGAATAAATGGGGGCGGGGTCAGTCAGAATTTTTACTACCGGTTCTCCAGAACTGGTCAGAATCTATTGAAACCCACCTCTGGTGCAACCCATAATATTTTCTGGAAAAAAAAAGTGACTTTAGCTTATCAGTTGTTTATTTCACTAAGGTAGCTATAATCCACTTTTACTTTGACATATTATGTTTTATTTTATTTTTATTTAAGAAAATGTATATAGCTGCCCAACTCACTCCCAGTGACTCTGGGCGACTTACAGGGATATTAGCAAATAGGTTCCTAAAATTTAGTTTTGACACATTTTTTTTTTCATTCTATTACTGTGAGATCCAGCCCAAGCACGACATAGAACAATCCAGCCAAAATTCTCTTCTTTATTTCCTTACACCAAACAGACAGAATCTTGGCAGGGTAAACTTTTATTATTCTTACCCTAATGTATATACAGGCGGTCCTCGACCTACAACCATTCATTTAGTGGCTGTTCGAGGTTACAACAGCACTGAAAAAAAGTGATTTATGACCATTTTTCACTCTTAAGACCCCTGCAGCATCATCACATGACCAAAATTTGGCAATTGGCATGTATTTATGTATCCTGTAGTCATGTGATTCCCTTTTGTGACCTCCTGACAAGCAAAGTCAATGGAGGAGCCAGATTCTCTTAACAATCTTAACAAGATTCTCTAAGCAGTGATTCACTCAACAACTGTGGCCCAAAAGGTTGTAAAACGGGGCACTTAACGAGTGTTTCACTTAGCAACAAAAATTTGGGGCTCAGTTGTGGTCGTAAGTCAAGGATTACCTGTATTGCTCAGAAATCAACTATTCTGATGATCACTATGTAAGGCCTTCTCCCACAAAACTATCAGTGACAATACCAAATCACAACTTATTTCTTTTCTATATTTTAGAAATACACTCTGAACATCCAAATCCTCACTAGTAGGGCGACTCAAAATCTTTCATTGGCTTTTGAGTGCAATTATTTTGCATTCCTTTATTGCTATGACTGCTACTCCTGATGGAAGTATAGATCTTCTTTAAAGTTTTACTTGGTTTCGGGCAAGGAAAGCATTACAAGAAAGAAGAGGAGGAAAATGGAGACGAAGATAATATGAAATAATGCAAAAGAAAATGTCACAGAAGCTTTAGGGACAAAATTGTGTTGTTGATAAGAAGATAATGAAAAGCTAAGGAACATTTCTAACAGGGAATTTGTGGGTTTTAAAGGCTACATGTAAATTGCATATATTGATCAGAATAAATGTGGCAATTCTTTGACTGCTAATTTTGAGTGCTTTATTTTGAAGGTAATTCAGACTTGGCTGATATGTGCATTTGAAAAAAATGGCATTTATAATGATGCTAGATTAAAACTGGAAGCTCTCTTGCTGAATGAAAGCACATTTTTAGCCCTAAGTAGCATTTTTCATTATACGAATAATACATTTTGAAATTAAGTTTCATTCTCGTTGTAACTATAAAATATTATTTTTTCCAAAAAATATTTATATATGTAATGCTTAAATATAGAATTGTTGTAACATTTTATCTACCGTATTTTTTGGCGTATAAGACACTCTGGAGTATAAGACACACCTTAGTTTTTGGGGAGGAAAATAAGAAAAAAAAATTCCGCCTCTGCCTACCAGCATCCATCGGTATTCATCTGGCTAGCGTCCTGTCAATGTGTGAGAGAGTTGAGGGCTGTTTGGAAATTGAAACAGTATTTGCTGTATGAGCAACAAGGAAGGAGACAGCAAGAAGCCTGGGCGTGGCTTAGCTCTGCAGCTCTGAGTCTGTGTTGAGCTAGTGCTAGTCTGCTGCTCAAAGCTGAAACTCCTCTCCTCTGCTTGTGTTTTGCTTGTATTTACTACCACGTTGGAAAACCTGCTTTTGATATTGTATATTTGCTTCATGTGTTATTTTATATATAAAGAGAAGTTATTGAATCCTGATGAACTTGTGTGTGCTTTCTGGATGTGATTGCTGTTGCAAACTCTGACATGTCCTTGCAGCAAATAGTGAACAGCCAGGTCAGCTTCAGCACATTATTGCAGCCTGATTCAACACGAGCAGCTGATTGGCGGGTGGATCAGCCTCCCGGAATACCCCCAGTCAGCTGTTCCAGGCTGCAGGGATTGCGACAGACCATCACTGCCTCCATGCCTCGTGTTTTTGGCTACATTCGGTGTATAAGATGCACCCAAATTTTCACCCTCTTTTAGAGGGGGAAAAAAGTGTGTTTTATACGCCGAAAAATAAGGTATTTACTTACACCCAACTTACAGCTTACAACCTTATTATATATTCTGGAGGAGAAAGATCTAATACTAGGTGTTCAGTCCTGGTAAGAATTATAGCCATTTCTGCCATCTAGTTAATCAAATGTCTTAATATTGCCTTAGTTTTTAAATATACCAAACTCTGTACATGGCTTCCTTACTCATTTTTGTTTTCAAATCCTCCTTATCAAAATTCAGTATAAATGAGTATATTAACCTAATCAAGCAACAGTGTGCCAATTAACGGAAAACCAACAATAAAGATAAATAACATGCATTGCATTTCCGTGTGTGTGTGTATGTGTGTGTGTGTGTGTTTTTGTGTGTGTGTGTATATACACTCCCACATACTGAAAATACATTTTCTTTCTCACTACTATTATTTTCACTGGTTGCATTGCCATTTCCACTTTTTACCATGTCCTCAAACAGCTGTAAGAGAACCAGAGAATTCTGCAGGAATTAATATGTATTAATTAAGCTTTATTTGATACAGTGGATGTATGAAATAAAGTCTAATGTGGGGGGGGGGTTGTCCAAATGTATTAACTGCTAATTTACACTGCATATATGCACACTTATGTTCCATCACTTTTTTCGCTGCCTAGAAGTCACTTGGCAAATACGGATAGAGATATGGGTACAATATCTATCTTGTTTGAGACAGTCCTTGATTTAGAATCATAACTGAGCCTGAAATTATAGACATAAGTTATTGCAATCGTAAGTCAAAGTATCATATGACCAGATCCTATTTTTCACCATTTTTTTCTGGTGGTCATTCAGTGAATGCCATGGTCATTCAGCAAATCAATTTTCCCCAATGGGCATGTTTTGCTAGAAACAGGAAGTAAACATTGGAAACTGGAAAAAAAAGGTCGCAAATCAGAGGACACCGCAAATGGTCATAAAGGTGAGCTAATTGCTAAATACCCAAAGTGCAATCACTGTGACTGTCGGTAGTCCTAACATCATCGTAAGTAGCTTGCGATGATGTTAGGACTACCCTAACATCGTAAGTAAACAGATCGTAAGTAGCTTTTGGGGGATGAGATCCTCGTAACTTCAAATGGTTGTTAAGCGATTCATAAGTTGAGGACTGTATTTAAGGATCGTTTGGGGTTTAAGACTTGGTCTTTTGGTTCAAATATTTAAGCACACATGTTGCTATTATACAGAGGGATTTACTAACCAGGTTTCTGAATATCTACCAATAGCAAAGCAATTCATCCACAATGACCTGAATGCATTCAAAGATAATATGAACTTCTTCTATTCTTATGATACTTATGTTAAATGTAATACGTGAACTATTTTGGTAATTAAAGCACTATCATTGGGTTCAGTTAAACCAAATCTTAATTTTATCTTTGCAGTAACATCTATTTTATCTTAAATAAACATCCTCCATGACATTCCTATGTGCAGGGGTGGGCTGCTGGGGATTCGCAGGAGTTCAGGAGAACCTCTAGCTAAGATTCTGTGCAGTTCGGAGAACCCCCAAATCCCACTCCTGGCTGGCACTGCCCACCCCCCTCTCCCCGGAGTCCCCACACGGCCTGTTTTGGATGCAGGTAAGTGTAGGGTGCGCGCGGAGGCTTGGGGAGGGTGAAAAATGGGCCTACTGAAAGTTTGGGAAGAACTCCAGAGGGCTTCTGGAGCCTGGGGAGGCAGTTTTCACCCTCCCAGAGGCTTGAGGAAAGCGTCCAGAGCCCGGGGAGGGCAACCTCCCCGGGTTGCAGGTGGCCTACTAAACCATGCCCACCAGGGGTGGGTTCTAAATTTTTTTACTACCGGTTCTGTGGGCGTGGCTAGCTGGTCAGAGTCATTTCGGGAAGGTCCTCGCACTTACAACCAGTCCTCGCACTTACGACCCGACTCATTTGTTTGCTTTTAACACTGATCAGCTGTAGGACGGTCCTTTGAAGCCCCCCGGCAAGAGTTTAAACAGTTTTTTTCCCTCTAGTCATCAGCTGGGACTCAGGAGGCAGCAATAGATTGGGGGTGGGACCAAATAAAAGGTAAGAATAACGTGGGTGGGGGGAGGGTGGGGGGGGAGAACCGGTTTGGTGACGTCATATCGTCACCGCTACCAGCCGAACCGGACCAAACCGGGAGGAACCCACCACTGATGCCCACCATGGCCATGCCCACCCAGCAACCGGGCAGAGAACCCCTAGCTAAAATTTTTGAAGCCCACCCCTGCCTATGTGGTCTTTTAAGATTAATTCGACTGCTGAACATAATCTCCATTGTTTATAAGAAAATGAATGGGCGAGTTTTAAAAGTGGTAATTTCCAAATGCCATCCCTTGACCCATAGTCCACCCACTTAAGACATCAAAACGAGACACCACTCACAGGATGGCTTGTGCATAGCTCCACAAAATGATTGCTCCTCTTCTTTCAAATGTGCCTCGGTCAACAGTGAAATATTCAGCCATACGGACATTTAAATTATCACCCGCGGCTCCAGAGTTTACATCCTTTTGAGATTAATGTGGACAGGTCACACTTCTGTCAGAACTATTGTTATAAGGCCGTCTGCAGACACAAGCAGACATGACTGCATGGGTTACTTTGGTTCACAACTTCACAGCTAGTTTTTACAACCTTAAGGCATTTATTTGTTTTCTTAGAATGAAAAGGCTGCATTCTGAAGTCCAGTGGGCTTGGGATAAATTGATGCAATGTAAACTGCACCCGAACAGGGATGCGGTGGCTCAGTGGCTAAGATGCTGAGCTTGTCGATCGAAAGGTCGGCAGTTCAGCGGTTCGAATCCCTAGTGCTGCGTAACGGGGTGAGCTCCCATTACTTGTCCCAGCTTCTGCCAACCTAGCAGAAAGCATGTAAAAAATGCAAGTAGAAAAATAGGGACCAACATTGGTGGGAAGGTAACAGCGTTCCGTGCGCCTTTGGCATTTAGTCATGTCAGCCACATGACCACAGAGACATCTTCGGACAGCGCTGGCTCTCTGGCTTTGAAACGGAGATGAGCACTGCCCCCAAAGTCAGAAACAACTAGCACATATGTGTGAGGAGAACCTTTACCTTTTAAACTCTACCCGGAGATTCTGGAAGATGCCAATGGATTTCATGATGGTTAAAATGAATGCTAGTTCATAATCTTTGCTTTGATGAAATTTTTTTAAAAATATTTTGGATAGAGAGGATTCGATATATAGTTACAATCAGAAGTTTTTAAAGAAGACTTCTCAAAATAAAAAAGACTTGGTTGCAAGTCCCAAGGGTGCTTTTTTTTTTTCAAGAGGCAACTGGACTTTCTATTTTTTCTTTGAAGACATTTTGCTTCTCATCCAAGAAGCTTCTTCAGCTCTGACTGGATGGTGGGGAATGGAAGAATTTATACTCTTTGCAGACAGCGGGACATTTGCATGTTAAGGTAAAAGAACGACTCACTAAAAGAATGATTTTGCTAAAAGAATGCAATTGTCCAGCTGTCTGCAAGGCAGAGGTGGTATTCAGTCGGTTCAGACCAGTTCGCCCGAACCGGTAGCAGAAATCGTGGGTGCCCCCCCCCCCGCCCCAACTCTATGCCATTCTATTTAGGAACGTTTTTGAGGCCGGGTGCATGTGCGGAAACCGCGCGTGCCAGCAAAGTGCATGCGCGGAAGTCCGGGTGCATGTGCGTACGGGGTGCACGCGAGCAAAGCAAGCATGTGTGCATGCGCGCGCTCACATTTGTGAGCCAGTAGAGAAAGTAAGTGAATACCACCCCTACTGCAAGGAATATAAATCCTTCCATTCCCCACCATCCAGTCAGCGCTGAAGAAGCTTCTTGGATGAGAAGTGAAACGTCTTCAAAGAAAAACCAGAAAGTCCAGTTGCCTCTTGAAAAAAAGGAGCACCCTTGGGACAACCATGACCTGGATGACTGAGAATCTCCATAGGCACTTGGTTGCAAGCCAACCAAATTATGATAGGCTGTTCCAAGATACTACTTCATGTAGATTTCACCCACATTTTAAATTGCCAATGTTTGCAGTAGCTAAATGGTTCCCCCCTCCCCTCTCCCCACCTATTTCTTAAGGCTATAAATCACAAGGATAACGTTGGTATAAGTTTTTTCTAAACAGTAATCTCATAAATTGATCCCTTGGCTTTCGGATACAGTCACGTTCTTCTTTTGTCAGTACTCTGATTTAGAAGTGCAGACTCACATTTACTCTGATGAATTGCGAGCCTGCCTAAAGAGAATGATTTAAACAAAACCCAGAGATATCTCTCTATAAGTAGGCCAGAAAAGAAATTTAAAAATAAACAATTCAGGGCTGTGAAAATTAAGCCATAATTTATATTTGACATTTTGAGGGTGATGAATTTTATAAATACGTCCCGTTCTCTCGAAAGGAAGAGGTGGTTTGGAACTCTGCAAACCCAGTGAAAACTTACTTTTAGTCAAGGACGTGGGAGCTCAACCTGAATAGAGAAAAGGGATGTTCATGCAAGCTTCCTCCTGGTTTTTTGACCATGCATGGTGCTCAGAAGTCTACTGTACATTTAGTTCTAAGGTCTGAAGGGGGAGCTCCCACCAATAAGCTCCCGCCAATATACACAGGTAGTCCTCGACATATGACCACAATTGAGCTGAAAATTTCTATTCTTAAGCAAGACATTTGTTAAGTGAATTTTCCCCCATTTTATGATCTTTCTTGCATAGTTGTTAAGTAAATCACTGCCGTTAATAATTTAGTAACCCGGTTGTTAAGTGAATCTAGCTTCCCCATTGACTTTGCTTGTCAAAAGGTTGCAAAAAGTGATCACGTGACCCTGGGACACACAACAATCATCCTAAGTGTGAACCAGTTGCCTGAATTTTGATCACTTGATCGGGGGGGGGGGAGAGGCTACAAAGATCATAACTGTGAAAAAATGGTCATAAGTCACTTTTTTCAGTGCCGTTGTAACTTTGAATGGTCACTAAGTAAGTCAAGGACTTCCTGTATATGAGCCGTGGTGGCGCAGTGGTTACAATGCAGTATTTCAGGTTAATTCTGCTGACTACCAACTACCAACAATTTGGCAGTTCGATTCTCACCAAGTTCAAGGTTGACTCAGCCTTCATCCTTCCAAGGTGGATAAAATGAGGACCCAGATGGTTGGGGGTAACATACTGATTCTGTAAACCACTTAGAGAGGGCTGTAAAGCTCTGTGAAGTGTTGTGTAAGTCTAAATGCTATTGCTATATGTTTGCAACAAACTTTTGGTTTTTACATTGAAATATATAGCACATCTTTGAAAGAGCTTGACATCTGGAGATACTGGGTATATGGTCTACACACATGTTGCACCACTCATTTAGCCTTCTCTTAGTAGGGCTCTTAGTGGATGCGGATTTGCCACCTAATGTAGGTTCAAAAGAGAGCTATAGCAACTTTGCCTTTCAGAAATACTATGTCTGCTACGGGGTGGGATTCTATTGGTTCGGACCGGTTCGGGCAAACTAGTATCTCCGACGATTAGCTGGGAGCGAACCAGTTCGCTCTGATGATCAGGTCGGCCCGCCCACCCTTCCCTGCACTTTATTTACCTTTATCTTCTCAGCTGATTGGCGTGGCAGAGCGGATCGCCGTGCCTCAGCTGTGTTACTCCCAAGTGGTAACACAGAAGGTTAGTATTTGTAAAACTGCACATGTGTAATTAGCGAACCGGTTGTTAAACCGGCAGTATCCCACCACTGGTCTGCTAACCACGTTCACTACCTTGTCTATGTTAGGCAGCCACTTAAAACTGCTGAGATCTACATACAAACATTTAATGTGTGAAGCAGCTCTTCATTAAGAAAATGAAGTCAAGTAAGAGAGAGCAGTTGTGTTGATTATACTTAGAACAACTTGCTGCTTGAAGTGCTGGTAAGAAATTACCAGAACGAAGCACATGGATTAAACTTGTGGGAAATAGAGTCTATTGGTTTTACAGAACTGTAAGAAGACATGCTAGCTTGTGAAGAAACTACAATGTATATATTTCTAATCTCATGAGCTAGGCCGAAGCCTGAGAATTGTATGTAGGAAGGCCTCTGCTACACTAGAAACCAGTCTTAACCATAATTTCCTGATATGAGTTACTTTAGAGTAACTATTAGGCTTATATACAGGCAGTCCTTGACTTACTACATGTTGTGGCCTGCTAGTGGCCAGCAGAGCTGGCAACAGAGTCAGACAGGGAGGAGGTTGGGGAGGAACTTGGGCCAGTCCTGGGGGCTGGAGAAAGCTCGGACGAGGGCTCTGCGTCAGAGGCAGAGAGGGAGCTAGACAGCAGCGAGGCACAGGAGCAGCTGGAGCCCGTTTCCAGTGTGTGCATACGCAGAGCTGCCAGAAGACAAGAACAACTCAGAAAGCAGGATTGATTTGGGAGTAAAGCCACATCTTGGAGATGATCTGCGCACTTTCCACCGTGCCCTAAAAACGTTTCTGTTTCATCAAGCCGGGCTGACCTGACCTAACTTTTTAAAATTGTTTTAATTTTAAATTGTTAAATTATGGGTTTTAATATAGGGGTGTTTTAACTGTGGGCCAAATTAATTTAATTGGATTTTAATATTGTTTTAAATTTTGTATTTTTTGTATTTTATCTGCTGGCTGTTCACCGCCCCGAGTCCTTCGGGAGAAGGGCGATATACAAATATAATAAACATAAACAACATTGACTCCTCCCATAGGAAACAAAAGAGGAGCGAATGGGGAGGGGGGTTTTGCAGGAAACAATTCGGTCGGTCAGTCGTTTCAAGAGTGGAAAGTTCTGTTCGTGACTCTAACTGTGCCAAGTTTTGCCTTGTGCTGCGTTTGGAAACAAGTTACGTGGCAGCTTGCCAAGCGAGATAAGGTGTGTTGATATATATTCCTTTGAAAAACTGTTTGGACAAGCCTTGCTGATTGTGAATGAAAGTAATTCACAGTCGTGTAAATAAAAGAGGTTTTGTCGGGACCAAAAATCTGCTTCCTGCTTTTTAAGGGAGCCTAGGTCGGAACACTAGTGACTATTCAAAGTTACTTTCGAGACAACCCCTAGGAACTAGGACCATAAAAGATAATTTGTAAATAAGGGCGTATTTGTAACTAGAGTAATGGGAGATGTAATCAGGGGCGGAGATAATCTATTCACTTTAGAAGTTTGGGATAGGTTGTGACAGCATAAGTACTAAGCCAATGAGGAGGTGGGAGGTAAATTTGTAACAGCAATAGGGAATATAATGGGAACATGTTGATGATTTAGGGTGTGTCCACTGTACCTGCGTGTGCATGGGGGCACCCCCTTTGCAAAGTAGTAAATAAAATTACCATTGTTTTCTCTTGCAAGTTTTGACTGGTGATTGTTAATTTCAAAACTAGACAACGAATCCCACAAACTCAAGCAATTGCCTAGATACTCCTATATATAGCACAGGTAGTCCTCGACTTACGACAGTTCATTTAGTGACCATTCCAAGTTACAACATCATGGAAAAAAGTGAGTTAAGACCATTTTTCACACTTAGAAACCATTTCAGCATCCCCATGCTCACGTGATCAAAATTCAGATGCTTGGCAACTGACTTGTATTTATGACGGTTGCAGTGTCATGTGATCCCCTTTTGCAACCTTCTGACAAGCAAAATCAATGGGGAAACCAGTTTCACTGGACAACCATATTACTAATTTACTAACTGTAGTGATTCGCTTAACAACTGTGGCAAGAAAAGTTGTAAAGTGGAGCAAAACTCACTTAACAAACGTTTCACTTAGCAACAAAGATCTGTGGCTCAATTGGGATTGTAAGTTGAGGACTGCCTGTAGATGGTTTAAGTGAACCTTTCTTAACCAATTTTCATTTTTCATTAAAATCTTATTTGGAAACCAGGGAAATTTAAAGTTGTTTGCAGGAAGGGCATTGGGGATCTACTGTTCCAAGAGCGGGAGGTTTGTTTAAGCACATAATCCTTTGCTCAAAACTGATAACTTTTCTTAAATGTGCATCTGACTAAAAGATTGTATCGTCATCAAAACCCCAAATGTGCTTTTTTCAAGAGGCAACGGGACTTTCTATGAAGAAAGGTGCCTCTTGAAAAAAAAGCACATTTGGGACAACCATGACCTGGATGACTGAGAATCTTCATAGACATATAGTCATCAACACTTGCAAAAAATGAGAAATCTAGTGATTAAATCTAAAGAGAATTGTGTTCCCGTCAATCTGAACATAACTTTACCTGAGTAGATCTGAAAAATGCTTAACACTCTGAAAAATTTTATAGAACAATTTAAGGCAGTATTTTGCATTCAAACATCGCAGAAACGATGGACAGAAGCGTCAACCGATTAAAGTAGTTCTAATAATTATCTGCCATTTGATCACTTGGTCAGCTCATTAAATTTAACTTTGGGGCGATCAACTGCAGATCGTCAAAAAAGAAAGAGCACAAAACCTCCGAATGTAGTTGATTTGTAAGGAAATGTATATAACAATGTACAGTTTAATATACCATCAGTTGTAGGCCTTCTTTTCTTGTTCACATTTTATGAAACAGGGACTTTTTACCAGAAGTCAAAACTGATTAACATTTGATCCTGCTTTAATCAACTAAAGATAAAATTCAGTTAAGCCAATTAAGGATGCAGTCTTAGATGTAAGCCCTATGGAATTAGGAGGATTTCCTTTTGAATGTAGGATCAGGCTGCATCGTACATTGGTTAAAAGATAGATCTTATCCAGATTAGTAATAAAATACTTAATTGCTAATACTTTATATAAATAATATGAAAGCCAATTATTATTCACTAAATGCTCGTGAACAAGATATGTGCTCGTAAATCCCACGGAAATTAATTAGGATAAGTATTTCATAAGTACGACATTATAATATTTCTTTCTTGATGTTTTTTTTTCTTCCAGAGACAAATGGTTCACAATTGGTGATTAAAATGCCATTAAAACATATCAGAAGATGCATTTTCCTTCTCACCTCTAGTGCTATGATGAAATGGAAGGGTCTCATACCTCTTTTGAAGGAACCCGTGAGCCTTTTCTTTTATTCCACCATGTTTCCAACATGGCAATTAAGCAGGAGAGAACAATCCCAGCTGCCAGAATGCAAAAAACACCTGCAAAGCTTTTTATGTCCAAGGCTCCCCCTTTATATTTGGGGTCCACAGAGGAGTGCAGATCACACTGGGAATTCTTTGGCCACCACTTATGCTTCAGTAGATCCATGTGTCCATTCTGCTGAAGTTCTAGAATCCTTGGAGAGAAATCACAGAGTCATGAATGTCTTCAAGAGCCATAGAACATTTATACAGCTGTTGTTCTGGTCCAGAACAGAACCTAGCAGAAGCAAGAAACAGACTCCTTGTCACGAAAAACCCCTCTTTATTTACCTCTTGTAAATTAATTGCATTCACCCACCGAAAAGTTAACTGCAGTACAGACCTTGCGATAATTGCAAGGCCCTGAGCTCCCAGCCAAAAGGCTGCAAATTAAGTTCTGACAAGCAGTCTTTATGGCACGAAACACAATAGCAAAATCTCCAGAAATACGAACTGTTGTCTCCTACGATAACCACTCCCCTTTCCTTCTATTTATTCCCCAGCCAAGGAGGGGCCATTCAGTGTCCACGTGCTTTGTTTCCCACGTTGACTCCTTGTCCACTATTGTTCTCTCCTAACTGCTCTGCACATATGTGCATTTGGAACAGGCCCCAGATGTTCTTCATCCTCACTCATCTCAGCCTCTAAAGGCAGCTGCCTCTCCGGTGGTTGAGAAATGTCGGATGTCCCTGGCTCTATTTCTGTGTCCAACACAGAGCATCCATCAGAGCCTTCCCGAGATTCCAGAACTGCCCAAGTTCTCCCAATCTCCTTCTCATCCGAATCTGCCACCAGCTCCGCTGGCAGCTGGCAGGCCACAACAGCTGTATTGTTTCGGACACCGGAAAATCTCATCCATGTGAAAACATTCCTGATGCCGGCAACCATGTTGCATCAACTATAATCCAGACCCCTTAAGTATAGTCATACTGACATCATGAGATGACTGCATCAATGATAACTATCATGATGAGCATTATAAATTGCCAGACATATGTCCAAACTGTGGAATGATTCAAGAAGCAGTTGTATAAAACCACTTAGCATTCCAATTCTAAATATAGAAGTGAGAATTAGGTTTGAACTATTAAAATATAGAGTTTATAGAATGCCCACAATAATTTAGTTTCATTGAAGTTGCTGATGCTTAAATAGTTTTAACACTGATACTACGGGTCGTAACCAGGTTCAGTCAAGCACTGTTGAAATGAATGGGGTTTAATTTACAATGTCAGTATATTGCGGCCAACAATCTGGGTCCTCATTTTAACAATTTTGGAAGGATGGAAAGCTGAGTCAACCGGAGCTGGTCAGGATCGAACTCCTGGCTGTGGCCAGAGTTAGCCTGCAATACTGCATTCCAACCACTGTGCCATCACAACTCGTGTGTGACTATACCCCATATATTTATGAGGATATAAATAATTTCAATACTAGCACACAGAGGGTGAAAGCAGCTCAAAAAGTTTTAGAAGTGAGATAGGAAGTCACTGTATCACTTGTTTCAAAGCCCATCCCAGTTTGATTGCATAGTGATATATGTTTTGTCAACTACATGAGGAATACAGCTGATCTGATCTTATAGTTTGCGTTACTTTACATGGTGAGTGAGAAGGAAGGCTTGCTTGCGCTAATTCAGGGGTGTCAAACTCGATTTCATTGAGGGCCATATCAGGGTTGTGTTTCACCTTGAGGGCCCAGTGTGGTGTGTCCAGATCAACATCACTCATGTTGGGGGCACTTGTGGTGGCCCAAGTGCTCTGCCAATGAAAATGGGCTCCTGAGCTCCGTTTTTGGCTGCAACGGCTTCCTGCAACATTCTGCCATCAAAAACAGAACTCAGGAGGGCTCCCCGCGGCCCTCCTGAGCTCCATTTTTGCTGGCAGAAGCACCGTGGGCCAGTCCTTTGCTGTTTCTAGGGTGGCCCCAAGGCCAGGTCTAAGCACCCCACAGGTTTCCATGGTGGCCCCCCAGGCCTTGAGTTTGACATCCCTGTTCTAATTCAATGTTTCTCAATCTTGGCAATTTTAAAATATGTAGTTTCAAGTCCCAGAATTCTCCAGCCAGCGTGCTGGCTGGGGAATTCTAGGAGTTGAAGTCCATACATCTTAAAGTTGTCAGGGTTGAGAAATACTTCTCTAATAACTATGCAACATTCTGGGGTACAAGATAAATGCTTTTCCTTGAGCCATGTCACGTGCTCTCACTAGCAATCACAGCATCAGAAATGCAGACAGTTGCTGTTGCAATAAGCCCAAACAAAGGCATGCTTTGTATTCTATTGATTTTAAGCACCTGCTTTAAATGTATCATATTTAAACCAATTGAACCGCAATGCACTTCAACATACTTCCGTTTAATGTCTTTGCTTTAGTCAACACTCACTTGTTCTAAACGGCAAGCAAATATTATCTCTCACTTATATGTACTTATAAGATTCATAGTTCACACAATTTTAAATACTTTAACAATAATACATTTCACAGTAAATGAAAACAGGTCCCAAATGATAAAAAGGAGACTAAAGATTAAATTATGATGCAGTAAATTTATGATGTAGTAACTACAATAGCATATAAATAAGACAGGGTTGAAAGCAACCTGATCTGTAGATTCATGGTCTATGTGCAAAGTTTTAGTGGCTTTCAGAATGTCTCTCTCTCTCTCTCTCTCTCTCTCTCTCTCTCTCTCTCTCTCTCTCTCTCTCTCTCTCTCTCTATATATATATATATATATATATATATATTCATGTATTAACAGCAGCTAGAATTGTATTTGCACAATATTGGAAAAGTGAAGAGATTCCTACTGAGGAGAAGGTGATTAGGAAAATATTAGAATGTGCAGAAATGAATAGACTAACACTAGCAATTAAAGAGAAAGAACAAACTGATTAGTATATGATATGGGAAGCATTTTACCAATGGTTAGAGAATAAAAAAGGAAATTGGAAATAAAGGAAGAAGACAATAAGAAGAAGAATAGAAAATACATTAAGATAGAGATAAGAATAAAATGGCAATTGATAACAAGAGTATAATGAGAATAACCATGTTTAATGTTATTATTGTATTTTTATTAGAAGGTATATTACGAAGGAAATGAAGAGTTACACAAGGTATAATGGTTCAATGTATGTAATTTGTGGAAGGATGTTGTACAGAAATATTTGTACCCAGTGGTGGGATTCAGCCAGTTCGCATCACTTCGGGAGAACCAGTTGTCAACTTATTATTATTTATTATTTATTAATTCAATTTGTATGCCGCCCCTCTCCGAAGACTCAGGGCGGCTCACAATGCATTTAAAATCATTATAAAAAACATTTTAAAATTAAAAACATTAAAACTCATTCACACCATTCATGGCCAGATCTCGCCGGATCACAACTGCTTAAACTTTCTGAGCAGTCTGGTGAACTGGTTCTTGGAAGAAATCATTAGGGCAGAGAACCGGTTGTTAAATTATTTGAATCCCACCACTGTTTGTACCCAGACGACACACTGCTAAAGGAGAGATGAAATGTTTATATTCTTTAAAATGGAAAATAAATTAAAAAACTTTAAAAAAAAAAGAATGTCAAAAAAACAGGAGCCTGAATGGCGTAGGAGGCTAATGCCTCCTAAAGGCAGCATTTAACATCCAGCTGCCTGCAATTACTACGAGTTCAATTCTCACCAGGCTCAAGGTCGACTCAGCCTTCCATCCTTCTAAGATGGGTAAATTGAGGACCCAGTTTGTGGGGACAATAAGCTGACTTTGTATAAATATACAAAAGTATGAAGGCTATTGCTTAACGCATTGTAAGCAGCCCTGAGTCTCCGGAGAAGGGCGGCATATAAATCAAATTAAAAAACCAAAACAAAACACAGCAGAACGTCAACAGGACAGGAATTATTCAGATTTTATGAGAGCAGCCTTTTTTAAAGGATAAGTGGATTCTCAGCCTCCTAAAGTCAAAGCATTTTTCCACCTCCACTCTGGGATAAGAATTTATTAAATTTATTTGCCACTAAATTCCCAGGGACTCTGGGCAGGATGCTCTAATCAGACAGGTGGTATGGTAACTTATGTCTTAGTTATTAAAAAGCTATATAGATTAAAACCAGCTCCCTAGATTGCATACCAAAAAAAGAAGCCTATTGGCAACTAATGTACTTTTCCCAGTGTGGCTCCAACAAAGCTAAAAGGACTCTCGCTTGCCAGCATATGGGCTGCTGTATTTTGTAGCAACTGCAGTTTTTAGATGGCCTTTTAAGGGCAGCCCCATATAGAGCGTCTTGTCAATGTCAATGTCAAAATAATGAGGACATGTAGAGAGCCACAGAGATGATGTTGGGAAGCTAAGCGGAGGCAGATGGTTACATCAACAAAAACATTTGTTAAGCCGGGCAACAGCTACGAGTGTGAGGACGACGCTCGGGATGACTCCTCCCTAATTCTCTGTAGTATAAGAGGGAAAGGGGAAAATTCAGACTTTCAAAGTTGTGTTATTTTTGCCTTGCTCAATAAAATATGCTTTCGGTCAGATTTGTGGAGTCAGCTTCTTGACCTGATTTACTTCACGGGCTTGATAGGATGTGAATGATAGTTGCCTGGGTCCAGTGGTGAAATCCAAACTTTTTTACTACCGGTTCTGTGGGCGTGGCTTGGTGGGCGTGGTGTGGCTTGGTGGGCGTGGCTTGGTGGGCATGGCAGGGGAAGGATACTGCAAAATCTCCATTCCCACCCCACTCTGGGGCCAGCCAGAGGTGGTATTTGCCGGTTCTCCGAACTGCTCAAAATTTCCGCTACCGGTTCTCCAGAACCTGTGAGAACCTGCTGGATTTCACCCTTGGCTGGATCCCAAGATCTAAGAAGGGCTTGTGGACTGTATGAAGCTGGGCAAAAGCTCCTCATGCTATTGTTTTCATTTGCCAGTGGAGTAGGAGCCATGTCCACCCATGAAATTCCATAGCAATAGCATTTAGGCTTATATACCCCCCATAGTGCTTTACAGCACTCTCTGGATGGTTTACAATGTCGGCATTATTTGCATATTGCCCCCATTAATTTGGGTCCTCATTTTATCAATCTCAGAAGGATAGAAGGCTGAGTCAACCTTGAACCCTGTCAGGATCAAATTCCTGGCTCTGGGGCAGAGTTAGCCTGCAATACCGCACTTAACCACTGTGCCACCATACTGGAGAACTACTTCAAGTGCCAACCCCATCAAGAATCAAAGCAGGAGCCCCAAGACAGACTAGATGGCTTCTGAATGAACAATAATTTTCTCCTGCTTTGTTCCCATTCAATCCTTTATAGCCTCTGGATCAAGGCTATATTGGGACACCTCCCGCATCTCCTGCCTGGCACAGAGTGATTCTATCTAACTGGAAATCAATTGAGTATTGATGATACTTTGCTCCAAATCATGAATTGTCCTGTCCAGTGGCTTCATGTAATTATTAAGTAACATTGGAGAGGAGTGGCAAAGGACTCAACCACTTATCTGCCGTCTCTTATTGAGTGGAACTGCCCTCAGAGTAGGAATAGAACTGACGTTTTACAATGCCTGCAAGTCCCAAGATTTGGGGTGCTCCAGAGGTGGGTTTCAGCAGGTTCTGACCAATTCTGGACAACCGGTAGCGGAAATTTTGAGTAGTTTGGAGAACCGGTAGTAAAAATTCTGACTGGCCCCGTCCTCATCTATTCTCTGCCTCCTGAGTCCCAGCTGATCGGGAGGAAATTTTGCAGTAACCTTCCCCTGGATTGGGTCGGGAATAGAGATTTTACAGTATCCTTCCGCTGCCAAGCCCACCAAACCATGCCACTTAAGCCATGCCATGCCACGCCCACCAAGCCACATCCACAGAACTGCTTTTAAAAATTTTTGAAACCCACCACTGGGGTACTCCATAGGATTCTCATAGCTCAAGAGCTTCTGGGTAATCTAACAGGACTAAAAAAGCTGCACTTCCTCTGTCCAGGCCTAGTGGAGCTCATTGATGGGTTACTAGTGCAGATTCTATTATGTAGCTACTATTATGGTGACCAATCGTCCTTCTTTAGGGAGGACAGTCCTTCTTTTGTAAGTTTTGTTCTCTCTCGAAAAGTGTCCTCCTACATGTCCTCCTTTTCGATATTTGAAGACTAATCTGTAAATCTCTGTATTCGATCGATGCTGATCCAATCCGTTGTGTGTGATGTGACATATTTGTATTTGACATGACGATTTGTCAAGGCTCGATACAGTGCGGTGAGACATGATTATGAGATGCATGCGCTCCGCACAGAAAAATTGTTTTGAGAGAATGTGCTGTGTGCAAGTGGCTTTGTTTTCTTCTTACCAAAACATGACACGGCACACACGTATGTGTCCTCCTTCTCATTGTAAAAAAGTTGGTCACCTTACTACTATAGGTCTGAAATCTGAATACAATGAACCAAGACAACTCATTTCCTTCAAAATTGAAGTTCAGCAATGGTGGTATTCAGCCGGTTTGGACCGATTCGGGTGAACTGGTAGTGTCGACCTGCGGCCGCCCCGGTGCTATGCCATCCTATTTAGCCACGTTTTCTAAGCCGTGCACATGCGTGGAAGCTGCGTACGCGAGCAAAGCGCATGCACAGAAGGTCACACACATGTGCAGAAGGCGCACCTGCACATTTTTGCTGCGAGGTGAACTGGCAGTAAAATTTTGTGAAATCCACCTCTGAAGTTCAGTTTCTTTTTCCAAGCTCTGACATTTCATCTCCTCAATGAATTTCTTGGTAAATCAGAACAAAACACAATGACGCACACACAAATGATCAGAAAGGGCAATTTTGCTTAACTCTTTTGTTCAGTACTTTTGTTCAACACTGTTGCATCTGTATTCCAGAAGTCAAGGGTCATGGCAGCAATGCCTGTCATCTTAATGACAAGATGCATGCACTAAACTGTTTATTTAATTTATCCAGCAATGGAAAATCTCTCTCTAATTCCTCACTAAAGATTCCTCACTAAACAGTGCTCGGTTTACTTCTGGTATTCTTGAGGTTCAGATCTTGTTTGATGTTTGTAACACTTTTGAGACTGAAATTTCTTCCTAACTGTATCACGCCAATTGGAATATTGCAGATAGGAAAGATTCCTCTCCGGCTATCAGAAATTTTGACTACAGAGAGATGCAGATTTTGTAATGAGGCAGTGGAAGCGGCGATGTGAAAAGGAATGATTAAATCCTTCAGTTAGGGAAATTATATATCAAGGCAAATTATAGTAGCTTCAAAGTGACTAGTTTGTCTAATGAGGCCAAAAGTCGGATCACATTTGCCCTTTGCAAAATCGTGGATGTTCTGGCAATTTAGTTCAGGTGTTTAGTCAAAGGAACTCATTTGTATGCTGAGGTTTTTGAACACAGCGAGGGTTTCCACCTGGTCTAGTTGGTGAACAAATTCCATTAACGTTCAAAGTGATTTGCATGAGAGGATAATAATAATAATAAAAAAAACAGTTTGGAGGATAATATTAGCCCCGGAAAGCACATTTTTTAAAAAAAGGGACCTCAGGCAAAGTCAGCGTTAAATTTGGCAGTAATTCACTTTTTGTAGTGTGTGAATTTCCCACAAGATGGCACCCTGTCCACAAAAACAGATAAGCCTTCACACATACTCCAGTGTTCAGGAAGAATAAGTAAATATTTTCCTATCAGGAAGCAAGCATATAATATCATCATAATTAGAATATACAGATACTCAGTTTTCAGAAGCATCACTTTAACAGGGTTTTTTCAAATTGTGGAGCATATTCCTTCTACAGAGGAATTATTGAGTCTGTCATCTGCACTCTATAACTGTCTGGTTTGGTTCTGAAACCCAATAAGAGACACAGACACAGAAAACAGAAAAACAATTACTACTAACCTGCCTTCCATTGAGGACCTGTATACTGCACGAGCCAAAAAGAGGGCTGTGAAAATATTTACAGACTCCTCGCATCCTGGACATAAACTGTTTCAACTCCTACCCTCAAAATGATGCTATAGAGCACTGCACACCAGAACAACTAGACACAAGAACAGTTTTTTCCCGAACGCCATAACTCTGCTAAACAAATAATTCCCTCAACACTGTCAAACTATTCACTAAGTCTGCACTACTATTAATCTTCTCATTGTTCCCACCACCCATCTCCTTCCACTTATGACTGTATGACTGTAACTTTGTTGCTTGTATCCTTACGATTTAAATTGATATTGTTTCCTGATTGCTTATTTGTACCCTATGACTATCATTAAGTGTTGTACCTTATGATTCTTGATGAATGTATCTTTTCTTTTATGTACATTTACAAATTCCTTGTGTGTCCAATCATACTTGGCCAATAAAAAAAAAAAAGACTGTTATATCTCCACTCTGGTATATTGGGATTATGTCTTCAAACATTCCAAATGCTTGCTTTGCTTTACAAGAGTCGGGATCCAGTTGGAATAAAGTGAGAATCAGAGGGAATGGGATGAATTAGCTGTCATTCTAGTTGGTCACAAGTTTATCAGCCGGGGAAGGCTGAATGCCAAGAACAGAAATTATATAGATGAACCAGGTGGAACAAAAGAAAGTGAAGATAGAAGAAAAAGGACAGAATTTTAGCCAGGAAGTATTTTCCTTCAAAAGTTGAGATGCTTAAATTGAGATATAAAGTCAAAACTAAGACTTTCTAAGATGGCAGTGGTGAAATCCAAATTTTTTTACTACCGGTTCTGTGAGCATGGGTTGGTGGGTGTGGTGTGGCTTGGTGGGCATGGCAGGGGAAAGATACTGCAAAATCTCCATTCCCGCCACACTCCAGGGGAAGGATACTGCAAAATCCCCATTCCCTTCCCACTCCTGGGGGAAGGATATTGCAAAATCTCCATTCCCACCCCACTCTGAGGCCAGCCAGAGCTGGTATTTGCCAGTTCTCCGAACTACTCAAAATTTCCGCTGCCGGTTCTCTAGAATCTGTCAGAACCTGCTGGATTTCACCCCTGACTGATGGTTTATCGTAGCCAGCAGTTGCGTTGAATTCCATTAACTGGGTGCTCCCTCAGCGGACTGGGTGCTCAAATTATAACATTGAGTGTATACTAGTTATTGAGGAGAGAAATAAGGCTGCAAGCTCGAATGACAGCTATCTTGGTTTGAAACTGCCCTCCCGCCGTGTCATCTAGAGGTAAAGATTGAGCTATTATGCAAATACCAGTTATATCCGTAGCTGTAAAAGCATAGGGCAAACATGTTGCACTGATGAAATATATGCATTATGCATGCATTGACTACAGAAAAATATAGATGCCAAGCAGAGTGTAATAACATTGTGGAAAACCTTTTATGCTGCTCAGTTTAGAGGCAAAGCAGACTGTAGTCCATTAAAGTGCATGGTTTCAGAAAAACTAAAAGGCATGTTGACCTCCAGAGGGTACTGTTCTTATGATATGCAGCGCTAACCTGCCTGTGGTTTTTTATTATAAACCAGCTGATAACCTGGCACTGCCCAGGTATTTATAGACGTTGAAGTGTTTGTCTGACAGGAAGCCATTGAGAGGGGCTTTTCTTCCCCCTACACCCATGCCCATCATCCCTGCCCTCTCCCTTCCCCCTCCCACCCCCCTACCTGTGCCATCATCTGTTTTACCATTTCCTCAAACTGGGCCTGGGACTGGAACATAAATCCCTGAGCTGGGCCATGCTGCGCCTCTGCCACCCCTGCTGAAATAGGCTGGGACTCCTCTGTGGCCTCCATACCCGTTTCACCTTGGTTGGTGTGGTCCCGTCCTTCGTGCGATGGGTTGGGGGCAAAAGGCCGAAGCTGTGAGGTGGGGGCAGACAATCCGGTTAGGCCATGGCGCACTCAATCAAAGGCCTCTGTACTGGCCTAATCAGGCTCCCTTCATAGTCCTACTGCTATAGTGGCTTAATCAGGCTCCCTTCCCCCTCCCATGACAACATGAACAAATGTCTCTCTAGGACGCCGTACTCACTCTCCTTAAAGGCCCAGGCTTTTCAGAGTTATGCTGGAACACACACACACACACACACACACACACACACACACACCAGGGGTGTCTTACCCCCGTAGTGCTTGTCTCCGGAGGGTAAGTCATCTGTGTACCAAGTTTGGTTGAAATTGCTCGAGGCATTCCAGAGTTATGCTTAATCAAACATACATACATACATACATACATACATACATACATACATACATACATACATACATAGATCCTTTATATATATATATATATATATATATATATATATATATATATATATATATATAGAAGAAGAAGAAGAAGAAGAAGAAGAAGAAGAAGAAGAAGAAGAAGAAGAAGAAGAAGAAGAAGAAGAGAATTCCTTCCCTGAATTCTTTCTTCCCTTAACATTATCACGCTGTCTGACATTACTCAGGGTCATTGTTCACCAACATCTAGACGGCCATAAGGACTAAGACCTAAGAAGGGATTCAGTCTTGCTTTTGCTCAGGATTATAATGCAGTCAAATCAGTGCCTGCCATTTTTTTGCCCCCTTTTAAGCATTGTGCACTCTTTAAGGCTTGAAGGCACTTAAACAAATGCTGGCGTTATTAGGAATGTAAAGAGTTTTAAAAAATTTTAGGCAACTATACGAGTCCATGCCAGTTTTACTTTTTCTAGGAATTCAGTTCATCCATTGCTGAGACTCAAAGAGGCTTAATGACACATTCAGAGTGGGGGCACTAGTTCTTTTCACAGATGATTGGGAATGGCACGCACGACTAAATGCCGGCTTCTTTGTACCAGGCCATGTTAACCAAGAAGCATTATTTCAGCCTGCTCGCTTTTCCTCATTGAGAGCCAATGATGAGAAGCCATGTTAACACTCCAGGTCTCATAAAATGACAAAGAAATAATGTGATACCATGTGGAAAGGATTTTTTTCTCCCCCCCCCATTAGGAAAGCACAAGCTAATTAGTCACTGCAACAGTGAAGACAAGAGTTGCTATGAAAAGATTGGAATTGAGCCCAATGGAGAGTCAGTCAGTCAGTCAGTCAGTCAATTCCCTTCCTAAAGAAAATGGCTTGGTTCTGCTTGTGTTGAATTTATATTTACCGACAAAGAAATAAAAGGAGAGACTACTATAGATCTATTTCAAGCTATTTAGCTCTCATCAGCTAGCCCAGTCAAACTCAATTTCATTGAGGGCTGCATCAGCGTTGTATTTGACCTTGGGAGGACCAAAGGGGGCATGGCCAGCTTGACGTCACACATGTTGGGGGTGCTTGTGGCGGCCCGAGTGCTTTGCCAGTGAAAATGGTCTCTTGAGCTCCATTTTTGGCTGTGATGGCTTCCTGCAAACCTCTGCCAGCAAAAATGGAGCTCGGGAGGGCTGCCCACAGCCCTCCTGAGCTCCATTTTTGCTGGCAGAGGCACCGTGGGCTGGTCCTTTGCTGTTTCCAGGTGGCCCTGTGGGCCAGATCTAAGCACCCCATGAGCTGAATCCAGCCCCCAGGCCTTGAGTTTGATATACCCTTCTGGGATTCGAACCCAGGCTGCTTACATATTAGGTAGATGTATTAACCTCTACGTCACGGGTTCTCCTTGCTTTGTTGACTATACCAGGGGAGAGATTAAGTGTTTTTTTTTCCTATCAGGGCAAGCTGGTCTATCCAAATATGGGACAGAGCATACTGGATTGGGGCTGAAAGCGGAAACAGAATGCTCCGTCCCATATTTGGGTACATCTGGATGGTCTTTTCTTAAAAAAGCAACCATTTGAGGATAATGGGAGTTTGTAGTCTATCACATTGGGAAGACCTTGGGAACTGGGGATTTACTTTCTGGTGGAACTCAGTGGCTCTTGGTTGCAACCTGTCTTTCTGCACCTCCCTTCTTACTGCCCAGTTAAGAAATATGATGAATGAAGGAATGAAGGAATGAATGAATGAATGCATACTTGAACACTCATTTCATAGAGGAGGCTTCTTTTTCCAGAAGATGGAAATCTGATGTCACCGACATTGGCTTAGTACTAGATTAAGCCCTTTGCTTTTATTTTTATGAAAAAAGGAAGACTCATTACATTAAATTATAATGAAGTATCTGCACATTGATATGAAATGAGATGTTCATTATGTTTATTGTTGGAAGAAGCACTGGGGGGAAACTCTTAAATGTAGCACTAGTATAGTGTCCCAAAGTTGCTTTTCTATTCCGCTGAGTACCACATTTCTAAAAGTCAGAATGGAAAGACGTTCTGCAAATTTAACTCAGAAAGGATGTGCTGAAATTATGTTCACATATCGCCTGCCCAAAGAAGAAGATGAATAGAGGCATGGATGTCCATTTGTTGTTCCTAAATTATATAATCTCAGGAAATCATAAAAGCTGTATTTATTACTGTTGTAGGAAACAACAATGCATTCACTACGTTGCATTGTAAATGGGCATTGCCCGTGTTGCCACAACCAGGAAAATTATTGATAATTTTGAGAAGGATGTCTTGCTGTGCCTGAATTATTTTTCTCTTTTGCTTTTGTGCAGAAGAAGATATAATTTCTTTAAGATAATGAATGCAACCTGAATACAATAACATGTTTAAGCCTGTGCTTGTTTAATTCATCCAACACCAAGTTACAGGATTATTTTGCTCAGTCTTTCCCAATCTCGTTTACTTCTTCTACCTATTTTATTGCCTTGCCTCTTTCCTCCTGTGCCACACTGGTTGTTAAAGTTGAAAGTATGCATGCACAGGGTTTCTATTTTCCATCAATCATACCAGACCTGGGCATTTGATGGGCCTTGGGCCACATCTGGCTCTTTGACTGTCCTTATTTGGCCCACACGAGGTCAATTGTTAATTAGAAATCAAATGTAAATAAGTGCACCTCAGGGGGCAGGAGAAGAAGCGAAGTTGGGTCTGGCCCTGCACACAGCCATGATGTTGGTTGGCAGATGTGAAAGGGCAAAGAGAGAAAGCACTTTTCTGCATTTGCACAACATTTGCCCCTTACCTGGAATTGAGCTGATGGAGCTTGAGGATATCAAATCAACTTACATTGGTTTGGTCCTCCACCACAGTCCCAGTTTCTCTTATGGCCCCTTGGGAAACTTAATTGCCCATCTCTGATTCACACAAACTTCCATAATGGTTTAGGAATCTACTTTGAACTGTATCCTCCTAATCTTTTGTAGGATTACACAGGATTATGATTCTAGAGAAGAATAGTCCACCTTTTGCTCTGGTTGGGACTACCATTAGTAATATTTCTACTTTGACACATAATTTTCTTTAATCATGCTTACAAATTAAGCCAAATCTTAGCATACCGGTAAACTTGATTTTGATTAGAATGTTTAAAGCAAGTCTTGATATCTGCTCTGTCATTGGCTCTCTAGAACAAGCAAGCAGCAAGATTTGTAATGGTGGCAGAGAGCATTATGGACAGAAAGGTGGTAAGTTGTCTAGTGTGTAACAGAAAGCAAACACCAGAATCTCACAGATGCAAAGAACTTGCCGGAGTTTATTCACTCCAGTCCCTTGAGCGTTTGAAAGCAAAATCAGACTCTTGCAGCCTCAACAGTCCAAATCAAGAACTCAAATTCTCCTCTACTGCAATTCTCAAAATATGTAACCAAGGAAATAAATGGATCTGGTAGCAAGAGTCTGAGGATTGTTCTCTTACTCTTGCACCAACACCTTCCTTGCCTAGTCTGGCCTCTTCCTTCCCCTCCGAATGAGGAAGGCTTTCCAGCTTGATGAACAAGCTCTCTTCTCTTCCTGGTCAATATTCAGCCAAGCAGAATAGAAAAGTGAAAAGAACCAAAGACAAAACACAGAAGGATGAAAGAAACAATGTAATCTACAAAGCCAACTGTAACCATTGCGACCAATTCTATGTGGGACAAACTTCACGTCAATTAAAAACCAGGATCCACGAACACCGACTGGCAGTCAAACGCCACGATCCTAAATCCTTAATCTCTATCTGACGCCGAACAGCACCAGTTCGATTGGAGCAACATAAAAATCGTCAGCCACGCCACTACTTGCCACGCTCATGAGTTCATCAAAGCCTGGCATTCCACAAGCAATTCCATCAATAGACACATTGACCTACAACCAGCCTATGAACCCCTCAGAATCCAAATCATCCGCACAGCTAACCAGAGACAGCACCGGCCCTTAACCAACCCACATAGCAGTTCATCTCCCAATGACCCTGACCTGATGTAACCTCCTTATCACAAGACCCATCACAAGACTCACTGATGACTCTTAGCTGACCCATCACAAGACCCTCATTTGACACACCCAAACCTGAAGCCCTTATAAACAGAAGAACACAGACACTGAGATCCCCTAAACTCTGGTGAAGAGGTTACCTAATCTGGTAGTGAAATGTTCTGAAACCAACCCACAAGCTCAGGGAATGAACCTTCACCCTCATCCTATATACCCAAGCTACAGATATTCGCCACTATTGCAAAGATGAAAAAAGTTATAAATAATGCAAGTTTCTTGTGATCTTTTATCATCTTCCTTAGCATCCAGTTTCCTTCATTGGGGTCTAGAACAACTTGGCAGGGCCAACCTGCAGGGCTCAATCCAATGCTGTATTAATTGTTTCATTCAGTTACTTTTGTTACTGGTGAGTATGTTTCCGTCAAAATTATTGTAGCTCTTGTACTTCTGGATTGACTTTCTTTCTTTTATTATTATTATTATTGGCCATGGTTCCATCAAACTTAATTCAACTTTTGTATTTTTTGAATTGTCCTGTGGCAAGTTGTCTCATGGCGAGTTGGCCGCAGCGAATTGGTCATGCAAGCTGGCCGCAGCAAGTTGCTTCATCTCACCTGCAAATCAGGGGTGAGCTCCTGGAGGTTCGGCAGGGTTCAGGCAATCCTCTAGCCAAGGATCGCTGGGGTTCGGCGAACCCCCAAATGCCACCCCTGGTTGGCCATGCCCACCCCTCCCCTCCCAGGAGTCTCCACGCAGCCCGTTCATCATTTCAGGTAAGTGCAGAGGCCACGCGGAGGGTCTGGGAGGGCAAAAAATGGGCCTACCGGAGGTTCCAGAAGTCCAGAATTGGGCTGTTTCCAGCCTCCGGAGGGTTTTTGCCTTCCCAGAGGCTCGATGAAAACTTCCAGAGCCTGAGGAGGACGAAAAATGGGCCTCCCAGAAATTCCAGAAGTCACCTCCGGAGGGCCTCCAGACCCTAGGGGAAGCAGTTTTCGCCCTCCCGGAGACTCAAGAAAAGCCTCCAGAGCCTGGGGAGGATGAAAAACGCTCCCCCCCAGTGGTGCAGGCGGATGACTAGGCCACGCCCATCAAGGCCACACCCACCCAGGAACGGGGCAGTGAACCTGTTTCTAAAGGATCTGAAGCCCATCCCTGCTGTAAATATTCATATTCTGCTGCTCTGCTTTACTAAAAGGATTTCCCTTCACAACATGGGCTCTCTCTGACTTCATCATTTCCAGACTAAGAGAGAGAACAAATTAAGAGAGAGAGATCTATGACCCTTGCCTTAATTTTAAAACAGTACACAATAATTTTCCTCAAACCATTAAAAAACAAAATGCAATTAGTATCTCACTGGCTCTCAAGTATTATGCTGACTAGTAGACTTTAATATTTCTATATCTGTGTTATGTGCTTATTATGTGCCAAAGCTGCAAAAGTCAAGCACTTATTACAGAAATGTCAGGCGTGATATTTCATTATATGGAAGCTGCAGTTGAAACGAATAGATAATGGTCATTATAATCAATGCTCAGAAATATATGGGGCTGCTGAAAAAGGATTCAGCACTAGTTCCCGCAGAGAGAGAAGCCATAATGGAAGATGAAAAAAGGAAACAGTAGGGTGACATCTTTGAGCTATCAACATCATTCTTACACTCAATGTGATACTTAGGTTTAAAGACTGGTGGTAGTGGGAACCATTTAATTATGAGAATCCAGAGCTAATAATTTCAGCCTTTCAGGCTCTGCATAGCTGAGATTTTTAGAAAAGTAACATAACAGCATCAGGCTACTGAGTGGGTAAGTGGAGGTTAAACTGGTTTAAGAAGTTTTTGTTTACAGTCACAATGATGTGCATAATTTAAATAATCTGCCAGGGGCAACAAGCTTCACCCCCCCCACTTTTAAAGAATCCTTTAAAGAATCCATTGCAAGAAAAAAAACATAGTGATCATGTAAGGTACTGTGTCTCAACACAAGCAACTTGAGAATGTGTGGACTTCAACTCCCAGGATTTCTCAGCCAGCCATGTACCATGGCCATTTGGCAAGGGGTGGACTTCAAGTCCCAGAATTCTGGCTGGGGAATTCTGGGAGTTGAAGTCCACACATCTTAATATATCCAGAGTTGAATTCTGGGAGTTGAAGACCACACATCTTCAAGTGGCAAAGCTTGAGAAACGCTGGTGTAAAGAATCACAGCTAGATGCAATAGGACCTCAAGCAATGGTGGGATTCAGCCAGTTCGCACCACTTCGGGAGAACCGGTTGTTAACTTTCTGAACAGTTTGGTGAACTGGTTGTTGGAAGAAATCATTAGGGCAGAGAACCGGTTGTTAAATTATTTGAATCCCACCACTGACCTCAAGAAACAACACAACTACAATATAAAGGGAGTTGATATGACGTCTCGTTGAGATTACAGGCATTATAAAAGCTATACAGATAGTCTTTGATTTACGACTGCCATGGAGGCCAGAATCTCGATTGTTGTGTGAAGTGGTAGCTAAGCAAGGCATCATGTTACTGCTTCACTTAATGATTTCATTCCCAGCACTCTCAGTTCTGATTCTTAAACAATCTTGTGGGCCATTAAGTGGATAGAGTCCCACTCTATCCACTTAATACCTGGGGTACCTGGGGAATGGAAGAGACCCTGGGAGGACCAGCATCCATGCACGGCAGTGGTGGGTTGCTCCCGGTTCACACTGGTTCGCCAGAACCGGTAGTAAAAATTTGTAGTAGTTCAGAGAACCGGTAATAACATTGGCTGGCCATGCTCCTGAACCGGTCCCCGGCCTGGTCGCCGCTCACTTACCCCGCCCACTTCATCAGAGGGTTTTTTTTTTTTTTAGTTTTAAAAGTATTTTTTCTACCTCTTCTGCCGAAAAAATGCTTTTAAAAGTAAAAAAAAAAAAGCCTCTGATGATTGCGTGGCTCAGCTGGGATCATCAGAGGCTTCTAAAAGCATTTTTTTTCTGCAACCTCTTAAGGTTCTAGAAAAAATGCTTTTAAAAGTAAAAAAAAAAAAGTTGGCCACGCCCACCCAGTTACATTACCCCCCCACCAAGCCACGCCCACAAAATTTTTAGAACCCACCCCTGATGCACAGCCCATGCATATGTTTCTGCTTAGGAATTGAAAATCTTCCCTGATGAAATCCAACAGGATTTTCAGCACCTGAATAGAGATACACTTTTACGTGGCTTGTGCTGGGCGTTCCAGGGCCTTCCTAACACTCCTTACCTCACTGTACTACCTCTCCACTCAGGGGTTGAAAATCCTATTTGGATTTCGGCTTCTTTTGTTTCAGGAGCTGGCTAAAAGAACTGCTTGCTGAAGGATTTCTGTTTGGATTGCCAAAAGGCATGGAGCTGAAATCCTTCGGCAGGCAGTTTTTTTCAACCAGGTCCTAGAGATGAGAGGGAGTCCTCTTGGGAGGCAGCATCAGTTTGCAAGCATCCTTTCTGGCTTCCTTATTAACTTTCTGGGGACGCATCATAGAATATTGCAAATGGTGATCACATGATTGACACCTGCTTGGCAACTGGTTGGAAGTGTAAACAGATTGCCAACCACCCAGATCGTGATCATGTCCGCAATGTGTCTGTGTGTGATATTTTGCTACTGTTGGAAATGCTTTACAGACCATAAAGCACTCTTTCTGAGGCTGCTGTTAATTGAAACCATCATTCAATGAATGGTTATACGTCGAGGACTACCTGTATATGACAAAACATCTGCAGAGGTTCCAGGTTGGTGGTTACAATTACTTCTTTAAGTCTGCAAACTATGATATTTACAAGGTCAAAACGGTCTATAACCAGGGGTGGATTCTACTTACTTTTACTACTGGTTTGCAACAGGATCGCGCGCATGCGTTGACTTTGCTCGTGCGCGCGCTGAGCTACTGCACGTGCGCAGAAGTTTCAGTACATGCGCAGATCACCTATGATGACATCTGGGGCGGTGGGCAGAGCCTCCCGCCGGTTTTACTACCGGTTCTTGCGAACCGGTCTGAACCGGGGGCAACCCACCATTGCTTATAACAGTGATGGCTAACATTTTTGCCATCACATGCCAGGAGGGGGGGCGGGGGAGGTTCACGCGCGTGCGTGCCCACACCCATAATTCTATGTGCCCCACCCTGCTCATGCACGTGCAACCCCCCCCCGCTCCTGGCAGGTGATGGCCCAGTAGGCCCGTTTTTCTTTCTCACCTGACTCCAGATCCTCTCTATACATCTGGGGAGGTTGAAAACAGCCTTCCCCACCCCCTTGGAGGCCCTCCAGAGGCCTGAAATGACCCGTTTCCCAACTCCTGGTTGGACAGGAAGTGACATTTTTTGCTGTCCCCAGCTTCCAGAGCCTCTCTAGGAGTCTAGGAGAGTTGAGCTGGCGTGCCCACTGATATGGCTATGCATGCCACCTGTGGCATGCGTGCCATAGGTTCGCCATCATGGGCCTATAACATATACAGCCTGTTATTTAAAAATCAGTTTTAATAGCATGAATATAAATAAAGTAGGGGAAAATATTTTTTTGCAAATGTCTTCTCTGTTTTGTTTTTTTTTAAAAAAACCCACTTTAGTAAATATGTGGCTGGTAAGACAATGCAGCTCAAACTTACGTAGCATCTCAAACATGATTTTGCAGTTATTCCATTATCATCATTAATAGACGTATTTCAGAGATGGCATTTAGAAACTGAAAATGGAAATACCAATGCAATATTTCCACAAACTGAAACTCCAGACTCTCTATAAATGTCCAAGAAATTCATGGCAGTCTCTTGCATTAAAAATCTATACTTATAATAATCTGCATCAGAACTGTAATCTGTTACTTTAATGACAACGCTCCAGAGGCAGTAGGAAAACAAACCCTGAGTTGTTATCAGAAGCAAGTTTGCCTTTAGCTGTTGAGCCTGTGAATATCTATCATGCCAAAAGGCGAGAAGTAATAAGAACAAAGGTTTTAGAGAAGGATTCAGAAAATAAAAATTAAGAAACAGTTCAGTCAGGGCAGTGGTGGATTCCTCCCGGTTCGGCCCGGTTCTCCCGAGCCGGTAGCGGTGACAATATGATGTCACCGAACCAGTTCTGCCCCCCCATGCCCCCCACCCCTGTGCCCCCCCACCCCCCACGTTATTCTTACCTTTTATTTGGCCCCACCCCCAATCTATTGCTGCCTCCTGAGTCCCAGCTGATGGCTAGAGGGAAAAAAAACTGTTTAAACTCTTGCCACAGGGCTTCAAAGGGCTGCCCTACAGCTGATCAGTGTTAAAAGAAAACAAATGAGTAGACCACTGCCTGCAAAAATACATGATTAGATCAGTGCCTGCAAAAATAAATGGGTAGACCAGTGCCTGCAAAAAATAAAGGGTAGATCGGTACAGTTCTACAAACAGTTAAAAGCCTGGTAGACCAGTACCTCTGCTAAATCCTAAATAATTGTCACATGACCATCAAGCCACACCCACAAAATAAGCCATGCCCACAGAACCGGTAGTAAAAAAATTTAGAACCCACCCCTGAGTCAGGGTATCATTCCCTTTCTGTTTGATCTGCTATGCAGTCTACAAAAATTGGACTTAAGACATTTCACAGGACATGTGAAATCCCCGAGATGTTTAGGAAATAAACAAAATATAATTTATAGCTTCACTAAACTCAATTACATGGAAAGATGTGAAGACTTTTTGATGATATCTCAGTATCTGTTGTGTGGACAATGTAAAGATTGCAACAGCAATAGCATTTAGGCTTATACACCATTGAATAGCGCTTCATAGAACTCTCTGGGGAAGTTTACAATGTAGAAGCATTATTTGTATATTGCCCCTAACAATCTGGGTTCTCCTTTTACTGACCTCGGAAGGATGGAAGACTGAGTCAACTTTGTGCCCCATCAGGATCAAACTCCAGGCAGTGGGCAGAGTTTGCCTGCAATACTGCACTTCAATCACTGCTCTACAAGGCACACTGGTAGTTGATTATAGCAATCAAGACACTTAAAAATAGACACTGATAAAGGTTTAATCTCTTGCATTGCTTCTTCTGTTTCCTATTGTGTCACTGTAAGTAGCTATCCAAATGTTTATTCCCAAATGCTGCCAGAAGTCCTGAATGAGGCATCTTCCAGTCTTTGTTATATGATGTTGCTCTTTCTTCTCCGCATTGTATTTTCAATTTACTTTAGATTCAAAAGGTAAAGGTTCCCCTCGCACATATGTGCTAGTTGTTCCCAACTCTAGGGGGTGGTGCTTATCTCCGTTTCAAAGCTGAAGAGCCAGCGCTGTCTGAACATGTCTCCATAGTCATGTGGCCAGCATGACTAAATGCCAAAGGCGCACGGAACGCTGTTACTTTCCTACCAAAGGTGGTCCCTGTTTTTCTACTTGGATTTTTTATGTGCTTTCGAACTGTTAGGTTGGCAGAAGCTGGGACAAGTAACGGGAACTCACCCCGTTATGCAGCACTAGGGATTCGAACCACTGAACTGCTGACTTTTCAATCGACAAGCTCAGCATCTTAGCCACTGAGCCACTTTACACCTTACTTTAGATTTACCTACTCTGACCAAAGCCATGGGCCCAAAAAGCACACAAGCATTTTCCAAGGTAAGCCAGTTTCCAGGGGAGATTATTATTTGGTACACTAGAAGAGGCTGGCAGGCAATCAAATGAACATCAGTCTAAGACAGTATTTCCCAACTTTGGCAACTTTAAGGTATGTGGACTTCAACTCTAGAATTTCCCAGTCAACATAGTTGATTATAAATTATGATCAAATACAAAATCAATACACGTCAATAATATTTTAGTCTAAGATGAAATAATTCCTTCATCCTGTCAGTTAAAATTCTATGCTGAAGTCTGAATTTCTCTACTGCATGGTGGTGATTTCTGGATGCCAAGTAATATTGGTAGAAGGCATCTGTCTTGCTTTTTATTGTGATGTCTTTGTTGTAGTAAAGGTGTAATTATTAGAAAGCTCTCAAACATGTGGAGTTAAGATAGCCTGCAGCTGAATAGAATTCCAGCTTAGCGAAGGTTCTCTTCAGATAAGATACTTTAAAGTATATATCAGAGGTGGGTTTCAGCAGGTTCTGACCAATTCTGGAGAACTGGTAGCAGAAATTTTGAGTAGTTCAGAGAACCGGTAGTAGTTAGTTAGTTTTTAGTTTAGTTTTATTTGTTTTGTATACCGCCCTACTCCCGAAGGACTCAGGGCGGTGAAGAGCCACAGGATAAAAAACATAAATACAAAATTTAAAACTGAATAAAATCGAATTAAGCAATTTGGCCGATTTAAAACACCCCAATAAATTAAAAACGAATTAAAATTTACGTTTTAAAAAAGGAAAAAAGGGAAACAGGCCAGGCCAGGCCAGCCTGATGGAATAAAAAGGTCTTGAGAGCGCGGCGGAAGGTGCGTAGATCCGGGATCCTCCGTATCTCTGGGGGGAGCTCATTCCAGATAGTAGGTGCCCCCACAGAGAAGGCTCTCCCCCTGGGGGCCGCCAGTCAACATTGTTTGGCCGACGGCACCTGGAGGAGCCCCTCTCTATGAGAGCGTACCGGCTGGTGGGAGGCTACTGGTGGCAGCAGGTGGTCCCGTAAGTAACCAGGTCCTAAGCCATGGAGTGCTCTAAAGGTGGTAACCAAGACCTTGAAGCGCACCCAGAAGACTACCGGGAGCCAGTGCAGCTCGCGCAGGAGAGGTGTTACATGGGAACGCCATGTCGCTCTCATAACCACCCGCGCGGCCGCACTCTGTGCCAGTTGGAGCCTCTGGGTGCACCTCAAGGGGAGCCCCATGAAGAGAGCATTGCAGTAGTAGTAAAAATTCTGACTGGCCCCACCCCCATCTATTCTCTACCTCCCAAGTCCCAGCTGATCGGGAGGAAATGGAGATTTTACAGTATCGTTCCCCTGCCACACCCACCAAGCCACGCCCACCAAGCCACTCCCATAGAACCAGTAGTAAAAAAAATTGAAACCCACCACTGGTATATATATTTTAATTGCTGCAAGCTGCATCATGAATTTTCCTGATATTTCTCGTCTTCTTAAAATTTTCCTCATTTGTTCCCATTCACTTCTGCCTTGGAAGCAAATGCAAAAATCCAATTTTTCCCCTTCTCTTCTTTATGTCTGGTATCTTATTGATGACTTTCCAAATCATGGCATGAGAATTTGGTTTTGATTTCCTTTAATTTGCTAAATCCCCAAGGAAAAGGCAAAAAATGGTATTTTCTATGATGTGTCAGAAGTTATTAATGCTAAATTTCCTGCTGCTCTCATATGTCTTTCAATTTATTGTCTTTCAGTCATTAAATTCTCCATAAACAATTAACTGTTTAAAGCCACCATAGTAGCTCACAGATTATTAATTGAATACTATCTCTGGCTTAGCCTGCAAACTATTAATCGTTCCTGTTGAATACCAAGTGTTTATTTGATTATACACACATCTTGTTCAGTTATCTGGGTTGTGGGAATTAATAACAAGATATAATCGGGATATTTATTTGATTGTCCTGTAAGATAATAACCCAACTTTTAATAAATTGTATGAATTATTAACTATAGTTTATAGTTTATAATTGGCAAAAGAAAGCTCAGGACCATGTTTGTTGGAAACATGCGGAAGAGACCTTCATCCTGCAGTGGGTAGACAATGGCTAAAATGATGATGATGAATTATAGTTTGGATTTTGGACTTTCTGAATGCATCCATTTATATAACAATCTGTAGTGTCAGGTCTCAAAGAATTGGTACTCTATATGTACCCCTTTTCTTACCTTATCTCTTTCTTAGCAGAACTTTTCAATATTTTTATTATATCAATATGATATTGGTTCTATGAAGCCTATAACAAGTATAACAGTTAGCAATGCTTTGTGATTTTTTTTGAAATTAGTTGAAACCCCTGTTTGCTTATGCATTTATGCAGGGATATTTAACTTTGTTAGATTTTTAAATTTTATAAGTAACTCAAGGTGGCGAACATACATTTTATTTATTTATTTGTACCTGCCTTTATTATTTTTATAAACAAAAAAGCGGTGAACATATCCAACAAATCTTCTTCCTCCTCCTCCTCTTTTCCCCCACATCTTCCATTCTGAGGTAATTTAACCTGAGAGGAATTGACCTGCCCAAAGTCACCCAGCCAGCTTTCATGCCCAAGGTGGGACTAGAACTCAGTCTCCTGGTTTCTACGCCAGTACCTTAACTATTACATCAAACCGGCTCTTTCTTTTGCTGAGTGGTCCAACCTAAATGTAATCTTCAACTACATAGTTCTGGCAAAAGATATGCGATGGCATCATGTGGTCAGCATCCAACAACCCATCAGATTAAGCAAACGTCAATTGTTAATATCAAAATCCAGAACATTGACTCTGTGGCCTGCCCAGTGACTACTGCTAAGATCATGTGCTATTGCCCCCATTAATAATAACATTTTCCAATTTTTCAGATGATTTCACTTTAGTCCATAATGAATTTTAATTCAAACTCTACATTTACCCTAATATGAAGAGAAATATATCCCATCAACTTTATTGAAAGATATAATTTTTAACCTAGTTTGAAACTAAGATGACAACTTAGACACATGCTACCTGCTCCTTTACAATTAATTTTACAATGTTCTTTTAGAAAAACCAAACCTAGTGTGAGCCAACTGTAACAGAAATATACAGCCTTATAAATATAGCAAGAAATTACTTACATCACCTAGAGCAAAAATTCCACTCAACATAAAAACTCAGCCTAGTGCTAAATGTAACTTTAGTTTACAGCCTAAATCTCAAGGAAACAAAATCATAAAACTAACTTCACTTTGGAGTACTCTGAGCTTGGTTGTTTCCTTGCAGATGTTTTTTTCAACCAACTAGATAATGTCATCAGTGCTAGTGAGGGTGGGATTTGTTCTCTAGAAGAACAAGGAACAAAACCCCATACTAACATGGTAACGTTACTTAGTTCGGTAATGAAACACCTGCAAGCAAACAACTAAACTCAGAGAGAACCAGGGACTCTCCAGTTCAACCCCAACTATAAATATTCCCGTCTATTGTAAAACCAATAAAACCAATAGAAATAGAAACTCTCATTTACTCAGTCACATCATCAATGGGGGTTAAGATAATGAGGGTTTTGCATTAGTGAGGAATACATTATATTGGATTATCAGCAGCTGCAGGTATGGCAGGGAAATTATCTCAAGATTCTTCAAGACCACTCATAAGGGTTTCCAGCTGTAAACACAATCTTAAAGGGCATTCAAAGGTTGATGCCAAAGCTATCAAATATCAGAGCTGAAGTTGTTTTTGTGTTCTTTGAGGAGTTAACACTTCTCAGATCTTGTTCTATAATCAGATGGACATATATCACAGTTAGTTGGCTTAATGTATCATAGTTGTGTCTTAGTGCAGAGATTATTGGCTTAGTCTTTATTTGGGTATTGTACTCATCTGCTTATCTGAGCTGTTTGGCAAATCTTCACAGCTCTTCATTTTAGCAGTTTCAACTGGAACAAGTATTCACTGATTTAAAGCATTAGCAATACACAAGGCTTGTTGAAATGGAGTAAGCTTCAACTGTACCAATAACTGATGTTAATATAAGCTTAAGTCAAGTCCTCCTGTCTACAGAGATCTTTATATTTTGGTAGCATACTGAAACCTGACTTCTAAGAGGTCATTAAAAGATTTTTTGGATCAGAAACGGATGGACTGCTTAAATTTTGGTTCGTTAACTTCATGGGTAGCACAGAAGCCCTGGAAATGTTACCAGTTGACCTGCACTCATGCAGTTAGTATCAACCTCTCTGACTACAACTATTGTATCTGTGGATCTGTTCTCATTATTAAACATCTGTATTGCAAAAATGCAGAACACAGTTGCTAAAAGAAGGAGCTACACAATGGAACAATTAAAGAATTTATATATATAAATAGTTGATTTAGTTGATTTTGGTCAGGCTGGTTTCAACTCCGCATATAATGGTTTCAGTGGGGATGCTTTTGGGAGCGACTGCAAAGTTGAATCCTTTGGAAAGGACATTGGTTTCGGCTTTGGTGAGGATCCTATCTGAGATGTTATGCACTGTTTGTTTCATGTGTGGCTGTGAGGGTGGAGGGGATTGTTTCTGGCGTTCTTGTAGTCTTCGGAGTTTGTTGGTGTGTGTGTCTGTCTTGAGGGTGGTCTGTGTTTCGGCTCTCCAGATGGCAAGTTGTTTGGATTTGTCCCAAAGTGCGGGGTGGATCTTGTTGCTGAGTTTGAGGTGAAGTGTGAGGAGATCTTTGTTGATTCGGTCTAGGAGGAATCTTTTTCTGTGGAGTTCATTTCTGATTAGGGCTAGTTCTGTTCTTTTCAGAATGCGTTTGGTTGAAACCAGCCTGACCAAAATCAACTCCGACAATGCAAACAGAATCAGACTCGAAATCACCAATATCCTCTGCACCAGCAAGCCACCCAAAAGTAACTTACCCAAAGAGGAACAGACAGCACTACTTAACCTGAAAGAAGACACCAGCATAATAATCCTACCAGCAGACAAGGGCAATGCCACGGTGGTTATGAACACATCTGACTACCAAACCAAATTAACCAACCTACTCCAAGACTCCATATACAAACCCCTAAACACAGACCCCACCACCTACCTGGAAAAAACCACCAGATCCAAAATAAAAGCCTCCCCCATCAGCAAAGAGATTCAGCAAAGAATCATACCCAGAGAGAAATCATCCAGATGCCCGAAGCTTTATGGTCTCCCCAAGATACACAAAGAAGGAACCCCACTTAGACCCATAGTCAGCTCCATAGGCTCACCTCTACAAAACCTAGCCAAATTTCTCGCCAAACAACTACAGCCCTATGCAGAATCCATCACCTCATACGTAAAAAACTCATTCCAGTTCATAGACATCATAAAGCAACAAAACTTACAGCCCAGTGACCTACTCGTGAGCTTTGATGTCATATCCCTCTTCACCCAAGTACCAATCAAAGAAGCCTTGACAGTTATCCAAAACAAATATAACCCCCCCAAGCACATCTTAGATCTGACCAACCACTGCCTATCCAACACATACTTCATCTATAATGGACAGAAATACAAACAAACAGAAGGAGCACCCATGGGATCACCCCTCTCACCTGTCATTGCCAACCTCTATATGGAATACTTTGAAACCCAAGCCCTAGAAAAATCCGATCACAAACCCAAACTCTGGCTCAGATATGTGGACGACACCTTCATAATCTGGCCACATGGGAAAGAAAAACTGGACAACTTCCTCACACACCTCAACAGCCTACACCCCAAAATACAGTTCACCATGGAAACAGAAGTGAACAACCAACTTCCCTTCCTGGATGTCTTAGTCTACAGAAAATCCAATGGCTCCCTAGGACACACTATATACCAGAAGAAAACACACACAAACCGCTATCTGCACGCACTCTCACACCACCACCCTGCCCAGATCAACTCTGTAGCCAAGACACTCATTTCCAGAACAAAACGCTTAGCTGACGAACAACACCTAAAAACCGAACTACACACCCTCACTAACGTACTCACATCCAATGGATTCCAAAGAAATAAGATCACCAACCTAATCCAAAAAGAAACCCCCACTAAAATCCAAGACAGAGACCAAGAAAACGGCAAGGCCCTCCTCCCATACATAAAAGGCACCACAGACAGAATAAGCAAAATCCTCCACAAACATAACATCAAGACAGCATTCTGCACAAACCGAAAAATATCCACCATCCTAAGGAACCCCAAAGACAAAATTGAGTTAGAAAATCAAGGAGTATATGAAATCCCATGCACCGCCTGCCCCACCACATACATCGGACAAACCAACAGACGAATAAGTGCACGCATAGAAGAACACAAGAACTCAGTCAGAAAAGAGGAACCAACTTCTTCCCTGGTCCAACACCTTAAAGCCACAGGACATGATATTGACTTTAAAAAGACCAGAACTATCGCCAAAACTGAACACTTTAACAACAGAATAATCAGAGAAGCCATTGAGATAGAAAAACGCCCACACAGCATGAACAAACGAGACGATACCTCCCGCCTACCAGCCATTTGGAAACCCACCCTTATTGACAAACGAGTCCCTAACACGACGAATGACACCAGACCCACACTCACGAGTGCCACACCTGATGTCACCACCACACATCCACGCAGAAAGCAGACTCAAACCCACACTGATAATGAGCCACGACCAAGGACCAGAAGCCAGACCGCAGCTGCATCATTAGCCACTTTAAACCCCTCCAATCCATACATGAAGCAGACTGACACCCACCATGAAGAGCTCGCACGGCCACAAACACGAAGCCAAACAACAACAACGCAGCTCACCAGCTCAAATTCCCCTGCAACTCAGACTAAGCTGAGCACAACCAAGCCCCCACCCAAACAGAACACAACCCCATATATATGTCTTCTTAAGTTTTCGCAGGTGTGTGTATGTAAAAAGTTAAAATCTTGGGTGTTTTCCTGCGTCATTATAAATTTGTTAGTTAAAATGTTTAAAATCCTGGCTAAGATCACAGCTCAGAATCCTCTAAATTCCCAAACAAATTGGGATTTCACTGAACTAGGGCTGTATAAAAATCTTGGTTTATGTAGGAAGAACCTGGTTAAAGAGAAATACACATAAAGGCCTACGAAAAGAAAAGAAAACAAATACTGTACCTTTACAGGGAGGATACATGAGCTGAAGGTGTGGCTAACTTTATACGAAATAGATCTATCTTAGTCTCCTTAGTCTCCCAATGGGCAGCAGGGAGCTTGCTGGCTGCTGGAAAAAAAAGCCTAGAAACTAGTGGATTGGGATTTCACTGAACTAGGGCTGCATAAAAATCTTGGTTTACGTAGGAAAAACCTGGCTAAAGAGAAATGCATACATACATACATACATACATACATACATACATACATACATACATACATACATTTAATTATACCATTTGGCAACAGTCATGCTGATGGGACTTAATAGATTTATTTTGGCTGCCCACTTCAGAAGATTTTGGATGGGTTACAAAATCCCCCAAATAGTAAAACAATTAAAACAATGCTGATATTGGCAGTGAAGGAGTTCATTCAACATCTGAAGAATCACTTTCATAGTGAACGGGTCTCCTCTATTAGCTCTTTTGAATAGAATCTGTGGCATGCTCTGATTTGTTTGAAGTTAATAATCTTGTTTGTCCATTCTTTTACATTTTGCAGATCCAGTCTCGTCTGGTAATTGGTCTGTGTCTGGTTACCTAATGTACCCAGTAGTCAAACACTTTGAAGATCAATTCTTGAGTTTTTATAAAGCAATCACTCTAGGTGAGTGTTTTTGCAAAAAGGATTCATTTCAAAGTCATCTTTTAGCTGGTTGATTTCATGCATACTGCGTCTAATTGTTCAGAAATGTAAATTGCATCTTGAGCAGTTAAAAAAAAAATGCATGGTTATTCTGTCAGGGGAATCCTTAGAAGAGGAAAAGTTCATTGCCATTGCTTGTCCGATTTTGGTTCTACTACATTCTCTGATCTAAGTAACAGTAACACAGTTGGAAGGGACCTTGGAGGTCATCTAGTCCAACCACCTGCTGATGCAGGAGACCTGTACTAGGGATTCGAACTGCTGAACTGTCAACCTTTCTGATCGACAAGCTCAGTGTCTTAGCCATTGAGCCACCTTGTCAGCTCTAAATGATCTAGCATCGTGATGGCAAACCTATGGCACGGGTGCCACAGGTGGCACGCGGAGCCATATCGGTGGGCACGCGAGCGCAGCTCTGGCACGCATGCGTGCGCCAGCCAGCTGATTTTCGGGCCTTCTGGCCCTACCAGAAGTCAGGAAACACACTGTTTCCGGCCTTCGGAGAACCTCTAAGGGGATGGGGAAGGCCATTTTTGCCTTCCCAAGACTCCTAGAAAGGCTCTGGAGCCTGGGGAGAGCAAAAAACGGGCCTACTGTGCCATCATGTGCCAAAAGTGGGGGGAGCACGGGGGCATGGGGCGCATAGAATTATGGATGTGGGCACGCGTGAGTGTGACCCCACCGCGCTCCCCCCACTTTTGGCACGCGATTTGGCACTGGAAAGAATTCCATTTATCTATTTTGTTTCCTGCCTGAATGAAGTGGCTTCACTCAGAAATTGCTTGCTCTCTTTCGTCTGCTTTGGAGAAATTGAAAACCTTCAGCTAATTCAGCGATGTTTCTTTTTTTTCCCAGCCTCGGAATTATCAAAGTCTATTAGAAGTGTGAGGCGCTTGGATCCACCCTAGGCACTCTGGCTATTACTGACAACACTTGCTTAAAGGCAGTCTGCCTTTTTCTGGAGCTTTAGAGCTCATCAAAAATGTGTTTGAGTTAAAGAGGCATTCAAGAGCTGGTGACAGGGCAGTAAAAAGGCAGAGACTTGATTGCACTTGGATGCCATTTCTGTAATTATTCCTGAACTAAAACATGCATTTTCCCAGAGATCCTATGCTTATTATATGAGCCCAGAAATAGCAATATGCCTAAGGAGATTCTGAGTCATCCAGATCATGGTTGTCCCGAAGGTGCTTTTTTCAAGAGGCAACTGGATTTTCTCTGTTTTTCTTTGAAGACATTTCGCTTTTCATCCAAGAAATTTCTTCAGGAAGGTGCTCTTCTCACCAAGCAGAACTGAAGAAGCTTCTTGGATGAGAAGTGAAACGTCTTCAAGGAAAAACAAAGAAAGCCCAGATGTCTCTTGAAAAAACCACCTTTAGTGATAGCCGATAGCAATAGCACTTAGACGTATATATACTGCTTCTAAGCAATGGTAGTACAGTGGTTTAATGCACCCTATTATTAACACAGCTGCCTGCAATTACTGCAGGTTCGAATCTTACCAGGCTCAAGGTTGACTCAGCCTTCCATCCTTTCTAAGGTAGGTTAAATGAGGACCCAGTTTGTGGCGGCAATAAGCTGACTTTGTATAAATATACAAAAGTATGAAGGCTATTGCTTAACGCATTGTAAGCCGCCCTGAATCTCTGGAGAAGGGCGGCATATAAATCAAATTAAAAAAAAAATTTTTTTTACAGAGTCAGCATCTTGCCCCCAACAATCTGGGTCCTCATTTTACTGACCTCAGATGGATGGAAGGCTGAGTCGATCTTGTGCTGGTCAGGATCAAACTCCTGGTAGTGAGCAGAGTTGGCCTGCAATACTGCATTCTGAGGGGTCCTTGGTGCTCTTTGAGCTTGTTTTTTTTCCCTTGCAGACGTTTTATTACCCTAACTAGGTGACATCATCAGTGCTAGTAAAGAGTGCTGTTTGCTGTTAGTTTATATTCTGGTGGCTTGCCTGTCTCTCTCTGTGTGTGTGTGTGTTTAGAGATTCTTTGGTTAGGCCAGGGGACCCCAAACTTGGCAGCTTTAAGACTTGTGGACTTCAACTCCCAGAATTCTCTAGCCAGCATAGCATAGCTGGCTGGAGAATTCTGGGAGTTGAAGTCCACAAGTCTTAAAGCTGCCAAGTTTGAAGACCTCTGCGTTAGGCTGTTTACCAATGGCTCTTCATCAGTTTCTTGATTGGGGTATTGCTTACTTGATTGTTGGTCTGAAGTTGACTTTGGAGTTAATGTTAACCATAGTTTCAATTGGGAAAATGTGACAATCCTAGACCAGGCCAAATCCAAACAAATCCAAAAATACCAGGGAATTTCTAGAAGCCTGGCACCCTGACAATCAGCCATCAATAGACACATAGACATTAACAACATCTATAGACTATGTAAAAGAGGCAATCAACCAGCCCAAAAGAGGAAAAGATTCCAGCACTTCTCCACCAGTAATCAGCACAGATCAGCATAGATTAACTTCAAGGTTAACTTCAGACCAGCAATCAAGAAAGCAATACCCCAGTCAAGAAACCGCCGAAAAGACACCAATAAACAGCCCAACCAAAGAATCTCTATGACTGCCCCCACCCACACAGACAAGCAAGACACTATAAACTGACAGCAAACCGTACTCCTTACTAGCACTGATGATGTCACCTGGTTAGGGTAATGAAAGGTCTACAAGAAAACATGCAAGCTCAAATAGCACCAAGGAACCCTCATTTCAACCCTGAGCTACAAATATGCTCCTTTTTTTGATGCTGCGTTCTAATCACTGCACCGCCACGGCTCTTGCATAGCTTCTTTCAAGGACCACCAACCCACGCAGTGGGGTCTCCATGCCAGTTCTAAAGTACCATTGCCTACTTCTGATCCAAATGTTGCACAACTTTGATGTCATCATCATCTTTTAATGACCCCATAATCCCTTGCAGGGTGGAGTCTGGGCAACTGAATGGAGCTGAGTTTTTACTGGCCGGATGCCCTTCATGTTGCCAATGCGGAGTTATATTCAGCAGATATATACTCATATGCCCAGAGAGAGAAATATCTGCCTCTACCTAGAATCGAACTCACAGCCTCCTGACTGTAAGGCGAGAGCTCTAACTCTAGGCCACCATACCAGTGGTGGGTTGTCCCTGGTTCGGACCGGTTCACAAGAACCGGTAGTAAAACAAGCAGGAGGCCCCGCCCACTGCTCCGGATGTCATCATCAGCGATCTGCGCATGCGCAGAAGCAAGGCGCACGCACGAGCAAAGCGAGCGTGCGCGTGTGATCCCACTGCGAACCGGTGGTAAAGGTAAGTAGAACCCACCCCTGCACCATATCACTCGCTGTACAACTTTGATGTGTACTGTTAAAAATAATTAAAGTAGCAAAACAAATGAAGACAAAAAGGGGACTGAAATGTAAAATAGTAAAAAGGGTAGTAGCTATGAATACAAATAACAAAAAATAAGTTAAAGAAACTGGAAGGTGCCAGCCATTTTAGCACACTGCGTGTTCTGGGATATTTGCTCTCTAAATTTTAAGTAGTCGTGATTGAATGAAATTTTATGAGAAATTCAAATACAAGACTCAATGACTATTAGATGTAGAAGTATAAAAACTAGTAACCTATCTGTATATATCTTATAATTATAAATATAATAATAAACAGGATGGGGGATTCCTTTATGGGATGACTGGTTTCTTAACGCCATACCTCAAGGACGATGGGCTATTTTCTGTATTAAAATCATGTAATGATGATACTATAATTTTTAAAAATGCAGAGAAAGAGTTTCGTATAAGTCTAAGGTGATGACAATCCAACAAAAGATTCACTATCTCGTTTATTGATACACAAATCCTTCTGGCAATATAGTGAATGAAAGGAGTGAAATATGCAGATAAGGCTTGGATTATTTTACATCCTTGTCTTCATAATGCCTATGAAATTAATTTGTTCTGCTCTTCTGCAATTGTAATAATGAGGTCTGCTCTGGATTAAGAGATTAAAGCAATTCCTCGGCTCTAGGTGGGGAAAATTAGTTGTTTATGAAAGAAAATACACACACAGATACTGTATGTATCTCATTCCATAAGCATTCCTAGATGCCAAAGATTGAAACTGTATTGTATGTGAAAAGGCATTTCTACATTTTCCAAATATTGATGTAACATTACTTGTTCCATCTGGGTTCCCAAAAGATGCCAAGAGATTGTCAAAATTGGGGTTTGCACTAGGAAATTCGAGATTTAAATCTGGTTTGGAATCCATCAATTGGGAGGCATTGGACAAAACACAGGTTTTGTTCATTCACATGACTATAGCCAGAGGTGGGTTCTACTTATCTTTACTACCGGTTCACAACGGGATGATGACATCCAGGTCGGTGGGCGGAACCTCCCGCCGGTTTTTTTTTTTTTAAAAAAAGTTGATTTATATGCCACCCTTCTCCAGAGACTCAGGGAGGCTTACCATGCGTTAAGCAATAGCCTTCATCCTTTTGTATATTTATACAAAGTCAGCTTATTGCCCCCACAAACTGGGTCCTCAATTTACCTACCTTAGAAAGGATGGAAGGCTGAGTCAACCTTGAGCCTGGCGAGATTCAAACTTACTAATTGCAGACAGCTGGAGTTAAATTACAATGCATTAGTCTGCTGAGCTATCCAGGCTCTTGCGAACTGATCCGAACCGGGGGCAACCCCCCACTGATTATAGCACATAGACAACTTTGGCTACAAGTAAGATGGTAAGTTGGTTTTGCTCTTGATTTCTGGAGATTGGTGAACCTCTGAGGAAAAAAAAAAAATCTGGCTGCAGAGTAACTGTTATCCGGAGTTTGTAGGCCTTTTTTAGTATGTCTTTTGTACGAATATTGCGTGCCTGATGGGATGATGGCAGTAGGAAGTACCAGACTTGAAAGACTGATAAATCTGTTTTTGCAGAAATGGCAGTTCATAATCTGTAGAGATAGTCTTTTTCTTAAAAAAATATTTTATTGTACATTTTCCTTTATTTTATATCACAATTTCAATTTTGCAACAACGATATGCTGGTTGTATCAGCACCTTTTTAAGTATACATGATGTTATACAGCCTAGTTACGACCATTTTTCTCTTGTTCATACAGTATAGTCCATAGAAAAAAAGAATAAAACATACTGTATTTTTCAGAGTATAAGATGCACCTTCCCCCCCCAAAAGGGGGTGAAAATTTAGGTGCGCCTTATACACTGAATGTAGCCCCGCCACCCACTGGTCCCCACCCTTTGGCCTCTGCCTCTTAGCAAGCAAACAGCAAGAAAAAACAGCTCCTTTCAGCGTCAGCACAGGCTAATTAGCACAAGTTGATTGGATCAGCCTCCCGACTCACAGCTGATTTGCTCTCAGCTGTTTTGCGCCGGGCTCTGCTGCTTGCTGCAAAGAGGTAAATTACTGGAGCAGATTTTTTTTTCCTTGTGCTAATCAAGCTATGCTGAAAACGAAAATGAAAGTAAAGCAGGCTGTTTGCTGTTTGCTGCAATGAGGCAAAATTGCTCAGAGGCAGAGGGAGATTTCTTTTTCTTCTTTTCCTCACCCGAAAAGGTAGGTGCGTCTTATACTCCAGTGCATCTTATACTCCAGTGCATCTTATACTCCGAAAAATATGGTACTTATATCTATTATATCCATGGTTATAACATACTTCTCTATACATTTATCACTCTCTATATTTTGATTTGCAATTATATACAATCTAGTACCAATACTGCTTACAATATGTATTCTTCTATATAGCTTTATACCAGTATTTGTTTCTAACTTGTTGATCCTCTTTCATCATCCATTCTCTAACCTTTGCATCTATTGTCTAGCCAATTGTACCATAGATCCCACACCAGGTAATACTCTGTTTCTCCTTTGTCTTTAATTTCCATCGTTAACCTGTCCATTTAGGAGCAATCTAATATTCTCTTTATTACCATTTCCTCTGTGGGTATACTTCCATTTTTTCCAATTTTGTGCATATGTAATTCTAGCCGCTGATAGTCCTCTACTTACGACCAATAGTGACCTTTCGAAGTTAGAACAGATCTTGAAGAAGGGATTAATGGCCCAGATTCAAAGTTCCAATGTCCGCCCTCCCATCTTTGGCCACGTCACTGCATTTTGGGTGCTCAAAAATCAGCCCACATTTATGGCTGTTTGCAGCATTCCATGTGATCATGTGATGTTTTTGTTGGAAACCTCAGTTTCTAGAAAAAAATTGCTCCATAGTGAACAACAGGTTCCTTAACGACCGCTGCAAAAAACCTCATAAAATTTGGTCCAGTCATGGGATGATCACAATCATCACATCGGTGTGACCAAAATTGCCGGCTCAATTATGGCCCTAAGTCAAGGATAACCTCCACTTCCATTAATAAAATAAATTCCTAGAAGGTTTGGAAAACAGTGAATAAATGCAAGTTTTCCTTCAATTTTTTGAATCGCCAAATAAATTTCAAGCAGCATAAAGAATTGACCAGTGTATAAACTTGGTAATAAACATTTCTGATTCCTCTATAAATGACAGATTAATAGGTTATTGCACACTTCATGGCACCCTTATCTTCAGAGTGTATCTATCTGATTGTGTCTTAGAAGCATTTTTTTAGTAATCGGCTAACTTTAATTCTATTGCTATGATTAGAAATAGGGTACCTATCTGTCACGATGGCTCAGCAGTTAAAGACGCTGAGCTTGTTAGCTGGACAAGCTGACAGTATGGGTTTAAGACCTGAGCACTGCATGACAGAGTGAACTCCCATCCTTGCCCTAGTTTCTGCCCACTTAGCAGTTTGAAAACATGCAAATGCGAGCAGATAAAGAGGTATCACTTTTGTGGGAAGATATAACATTCTCTGCGCCTAGGCAAATAGTCATGCCAGCCACAAAGAAATGTCTTTGAATATTGGACACGAACATCGTCCTCTAGAGTTGGACATGATTGGACAGAAACTTTTATCTTTACCCATCTACAGGGCAAATTAGTTACTTAAATGACTAATGAAAATAAGTAAAATGAACTGAAGAATAGGATAGGATAGGATAAGATAGGATAGGATAGGATAGGATAGGATAGGATAGGATAGGATAGGAGCTGGAAGGGACCTTAGAGGTCTTCTAGAGCAGCCCCCTGTTCAAGCAGAAGAACCTTTCATATGCTGAGTTCTGTTTTTCAATGTCCGCATTCCCACATTATCCCCAGGTTATCAATGAAAGCTCCATTTTTACTTGTCTTACTTTGTTCTACAAAGCTGAAGTTCCTACCTTGAAGGAACTATATATATATATATATATTCCCCCAATTGGGAATACTGTCTGTCCCTGAGGAATATAAGGCAGTATAATTCCAAGTGTATTTATATCCTGAGAGTATGTCTCACTTGGCTGCAGATATTTGTAATTACATGGCAGTCTCCTAGAGGAAAAAATTTAATGAGAACAGCCCACTACCAGGGGCCCAATTTCTCTCAATTTCTGCATGCTCTGTTGCTTGAACTTCCTTGGTTCATGACTCAGATAAGTTTCTTGTTCGCATAACCTTATAATTCATTTTTTTAAAAATGAAAACTCCGGGGATGCTATCTTTTTTTTAAAAAAAAAAAATTGTGTGAGTGGTAGAGTTTTGTTTTGGGTTTTTCGCAATAAGAATACTGCTGCTTTTCCTGCCCTAGAATGTGTTCAGCCTCCCAAATAAGTAATTAAGTATCACAAGCACTTAGCTGCTCAGTGTAATGCAATCACATTGCTTGCTGGAGCATCTTATTTTTTTTCTCCCTTTAATTCAACAAAATGGCCTATTTCCAAACAAAGCTGCTGTGATAATCTGTCTATTTTGGTTTCTGACAGAGATATAGACAATTATTTTAGAGCATTTTTGGTTACGTTTGGCTCTTTTCTGCAAAGTCAATAAACAAATGAAGAAACGATTACTTAAAATGCAGGGAGCTTTTCTCTCCAGTAAAATTACATTATAAGGTTTGTTCCACTGTTTAAGGAGCAGATTTTGGATGTTCGTGTTTTCTTCTAACCAACCAATAAGATCTTTTAAGTTATCCATCTCTGTAATATCCAGACTTAAGGCATTCCTTTATTGATGGCAGGATTCTTTTAGTGACTTACTATTTATTTATTTATTATTTATTTATTAATTATATTTCTATACCGCCCTTCTCCCGAAGGACTCAGGGCGGTGTACAGCCTGATTAAAAGCACAAAGACAGATAAAATGTAAAAATAATTAAAATTATTAAATAATTGGCTCAATTATAAAACCCCCAAATTTAAAATCCCATATTTAAAACCAACTAAAATCTTTACATTGATAGTCCGGCCTGGCGGAACAACAAGGTTTTGAGGGCACAGCGAAATACACGGAGATTGGAGATCTTATGCATTTCTGGGGGAGTTCATTCCAAAGGGCAGAGGCTCCCACAGAGAAGGCCCTCCCCCTGGGTGTCGCCAGCTGACATAATTTGGCTGATGGCATCCTGAGGAGACCCTCTCTGCGGGAGTGGACTGGCCGGTGGGAGGCTACTGGTGGCAGAAAACGGTCTCGAAGGTACCCAGGTCCAATGCCATGGAGCGCTTTAAAGGTGGTAACCAACACCTTGAATCGCACCCGGAAGACCACTGGGAGCCAGTGTAGCTCGTGCAGGAGGGGTGTCACGTGGGCACAATAAGTTGCGCCCATAACCACCCGCGCGGCCACATTCTGGACCAGTTGGAGCCTCCGGGTGCTTTTCAAGGGGAGCCCCATGTAGAGAGCATTACAGTAGTCCAGTCGGGAGGTGACAAGGGCGTGAAACCCATCTTTGACATTAGAACTGTTCTTTATGAAATGTCTTACTGGTGGTATTCAGGCTGTTAAGCAAGATGAATTAGAATAGAATAGAGCTGGAAGAGACATTGGAGGTCTTCTAGTCCAGCCCCCTGCTCAAGCAGGAGAACCTATACCAGTGATGGCTAACCTTTTTGCTGTCACATGCCAAAAGCATGGGGAGCGTGGGGGGGGTTTGCGTGACTGCATGCCCACACGCATGATTCACTGCACCCCCCATGCTCCCCATGCTTTTTGCACAAGATGGCACACTGGGCCCGGTAGGCTGTTTTTCCCCCTCCCCAGGCTCCAGGGGTTTCTAGGAGCCTGGGGAGGGTGAAAACGGCCTTTCCCACACACCCCCGGAGGCCCTCTGGAGACCGGAAACAGCCTGTTTCCCGGCCCGAAAATCAGCTGGCCGGCGCACGCATGCATGCTGGAGCTGAGTTAGGGCAATGCGTGCCCACCGATATGGCTCTGCGTGCCACCTGTGGCACACGTGCCATAGGTTCGCCATCACGGACCTATACCATTTCAGACAAGTGACTGTCCAGTCTCTTCTTAAAAACCTCCAGTGATGAAGAGCCCACATCTGAAGGCAAGCTGTTCCACTGGTTAATTGTTCTCACTGTTAGGAAGTTTCTCCTTAATTCCGGGTTGCTTCTCCCTTTGATTAGTTTTCAACCATTATTCCTTGTCCTGCCCTCTGGTGCTTTGTAGAACAATTTTTTTTTTTGAATTTGATTTATATGGCACCCTTCTCTGGAGACTCAGGGCAGCTTACAATGTGCTCAGCAATAGCCTTCATCCTTTTGTATATTTATACAAAGTCAGCTTATTGCCCCCACAACTGGGTCCTCAATTTACCTACCTTAGAAAGGTTGGAAGGCTGAGTCAACCTTGAGCCTGGTGAGATTCGAACCTGCAGTAATTGCAGGCAGCTGGTTTTAATAACCAGCTTAATAACAGGGTGCCTTAGACCACTGTACTACCAAGTACTGTACTGACCCATTCTTCTTTGGTTCTGGAGAACCAATAGCGGAAATTTTGAGTACGGTAGTTCAGAGAACCAATAAATACCAACTCTGACTGGCCCTGCCCCCATCTATTCTCTGCCTCCTGAGTCCCAGCTGATCGGGAAGAAATGGGGATTTTGTAGTAACCTTCCCCTGGAGTGGGATGGGAATGGAGATTTTACAGTATCCTTCCCCTGCCATGCCCACCAAGCCACGCCCACAGAACTGGTAGTAAAAATTTTTGAATCCCACCACTGCCCCTAATTCTTCTTTTTAAAAGACTAGCCAAACCCTGCAACCGTTCTTCATATGGTTTAGTTACCAGGCCTTTGATCATCTTAGTGGCTCTTTTCTTAGATGCATTACTGTCTGTGGAGATTGTCAGTCATCCAGCTCATAGTTCTCTCAAAGGTGCTTTTTTTCTTCAAAAGGCAACTGGCCTGTTTTTTTCCTTGAGGAGGAAGAAGAAAACGTTTTGCTTCTCATTCATCAGAACCGATGACGCTTCTCGGATGAGAAGCGAAAGGTTTTCTCCCTCTTCCTCAAGAAAAAAAACAGTCCAGTTGCCCTTTGAAGAAAAAAAGCACCTTTGAGACAGGATGCATAATGTTAAGCAGTGTCAGTCTTGGACTTGGACTCAGTAAGCCCAGTGCTTGTGTCCCTCTGCATTTTATCTATTTTATTGATTTGCCACTGGGTGTGGGGAGTTAGGGCTAATGCTGGCTGAGAGGAGGACCAAAACCAGGGGTGAAATTCAGCAGGTTCTGACAGATTCTGGAGAACAGGTAGCGGAAATTTTGAGTAGTTCAGAGAACCGGCAAATACTTCCTCTGGTTGGCCCCAGAGTAGGGTGGGAATGGAGATTTTGCAGTATCCTTCCCCTGGAGTAGGGTGGGACTGGAAATTTTGCAGTATCCTTCCCCTGCCACGCCCATCAAGCCACACCACGCCCACCAAGCCATGCCCACAGAACTGATAGTAAAAAATGTTGAATTCCACCACTGACCAAAACTGAGTATACTGTCAATAGTAAACACATCTATACAGTCAATAATAAACATATTTAACTATTAAGTACAAGATTTTTTATGCAATGTTTCTGCTGTCCTGTCCTGAATGTTGTATACGTTCTTCAGAATGATGAGCCTTCTCATAGCTATATGAGAAAACTACTAATTTAGCTAATAAAACAGTAAAAGCCATGGTGACGCAGTGGTTAGAATGCAGCATTGCAGACTAACACTGCCGCCAGTCTGGAGTTCGATCCTGACTGACTTAAGTTTGACTCAGCCTTCCATCCTTCTGAGGTCGGTAAAATGAGGACCCAGATTGTTGGGGGGGCAATATTGTTGACTCTGTAAACTGGTTAGAGAGGGCTGTAAAGCATTGTAAAGCGGTATATAAGACTAAGTGCTCTTAATATTATTGCTTGTTAATTTTTGTTTCAAGGTGAAAGTTAGGATTGTACAAAATGATCTGAACCTTGATTGTCAATGCACAGCTGCTGGTGAAAAAGTCTAGTATATTACCGTCCTTCTTTTGAGAGTAGCAATAAATAATTCTAAAGGGAGTCTCACCCTTAAAACTAGCAGTTGTTTGACATGGCTGAAAGCTCAACCATCCACGAGTAAATATAGGAAAAACAGGAGGAGGAAATGCAAGGTGAAGCAGTCAAGAAATCTTATTTATGAGCTTGAATAAGATTTCAAAACCTTACGCTATACATCCAAAATATTTCCCCAGCCCAACTCCAACACTAGAAAAAAAAAAACACCAAATGAACAAAGCTTGAACTTTTCCAACTGTTTTCAGAAGATGGTGGCCACTAATGTAATTAATTAATACACTTGTTTGATCAAAACAAGATGCAGTTATTTATGGTCTTTTCAGATGTTAATTTATAAAGACAAATGCAAATTTAGAAAATATTGTTATAAATTAAAGGGAAATCTGTATCTCACTGGAACAACAGAAAATGTCAGCTGCTGATGGGCCATTTTAAGGACTTTGCTCTAACTTTGGAGTTCTCTGTTTATCGCCTGGGACTGATTTAAAGACGCCTTCAAATAGAAAAAGGAAATATAGCTTTTTTGTGGCTACATGTTTTATTTTATAATGGGCCACCAAAGGCTGCAAGGAAGTTGACAATGATGTAGTGAAGCTGTCAGAGAAAGTGAGCCAAAATCTTCAGCTGTTTTATTTTGCTTTTTTTAAAAAAAAAAACACATAAAATTGGAGTGTTAAGCCTATCAGCGCATCAAATTTGCTTCTCATTTCCTGAAAAGATAATGCTGTCAAATTTGGGCAGGACCTTCTCAGAGAATAATGAAACAAAATAGAGATGTGGATCTTGTATTGAGAAATGTTGACTAGCTGTATATATATATATTTTTCTGATACATTCTTTAAAAAAAAAAAAAAAGCTCTAGACAACGATGATCTCAATCAGGGCTGTCAAACTCATGGCCCATGGGCCAGATGTGTCACGTTCTGGCCACGCCCATGCCTGGTTTAACGAAGGGGAAAAAAGTCACGATACATCACGTAACGATGCAACCTCCCCGATCTAAATGATGTAGATAGGCTGGTGTGACTTAATCAGAGCATACCAAGTTAGAATTAGGATTGATCTGCAATACTAAATCATATATAAATGATATAGATAGTTCTATATTGCCTGCTTCCCCCCCTCCAAATTGCAGCTAATCCTTATTTTCTTTTCTCTTGCTTCTTCCTTTGCTTAAAATGTATGGAGATAACCTTGAAGAAGGAATATGAGACCGATGATGTGAAAACCAGCTCAGCCCTCACACATCATTCACAGCAACTACTACAGGTTTGCTAAGTGTCTGCTGTCATTTATTGACTAGCTATGTTATTTCCACACATTCTCGGCCACAGTTTTAACCATAAAAACATCATGGAAGTGTGGACATTTAACAAGCACGTTGCCAGATGTGAGAAGCCAATTGTGTTTTCAGCCTAGAATCAATAGCGTATTGCTCTGAAACTGCAACTTATAGTAATGCCATACTACAGAATGCTAAAAGGACATCTCATCATCTCAGAGAACACCTGCTAACCAAACTGCCCATTCCTGAATCTCCAGGAACGTTCTTATTATATTAAAACAGTGGTAGGCAAATTCAAGTCCACGTTTATTACAGTTGTTGACCAAAGTTTTATGCAAATCAGAAATTATAATACACCCAGGAACTTCAGAACTAAAGAGAAAGGTAAAATAAAGTCTTTAACTGTAGTCCTCAAGACACTAAAAGGATAACATGAAATTAAACAGATGTTAGATATGTATGTTAACAACAACAATAAAATTTAATTACTTGTGTTTTAAGACCTATATTAAGAAATCCCCTCCAGACATTAGCAGGCTAAGAAAAACATTATAAATTATAATCTCCCAAATAATCGGAGGAATGACAGAACAGAAAAATCAAAGATGAGAGTGAGCTTCCATTAAAATCAGAAGGATTTGATCAATCCAGGGTGGGAACCTAAATGTAATTTAGTAAAAATTCAAATGGAATTGGTCTCTGCTTAGAGGCCAGACCTTCATCAATTGTAATAACAATTAAAAAATTGTTTAAAAAAAAAAAGAGAGGTTCTCCCTGAGTTTAGCTATGTATAGTACCCTTAATTATCTGTTTGTGGATTTTAATTGCTGTCATGCAGAGTCTAGTAATGTTATGTTGTGTTATGTGTGATGAGTGGTCCTTTATCTGCTTTGCCATTCACTCGGTTTGGTGAGCCTTTTGCAATAGTCACTTCTGATGAGAGTTTGCTATCTTCTCTGGCAGTTACTTTCTTGAGAAGAATGGAAGGTCAACAAGAGAATTTGTAGCCACATTCATGATAGCTCTGATCTCTCCTACCACTTTCGCCACATTTTTCTATCATTGGTAAGTGGTCTTGAATACATTCCTCTTGATTAAATTTGAACAGGAAGGAAGCTATTCACCTCCATCAAAAGCCCCATTGTTTGTAATGAAGGGGGGGGGGAAGTGAAAAGCCAGTGCATTTCAATACAAGAAAATGCATATAAATATGAGAATTGAAAACCATTGCTTTGGAGAGGTTTATTCCGTTGAAGTCAGTGGAACTTATTTTGAAGTAAACATGCACTATGCATTATGCCATTTCATATCATTTGTATTTTCTATCCTATTAGCTTGTGTGTCAAGATGGAAACCAAGGCTATACAGATATTACTGAATTACAGTTCTAAGCATCCATCATAGCTGACTACTCTGAATGAGCTTCTGGGAAATGTTCAGTTATATATTGATTACATTAAAACAGAAGTGGATCATATTAAAAAAAGCTATGTGCATTGATTGCGATATTTCCATTCATTCATTCGTGTAATAATTTAAAAGCAACATGGCATCTGCAAGTAGAGCAGCATTCTTGAATACAAAACACAAATCCTCTTTCTTGTTGGAATCCAATTATTCAATTCTATTTTATCACACTATCACATATATGATACTCTTTTTAACAACATTTTTAACACACACATATACATGTGTGTGTGTGTGTGTATCTATATTTATATCTATATCAGGGGTGAAATCCAGCAGGTTCTGACAGGTTCTGGAGAACTGATAGTGGAAATTTTGAGCAGTTTGGAGAACCAGTAGTGGAAATCTTGAGTAGTTCAGAGAACCGACAAATACTGCCTCTGGGTGACCCCAGAGTGGAGTGGAAATTTTGCAATATCCTTCCCCTGGAGTGGGATGGGAATGGAGATTTTGCAATATCCTTCCCTACCACGCCCACCAAGCCATGCCCACCAAGCCACACCACACCCACCAAGCCATGCTCGCAGAACCGGTAGTAAAAAAATTTGGATTTCACCACATATCTATATCTATATCTATATCTATATCTATATCTATATCTATATCTATATCTATATCTATATCTATATCTATATCTATATCTATATCTATCTATCTATATCTACGCATATGTATATGTGTATATATATATGTGTGTGTATGTATGTATATGTGTGTGTGTCCTTAGGCACAGAGCCAATTGGCTGACCTTGAGCCAGTCACCTTCACTTAGCCCTAGGACGGAGACAATGGTAAACTACTTCTTAAAAAACCTGCCAAGAAAACTGCAGGGATTTGTCCAATCCCTGAGAATTGAACACGACAGAAGAAAAAAAGAAGAAGATAAATATAAATATATATTTAAAAAGATGAAAGAGAGGTAAACATTTGGACTAAACTTGAGTCAACATTCCGAGGTGTAGAAATAGCCTGAACTTCCAGGATTTCAAAGGCAGCTTTCACTGGGAAAATGCCGACAAGGGAAGAAAACAAGGATCTATTTTGCTCTAACTTGAGTTTCAACCTTGCCCTTTTCTTTGACATACTGTACTTTTATCATGGAACAAGCTCTGTGCATTGACAAGATGGTGTTGAGCTGTCAATAACAATGATGTCAGCCAACTTGACAAGGCTTGCTGGCTATTTAAAAAGCAATCCAATAAGTGCAACTGTTCCTTTTTTGGCATCGATAATGGACTTTTTACAGCACCTTCACAGGCACCGTAGTTGTCTGTTCTTGCTCATAAAGCCAGCAGACACACTTCTTTGCATTTAGCACTAATTTCCTGTTTTTCATTACAGGAATGCTTCATGTCTAAAGGCATATAAAAGAACGTAGATGTATAATTTAGAGACTAGAGTATTTGGAGAATAGGCTTTGGCTGGGCTATAGCTGAGCTATTCTCTCCCCCTTCCTATTGCTTTGAGCCTGCCATAAAGAATCCAGGAGAGAAATACATTATTTAGCTCGTATTTTCCACTCCCTTCTGAATAGGTTTATCTGCACTAAGCATGACCTATATGACTGTTTCAGTGATTTTATCATTCCATGCAGACCTTCTGAGCAAGGTTAGCTCCAACTTCATTTCAGCTGTTGGGGGAGCTGCACTGATGGCAAGTGGATTTGGACCACGATAGGATACCTTCAGATTGACCGCGAATGCTATTTATGCATCAAATGAAACATTGCTGTAATTACTCTTTGGTTTTAAGATGAACTTAAAAGGGTATTGCATTGTATACCTTGTGATATCTAGCTTCATCTGAAGTTCTTCGGGGGCTGCAGGCTAAAAGATGGGGCATCCATTATTTTCTTCTGTTTCTTTCTTCCTGTCTGCAGATTGTTTTATGTCAGAGATTTAAAAGGGCTCTTAAATTTGGATGAAGGCTACACAGACTAAACATTCTGTTTAGGTGGGTGCATGTATACCAGAGGTGGGTTTCAGCAGGTTCTGACCAGTTCTGGAGAACCGGTAGTGGAAATTTTGAGTAGTTCGGAGAACCGGTGGTAAAAATTCTGACTGGCACTGCCCCCATCTGTTCTCTGCCTCTCAAGCCCTAGCTGATCGGGAGGAAATGGAGATTTTGTAGTATCCTTCCCCTGCCATGCCCACCAAGCCATGCCCACCAAGCCATGCCACGCCCACCAAGCCACACCCACAGAACCAGCAGTAAAAAAGTTTGGATTTCACCACTGGACCCAGGCAACTATTTTTTGAAACCCCCCACTAATGTATACATGTATTTAACATAGCCCATGCTGTAGAAAAGGGATGCAGTGGCTCAGTGGCTAAGATGCTGAGCTTGTCAATCAAAATATCGGCAGTTCAGTAGTTCGAATCCCTAATGCCACGTAACGGGGTGAGCTCCCGTTACTTGTCCCAGCTTCTGCCAACCTAGCAGTTCAAAAGCACATAAAAAATGCAAGTAGAAAAAGAGGGACCACCTTTGGTGGGAAGGTAACAGCGTTCTGTGTGCCTTTGGCATTGAGTCATGCTAGCCACATGATCATGGAGATGTCTTTGGACAGCGCTGGCTCTTCGGCTTTGAAACAGAGATGAGCATCACCCCCTAGAGTCGGGAACCACTAGCACATATGTGCGAGGGGAACCTTTACCTTTTACCTTTATGCTGTAGAAAAAGAAATCCAACATGTGATTGGCAACAACCCTTGGGAGGAAAACCAGTGAATATACTGTACTGTTGGGAAAATAGACATGCCCACCAGTAACTGTACATATGTTCTGTTAAAAGTGTTAATCTGGAAAACCTCTTCTTGCAGCTGTGTTGGAATTATTTAGCATTCTGGGAGGAAACAATTCCGTCTGGATCTGGTGACACACTGCATGCTAATAAGAACGTATCACAGCAGTACAAGTCTCTAGAATAGGATTGCTGATAGGAAATGATGTTAGTTTGATTTCAGGTTTCCTAGAAGTATCCGCTTGTGGAATTTTTGCTGCTTGAGTTGAAAGCAGCTGGTGATGTATATCTTTGCTCTTTTCTCCATTTGGAGCATCAACTTGTATGGGATGCTATATTGATTGACAGATTTATCCAAGGTCACCCAATCAAAGGTAGGTGACTGAGGTAGTCTTTGAACTTGGATTGTCACTATCCAAGCATATTCTGCTTTGATATTGCCCTGGCTCTTAAAGTGAAATATCACGGCATAGGTAACTCATGATTTTTTTTCAAGATTTCCTTCAAACGCATTACATAGATAAAGGAAATATATATTTGCATTGCAAGCGAATAAATGCATCTCAATGAATGCAGGTAATGCTAAATAATTTTATAGACCATTGTGCTTTGAAATATGCCCCAAATAACAGGGGAAAAAAATGGGGAAAAAAAAATTCCAACAAAATTGGCCAGCCTCATTCCCCATAACCCCTCTCCCTTGAGAGAATTACTTTATGATATGATTTTAGGCTCATGTTAAAAGAACAACGATGAATAATTCATCGCCTCTTTTCCAGATAGCTTTTGAATTAGTTAATTGGCCTGATAAGTTGATTGCGATGGCTGAATGAGGTCTCAAGTTGGCAGAGGATAAATATTATGAAGAAAAAAAAACAAACCTGTCTCCAGCCAGCCCATTTTTGAAGTAAGAATTGCTTGGAGAAGATAAATACAGATTCTAAAGTGTCTTTTCTGCAGTGCTAATCTTCAGAGTCCACTCACACTTCACAGAGAAAACATTCTAAGGCTATTGATCTGCCTAGCAGGAATACAAACATTCTATAACACAACTGAGGTTTGGTGCAAACATTTTAACGGGGGGAAAAAAATCCTTAATTATCATACATAGATCGATAGGTGGGTGGAAAGAGAAAGAAAGAAAGAAAGGAAGGAAGGAAGGAAGGAAGGAAAGAAAGAAAGAAAGAAAGAAAGAAAGAAAGAAAGAAAGAAAGAAAGAAAGAAAGAAAGAAAGAAAGAAAACTTTTCCATTTTGTAGTGGGCTATGAGAACTGATTAACTGGTGTCAGCCCTTCAGTAAAACAACTATGTGAAATCAAATCTGGCAGTTCTTTAGGTAGTGTTGGCTGAGTACCTAGGATGTCATAATGCATTGGCACAGTATATATGAGGCTCCAAGTAGTGTAACTTTTTATAATTGACAAATGGAAACATTGTCAATTCACAGATTTTCTAAGTGCTGTCCAAGGGATTTTGGTATAGCACCATGAATAGCAATAACCCCTGGGACAATTAATTCAGTTTTGAATTTCAAATCCTGCTATTTTGTGAACTTTTCCAATTCTTTATCTTCTATTATCCCCTGGTGCTGCCACATCAATTATCCACACCCTCTTAAATCTGGTGTGTTGAGTGCCAAGACTTAATCACGTTGTATTCAGAAATCCCACTATATTTTAATCTGCCCATTTTCAACTACTTTTTCAACTGTCTGTTCCCACCAATTTTTCATTAATGGCAAGTGATAATTTTTACAGATGTGTCAATGAATCTTTTTTGGTGACTGTGTTATATTGTTTATAATGAATTTGTGCAAGCTTTTTGCAATAACCGATCTACTGTTTCTTCTGCTTCTTTCACAGTTTGGACTTTGAATCATTTGATGATTTTTAATTTCTGGCTTTGATTAATAATGTTAGTTTTTTTTTCTCCAATAACAACAACAATATTACAGGATGTAAGCTGTTCTAAGTAAACCTGCCTTTTACAATTGATCGATGATGGTTTTCTCAATGTTGATATGATCAAGTAGTGCTCCAGATGTTTTGGGATTTTACCAAAGGCCCTACTATTATTGCTTCTATCTTTGCTTACTTTTGCCACAGTCATTCTACTTCTGTTCATTTGTATATTTTGTGGTTTTCTTCAGCTCTTTCTCTTCTCTTCTGCTGCCTCCAAGCATTGTAATGTCCACCGTCCAGATTTTTTTTGTCTTTCTTGTTGACAGTGATTAAGTCTGGGTGATGTGGCAGGTGCTTGTCTGTTTGAATTCTAAAAACTTTTAGCTTCTTCATTTTCATTTTCAACTACTTTGTCTATTTTGTGGCCCCACCAGTTCTTGTTTGTATGTAAAGGCTATTTCTTGAAGATATTCCAATATACCATTATTACTATTTTGTCATGTCATTGTTTGTAGTCGGTCTGTGAGATCTGGTTATGAAGCAGCTAACTAGATCGTTTGATTATGGAGAATCTCAGTCATCCAGGTCATGGTTGTCCCCAAAGTGTTTTTTTCAAGAGGCAACTGGACTTTCTGGTTTTTCTTTGAAGACGTTTCAAAGGAAGCTTCTCATCCAAGAAGCTTCTTCAGCTCTGACTGGATGGTGGAGAATGGAAGGATTTACAGTGCAAGGAGTATAAATCCTTCCCTTCCCCACCACCCAGTCAGAGCTGAAGAAGCTTTTTGGATGAGAAGCGAAACGTCTTCAAAGAAAAACCAGAAAGTCCAGTTGCCTCTTGAAAAAAAATACCTTTGGGACAACTAGATGGTTTATTATTTTATTATTGTTACATTGGGGGAAAAAAACACACCCAAACATTATGGCTTCCAGTTAGGAAGTTGGCAGCAACAATTTCTGCTATGTTTGCAAATAGTTTGCATTTTGGGTTTTAATTTGGGCCAAAATTATTTAATAATTTTAATTATTTTTTAATTGATGTCTGTATATTTTTGTGTTTTTAAAAGGCTGTACTCCCTGAGTCCTTTGGGAGAAGGGCGGTATAGAAATAAAATTATTATATTATATTATGACAGACGGCGACACGCCACGCGGTTGGGCCGATAAAATTAGTCACGTATGGCCAAGTGTAAAAACAGCATTACAAAAGGCAGCAGACGAGTACATAAAATATGCAGACAAGAAAAGAGCTGATCCAAAACCATTCCGGATAGGAGACAAAGTATACTTATCTACAAAATACCTTAAACTCCGACTGCCCAGTAAAAAATTAGGACCTAAATATATAGGACCATTTCCCATAACACAAGTCATCAATCCCGTAACCGTAGCTCTTAAACTTCCCCCTCTGTTCAGTAGGATACATCCCGTATTCCATAGCAGTTTGGTGAAACCGGTGACGACAGAAAGGCCAGGTACCTCGACTACTCCACCGGGTCCCGTGCATACCAACCAATATGAGATAGATCGAATATTGGACTCCAGGGTTCGTAGGGGGATGTTACAATATCTTGTGCGGTGGAAAGGATATCCTATAACACAGGCCTCGTGGGTGGCAGCACCCGATGTTCACGCTGCCCGATTGATACAACGGTTCCATCGGAAATACCCAGACAAACCTAATACAGGATCGTAACAGTGACTAACATTTGTATGCTTTCTATTTATCGGTGAGCTCCCGGTAGGGGGGGCCGCCTGTCGAGTCCTACCGGAGCTCGCCATCAATGGAGGGTGTGGGAGGAAAAGGAGTGGAGATAAGCAGCCGCAGCGAACACACAAATAGTTCCTGGATAGCAGCATTCAGGGCGATGATTGATGACGTTGCTGGGCCTCTCCGATTCTGCTGTCCTCGCTGCTCTGGTGCTCGCAGCTGTTACTGTTAAGGGAGTGGGGGGTGCTTGATTGATAATCACCGGATGTATGTTTAAGGGGCTGAGTTTTTGTTAAATAGCGCTGTGGTGTGATTACACCCAGCGCTGACTTTGAACCAAAACACCGACTTGTACTTTACTTTTGACTGCAAGCTTATCATTGCCAAAGTAAACCCTGATTCTCTGTGCGTTACTGGTGATTATTTCCTATCGCAGTTCTGAACGAACGACAAGCCGAGAATTATATTATATTATATTATATTATATTATATTATATTATATTATATTATATTATATTATATTATATTATATTATATTATATTATATTATATTATATTATATTATATTATATATTATATATTATTATTATTATTATTATTATTATTATTATTATTATTATTATTATTATTATATTATTCTAATCGCTTTCCTCTTTCTCTTGCCATTTTTCTTTTTTCCCTTTTTGTTTAAAAAAGAAGAAGAGGTACTTCACATTTGTGGAGCCAAGTAATATGTTGTGTTGAGATGCATTGTTTTGCACAGAATAGGAAGAAAAATGGCATTTCTTTCCTCTTTACTTGTAAATATGAAAAGCCCTTTCAGTAATGCTTCCCTACCTTCATAAACAATCTTTTTTTCCCTCTGAAGCACAGGCAGAAGTCATAAATAAAAGGGTTTTATGGATGAGAAGGATATTTTTTTTTTAGAAGCAGTGTTTGTTTTATTTATTTTATTTTATTTTCATTTATTTAGATATAGAGGCTGTTTGACTCCAAACCATTCAGGGCAGCTTACATATTAGAAGTCCCAAACAACAGAATCAAAGCAAGATCAACACAAAACAATGATACCAGTGGTGGGTTTCAAATTTTTTTACTACGGGTTCTGTGGGCGTGGCATGGCTTGATTGGCATGGCTTGGTGGGCATGGCAGGGGAAGAATACTGTAAAATCTCCATTCCCTCCCCAATCCAGGGGAAGGTTATTGCAAAATCCCCATTTCTTCCTGATCAGCTGGGACTTGGGAGGCAGAGAATAAATAGGGGCGGTGCCAGTCAGAATTTTTACTACCGGTTCTCTGAACTACTCAAAATTTCCACTACTGGTTCTCCAGAACTGGTCAGAACCTGCTGAAACCCACCACTGAATGATACTCAACACTGCTTGACTCTGATGCTGGACAAGGAAGTGAGGAAATGCTGGTCTTTCAGAAAGGCTAACTTATAATAACAGGGTGCTTTGTAAAGAAAGGGATTCGTTAAAAGAGAGCCAGGTTACTGGAAGGTTTGCTATTCTAATTGGTGCAAACGATGTGTGCTGCGCTAGTCGGTGTAATCTCTGAAATATTTTCTCCTTCCTCTGCTATCCTTCAAAGTCCAGAAAAACAGAAGTGACATCATCTTTCTAGGGATATCGCCTATAATCCTCCATATGTTAGGAGAGGTGTGTCCCTAACTGAGGGAGATGAAATCCCACAGTATCAAATTAGTGTGCTAGTTCCTGATTGGTTCTTGGACCCCTGTGACATGGACCAATCATATAAGCTTGCCAAGTTTACATTTTATTTTTAAATTGTATCTATTAAATTGATTGGCTGCCATCTTACTACAGAATAACTCTGGGTGAATGCAACAGCCTCAATCAGCCCTCCTCCAAATGTCTTTTCTGGAAGAGTTAAAAATCCTGTAAAAGATACCTTCCTCGTGTGCTTTTATCACATTAGAGAGTTCCCATGACATCTCAAAGTCTAGAAAGATGCCCTTCCATCCTCTTCCATTACTGGAACATCCACTTCCAAAGGCTCACTCCTTTTGCTGCTTGCTCTCTTCTCTATTCTTTGTGATGAGGCCAAGCCCTTTTCATCAGAAGTATCTCTATATTGTAATAAACATTGAGAAAATGGGATTTGAACTGGGCTGAACAACAGAAGTCAGTTGCAAGGGAGATTAGGGAGGTTGAAGTATCCAAAGATGAAATAATGCCTCTTTCACTCAACCAAAGGTCTTCCGATATTCCTAGCAAAAAATATTGTTGTTGTTAGATGCAAAGTTGTATCCAACCCATCGCTACCCCATGGACAATGTTCCTCCAGGCCTTCCTGTCCTCTATCATCCTCTGGAGTCCATTTAAGCTCATGCCTACTGCTTCAGTGACTCCATCCAGCCACCTCATTTTCTGTCGTCCCATTCTTCTTTTGCCCTCAATCTTTCCCAGCATTAGGCTCTTCTCCAGTGAATCCTTCCTTCTCATTAGGTGGCCAAAGTATTTGAGTTTCATCTTCAGGATCTGGCCTTCTAAAGAGCAGTCAGGGTTGATCTCCTCTAGGACTGACTGGTTTGCAGTCCAAGGGACTCGCAGGAGTCTTCTCCAGCACCCTAGTTCAAAGGCCTCAATTCTTTGGGGCTCAGCCTTCCTTATGGTCCAACTTTCACAGCCATACATTGCAACTGGGAAAACCATATACACACTTTTGTTTGCAGGGTGATGTCTCTGCTTTTTAGTAAGCTGTCTAGATTTGCCATAGCTTTCCTCCCCAGGAGCAAAAAATATAGAATAACCCAAATAAAATATGTACTTAATATCATGTCCTGAGTGTAGGATGGAGCATCCTAGAAAACCATTTTCTGTTATTACACTTATCTGTCACTCCTCCACCGTCCCCATCTTCTTTTAATCCATCTAACTGTTTTCTGTATTTGGAAAAGCAGGGCAAAGCATTATTGTTCTGCATTGCAAACTTTCCCGTATAAACTGCTCTCTAAAACTTTTGGGAAACTTTAAATTCAGTACTGTCTATGATGTCATCCAGTTCCAAACTATCTGAAAAGTACTGAAAAGGATCTGGTAAACTCCACATTCCTAGTATTTAACATTAGCCTATTCGTCTATAGCCCGCTTCATTACTTACAAAATATCCTTCATGAAAAAGATGAAGATTTGCAGAGTGAGAAATTGCTCCAATTAACTATATTAAATTATTTTATGAGTGCCAATCTCCTAATATATTAACAGCATCCAATGAAACAGCTAGACTCTTTGGAGAACAATGCCATCCATAAAAATGGATGTGACTTGTAAATCTATAATAGTTGTACTATGGAGGGGGAACTGCTATAAAATCAGAAGAGGACTAGTTGATACAGATACTATAAAGAATTCTGTCAAGAGAAAATTCAAACTGAAAATATTTGTCTAAGAACATGCCTGTGTGGGTGCATTTTAATAGGATTTTTAAAATAATCTCAGCAGCTTTTCACAAATGGAAAGCTGCTTCTTTACCAACCAATCTGATCTTCCCAAGAACATCTGAAGGGCTTTAAACTAAGAGAAGCAAAGTAAAAAAAAAATGTGATTTTTCTAACTTGCTAACTTTCTAAATGCTAATGGCCTGGTTTAGCATTTTTATTGAGTTATAAGATACAAAATACAAAAGTAAATAGGAAAATGGTGGGGAGGAAGAGGGGGAAGAAAAGTGAGGAAGGTTAAGAAAAAAAATAAAAAGAAACATTGACTTCCGACTCTGTTTGTTGCAGTAAAATAAGGCATTAACATCAAATCACAACTTTTTGTTTTTTCATAATAATACAAACAAGCCATTTCTATAAAAATCTATCAATCTAATCAGTAAAACCCAAAATCAAAGTTTCATTCTTTTCCACTTCAAGCACAAAGTTCAGAAGCAGTCTCCATGTGGAAACAAAAGTACTTATATTCTTTTCTTTAATCAAAGTAGTCAATTTTGCCATTTCAGCCAACTCCATCAATTTCTGCAACCATTTGTCCATGGTAGGAATCGAAGTGTCCTTCCATTTTTGTGCATACAATAGTCTTGCTGCTGTCAACATATATAGTCGTGATGGTGAATCTATGGCATGCATTTGAGACCCTCCCGCCTGCACCCTGCCCTCGTGCATGCAGACGTGTGCCCCCTGCATGTGCCCTGCCACCTGCACATGTGCATGCAGCCCCCCCTGCGTGCTCTCTACCTCCCTTGCATGTGCGGTAGAGACCCAAAGACCAGCTGGCTGGCGGGAGGTGCACACACATGAGCGGTGAGCTGAGCTAGGGTGACGGCTCATGTGCCCACAAAGAGGGTGTTGCATGCCACCTCTGGCACGCATGCCATAGGTTCACCGTCATGACTATATATGTTGACAGCAGCAAGGGGGCAGGGTGCATGCATGGGGCCACATGGGGGGGGCGAGCACATTGCATTTTGAGGGTTCGTGTGCTTTGGGCACTCGGTCCGGAAAAGGTTAGCTATCACTGGGCTATTGTTTCAGAGATATTTTCTTACCCAAATAGAAAAACGGAATGACCAAGGCTCTCATAACAAAATATAAAATACATGTATAAAATAAGCTTTTCTTCACTCATAGGGCAAGTGTCCAGATAATTCAACTCTTTGTCTAGCTATAGAATAAAATAATACTTCCAGTTTACCTGAGTTTAATCTGTGTTGCTTTTCCAGTTAACAACCTTGATCCTTTGGTGCTAGGAAAGTACATAATCCAAACAGGGTTATGGGTTATGTATTTTTCCTCTTCTATTTTTTGTGTGATCTGTCTAATTAACCTAAATATTTCTCTGAATAATCCTAGGTTTTTTAGGATTAGGTGGATTTGAAATCCATTACAGCAGAATTTCAATAAAAAGTTTATAGGGGCAACTTTGCTGCATCATCATCTCTCTGTGCTGCACAATTACAAAGCTAAAATCTGGCATCTTGCTAATGCTGTTCAGGTTGTAGTTTCATCTGTATAATACTACACATGATCTAGAATAGTAAGTCCTGTTTCTAAATTCAACTGTGAAAATTGTCCAGGTGTATAGCAGGGTAATCCGCAATCAGAAATAGGAACTCTGCAGGATTTTACCATACCCATTTCACTTGCATTCTTAGTTTTGTAAACAAAATTTGATCTAATGGCATAAAATTAGTCAAATCAAAGTTCTCCTATGAACAATCACCCATTACATTGAGAGGGGAAAACTTGCTTTATTTATATACATATTGTATATTGCTTTATTTATATACATACTAGCTGGATGCCTGTGTTTCGCTACGAAACTATGTGATCGAGTATGATAACTTGACACTTAAAGCCTGAAACTTAATGTAGAATGTGTAACTCCGTAGCATCAGAGCATGTTAATATAAGGCAACTGGCAGTTGGGACAGAGTTCCTTTCAGGTGGGGAAGGGGAATAGAACGTCTAACACCCTAGCATCAAAGAGTGTGAATATAATACTGTATATGAAATACTAATGATCTGAAGGTCATTTCGAAAAATCCTTTCTTAGCGAGCACCTAGAAACCAAGAAGAACATACATGCCAAATTTTAAACGGTAGGCTTTACCATTCTGGAGATTTTGTGATGAGTGAGTGGTATTTGGCTTTTATATATATAGAAGAATTGAACTATTACTTTGGTTCAAAATTACAGTTAACAAAACCTTTTGTAGAAAAATATGGGGATATCTTTGATGAAGAAGGGCAGGGACTATTAAGGGAGGAGAAATGATAACTTAGTCCTAGGAAAGCAGAAAGCATGAGAAAAAGCTCATAATTACCCAGCCTTGATTCAGTTTGATATTAGAAGGGGCAAATGGAAAGTTTTGGCAGGCTGTAATAGACAGAAGAGATAACCTTAAGGAGCAACCGAGATAAAAGAAATCTGAGTGCAGTATAGAAATGTAATTTGAGAAAGCATCTCATACACTACAGGATTCTTCTTGTTCTCACAAAGATTAAGGCAGGGAGGATGGAGCTGTGTTCAAATTTGCAAGTTTCTATTCTATTCCTCATAATAAAAGTAATAGTTTATAACATAATAGAGGCTTATGATTACATTCAAATCCTGTATTTTTGCACGCAGGAATGATCTTCTGGGCACCCATTTTGTAAGATCCAGTTAAATGTTTATCTCAGCAGGGGATAAACTTGCTTTATTTATATACACGATATATTTAAAAGAGCTTGTGTATATGCACTGGAAGTGTAGGTCATAAATCACACCTGTCATTCACAGCTGGCCAGCCAGCATCTGAATTTGAATCAACATCTTCATAAGGGGGAAATTCCATATAGGCCCAGAGGGTTAACATAATTCCTTCTTTAGTTAAAGAAGGGCTTTGATATTTAAATATCAAGGGCAAACTCCAAAAGAGATTGAGGAAGAACATGTGTACAAGGGCTGTAAGATGGAGGGAGCTAGAAGTGTTTGGCTCCAGCCTCTGATTAACGTAAACATTCTAGAGAGAAGGAGCAGCTGTTTCAAGGGCCTTCTACTTTTGAAGAGCTGTAGTTGTGAGCTGCGTAAGACACTTGACACTAAGCAGCTCTGTTCTTCTAAACAACTATGGAAAATTGGATGCTTAATGTCAGTTTTTAATTATCCATACTTCAGCCTGGGCTGGGCACGAAGCTATTAATTTTATTTATTATATTGTGAGGTCTGAATTATTAAAGCTTCATTTGTTTCCAGATTTGCAGCAGTCCAGCACTATTTTGTGGCGTATTACGTATTTTAATGTGTGTGTTTCCCCCCCCCCATAGGGGCTTTTGTAATGGATCCCTTTGTCTATTAATTAAAAAATAATCTCTAAGGAAGGGCTGTATTTTATGTGGCCGGGAGGTTCCTCTACAGACAAAGTAATTCATTTTCTCCTCACTTTCCCCTTTTAATAGCTCAATGAACCATAGGTGGTAGCAGCAGCAGCTACTAACACATTACTTCAAAAGAAGTAGTGTCTGTAGTGTAGCAGAACTACAGTGTGAGGGTCTAAAAAGCGTTTGAGAGAGATTGCTTTAGACTAGGAGTGTCAAACTTGATTTCATTGAGGGCCGCATTTGACCTCGGGGGCCCAGGGTGGGCATGGCCAGGGTGGGTGTGGCCAGCTCAACGTCACTCGTGTCTGGCACCTGTGGGGGCCTGAGCGTTCTGCCAGCAAAAACAGGCTCCTGAGCTCCGTTTTCGGCTGTGACAGCGTCCTGCAATCCTCTGCCACCAATAATGGAGCTTGGGAGAGACGCATGTGGCCCTTGCGAGTTCCATTTTCACTGGAAGAGGCCACACGGGCCAGTCCTTTGCTATTTCCAGGGCAGCCCTGTGGGCCAGATCTAAATACTTGCGGGCCAGATTTGACCCCTAGGCCTTAATACCCCTGCTTTAGACTGTCAATTTTCTGTCCTACACAGGTCAGTGTGTTGCTAATGGTCTAAGCAATGTACAGATCAACCTACGATTACAACGGAGCCCAAAATTTCCATTGCTAAGCAAGACAGTTGTTCAGCGAGTTTTGCCCCATTTTATGAACTTTTTGCCACTGTTGTTAAACGAATCACTGCAGTTGTTAAATGAATCATGCAAGTATTAAATGAATCTGGTTTCCCCCAGATTTGCTTGTCAGAAGCTACCTGGGGAGGTTACAAATGGTGATGACATAATGCAGGGAAAAAAGCAACAACCGTCACAAATACACACCTGAATTTTGATCACGTGACCATGCACATGCTGCCATGGTCACAAGTATGAAAGGCCCTAGGTATGAAAACTGGTCATAAGTCACATTTTTTCAGTGCCATTGTAACTCTGAATGGTCACTAAGTGAATGGGAATAAATCAAGGATTACCTGTATTATTAGCTGGTGTCAGTTCTTACTCTAAGAATTATACTGGCATGGAATTCTAGAGAAAAAAAATCTTTGCTGTTTTCTTAGCTAGAATACATTTAGAATGTTTAATGTGCTCCCTGCTCAGTGTTGGTAAGCTTCTTACACAGAGTGAATATTCATGGGGGCTTTTTTTTTTTTGGTGAGTCTACTCCTAGCAGGAGCAATTTGTTGTTTATATATTATTCGGTGGAAGCACAGTGGCATTTCTTTGCTCTTGGTTTCAAAACACCGGAGAGTACCTGAATCACCTTTGCTAGGGTAAGGATAAATTGTTGCCTTGAGATAATGCATCTAAAGTCAACAATTGCATTTTCTTACACTGCGAAAACAGAGTGGGATGGTTAGTACCTGCTTCGATTCTTAATTGTCCTACATCAGGGGTATCAAACTCAATTTCATTGAGGCTGCATCAAGGGTTGTGTTTGACTGGGAAGATGACCGGAAGCATCGCGGTGAGACAGTCGGGGATTAGTGGGCTCTGATGAGCCCCCGCGAAATCCCAGGCTGACGAACCGCTGTAGAGGGGTCTTCGGACCGGATCTGTCCTGTAGGGACAGAGAAGAAAGAGAGGCACCTCGGGAGATCAAGAGGAACAGGCAAGTTCCTCGGAGGTCAGAGGAAATTCTCTCTGACTCTGCAGTGGGGGGCAGTGGCCGTTACGACTGTCAGTAAACTGGGGCAACCGGATTAAGCGATGTGCACGAGCGGAGAATTGAACGGAATAATGCTGCCGGGTGAGTGATACTTAACTCATAGGCAGAAAGGGGGGGAAAAAAGAGAGGATTTTTAAAACAATTGCAAATGTCCTGGCGTCTTAATAGCGGCTAATAGGTGTGGGAAAGGACAGAAGAAGAAGAGTAAGGCAGAAGTTACAAAGTAACAGAACCCAACTAGAAATTTGTTTGTTTTGGACTTAAAATACCTGGAGAACTTTTTTTTAAAAAAAGAAAAACCAAGAACCTGAAATGATTCTTTTTTAATTTGGAAACTTTAAAGGGAGTTAAAAAAACCCTGAAGGGTTGTGTTTGACCTTGGGGGGGGGACACTGGGGGGGCATGGCCAGGGGCATAGCCAGCTCGATGACACTCAGGTCGGCGGCACCTGTGGTGGCCCTCCCAAGCTCTGTTTTCATTGGAAGAGGGTTGCAGGAGGCTGTGGCAGCCGAAAACGGAGCTTGTGAGCCTGTTTTCACTGGCAGAAGCACCACGGGCCAGTCCTTCTCTGTTTTCAGGGCAGCCCCCTGAGCCAGATCTAAGTACCCTATGGGCAGGATCCGGCCCTTGGGCCTTGAGTTTGACACCCCTGTCCTACATCAAGCCATGCTTATATGTTAATGATAAACAGGTTTTTTTTTTAAATATTGTGGCACTTAAGAATTCATCAGGTATGGTCTCTCATATCTTTAACTTGACATACGTCCAATGGTACTTATCAGTTGAGATGTCCTTTACATAAAAATTGAATACAGTTGCTTTTCCTAGGAATAATGTGTGCACGTGTGTTGAGTGGTGCGGTGGCCTAGTGGTGGAGTTCTCACCTCACAATCAGGAGGCTGTGAGTTCGATCCTAGGTAGAGGTAGATATTTCTCTCTCTGGCACAATGAGACTATATCTGCTGAAAGAAAAACTCTGCATTGGTGACAGGAAGGGCATCTGGCCAATAAACACTCCATTCAGCTCCATTCAGTTGCCCAGACTCCACTCCCCCATAAGGGATTATTGGTCATTAAAAGAAGATGAATGTGTGCATATATGTTAAATACTTTAGATCTGGAAGCAGACTTAAACTTACAGACTTTCTATATCAATCAGCCAGCCCTTATCAGGAGCTATGTTTTCTTGCTGTTGTAGATTATTATCTATGCCACCCTTCCAAAATATAGAGATGCGTCATGTTCCTCCTCTAGTTTTTACTACTGTGAATTGGATATTACTGATAGTCCTTGATTTGTGAAGATTTATTTAATAACCGCTCAAAGTTACACCCATTGCTGAAAAAAGTGACTTATTAATAGTCTGTCCACTTATGAACATTACAGAATCCCTGTGGTCATGTGATCAAAACTTGGGCACTTGGCAACCCGCATGTATTTATGATGGTTGCAGGGGTCACGTGATCATCATTTGTGACCCTCTCAGGGGGCTTCCAATAAGCAAAGTCAATGGAGAAAGCCTGATTCACTTAACGACCATGTGATCTGCTGAAGGAACATGGTAGAGAAGGTAGTAAAATCTGGTGTGACTCAGTTAATGATTGCAATGTTTAGCAATGGAAATACTGGTTTCAATGGTGGTCATAGGTTGAGGACTATCTGTATTTTTCTTTCAATAGGCTTTTAGCATTTTTTTATGACTCTTGAATCCCTTTATCTGGGGTGGAGTCATGGCCACTAATGGTGCTGAGTGTTTACTGGCTGCATGCCCTTCCGGATGCCTACACAGAGTTCAGAGCAGGTATTTTCTCTTTGCGCCCTGATAAACATTTGCTGCTGCCTAGGATTGAACACTTCTGAGTGGGAGATGACCGTCTTCACCTCTAGGCCACCGTGCCATTCTTTGACCATTAGTTTTGAAAATTGTATTGAATAGCTTCTTCTTAATTTATACTAATATGATTAGTATTAGTAAGGATTCAGTATTTCATATATAGGATATGAAGTTTATTTATTTTTTATTTTAGTTATTTGGAAATTTATATTGCTGCCTATTCACACACGGTGACTCAAGGCAGCTTACAAGAATAATATATATGTATATAATATAAAAACAATAAAATTAATAAAAGAGAGAACAATAAATTAATAATATAACATAATGAAATAGCCTCCCACCCCCATCCTGTTGACAACACATATTCATACAAACCATTTAATGGGCTCCATCCCACTCTGCATTCCCTAGGCCTGCTGGCAGAACCATGTTTTCAGTGCCTTCCGGAAGAGTGTTAGAGTGGGGGCCATTCTAATCTCTGGGGGAATGATGTTCCAGAGATGGGGAGCTACCACAGAGAAGGCCCCTCTTCTGGGTCCCACCAGTTGTATCTCCCTAGGGGATGGGACCCACAACATTCCTTGCCTCCCTGCTCTGGTGGGTCGGGTAGATGTGACCGGCAAGAGATAGTCCCTCATAGGGACCTTCCCTCAGTTACCTAAGAAATGGTGCCTCAGAAACGGGTAACTGAAGACCACACTTAATACGTTTTGAAATGCCAAACATAATACAGAGTGTGTATAAAGAAGGGAGTATCTGGTAAAGCAGTGTATTAACACTCTGCAGTTTTCTTGGCAACATGTTTTGTAAGTCTTCCCAAAACAAACAAAACAGGATCAGATTTGACATGAAAAAAGATGCTGGCAAAAGAAGGATCGATTTTGAAAATGGGCAGATGTCCCTTAGTCAGCCTTGAAGTACAAATATTCTATCAGACGTCCTTCACTTCAGAAAGTAGATGACTGTTTCTCTTTGATCAGTGCCATATATTTTGCTTTGGAACACATGCTACCATCAATTGTGGTTCATTTCCCCCCCCCAAGAGTATTTTAGCTGCCTGCTGGTTAACAATGTCTATAGTAGTGTTTACGTTACAATACATAATCCGTTTGGAACTTTCTCCTGCATTTAATAATCTGTATATTTCGTTTGTTCCGGGCAACGGTTAATTTTTATGCAACTTGTAACCGCCGGTTTGGTGCTGTGACTAAAGTTGCTTAAATATGGGACGCTAATTTCTAGTTTGGCTTTAGGCATAGAAACCATTGTTTCTCATCCTAGGAAGAAAACGATGGCAAACTACAGGTAGACCTCAATTTACAACCATTCATTTAGTGACCGTTCGAATTTACAACAGCACTGAAAAAAATGATTTATGGCTAGTTTTGAGCCACGGTGGCGCAGTGGTTAGAGTGCAGTACTGCAGGCTACTTCTGCTGACTGCCGGCTGCCTGAAATTTGGCAGTTCAATTCTCACCGGTTCAAGGTTGACTCAGCCTTCCATCCTTCCGAGGTGGGTAAAATGAGGACCCAGATTGTTGAGGGCAATATTCTGACTCTGTAAATCACTTAAAGAAGGCTATAAAAACACTATGAAATGGTATATAAGTCTAAGTGCTATTGCTATTCTTCACACTTACAACTGTTGTAGCATCCCCATGGTCATGTGATTCAAATTCAAAGGTTTGGCAACTGACTCGTATTTATGATGGTTGTTGCTGTGTCTCAGGGGTCATGTGATCCCCTTTCACGACCTTCTGACAAGCAAAGTCAATGGAGAAGCCAGGTTCACTTAACCACTGTGTTACTAGCTTAACAACTGCAGTGATTCACTTAACAATGGTGGCAAGAAAGGTTGTAAATCGAGGACTACCTATACTTTTTTTTCCATATTTTTTTTATTATTAACATATATATATAAAAGAAATTAACATACATAACATACATGAATCATAATATATAATATATAACAATATACAGAATACAAACAATCAACGAGTGCTCCCCCACCCCTCGGGATCATTCCTGCTTCCAGAATCTTAAAGCTTCTTCTGGTGGTGGTATCCCTCTTCCTCCAGAAAACACATATATTAGGAACTGTTTCCAGATTCCATTGAAATCGTTTACCTTCATTATGCCTCTCCTTACTTTAATATTGCAAGTCAATTTATCATTTATGGCAATATCCCATACTTCCTTATACCATTCTTCCAAATTATAAATACCTTGTATCTTCCAGTTCCTAGAAATCATTAGCCTTCCTGTGGTCAACAAATTTATTATCAATTCTTTAGTCTCTTTTTTACATTTTATATCCTCCAATTGGAAGATTGGAGGACTACCTATACTTCTGAACAAAGTTTCCTATAAAATGGCACAGACTCATCTATATAATGGTCAGACTGACTTAAAGACATGCACAAATTCATATATCTGGATTTGTACAGATGAAAATTCCATGTGTCCAGAGTTTCTTAATAGAAAAAAAGTACAGGTAGTCCTTGACTTACAATAGTTCGCTTAGTGACCATTCTAAGTTACAACGGCACTGAAAAAAAGGGACTTATGGCCATTTTTCACACTGTGAAATGACTGTTGCAGCATCCCCATGGTCACGTGATTTACATTTGGATGCTTGACAACTTGATTCACATTTATGACAGTTGCCGTCACGTCCGGGGGTCACGTGATCCCATTTTACGACCTTCTGAAAGGCAAAGTCAAGGGGGAAACCCAGCTGATTTAACAACCGTGTTACTAACTTAACAGCTGCAATGATTCACTTAACAACTGTGGCAAGAGAGATTGTAAAATGGGGCACAACTCATTTAACAACTGTCTCACTTAGCAACATAGCAATTTTGGGCTCAATTGTGGTCATAAGTCAAGGACTACCTGCACTTTCACAAGTCTGAAAAAATTATGTAGATTTATCTATCATCTGTCTATCTCCATCTATCTATCTATCTATCTATCTATCTATCTATCTATCTATCTATCTATCTATCTATCTAATCTCTCTCTCTCTCTCTCTCTCTCTCTCTCTCTCTCTCTCTCTCTCATATATCTATCTGTCTATCTATCTATCTCTATTGTATCTATCTATCTATCTATCTATCTATCTATCTATCTATCTATCTATCTTCAGGTATCTATCTATCTTCAGTATCTATCTATCTCTATCTTCTTTCGGGATCCTCTAACTGCAATAAAATACCTCATGCCACCAGACTCCAAATTTTGGGCTTAGACAACTTAGAACTATGCCGACTTCAGTCTGACCTAAGCATAGTACATAAAATTATCTGCCACAATGTTCTTCCTGTCAATGACTACTTCAGCTTCAACCACAACAATACACGAGCAAATAATAGATACAAATTCAAGGTAAACTGCTCCAAACTCGATTGCAGAAAATATGACTTCAGTAACAGAGTGGTCAATGCCTGGAATGCACTACCTGGCTTTGTAGTTTCTTCCCCAAACCCCCAAAACTTTAACCTTAAATTATCTACTTTTGACTTCACCCCATTCCTAAGAGGTCTGTAAGGGGCGTGCATAAGTGCACCAGCGTGCCTACCGCCCCTGTCCTAATATTCCTTTTTACTTACTCTTTTCATGTATTCAAATTATGTTTATACTTTTACCTGTTATCTTATATATGCTTGACAAATAAACTTATGATTATGATATTAGGGTGCTCATACATAGCATTTCCTTCCATTTTTCTGTCCTCCATAGCAATCATACATGGTAGCTTGAATTGTGATAAAATGAATATCCTAAAATTACGGTAGTTGAGGGGCTACTAGAAATTGCAACTGGGGCAAAGCTCACTTAACAAATTTCTCACTCAGCAACATAAATTCCGACCTCATTTGAGGTCGTAAGTAGAGGACCACCTGTATCAACAACGTTTAACAGCCATGGAATGATTTTACTTTCCCTTGCTGCTTTTTTACCATGCCTGAAACTAAAGTGCCTTTCTACATGAAGGATAAGCCAATAAAGGAATACCACAAAGCAATGTCCTCAAGTATAATAAACACCAGGAAGGCAGCTTATTATTGCCATGGCTGGTTTTGTAATGACACTTTCTTATTCCGAGGTGTTAAAGAGTACCGATGAATGGCTTGGGATGAATTCATGCTGATATTCAAGAAGGCAAAGCACGAAAATTGGAGCCTGCAAAGGCATCTGGAGCTTTTCGGAGATTAAGCAGGTTTCATTATCAAACCCTACAAATTGCACTCAGCAGGCACATGCTGTCACCCATGTGGTATGAGAACACAGTCCTCCCCGAGGAATGCTTGGCAGTACGGTACGCCCTCATCTGTCTAAGTAGCGCAAACATATTTCTTCCTCTCAGATCATGTGCCAGCGTTTCAAGACAAGAGCAAGTGGTCAGTGCCTACGCAAAGACACTCCCGGATATTTTGGTCCTGAGGCAGAACGTTCAAATGATCACATTATAACTATTTAAATGAACCGTACAGAGGCAGTTCATTGTGTCGTAAAGATGCCTGCAGACAATGGCAAGCCATCTCGTTCTATTTTTAACGGTACAATAAGGAAGTGGGCCTGCATTTACTCTCGGTTAATCATTCATTATGGATGGACAATATGCGAAGAGAGGATATCTAGTTCAATGTCCTCACTTTGTACATGAAGTGCTTCTGGCAGTGTCCTTTTCTACCACAGAGTAAATGGCTTGATTAGGTTACAGTTCAACCCGCTTCACCTACTACGCTGATCGTGAACTTTACTTCTGAGAGCGCCATAAGGAAAAGAGAGAGAGAGAGCTTCTTGCTCTCAGACTGCTGTGGTTCTCCTACACACACACACACACACACACACACACACACACACACACACACACACACATGGAAAAATAGGTCAATTCAGCATAAAGTGGAGTGAACTAGGTGCCAAAAGCTCCCTCAAGACTCAATGCTAGATACGCCCTGGAAATTATTCATTTGAAGGTTTAATGCATTTTGGGAGGAGATGACCTTGAGATGGACCAGAGATTGGCCTCGAAACTTCTTAATGGTCCTGTGAGTAATATTGCAAGGGACTTGTGCCAAACTATCTTTTGCATGTTTTCGGCTATGAGGCTTCATGGAGAAATTAAAAAAGAAAAGACTAAGGAAAAGGTTCAAGGCTAAGTTGAATCTAGTGGAAACCTCATTCAGTGGCTATATTCAATGATGATGATGATGATGATGATGATGATGATTTGTGCATTGGTGTTAATTGAAGTCCAAAGGAAATAAGTAATAAATGACAATGATGGGTGAAAATATAATCAGCTTATTATGCCCAGTGCTAATACCTAATATATAATCAAGTCATTCCCCTTGCAGGGAGGGGGACTAAATTTTCATAAAGAGGTTCTTGGCACCTCCAAATGTCATTGAGTGAGTCTCCATATCAGACTTATCTTCCAAAGATGAGCTTGAGGATTTTAAAGCTAATGAAGGCCAATTAGCCTCCAGCAGGACGAAAAAGTGATGGCCTTTGCAAGCCAGTAGGATTGCAACAGTTTCTAACCTGGGATACTTCCAAACCACCTTGTTTGCTTACAGAAATGATGGCGTCCTCAAATGGATAGGCACCCAAGAGCAAACTTGTAAGGGAGAACCCGCGATTTCCATTACTGGTTCAAGTGAATCGGTCCAAACCGGCTGAATACCATCTCTGGTTTTGCCTCATAGCTTCTTGGACCTGAATCATGCTTGAACCTTGACAGCACTTTTCTTAAATCCTTTGTAATTTTTATTGCTGATAGAGTTGATTCTTTGACATTGTTGAACACAATCTATTCTCCTCCTTAGCTGCTTGTTGTATGATTAAAGTGAAGACTTAAGCCTGGCAAATCCCTGTGCCTGTCAGATCCCGAGACTTCTGTTTGAGACTAGTTGGAAAGATTCATGTTTGAAATCCTAAAGCATCATTGCCAATATTGAGTGAGAATAACTGATGCTTCTGTAGATAGTTTCTGGTATTTGATGATTTTAGAAAGAGTTGCTGATCATATTGGATTTGAGTAACCTTTATTTTCATGCAGTCCAGTGAAGCTTGTTCTGTCCTGAACTAAGTCAGCTACTTAAGAATTTCCTAACATGCCCAACAATGTACTTAACAATGCATGATAAACCAAAATGAACAATTGTTCATTTTTTCTAAATTGCAGCATTTTTTCTAAATACAATATACATATACATATATATTATATTATATAATATTATAATTATATAAAATATAATATATATTATATATTATAATATATAATATTAATATACACATTAATTAAGTATACATATACTTAATTAATGCATATATTAATATTATACATAATTAATAAAGCATTTCTAGTCAATTAGGATGTAATCCCATAGTACTCACATGTCACCAAGCCATAATAATTTGTTTTTGGTTTTGATATGTGAAACTTTCAGAAAAAAAAAGAAAAGAAACCATGAACGTGTTTTAATATTATAGTAACTCAAAATCAAGCAAAGCATATTATAGCTAAAAATGATACATACTTATTTTCAGCTTGTGAAAATAATTATTTCTGTAGTTTTAGGCTGTAATTAACAATCACCAGGGAAATCAGGACAGTTCAAATAAGTATAAAGATTCATTGCAAGCTTAAGCTCTCTACAAAAATCTGAGCTACTAATGGTCAAGGAAAATGAGCAGGAATAAGAAGGCATTCAAGTTGGGCTGGACTTATCTCTCTTGAAGGCGCGAAGGGACTTGTGACTTATGATGCATTTCACCCTGTCTTCAAGCTCAGCTGGTCATCTCTTACAGCAGAGGTGTCAAACTCGATTTCATTGAGGGCCACATGAGGGTTGTGTTTGACCTCGGGGGCCTGGGGTGGGCATGGCCAGTTTGACATCACTCGTGTCGGGGGTGCCTGTGGTAGCCCGAGTACTCTGCCAGCAAATATGGGCTCCTGAGCACCATTTTCAGCTGCTGCAGCCTCCCACAACCTTCTTCCAGTGAAAACAGAGCTTGGAAGGGCCACACACGGCCCTCTGGAGCTCTGTTTTCACTGGCAGAAGCACCACAGGCTGGTTCTTTGCTGTTTCCAAGGCCACCTCACGGGCCAGATCTAAGTATCCCACGGGCCTGAATCTGGCCCCTGGGTCTTGAGTTTGACACCCATGTCCTACAGTAATTAGTTCACTAGAGGAGAATATTTGTAGCTCAGATTGAATTGTAGGGTGCTTGGTGGTCTCTGAAGTTGGTGGTTTTCTTGTAGACATTTCATTAACCAAACTAGATAACATGGTCAGTACCTTGACAATGTCACTAGTTTGGTAATGAAATGAAATGCAAGAAAATCAGCAAGCTCAAAGACTACCAAGGACCCCCACTGTAATTAGGGCTGATACATGGACTCAAATGGGTAACTACTGTCTACTCACACACCTTTGCATTCACCCATAGTTTTACACACTTGCAGTCATAAATAATGAATTGATTTATGTAGCATATTTTTAGGGCAGATAGATATGTAAGATAAAATATGAAAATTTGTTCAAACACATTAAACTGACACTATTTCCTGGTATGTATGATTTTTACATAGTTTTATTGTGAGCAAAAGTATCCTTCTATGAGCTGTGAAAATTACCAACTGACCCATACCTACACCTATTAAGTGCCAACTATTTCAAAATATATGCACACCATATAAAAACAGAAAAAGAAATTCGTCTGCCTCTCAAAGGTACATAAAATATGCTCCAAAATGTGATTTTATGATTCTAGTGAGAGAAATAGAAAATAGATTTTGTTAGCCCCAAGAGAAAATACAAATTATGGATATATTCAAAGCTCCAAAATTTATATTTATCAAAGTCATCAGTCTTTCTGTTCTCAATTTCTTAACCCAATTATATTCATATGGAGTATGGGTTGTGTTTTCACCTATTATGCATGTCAACATATTTGAGTGCTTTTGAAAAAAATTAAAGGCCCACAGACTTATCATGCTATTTAATTGTACTAATTTTTTGCAATTTTGTGATGGGTACACCAGGTTTTATTTATTCTGAAAGTATGTCAACAGTAGTAATAGATTTTGGCTTTATTACAAGCCATGATAAAGAAATATCAATCTAAAATTATTACTTCCTATTCCCTGTAGCTTGGTGTTGTCTGCAAATTTGATGAGTTCCCTCATCTAAATCATTTATGAAGACATTGAAGAATACTGGGCCTAAGACAGAACCACTGCATACTTCCCCTCATGCATATGTAGTTCCATTAAGGACTACAATTAAACTAAAAACTAAAAATTATATATATAAAAATGGCTCAGTGTATGTGTGTGTGTGTAAGTTCTAGCATAACTCTGGAACGCATCAAGCAATTTTAACCAAACTTGATACACAGATGACTTACTCTCTGGAAAAAAAATACTGTGGGGGTAAGACACTCCTAACACCCCTCAGGGTGTGTGTTCTGTTAAGATACAGCCTGTTGTGCCTTAAAATGGCTTCTACTGCACTGCCTTAAAATGGCTTCTACTGTACAGCACAGTGGAGTTGCCATGGTAATGGCTTCACAGTACTCCACAAGGGTATTCTCTGGTGAGGGGGAAAATCCAACATTAGAAATTACATTTGGTCCAGACATTTTCAACAAGGCTTTGATTATTCTTGAGGACAAATCATCACCACTACGAGACCGACACGCCATACTTCACGCAGATTACATACGAGAAAGAAGTACAATGTTAAACAGCTTAGTGCATATATCGTGGACAAGAAGCCACTTCTAAATCAAGATCAGAAAAAAGCATACCAAATGATCATGGATCAGCTAGCAAAACAACAAGGTGGTATCATTTTATTTGACGCTTCTGGGGCACAGGGAAAACATTTTTAACTAATTTAATTCTCACCAAAATCAGGGCTCAGGGTGAAGTTGCTCTTCCTGTCTAATACAGGATTGGGATAAATAAATACCCGGGCAACACCAAGTTATCAGCTAATTTTAAAATAAAAACTAAATCCTAAAATTCTTTTTAGTTCTGGGATTTCATCTTTGAAGGCTCATTATAAATACTGTTATTGTTATATTAGTAAACTAGCCATTCTTACTAAAAACCAACCATGAACCCATAAGATGCGCATGCTGGGTGTCTTAAAATTTTAAACTGTGCTTTAGAAGCATTTTAAAAAAGGACTTAGGACAACCTGACACCACCCTAAAATATTGTGAAGTGCAATTTCTTATTAGAAATTAGAGCTATATAATTAACTGATTTTTATTAAGATATTGGATTGTATGGTATAAAACAATTGGGTTTATTATTTTTATAAGAAATGAATGGTTGTAACACCACATAATTAATTGATTTGTATTAAGATGTTGGATATTGAAATAGCTGACAATGGAAAACATTAGTGATTATATTAAGGGAATATAAGGGAATACTAGGAATTATACTATGTAAGATTTTATATTTAAGGGGTTTAATATGGAGATGAGGGAAAAATTGAATTTGGTTAAGATTAGAGGTTAGGATGAAGGGTAATATTGGTCTAAAAAAATATAGAGAGAATATATATTATGGCAAAAAGGAAATATATAAATTATAAATTTAGTTGAAATGACCAAAAATAGTCTAAATCTGTGAACCGGCCAATACTCTGTTCAGAAAAAATACATTGTATGTTTGTTTATTTGTTTGTGTAAAAAAATAAAAAACTTTATTAAAAAAAAGAAAAGAAATTAGGGCCTATTCTGTCTTTTAGCCTAGACATTTTTAAGAATAGATGGAATTTAATGGGAAATAGTATGAAAATGTTAAATAAATGTTTTGTTTTAAAGGTGGTATATTCTGATCATGTGCCATAAACCAATATTTTAGGTGGGGAGGGAGGCAAAATGAAGACAGATCTACAGATTAACCTACCTACCTGATAATGAAAATAATTTGCATATGTTTGAGTCACATAATTAGAATTAGAATTATTTATTTATTGGCCAAGTGTGATTGGACACACAAGGAATTTGTCTTTGGTGCATATGCTCTCAGTGTACATAAAAAGATACATTCGTTAAGAATCATGAGGTACAACACTTAATGATAGTCATAGGGTACAAATAAGTAATCAAATCATACTAGGAAATAATCAATATAAATTTTAAGGATACAAGCAACAAAGTTACAGTCATACATCATAAGTGGGAGGAGATGGGTGATGGGAACGATGAGAAGATTAATAGTAATGCAGCCTTAGTGAATAGTTTGACAGTGTTGAGGGAATTATTTGTTTAGCAGAGTGATGGCGTTTGGGAAAAAACTGTGCAGAACTGCTATAGCGTCGTTTTGAGGGTAGGAGTTGAAACAATTTATGTCTCTCGTTTTGACTCGTACAGTATACAGGTCCTCAATGAAAGGCAGGCTGGTAGCAATTGTTTTTTCTGCAGTTCTGTTACGGTTCTTAATCCCACCCTCCCCACCCCAGGAACTCTGCATAAGCCCTGTTTGTTAAAGATTTCTGAGTGTTCAGACCATCTGTTGTTGGTATCTGCTTAAACATCATTGAAAGCAAACAGGTTATGTGCTATACTTGTTAACTATTCTGTGTTCTAATTTAGGGAAGTAATGTGCTTTCAATGGAGATTTATTTATTTATTTATTTATTTATTATTGCGATTTATATGCCGCCATTCTCCCGAGGGACTCAGGGTGGCTTACAAAAACAATATTCAATACAAATCACAATAAAATTAAAATCAACAACCCAATTAAAACAATTTAAAATTATAACAATGTACAACCATGATGGATCAGTTAAGTTGACGAAAGAGCCACGTCTTCAACTCACGACGGAAGAAAAGGAGGTCGGGGGCTGTCCTGAGCTCGGTGGGCAAATCATTCCAGAGGGTCAGGGCTCCCACAGAGAACGCTCTCCTCCTGGGGACCGTCAGCCGACATTGTTTGGCTGAAGGCACCCTGAGGAGGCCCACTCTGTGAGAGCACACAGGATGGTGGGAGAGCAGCTGGAGATGGTCCTGCAAGTACCCCGGGCCTAAGCCTAAGGGCCTGGTGGCTCAGCAGACTGATAGCATTATGATTAACACCAGCTGTCTGCAATTACTGTAAGTTTGAATCTCCCCAGGCTCAAGGTTGACTCAGCCTTCCATCCTTTCTAAGGTAGGTAAATTGAGGACCCAGTTTGTGGGGGCAATAAGCTGACTTTGTATAAATATACAAAGGTATGAAGGCTATTGCTTAACACATTGTAAGCCGCCCTGAGTCTCCGGAGAAGGGCGGCATATAAATCAAATTTAAAAAAAAGAAAAAGAAAGGACTATAGATGCAAAGCAGGGAAGCTAAAGGGTCAGAAAGACTGAAGAACAACTAAAAGATTAATAAATGAATACACGCCAGGAACAAATTACAGCTTTTACATAAATGTCTATTTTTAAACTATTTTGTTGACTCTCTTAATTAAAAGTAGCTTGGCAGAGGCAGAATAAAAATGGTTATTTAATCTTTCCCTTTTGATTAAGAGCCTTAAAGAAATCAGCCATTGCAACTTCATAGCAGAAAATTTCATAGCATTTCTGATATGAACCATTCAATTTAATTCAGGACTACGAAAACTGATGACAATTGATGCTTTTTTTCAGTCCAGTAACAGGAAATAATGCTTCATAGCTTATTGTAAATCCATCAGTTAGCTTCTATTCTTCATTGACTATTTTAGCCACATATCAAAGCATATTTTATATTGCAATTTATGAGTGATTAAATAGTTATTTAGTAGGACTGATAAAGATGTTGAGGCTATGGTGAATATGTATCTAATGTTCATGATTCCCATTATATAAATCAGATGTTTCTATAATGCTGTAACATTATATGAGTGGATCAAAGGCTACAATAGATGAGACAATGATGGATAGTAGATGGACATGTAGTCCTCGGCTTACAACCACAATTGACCCCCATATTTCTATTGCTAAGTGAGGCATTTGTTACATGAGGTTTGCTCCATTTTAGCACCTTTCGTGCCACAATTGTTAAGTGAATCACTGCAATTGTTGTGTAGTAACAACTAAAGTAACACAATTGTTAGGTGAATCTGGCTTCCCCATTGACTTCGCTTGTCAGAAAGTCACAAAAAGTGATCACATGAACCCAGGACGCTGCAGTCGTCAGAAATAAATATGAAGTGTTTGAATTTTGATTACGTGACCATGGGGATGCTGCAATGGTCATAAGTGTGAAAAATAGTCATAAGTCACTTTTTGAAGTGCCGTTGTAACTTTGAGGACTACCGGTATAAGGCACAGAGATGAAGGTTTTTCTTTGATTATTAAGCCTATTTTAAGCTCCCACTATCATTTTTACCTGATTTCTTTCCTAAAATGGTGGAAAACCAAAAGAGGGCTGGGAGACAAACAAAGTGAAGTGGTAGCAATAGTGTAGAGCTGTGATGGCGAACCTATAGCACACGTACCACAGGTGGCACGTGGATCCATATCTGTAGGTATGTGAGCTTTCCTCTAGCTCAGAAAGCCTCTGGAGCCTGGGGAGGGCGAAAAACGGGCCTTCCGGTCCCACCGTGCCATTGCATGCCAAAAGCATGGTTCACGTGGGGGGGGGTCATGTGCGCATGCGTGGGGGGGCAGGGAGCATTGAATTATGGGTGTGGACACATGCAACCCTCCCCCACGCTCCCCAGCTTTTGGCATGTGACAGCAAAAAGGTTAGCCATCACTGGTATATAGTTTTGGCCCACATAAAAATCTCCAGTAGTATACCCAGTTGTAATGTCAGTGGTAATTACAGTTTTATAATGATCATTAAGTTAAAACAAAGCCAGATGTTTTAGTTTAACAGACCTTGTGCCTAAATAAATGTGTTCATGTCAGACTCAAGTCCAGAGATGAGACACTGAGATTGATCAAATCCATCATTTGCTTACTCCTAATGGAGATAATCTTCAGAACAGAACAGAACAGAACAGAACAGAACAGAACAGAACAGAACAGAACAGAACAGAACAGAACAGAACAGAACAACAGAATTGGAAGGGACCTTGGAGGTCTACTCCAACCACTTGCTCAGGCAAGAAGCCTTATACCATTTCTGACAAATGGCCGTCCAATCTTAAAACCTTAAAAACTTCCAGTGTTCCAGCCTCCATAACTTCTGGAGGCAAGTCATTCCACTGATTAATTGTTCTAAATATTGCCAAATTTGCCAAACTAAAACTATAACCTTCTACCCTACTAGAGCCGTGGTGGCCCAGCGGTTAGGGTGCAGTACTGCAGGCTATTTCTGCTGCCCACCATTTGCCTGCAATTTGGCTGTTCGAATTTCACCAGGCTCAAGATTGACTCAGCCTTCCATCCTTCCGAGGTCGGTAAAATGAGGACCCATATTGTTGGGGGAAATATGTTGACTCTGTAAACCGCTTAGAGAGGGCTATAAAGCACTGTAAAGCGGTATATAAGTCTAAGTGCTATTGCTATATCCTGAGAGAATCTAGGGTGGGGCTGCCCTGAACCTCTTCCCCACACTTTTCCCTTCTACTTGGTACTGCTCAGTCTTTTGATCTGGGTTTCCTTCTGTGTTGGCAAACTCTTCCCCTTTTGTTGCTGCATAGTGCACATTCCATCACACATGTGCTACTTGGATAATAATGACAAAATAACAAGCTTCTTTTATCTCCTTGCTTTGTCCACTCTGCTATTTTCCTCAAAAGGGTTGGAGAAATTTTTCACCAATGCATGCTACAAAATCCCTAACTATAAAATTCCTATGAAGCTCTGCATGGACTTAAATCAGTATTCAGCATTTTAACTCAGTTGGGATTCTTAACAACTTTAAATATTTCCTCTATGACTTTTCAATTCATCCATATTCCAGATCAGGGCTGTCAAACTTGATTTCATTGAGGGCCGCATCAGGATTGCGTTTGAGCTCAGGGAGCTGGGGTGGGCAGGGCCAGGATAGGCGTGGCCATCTTAACATCACTTGTGTCAGGGGCGCCTGTGGTGGCTCGAGCGCTCTGCCAGCGAAAACGGGTGCCCAATCTCCGTTTTTGGCTGGGATGGCTTCCTGCAACCCTCTGCCAGCGCACGCAGCCCTCTCGAGCTCCCTTTTTGCTGGCAGAGGGTTGCAGGAAGCTGTCCCACCAAAAACGGAGATTGGGAGCCCGTTTTTGCTGGCAGAGGCACCGCAAGCTGGTCCTTTGTTGTTTCCAGGGTGGCCCCGGGGCCAGATCTAAGCACCCCATGGCCCGTGGATCTTGAGTTTGACCCCCCTGTTCTAGATACTTTCACCTACATGTATCCCTGTGACACATTTTCCCCAAATCTAAAACACTTGGGGTTAGTATTTAATGCTTGTACAATCTATGGAAGTCAGATGTGTCTTCTCCCAAATAATTGCAAATTTTAATTTCAGGCTGAAGTCCTTTCAGCATTGGATTACGTTATTAAACACGATCCTCTGTGGCCCATTTATACATTATCAGTGAGCTTATCAAATATTTCAACAAAGCTGAGATAATATTAAAAAATGATCAGAATGGCTCTCTCCGTTTACTTCACGGCCACTTTCTTGGCAGTTAATAGGGACTAAAAAAGAATAGAGAGAACAAAAGCTCAGCAATATGAATATAAAAATTGAAATGGACAAGAAATCCCCAATGGGATCATCTAGCCCGCAGGCCACAATTCTTTGACCAGTTTCCATTTACATCAAACAGTTTTGTCTTCTCATATTAGAACATAAAATGTGCAGTTGTCAAGGCAGATGTCAAACAATTTTCATTGCTTCAGAAGTTGAGTAAATAGAGAGAAGTCTAATGTTTCAGCCCTAGCCAAATATGATTGTCTGGAGCTATCTTTTCTTGGCTGTCCTGATAAAAAAACATTTTGCATTGAAGAATTTCAGCCAAGAGGCCAAAACCAGAAACTTTAGTGGCTGAAAGAAGATTGTCTGAACAGAAGTAAAATCTAAAACAGGGATGTTTTACAGGTAGGTAACTCGATCTAAGCTCTTTCAGAATTCATCTATTGCCCTGATCTACTATCTATAATATAGGAATGATTCCATCCAGGTTAGTATTATTAAGCTAAATAAAATGAACTTCCTTTTTGGGGTGTTCCATCTCAGTGAATCTATAATTGCTAAGTGATAAATTCTGCATTTTTGTTATGTAATTCTAAAGTACATTTATACCTTGAAGCTATGCTGAACTTTGCATTATGAGCACATTAACACAATTATGGGCATTAAATCAAAATAAGGCAATATTGTGATGTGAAGTATCAGGAGTAAGTGTCCTCTCCCATTTGACATGAAATTTCCTTGCAATACACCGAAGCTTTCTTTTCTATCATCTCCTCCTACACCTCTTCCTCCTCCTCTTCCTCCTCCTCCCACCTATTGCCTAATAAACATTTGGCTACTGCATAATTGAGCCAGCCAGATAAACAAGAATTCCTGTGGGCCTTGGAATAATGAATAATCATACAAATTAATATCTTTTCTTGTTACAAACTTGAGAATTATCTGAAGGAGGATGCAAAAATAGCTTTTCTCATTTTGACACCATAATGTCACTTCAGGAGAGAAAGGAGTTGCCAATCTAGTATCCTCCTTGGAGGGGTGCAAAATAAAAAAAAATGTTTTAATTATTTCTCACTAAAGCGTACAAAAAGTTAGTTTCCCACCAGTCTTTGCCTTGTCAAAATTAAGAAGACACCTTAACTCAGACCATTCAGAAGCAGCTATTAAATTCTCAAGATGCAAAATGAAAATATTTGTCCAAATAAATGGACAAAGTCCAAGATGACATTTTAATTTAAGCTGCAGCATTTCTAAACCCAGTGGGCAACCTGCTGACATTAAGAATAATGTTAACAACTCTCCATAGTTTTGTGATTCTGTTTCACTTTTAATTGGAGATTTCTTTTCTCCATTCAATATCTGAGGAGAGGAAAGTTTAAAGTCAGGTAAAACACTTTAATTGCTAAGAGTAGCAAATTATTGTTAAGGGAATTGTGCCATTAATTTGCTAGCAGTAAAAATAATGAAGAAATAAAATAATGGGTAATTTCTTAGAATCTGTTGGTTGAATAGTGGTGTAATATGACCAGGTTTAAATCAGAACACTACTCAAGAGCTCCTTAATTTGAGCTTGATTAATACATTGCAATTATAGTGCAGAAAATAATTTTGCCTGGACAACTGAAGGCTGTAATTAGCAATACAAAGCATATTTTAAATCAAAAAGTCCCAGATTCAATCTTTGGCATCTCTAATAGGAAGACAGAACTTAGTGGAAGCTGCATAGCTGCAACCTATGAGTGTAGACAACACACGTTAGGATATTCTTTCAAACTTGATTTGGGTAGTGCTATGGGTTGGCTTCAGGGATGGGATTCTACCGGTTCGGACCGGTTCAAATGAACCAGTAGCTCCAACAATCATCTGGGACCGAACCAGTTTGCTCCAACGATCAGCTGGGGCCGCCCGCCTGCCCCTGCGCTTTACTGACCTATATCTTCTCGGCTGATTCGCACGACAGAGCGGATTGCTGCTCCTCCGCTGTGTTACTCCCCAGCAGTAACGCAGAAGGTAAGTTTTCGTAAAACTGTGCATGCATAGCAAAGCACGCAGTGAAGCACGCAATCACCGAACCGGTTGTTAAACCAGCAGGATCCCACCACTGGTTGCCTTGGATGCATTTTGTTATCCCCAATCTCCTTCCTCAAATAGTTGTAGGAAACACTCTTGAGTGTCATATTATTGACATTTTCAAATGTGTTTCACCTCTCATAATGGCGCCAATTACTTAGTGAAGTGAATACATCTATTTTTTTTTTTAATAAACCGTTTCTCTATTGTTGCCAGGAAAACTAGCTGAACATATCCATACAGTCACTTGTTCATCTTAAATTCTGCCTTCCCATTTTTTTTCTCAACATATTTCCATTTGCCTCTGGTTTCTATTTATTTTTTCATTGGCTCCCCATCTTTGGCTAGGTATATGCTAGTTTTCAAGATTTCCTTGAATAAATCTTTATCCGAGGAACAATTCAATTCCTTTTTGAATGATTCGCTCTCTCCCTTACCAATAGCAAAAGGAAACAGTGTGAGGGTCTCTAAATTATTATAATTAATAATGCCATTCATTTTCAGTACTGCTTATAAGATTTCTGCTACTCCACATACAGTACTGTAACCTATGACAAGTTTGGAAGTCATTGAGATGGACATATTTCAAAGTATTTCTTTGATTGTGTTTGAAAGTGAACTAATTTGGAGTGTAGCTATAATTTGGAGGGCTGAGTTGCTCTGTTTTGACACTTTTAATCAGAACATCAGAGAGAGACATTTAAATTATGGCAGCCTTTTTGCTCTGAAGAAAACAGGATTTTGCCCTTTTATGCATGTATGGAAAAGGCCCTTTTTATTGTCTGGATCAAAAAAGTACAACTGCTGTGATCTATCAATCCTGAGTGTTGGTTCAATTTAGCACTTGGCTTTGAAGGAAGTCAAAGCTTTGCCAAATGAAAATGCCCTTTTGAAACTCTGAATCACCCTGACAATCATACATTTATCTCATATTTCATCTCAAGCCGAAGTATTTAAACATTGTAAAGAAGTCATGGAAACAACTGAGTTTTCATATTAAACAATGAATTCCTTTGTTGCTTTGTTACTATACGTTATTATAAATAACAGATTATCATAGAAATAATACCATGTTTCCCTGATAATAAGCCCTCCCCCAAAAATAAGCCCTCCCAAAAAATATTTAAACACATGTGCAGTTGGTCCCTGCCATTTGCTCTGGTTAGGGTTAGGGAGACAGAGCTGGAAATCAGGTACGATGGCAAGAGGAGCCCCGTCTTGCTCCACGCGCCCCAAAATAATAAGACCTCCCCAAAAATAGGTCCAAGTGCTTATTTCAGGGCTCAAAAAATATAAAACAGGGTCTTATTTTTGGGAAAACACAGTATAGACTAGTTCTTATACCGGTATTTATAAGGTGACATGAATACACAAGATCAAGAAGGTGGATTGACTGATTGACTGATGATCTACCATCAAGTTGTTTTCAATTCCAACTATTCACATACAGTTTCTCCATGGCGGTATAGCGCTAACCCATGGATGTCAAACTCGTGCTGTCACAAAACGTGATGTTTCATGGCAATTATTTCCTTCATGGAATTGGGGTGGGCATGGCCTGCATGTGACGCATCTGGCCCATGGCCGCCAGTTTGACACTCCTGCTCTAACTTATCTAAATAAAGAACTGAAAAAAGAAACATGTAAGACGTTACTGTTTCTTATTTATATAAGTAGTCCTTCAAGTATGAAGAAGACACACTGTTGTGCAGTTTATCTGTGAACATGGAGGTGGCTCCTCAGTCTCTATCTGGAAACACAGTCTAGCACAGCCGGGGCACTGCAAACCCATTGTTGCAATAACTGTGGGTGTTATTCTGTGACACTGCTCAAGATTTTCTCTCAGTTTTTGGCGGTGCTTGTCTTGAAAGCCAGCAGAGATTTCATCGCACAAAGCTATGTGGGTTCAGTCGGACAAAGCAGCTTCCATTCCCTGACTGGATGTCACAGTGGTATAGAATTTTATTCACAGTGTAGTTGTAGCATTTCCTTGGACAACATTGAGGTTTTGCAAAATGTACTTGAAGAGAGAAATTGCTCAATTCCAAAATTGTTTGCATTTCAGAAAATAGTTGGATAATACTTATTGTTACTGTTTAAAGTATTGTATCAGAACAAATACTATACCACTTTTTCTCTGAAATGTCATCTTTCAATCTGAATTATTCCTGACAATCGGAGACTGAGAATGGGCAGTATAAAATAATAGGAAGTGTCAAGATTTCAGCTGAAATATGAGCTAGAGAAAAAAAATTTTTCCCCTAGGTGATTTTACTTTGAGGAATCAAGCAAGAGTTCAGAATGTTCTCCACCATTGTGGAATTGCTCAATTTATCTAAATAACATGCTCATCTTCGGAGATAAGGAAATCCAATGAAATAGAAATACGTTATATCAAGTCTCTAATACAAGATGTGATGGGTTTCAGAGAAAGGAGAATGCTGAAGCAGATGATCTATGAACATTCTTTATTCTCATCCTTATTAAAGACTGTAAAAATATTTTATGCAATAAGGCTCACAACACTCAAGTTGCTTTTATTCCTCTCTCATATGCTGACCATAACACAGAAACTCTGACTTGAATTGATCCAGGTTTAATACTGGGGGCAGTGTGTGTGTAGAGAAGGGAAAGCAAGGTTATGTTTATAAGAAAAAAATATTTCTTATTTCATATATAGCTAGATTAAGAAATGAAATGAAAATAAAATTGGGAAGAGACCAATTATTAAAATTTACTGCAATCAACTTATTTTTATATGACAACTAGCTGGTAACCAGGCATTGCCCGGGTATTTATAGACATCGAAGCCTTTGTCTTGACAGGGAGCCATTGAGAGAGGCTGTACTTCCCCCTACTCCCATGCCCATCATTCCTGCCCTCTCCCTTCCCCCTCCCATGTGCTCCTCTTTCCCACCCTGTCTAAGATCCTGGCACTTTGCCCCAAATCCATCAGGCGCTTCCCCATTGCTCCACTGGAGAGAGAACGTCATGGCTGCCTTTCCAGAGGAAGCTGAGAAGGAACTGACATCACAAACAATTGCCGCTGTAGGACACTGCACTCTCTCTCCTTATGGCCCAGGCATTCCACAATTATGCTGGAACACATACACACACACACACACACACACATACTCCAGAGGTGTCTTACCCCCACAGTATTTATTTCCAGACAATAAGTCATCTGTGTACCAAGTTTGGTTGAAATTGCTTGAGGCGTTATGCTGGAACATACATACATACAGCCTTTTTTATATAGATAGATTACAAACTCAATAAGCATTTGGCCTCCAAATATTTTCAACTAGCTTGGGAATTTGTGGAGTTGCGATTTATGGATGCAATGCACTTAAAATATACCAGACTGTAAAAAATTGATGAAATAATATATTAGCAAGAACAATATTTTCACAATTATTCATAAATGAAGCTTAAAAAAAGAAAACCCTGATGAACAACAATTGTACAGGAATGGAGCTTTATGATGTAACAACAATTATTCAGGCATGGCCCTTTAAAATAGTAGAAAGCACTGAAGTATTAGATGCCAAATGGAATAAAGAGCATGAACTCTGCTTCTTCAACTTTGTCCAAAGTTAATCTTTGTACTAGAAAAGAATAATCAATAAAGCAAAATTGCTCAAAAACAAAGCATCGGAAGATAAAACAGCAGAAAACAACTGTGATCTACTTACTGCATCTAAGCAATTTCTCCTTATCACAGGATTAGAAAGGAGAGCCTCTTTTTATCATTTTTCAGATCATTTTTTAAAAATATTTTTCACATGTCTTTTAAGCCTTTGAAATGAAGACTCTGATTCTAATGTCACTAATCTTAGGATATGGTTTGAGCCTAACAAGTTGTCCAGGCAATATATGTGTTCTGTGACTTTAATATGAATATGTATTGTGTGACTTTAAAGTTTTCCTGCTGATTCATTGTAATGCTGAGTCATGCTGTAATTACACTGGTTGTAAACGTATTTATGAAAGGTACTGTAACGTATTCAGTTGATGATATGCTACCATAGTGTGTGGAGTTGCTATTATTGTGCTATCATCGTTGGATGGATCTGCTACCATTGTGGTTTGTGAACCAGAGTGAGTTTGTTATTCTAACCAACTACTGTTTGTGTGGTAAGAAGAGTTTTTGTATCACTGGACTGATTTAACTGGCAAAGACTTGGATTGATTTAAAACACTACGAGATTGTTTTTTCCCTATAAAGTAAGCTTTTGATAAACCACTTTGCATATCTCTTATTCATTGCTCTCAGCAACGTTTCTCTGTGCTCTACACTCTGCTGGTTGGTAACACAACAACAATATCCTTAACAACTAGTACAGAAGTAGAATCATAGGGTGGGAAGGCAACCTGGAGGTCTTCTAGTCCAGCCCCCCTGCCCAATGTAGCCATCCTCATTCTGACAGTGAGAACAATCAACCAATGGAACAGAAGTTGCCTTCGGAAGTTGTGGGAGCTTCATCACTGGAGGCTTTCAAGAAGAGATTGGACCGCCATTTGTCAGAAATGGTGTAGGGTCTCCTGCTTGGGCAGGAGGTTGGACTAGATGACATACAAGGTCCCTTCCAACTCTGTTAATCTGTACCTGTACCTGTATCTGATTCCATTCTGACTGACCTGGGTTTTCTTGAAAACCTCCAGTAAAATATTGTAAATACATAGAAAGTAAATAGATCAATGCATAGTGACTGCATGACCTCTGTAGATACTATACCCTGAATAAATAAATAAAATGCATAATCTTATGCAAAGGACTGACAGATTAGTTTACCTCGGTGTCATTGCAAATTATTTATGTGCATTATATTGCTTTAAAAAATTTCTTCAGGTTAATGTTCCCAACCTGGCCTTTCAATGGTATTCTCATTGCCGCTATACAGGTAATCCTTGACTTATGACCACAAGTGAGCCCAAAATCTCTGTTGTTAAGTGAGACATTTGTTAAGTGATTTTTATGTCCTTTCTTGCCTCAATTGTTAAGTGAATCGTTGCAGGTTTTTTAGGAAGTAACATGGCTGTTAAATGAATCTGGGTGTTGTGGTCCGCCAGCAGCCTGCGAAGCTCGCAGCGGAGTCAGATAGTGAGGAGGCTGGGGAGGAACATGGGCCAGTCCTGGAGTCTGGGGAAGGCCTGAACAATGGCTCTGCGTCAGAGGCAGAGATGGGGCCAGGGCCATCTGCGAGTGATGCGTGGACTCCAGAGCCTCCAGAGTCGGACAGCAGAGAGGTAGAGGAACAGGAGGAGCTTGTTCCTAGTGAGCGCATGCGCAGAGCTGCCAGAAGGCATGAACAGTTAAAACAGAAGGGTTGACTCGGGAGTAAGGCCTGGAGATGATTGGCCCCTCCCATAAGGCTTAAAAGAGGAGCAAAGGCGCATGGCACTTTGCAGGAAAGCAACGTTGTTAATTCTGTTCCTAGTGGGCATCTCTGTTTGATTTTGAACTCTGTGTGGCTTTGCCAAGTAGGTCTTTGGCAGTGTGTCAAGGGAATAAAGGTTGGTGATTATCCCAAAGGACTTCTCCCGAAGGACTTTTTGCAACTAATTGGGACTCAGCTGTGAATGAACATAATTCACAGCTGTTGCAATAAAATAGGTTTTTGGGACTACTCGTGTGTTTTAATGACTCAAGAAGCCTAGATCACAACACTGGGTTCCCCAATGACTTTGCTTGTCGGAAGGTGCAAAACATGATCACTGTACATTGCAATTGTCATAAATAGGAGTCAGCTGCCAAGAGTCTGAATTTTTCTCATGTGATCATGTGGGGATGCTGCAAACATCATAAGTGTGAAAAACGGTCATAAATCACTTTTTTCAGTGCTGTTGTAACTTTGAACAGTGACTAAATGAACGGTTGCAAGTCAAGGACCACCTTGAATTCATCCCAGGCACCTTGCTGCTGATTGTACTCTTCTTCCCTTTGTTTCTATGTTTCGCAACATTATAAGTTTGTCGAATAATATATTTTTTATTTGTTTAATTATATAAAATATGAATAAAAATAGAAATAAGAAATTAAGGGAAGGAAAACGAGGAGGGAGAGGAAGGTGTCAGACACAAGGGAAAAAAAAGGCATTGAGTTTAGATTCTTCTTCGCACAGTATAAGCTGAAAACATTCCAGCCTCGACTTTTTGTTTTTACACATTAATATATAACTAGCCATTTTTACAAGGACAAATCTTTCTGATCAACAAAGCCAAAGCCAAAGTTTCATTTTTTTTTCATCACAAGCACAAAATCCAGAAGTAATATCCAAGTGAAAAACATGTTTAAATATATATCCCTCTTTGAATAGTGTTATGTTCTGGGTGAGGAATGGAGGTGATGTATTGTAAATAGTTGTCAGTTGAAGTTCTCAGTCTGGCCCTCTGTTGGAGCGGGAAAATACTCTCTCCTGATTGGTTGTGGGATGATCAGCTTCCCTATAAAAGGAGCTGTGTCAGCCAGGGAGCAACAGTTGCCTCACAGGCAGTACTGAATAAAGAGCTGTTAGAAATCACTCTGGCCTCACCTCCGTTCTTCACCCAGAATATAACACATAAAATAATCAATTTAATTATTCTTGCCTTATCTTCCTTGCTATGCAAATAGTATGTATTTCTATTTGCATCTAGTAATCTTTATGAATGGTCACCATTTTATTAACAAAATTCATTGTAATCTTTCAAATTCTTTGACCTTACGGGAAAACCAAAACACAAAACACTGTTTTTCCCCCCACTCTTTTTTTTTTTTTTGAAATGCTAAACTTTCTTTAAACATTTTTTTTAAAATCAAAACTTTCTAATGCATCTTTTTCTTTGACTTCTTAACATACAGGCTTTAAAAGTCAATATTAAATTTAGATCCCTCCCTCCAAATTACCCTTATAGAATAATAACATTATAGGTTTCTCCCGAGAGCTAGGCCTTTAGACAGTCCTTACAAAGCCTGGGCATTTATGTTTTGGTTGAAAATTCTGTGTTGATTTGTTCAATAATACATCTGTTTATTTTTTTGGTTATCCATGATATTCTCAGAAGTCTTTTTCAACCCCAAGGTTAAAAAACATCAATACCCTTTCTATCCTACCTCCTCAAACTCTCTTTTTCAAAATTCACTTTTTTTTAAATATACAGTGATATATTTTTCCCCCATCAAAAATGTGTGGGAGTATGCTGACAGAAAAAAAAATAGCTTATGAATAATTGTTGGTATTTGATAATTCATCAACTATCCCTAGCTTGAATAAATGCAATCATAAAAGTCTCACCCAATGACAATAGTTCAATGAAATGTCATATCATTGCTCGAGTGCTGTATGTCCTTTGGGAAAACTGGAACGATGGAATGCTAGTTTAGTTGAAGCACATTCCTTTTTAATAGCCTACCTTCTTCTTTTTTCCACTCATATAATGAGAAAACTAATCAGACTTTATCTTTTTCCAAGCGTCTCAGTATTTTCCCAAGTGAATTAATATGATTGAATGTACAGATAAAATTAAGAATTCTGTACGTCGGTGTCTAATCAGCACTTACAATTTGTGCCATTATTTAAAGTGTATTTTTTTTTGGATGTCATCTATATAGAGTGATCCAAAGGTGTTAATGGGAAAGAAGGAGGGAGGGAATAGAGATCTTTTGAATGAATGAAATAATGTATAGATAGTCCTTGACTTATGACCAAATTGAGCCAAAATTTCCATTGCTAAGCAAGAGAGTTTTGCCCTATTTTACGGCCTTTCCTGCCACAGTTTTAAGTAAATTGCTGCTGTTGTTAAGTTAGTAACATCGTTGTTAAGTGAATCTGGCTTCTCCATTGACTTTGCTTGTCAGAAAATCACAAAAGAGATCATATGACACTGGGACACTGACACAAATACAGTTCAGTTGCCATGTGTCCAAATTTTGATCATTTGACCATAGGGATGCTGCAATAGTCATAAGTATGAAAAACAGTCATAAGTCACTATTTTTCAGTGCTATTGTAACTTTGAATAGTCACTAAATGAATGGTTGTAAGTCAAGGGCTACCTCTACAGCAGTTTTTAGAATGAATACAATTTATATTTAAACAAAGTACAGTATGTTTGAACTCTTTAAGATACGACATTGCATACTACCTGTCTAGCTAGCAAGTAGTATCTAATGCTTTTAACGATGAAACATACCACTTTAATATTATCTCTGAGTAGGGTTGCTTCCTATCTTTGAATGATCTATACTACCGGTCCCCAGCCCCAGGCTGTGACCTACTTCTGCAAGCGGTGGACTGGTGTGCATACACATGCGTGTGCAGTGCAACTTTCAGTCGAGCTGCATGTACACGCATGTGCACACTGGCCTGCTGCTCGGGCAAGTTGAGCTGTGTGCATGCACACATGCACCTGCGCACCAACTGCCAATTGCATGGTCCAGTTCTCCTCTCCCCCTCCGCCCCCGCAACAAGTCCATCAAGCCACCAAGGTTGGGGACCACTGAACTATACTAAAAATAATTAATTACATCCAAATTACCCCTTAACTCTTCTTGAACCTGGTTAATCTATAATCCTAATGGCTAGAGTGATGAAATGCCAACTTTTGTGTGTATGATTCCTTGTTATATGTAGAGTGATGGTTTCTATATTTTCACCTATAAATACAGAATGAATTTACAAATTAAAACAGTTTATGTCAGTGGTGGGTTTCAAATTTTTTTACTACCGGTTCTGTGGGCGTGGCTTGGTGGTCGTGGCAGGGGAAGGATACTGCAAAATCCCCATTTCCTCCCCATCAGATGGGACTTGGGAGGCAGAGAATAGATGGGGGCGGGGCCAGTCAGAATTTTAACTACTGGTTCTCCGAACTACTCAGAATTTCTGCTACCGGTTCTCCATAACTGGTCAGAACTTGCTGAAACCCACCTCTGGTTTATGTCAAACTCGTGTTGTCATGGCATTGTCACGTGATGTATCACGACTTCCCCCCTTCGCTAAACAGGGCATGGGCGTGGCCAGTGCATGATTCATCTGGCCCACGGGCTGCAAGTTTGACACCCAGGGTTTATGTGAAAAGTAAAAACATTAAAAGGCATTGGTGAGAATCAGTTTAACTAAGAATCCAATTCCCGATAACATCCCTGTGTTTACAGGAAATCACAAGCGGTATCTTTCTTCTCAGCAGTATCTATCCAGATACATGTGATTTCTAAACGTCAAGTTTGTAATAATATAGTCAATGTAACAAGGATTTCCTTTGTAAATTTGATTAGTTATTTTTTTTAAAAAATGGTTGAAATTAATGGTCATTTATATACATCGGGGATACAGAAAATTCCCTAGTTTATTAAAGTACCACATGAAGATGTTTTTTTCATGGGGATGTAATAATAATCATAACAAGAACAAGAGCTATAAAAGAGAAGGCCATCAAACATTCTGTTTTCAAACCACAGGCTGTATCTTTTGTTCTTCAGGAATTGCACTGGGTGTTGAGAAAAATCACTGTTTTCATTTGTTATTATTTTTACTGTTCAAAATGAACCTACTTTGTTCTTTAGGAATCACCCAGGCAAGGTGAATGGGGAGGCCTCTAGATTTTGGTTTTAGGTTACAATCTTTTATCCATTTATGAAGCCTGTATAAAATTGTTCAAGTGAGTTAGAAACCAGGCAGTGAAAGGACATAGAGGTGAAATGTTCATCTTTGTTGAGATGAAGAGACAACTTTATCTGGCTTGGTGAGTCCTTTCATATCATCTCAAAGGCTAGACTGACAGTTCTGCTGGATGAAATTCGAGAAGAAAGGCCGAATTGGTTTGGGGTCGGGCACCACTGAAGCGGATTCGACATAAAAACAAACAAATCAAAGCGTAACAACATAGACATTGTTAGAAACAGGAGTGGGGATATAATATATTTCAGGGCAGTTTAAAAGAAGCGTTGCCCCAATGAAGCCTCTCTAGAATGAAGTTCTACCAAGTAAACCCATCTAAGATTAAGGTTCCCCTTGTTTGAGAAAAAGAAAAGCGACAGCAGTTGTGCAGACAATTTTCACTCAAGCAGGCCACTAATGTGTTCAAGTCAAATCCAAATGCTCCACTTTAACCAGATCATTGATTTGTCTTTTAATGACCTTGTAATCCCTTGCATCGGAGTGGAGTTGGAGCAATTGAATGCCCTAGAAGACACAACACTCCGAATCCAGTCACTGGAGTAATTAGTCAAGTCTTAGGAAAGAAGGATAATCTGGACATCCTAAGAAACATGCCTGCTGCTTATTTCCCATATAGCTTTTACAAAATTGTGTTGTTCACCAGCTGAAATCACTTGAACTTAGAAACTTTACACAATGGATATGGTCTCTGTATGTATCACAATTAAGTCTCTCTGAGATCAGTGGATTTAGCTGTGGAATTATACCTTGAAACATGCCTTTTGATTTTGCTTTCTGTCATAGAAATAAATTAACTGTATTACATGAAGCTGCTGGCTTCATTAATAAAAAATAGAGTATCAAGCTTTGAAGGATCATAAAAATAATTTCTGAGATATTATTTATTGGCAGGGCTACCCAGTGTGTGGCAGTAACCCTTGCTGTGGTCCTAGTCATATCCTCTAATTTGACTTTTGTGAAAATTAATCAGATGCAGCCATGGAGCCATATTATAAGATGGACATAAGACTATTGGAATATATCATATATTATATGATATATACTGTAGTACCGGTATGTATTTACAGGTTTTCTAGTAGCATTTTGTTGGTGTTTTCTGTTTGCAGTTTCCACATAAATTAGGGTTTGCAGAAGGAGTATTTTATGGTTATTGCTGCATGAAATACTGAAATCAATGAGCCATGAAGCTTAATCCTCTGCAGGTTTCACTAGCAAGTAAGTCCCACTGAGTAAATTACACTAAGTAAAATAAACTTTCAATTCACTTTCAATTTCACAGAATTGCTACTTAATCTTTAGAAGATTATAAATTACTGTACTGTTTTAGATGAATATGCATCTTAAATTCAGGGCCTGTGAATAGTCAGTATTTTCAGAGTTCACATAATTAAATATCCATATTTGTTTATTTATTTATATTATTTATACAGCTGCTCACCTTACAATAATGACTCTGGGTGGTGTAGATAATTAGAACAGCACATAATCATCTGAAGTTCTAAACCATAATGCCCAAAGTCAAAGCAATAAATTCAACTCTTTAAAACAGCATTCCTAACAGAATTCACCCAATCCCCTGATCAAATGAACAGCCAGGGCTTCAGTATATTATAAAGGCTAACAAGGTAAGGGCTATATGCAGTGGTGGTATTCAGCCAGTATGGACTGGCTGAGGCAAACTGGTAGTGGAGATCGCGGGTGGGCCTGTCCACCTGCCCCGGCGCTATGCCGTCCTATTTAGCCACATTTTTGAGGCTGGGCACATGCCTAAGGATTGCTCTTCTAGAGATAGAATAGAATAGAATAACAGAGTTGGAAGGGACCTTGGAGGTCTTCTAGTCCAACCCACTGCCCAGGCAGGAAACCCTACACCACTTCAGACAAATGGTTATCCAATCTCTTCTTAAAAACTTCCAATGTTGGAGCATTCACAACTTCTGGAGGCAAGTTGTTCCACTGATTAATTGTTCTAACTGTCAGGAAATTTCTCCTTAGTTCTAAGTTGCTTCTCTCCTTGATTAGTTTCCACCCATTGCTTCTTGTCCTGCCCTCAGGTGCTTTGGAGAATAGTTTGACTCCCTCTTCTTTGTGGCAATCCCTGAGATATTGGAACACTGCTATCATGTCTCCCCTAGTCCTTCTTTTCATTAAGCTAGATATACCCAGTTTCTGCAACCGTTCTTCATATGTTTTAGCCTCCAGTCCCCTAATCATGTTTGTTGCTCTTCTCTGCACTCTTTCTAGAGTCTCAACATATCCTTTCTTTTTCTCTCCTTAAGAACAAAGTACATCCAGCGGTCTGGCACATCAGTAAATCTCTCTCCTCTTCTCAGCAAAAAAAATCACTAAATCAACATAAATTTCCATTTCAATACCTTTATTTTATTGAACAATATTATTCAATACTATTAAAACACAAAAAAGGGGGTTGAAAAGTGCCAGTTGCTGTTTCAAATAAAGCAAAATATAAACTTTAATGCCATTTACCATTTAATTACCTAAACATATCAAGAACCTGAGAAATTGAAAATACTTCCTGGGTAATTCCCTGTGAGGTTCCCTGTGAGGTTCCACAGTTCACCAAATTTCATTCTGTCTCTAGGCTGTGGGGGATTGAATGGGGAAGATTGAACTTTGGTGGTCATGGGCTTTAAATGAGTGGTCAATGGGCTTTAAAGCCCCCTCTCAAGGATTTCCCATCTTTGACTTTACCTGAGTTTTCTTTTTTTAAAAGCAAAACATGCCCTACAAAGCTTGAATTTGAAGGGACTTTGCTTGCTGTACCAGCAGGTGTCATCCTTTACCTCGGTACTGGGGAACAGCACATCTGAACATGAAAGAGTTTTGCGCAGCTCGATCTCTATCTTAAAAAGAAGGCAGGCAAACATTATTTTCTGTTATTCCTCTTAAAGCCAGCCTCCAAGATTCTGAACAACGATTTATATCGGCATAGAAAAGGGACAAGAACACAGCATATTTTTCTGTTAAATTAATACAGTACTTGCTGAACTAAGAATGGTCATCTTACAGAATCAAGGTGTGGCAGTCCCTGCCCTATGAAACACCTTTGTCCCTTAAATTCAGCAAGTCCCCACTCTCCTCACTTCTGAAAAAGCACTTAAGACTTAGGTAAAGGTTTCCCCTGTCCAGTTTCTGACTCTAGGGGCCAGTGCTTATCACTGTTTTTTTAGCTGAGAGACCCAGCCAGGGGTGAAATCCAGCAGGTTCTGACAGGTTCTGGAGAACCGCTAGTGGAAAATTTGAGTAGTTCAGAGAATTGGCAAATACCATCTCTGGCTGGCCCCAGAGTGGGGAGGAAATGGAGATTTTGCAGTATCCTTCCCCTGCCATGCCCACAAACCCACGCCCACAGAACCGGTAGTAAAAAAAATTCAAAATGCTTTCGAACTGCTAGGTAGAAGCTGAGGCAAGTAAGGATTGCTCATCCTGTCACCGGTGCTGAGGTCTTGAACTCTGGCTGTCAGCTTTGCAGCTGACAAGCTCAGCATTTTTAAACTTTGAGCCATCATGCCTCCTACTTAAGACTTTCCCCAAACTTCTGGTGTAAGGTGAGATGGAGGGGAGGATTTAGTGATGGACTGTGAAAGTTTAACTTTGGTGCCAGGTTTCATGCTTGTGCTTTTAATAGATATATGCAAATTACATAGCAATAGCAGTAGCATTTAAATTTATATACCATTCCATAGCATTTTACAGCCCCTTCTAAGTAGTTTACAATGTAGAAGCATTATTTGCATATTGCCCCCAGCAATCTGGGTCCTCATTTTACTGACCTTGGAAGGATGGGAGGTTGAGTCAACCTCGTGATCCGTCAGTATCAAACTCCAGGCTGTGGGCAGAGTTTGCCTGCAGTACTGCATTTTAACCACTGCATCACCAGGGCTCAGATACATTTATGCATGTACTATGTTGTTTTGTTTTTGATGTGGTTCTAACTATTGGTTGGGAGCTGCCTAGATTTTGATATAAGATGGACAGCTATATAAATGTTTTAAATAAATAAATAAAATAAATAAACTCTGTTTCAGAGAACCAATAGCTGCTATCAACAATTTATCACTAGTTTTGTAGTGAGAAGATATCAAAATGATAGCATTTTGATATCTCAGGATTGTTGAATATGTTCTGGGATAGGTTGGGAAGAAAACAAAACACATAGTATTTCAAACCCTGGAGATCATTTATGGAGATCAGTCTTAAACTCAGTGCAGGAAATAACAATTATAGGAATTTATAGTTTCCAGAAGCAATTGTGTGAATAATTGGACTATTTCTCCTGGATTGCTAAGGTCCTATAGTTCATAAAGTTTATAAAAGAGGTTTCAGCTACCACTTTTAGTTTACTGCCACTAAGTAGTCTATTTGACATGAGCTTAATCTTCATGTAATATTTGACACTAATCCAGTTTTTTCTTTTCTATTTTCTATGAAGTCTTCTAAGGCTTCGCTTTCAGATAATCAAATACAGTGGTTCAATCACTTATATGTTTTCTTGGCTCTCCCTTTTTCAGGGAGGCTGTTATTTGCATGCATGTGTTTAGAGAACATCCATCTATCATCTTTCTGTCTCTCTGCCTGTCAGACTCTTTTTCCTTAAACCAGATGGCTCAGTCCATACATGTTGAAATTGAACATTAACTGATTTTTTTTCAATGAGTATTTTATCTACAGCTGGTCTTTTCCTATTTGAGAACTTGACTGCTATCTGTCTTACCTCTCACTTTCTAATGAACCGAGTTCCTGAATATATGCTGCTATCATTCTATAATTCTTTTTATTAAAATGGCTTAGTATAGCCTTTTTAAAGTCTTTTAATCTCGCTGGCCTTTGTACGTTCCATAATTATTCTTGAGCATTTCCGCCGTAGCTGCATTTTCCTTGGAATTTTTCTGATCTTCTTTCCAATTTCCTATATTGTCATATTTATTCATGAATGAAGGCTAATATACGTGTCGCAGGATAATATTGCAGGATCCAATCTAGGTCGGTCACCAGGACCAGAGATTTAGTCTTCCGAGCTTTTGTATTCATGCTAGAGAGAAGTTTCTTGAAGATGGGCTCCAGCACAGTCTGAAAGCCCAGAAGACCAAACCTTTGGTCCTGGTGACTGAGCCAGATTGGATCATATTTATTCAATCTACTTGTTTTCTGTAATTCCTGATACTTTCATTTCTCCAACCTCTACATTTAAATCTCCTCTTTACATATGTTCTTGATATTGCATTGAAAGTTTCTTGCAGTTTGCCATCAAAGTCGTCAATGTCCTTTATCACTGTATGCGTAGTAGGTGCATTCACATGAATAACAATTATTTTAGGGGTATTCGTATTAGCCATGATAACATAAGCATAATGACATCATTCCACAAATGATAAGAAGTGTGTAATTTCTGTGATGACACAACACACATTATGTTCTTATCTTCTAGTCTCCTGAGAACACCTATGATGATAAGCCCTGAATATCTACTGAATACGACATTATCTATTTCCAGTCTACAACACAGTCCTTTCAACAGTTCCAAGAAGGCTCCACACACATTTGCACCACTCAGGTGACCCTGAGGTGACACAGATAAACCTCCAGGTGACCTTAACGACTTGCTAAAAGAATGCAAATGACCAGCTGTCTGCAAGGAGTATAAATCCTTCCATTCCCCACCATCCAGTCAGAGCTGAAGCTTCTTGGATGAGAAGCGAAATGTCTTCAAATAAAAACCAGAAAGTCCAGTTGCCTTTTGAAAAAGCACCTTTGGAACAACCATGACCTGGATGATTGAGAATCTCCATAGATATATTTAGTAATGACAATTTGAAGTATATTTGCAACTTCAGAATTTTATACGCCCTCAACAGTACAGTACCAGGGGTGTCAGAGTATATTCATGAATTGGAATAGAGGCATGGTAACAAGGTCAGCCAATGAATAGGCATAGCAACGAAGTCAGCCAATGGGAGCTGAAACAGAACTGAGTCTGTGCTGAGAATTGAAAGTGAAACTAGTCTCTCTACTGTATTCTGTGTATGTGAACTTGTCTGCTGCTCTGCTCTGCTGAAATGAAACTAACTGTTCTCTCCTGCCTTGTGTTCTGCCTGAAGAATCAACTATTGGTATTTTAAATTTATTTCATCTATTATTATGCATATAAAGAAGTTAATGAATCCATCTGAATCAGTTATCTGTGTGTGCTTCTGGAGTTGATTTTTGCAAGAAACTCTGATAGGCTGTGGGCCGGATGCGTCATGCACAGGCCATGCTCACCCGAGCTCTGTGAAGGGGAAAATGTCACGAAACGTCACATGACAGTAAGCTGACACTACAAGTTTGACACCCATGGTATATACCATGTAATTATCTGATGTTAAAGTAGCTTTTTTTCATCCACCTAAATTCACTAATTCCTAAAACACTCAATACACTGTTTCATTTCCATTTTGACCATTTCCAATTTTCATTAAGTAATTCTCTGTACATTCATATTCTAATGGTATCTGTCTTTGTAAAAAAAAAAAGGAGTTCCTCTTTTAATACTGACTCTATCAATCACAAGGCTTCTTTGCAAGTCTATCATTCCTTTCAGATCCACTTATGGAAACTCATTGTTTTTCCTATAGATCAATAACCATCTGGCATCCACACTTGTTCCAATGCTTCAATCATGTCCATTCAATTTTTTTGGGCAACTGTACAGAGGTAGTTTGTCATGACTTTTTATTTTTTATTCCTCTTCCAAGGTGACTTGGCTTCCATCATGTCTGCAGATTCCCCACTGTTCTTATGTTGTAGCTTGGCCCTTCTCATTTTGATTTTACTGGCAAGGGTGACTCTACAAAGAGTTACGATTTCTTTTTGCTTTGTTCACAGAGCCAATGAAGCTATTAAGTCTTCACACCTACCATATAAAGATGTAGGTCTTCAATTTTTCTTAAATTGGAATCATTTAATTCCAATTTAAATGGATGAAAAGCATGTTTTTGATATTTGCATGATTCCGTTTTAAAACTGCTACTCACCTTATGTATGTAGTACAGGCCTCTTCCTTTTGAAATACTCAATTGTTATCTTATTTGTTGTGTCCCAAGAAACACCTGTTCTTCAAAACATGCTATGTTGACATGTAATTGAATCCTTCAATTACATTAAAAGTGCATCAGATTGCCCAGTTTTCCAAACATATTAATCTATACTTTTAGAACTTTCTCTGGAGACTATCCATTGAAAAAAGCTTCAAAGATTCAGTAACTTGTAAGTAAGAGATTTTTGTGAGTGCCAACTCATCTGACTTTACAATGAATGGATTTCCAATACAATGCACATAATTTCTTTCCTTTATTTACTTTTAATTATTCTTTTATGTAAGTTTCACAAATTCTATGCTGGCTTTCTTATTGTAACAGATCTCCCACTCTCTATCTATTTAAAGTATAACTGGATATTAATTTATTCAGCTTTTATATTGCTCAATATGTTGTTTTATCAAGTTATTTCAATATTCTTGGTTTACCAGAAGTCTTTTTTACCCCTTACTCAGGAACTGGGGAATATAATAATAGCAATCAAGGCAGTTTATTCTGACAAATGTGAGTCAGAAGAAAGACTGCTATGGCTTAAAAATATTGAAAGTGACTGATAACATAATGTGAAAAGCAGAATAAATGCATACAAATGGAAGTTTTAGCTGTGCTGTCAAAGTGTGAACTAAATACAGTGTCAGAGACCTGCACTGAAAGCAGTGTGTACATATGCTTACAGTGGTAAATTACTAAATGCATCCCACTAAAGTGTTTGATGAATAAAATGATGTACATTGATTCTTTTTTCTTGGTACCAAATTTTGTCCTCCCTCCTTTCCTTTTTCCAAATGGACTTTAATTCAAAATGCCAAATGAAGTTATCTTGAAGCAAAAAAAGGAGGAGAGTTGAGAAGTGCTCCCTTTTAATAAAAAGCAACAAAATCAACAGATCTAAGGCCAAGACATCAAGTTTCACTGGGAATAAAATTGTATTACTAAAACTAGGTTTAAGTCAGAGCTAAAAGAAAACCTGGCTCCAATCTGAAAGTTGAAATTTGAATCTGGAAATATAGATTTCTACATCAAAATCTTTCAACTAAAATTCACTTAAGCTGAACAGGAATTACTTGAGGGACTGATCCGAAACCATGCCGTCTTTCATAACATCAGTGCTGATGGTTTCCCTTTTAAAGATTTATCTTTATCCCAAAGGGTGTGACTTTAGTTAAAAACCAGCTATAATTCATTTAAATACTACTGGGTTGGTTGGCAAATGTAATTAAAAATCTCAATCATTTCCCTCAAGGTAAACATCCATATCACAGGAACATTACAAAGGAATATGTTGAAAATTTGTTAATAGATCACAAATGGCCTTTTTACTCCTAGATATAAATTTAGCATCAGTTATCTCTACCAACCCATATTAAGAAGAAGAAAGGTTGCATATTAGCCGCCTGTCGTTTTGTACATAGGTGACTGGAGGTGTGACAGTCTCTCCTATGTCAAAATAGAGATGGATGACTTTGAAACTATTTTGCTTACTTATCTAACATTAGCTGTTTATAATGCAGTTATAATTACCACCACTGCACTGTACCACTAGCTGTGGAGTAGCTAATTAGCATGCATAGGGCTCTGCTCTGCTCTCAACTTGACTTGCAAAATTCCAGGAAATGTAACTATTGGTTCTCACAAGCCACTCCACCTGTTCCAGCACAATATTGGTTACAGGGGTGAAATCCAGCAGGTTCTGACAGGTTCTGGAGAACCGGTAGTGGAAATTTTGAGCAGTTTGGAGAACCGGTAGCAGAAATTTTGAGTAGTTCGGAGAACTGGCTGGCCCCAGAGTGGGGTGGGAATGGAGATTTTACAATATCCTTCCTCTGCCATGCCCACCAAGCCATGCCCACAGAACCGGTAGTAAAACAAATTGGATTTCACCACTGATTGGTTGGCATCCTTTTGGTCCATTTCACTTTCTTCTGACATGTTAACATACTTTTAAGAAGGGACTTGCCTACAATTTTGGAAATAACACTCCAAATTTACCACACTTACGAGAAAGGGACAAAACAACATTTATTTATCTGAAGCACTTATTTCTTAGTGTTTTGTGACTACAAGAACCCTGGTGAGATTACCTATTTTGGTTTCTTTTAAATAAAAAAAAATATGTTTGCTATGCATAAGCACAGAGTATCCAAGGATGGCATATTTCTATTAATAAGACCTATTCAGTTGGAGAAACTATGTTAAATCCTTCTGTCTTCAAGGACAATAGTTAAGGAAAAACTGTCTGGTTCCATGGTGACAATTACTCCCTTGGTAAAAATCAGTCTTCTAAATATCAATTCAAATTAAATGCAGCATCCCCTTCTCTTCCCCTCCCCCTTCCCTTTTTTGACTTTTAAGAATAACCAAAACAAAAACAAAAAAAATCTCCACTTTAGAAATTACTATACTCCATCTGTCTTTCTCTTGCTATCTTTCTGCAAAGTACTGTACTTCTTTTGTAGCGATTCTTAAGAATCAATTTTTCTGACTCGCAAGCAGAAAGAATGAAGAATTCTGAAGAGCGCTGCGAAAAAGAAAGCTTCAAAGACGAGTCCCTAAAACTCACAATATCCTCAGTGAAATATAGACATTCAGCATCAGCGTGCACATTTCAGAGGAAATTTAAATAAAAGCCTGTTATGAGACATTTGAAAAAAAGGCATTATCCCAAAAAAGGTTATTTCCCTCTCCTATTCCAAAATGTAGCAGTTGTGAGGTTGTACAAAACATGGTTCAGGAACCAATGTTAGCAAAAGAGCTGGCATTCATAACTACACATTATGAGTTTGGAACCCCCTCATATGAATTTTGCCTGTGTTATGAACTTACCAACTGGTTTGGACTAAACTGGTTTCTCTCTACTTCCCATATATCTGTATTGGAGTGAGAATAATACTACCCTATCTTGCACAATTGATAAAGCTCTTTGCGGTGTAGAGATTAAGACCCTCAACTACCATAACTTCAGGATAATCATTTTCTCACAATCCAAGCTACCATATATGATTGCTATGGAGGACAAAAAAAAAAAAAAAAAGGGAGAAAATGCTATGTATGAGCACCCTAAGATCCTGAAAGAAGATAGATAGATAGATAGATAGATAGATAGATAGATAGATAGATAGATAGATAGATAGATAAATAGACAGACAGACAGATGATAGCTAGAGGATGGATGGATGGATTGATGGATAAACTGATAGATAGATTGATAGATAAATTGATAGATTGATAAACAGATACCGTGTTTCCCCGAAAATAAGACCCTGTCTTATATTTTTTGAACCCTGAAATAAGTGCTTGGCCTTATTGCCATGCGCTCAAAAGCCTGATTGGGCTTATTATCTTATGTCTTATTGTCTTATTTCGGGGAAACAGGATAGATAGATAGATAGATAGATAGATAGATAGATAGATAGATAGATAGATAGATGTACATAATTTTTCAGACTCGTGAAATGCAGGTAGTCCTTGAAAAGTACATTATGCATATATTTAATAATATATTTAATATATTATTATCACATGTAATAATATTATTATATATTATTATCACATGTCTCAGCAGATGTCTACATCTAATCAACTTGGTTATCTCAGAAATAATTGTCTACTACTTAGGTGGAGAGCCACCAAACTCCTAAGGCTGAAGACTAGTTTGGTATATACAGTAAATAACTAGAAATGCAAATGGTTAAGCATTTGTATATTGTTACAAAGAAAAATGCAAGTCTATGAATTCATCAGGTGAAGCTTTATTTCACATTGTTTTACTGTACAGGTAGTCCTCAACTTAAAATCACAATTAAGCCCAAAAGTTCTCTTGTGAAGTGAGACAGTTGTTAAGTACGTTTTGTCCCATTTTAAGACCTCTCTTGCCACCATTGTTAAACAAATCATTGCAGCTGTTAAGTTAGTGACATGGCTGTTTGGTGAATCCTCTTTGATTCTGCTTGTTGGATGGTCGCAAAAGGTGATCATACGGGCCCGGCATACTGCAACCGTCATAAATATGAGTCAGTTGCCCAGCATCTGAATTTTGATCACATGACCATGGGGAAGCTGCAATGGTCATAAGTGTGACAAACAGTCATAAGTCACTTTTTTCAGTGTCTTTGTAACTTTCGACAGTCACTAAACAAACTGTTGTAAGTCAAGGACTACTTTTTCTAAGACTATGTCCAGTTATCAATGTCGATGCTGTTTTTACATGTGAAATATAGGTGTCTATATACTTTTAGCCAGGGGTGAAATGCTACCAGTTCGCACCAGTTCAGGCGAATCGGTAGTGGCGGTGGTGGATGGTTCGGCGAACTAGTAGCGGTGGCAGGGTGAGGCTCCGCCCACCCGCCTGGACGTTGTTACTTCCTGTAACATTCGCAGAGGGTCTAAAATTGCACATGACGTGCGTGTGGCGCGCACACTTCTGAACTGGTAGGGAAGGTAAGTAGATTTCACCCCTGCTCTTAACAAGAAATACATGCTTTCAGTGCATGAGGGAAATTAAGCAAAGCACTTTTGAACCTTTCCCATAATATTTTAGGATTTCTAAAACCTTCTCAGGGCCCCCAAATAGTCTATTTACCTTTTCCACACCGCTCTTCAATTTACTGGGGGCTTGCAAGAATATATTAATAGCAGTTTTATGATTCTCAGAAGTCTGATATTTGTACACGGCAAATAATAAATAACAGAAGAAACAGAATTCCATTCTCTTCCAGGTTATTAACAGACATATAAAATTATGTATTTAGTGGGGTGCTTTTCCAAAAGTTGCTGAAAATAGAACTGCATCATTACTTCTCTTTCCTACTTTTATCCACTCACTTGAATCCCAACCTTAAACCACTGTTCTTTGAATGATGTCTCTGGTAAAGTGGAAGAATTCTCGTTCATCAAAAAGCTGGCCAATTAAGAGATAAATAAGAGCTATGGTAACCTTTTAAAGTTTTCTCCATGGGCACTGAAAAGCAGAGAAGAAACAAACAGGATGCAAATTGTTATGTATTGACTGTACATAGTTGTGTTAAGCCCTGCTAAAGTGAAACTAACCTTTAGAGGACCCTAACTGTTAATTCCAACTGTTTTGGAGGGAAACCTGATACATTCATATTTGGGCGGGCTTTTTCAAATACTATGATTGGTTAAGGCCCTGTGGGCCTAGAGTACAAATTACAGGCAATTGCCTGCTGTTACTCAGTTCCAGTTTTAAGTCAATAAATGCTGTTGTAGCTACGCTTGTCTGCTTCTTGCCTACTGAAGCCCACTACACAATACAAATATTTCCTTATTTTTTCAAAATTGGGCGGCATATAAGTATGATAAAAATACATAAATAAATAAATAAATTCGTTGTGTGTCCAATCACACTTGGCCAATAAAAAATTCTATTCTATTGTATTCTATTGTATTCTATTGTATTGTATTGTATTGTATTGTATTCTACTCTACTCTACTCTACTCTACTCTACTCTACTCTACTCTACTCTACTCTACTCTACTCTACTCTACTCTACTCTACTCTACTCTACTCTACTCTACTCTATTCTGCCATATAAAGGTGCATTTCTTCTATGCCAGCTGTAGGTTAGCTTCTTCCACTGGATCTGACAGCAGCCACATTTGATCAGATCATCCATGCAGCATTTGCAATTTTTTTCTTTAAGATATTCTGTTCTCAGAAATAATATTTCCAATATTTGAGGGGCTGCCACAGAGAGGAAGGGGTCAAGCTATTTTCCAAGGCACCTGAAAGGCCAGACAAGGAATAATGGATGGAAACTGACCAAGGAGAGATTCGACCTAGAAAAAAAAAGAGAAATTTTCTGACGATGAGAGCAAATCAACCAATGGAACAGAAGTTGCCTTCAGGAGTTGTGGGAGCTTCATCCCTGGAAGCTTTCAAGAAGAGACTGGATTGCCATCCGATCAGAAATGGTGTAGCTTGGGGAGGGGGTTGGACTAGATGACCTACAAGGTCCCTTCCAACTCTGGTAATCTGTTTATCTAATAGTTTCCTAGCATCCATCTCCCCAGACATTTGCCTCACTCTGTATGAACAAAGACCAATTTGTCTTTGGTGCATATGCTCCAAGAATCATAAGATACAACACTTAGTGATAGTCATAGGATACTAATAAGCAATCAAATCATACTAGGAAACAATAAATACAACATAAGTTGTAAAGATACAAGCAACATGGATATAGCCATAAATGGGAAGAGGTAGGTACTAGTAAGGATGAGAAGAAGAATAGTAATACAGTCTTAGTAGTTAATTTGACAATGTTGAGGGAATTATTTCTTCAGCAGAGTGATGGTGTTTGGGAAAAAACTGTTCTGGTGTCTAGTTGTTCTGGTGTGCAGTGGCCTATAGTGTCGTTTTGAGGGTAGAAGTTGAAACAATTTATGTCCAGGATGTGAGGGGTCTGTAAATATTTTCACTGCCCTTTTTTTGACTCCTGCAGTATACAGGTCCTCAATGGAAGGCAGGTTGGTAGCCATTGTTTTTTCTGCAGTTCTAATTATCCTCTGAAGTCTGTGTCTGTCTTGTTGGGTTGCAGAACCAAACCAGACAGTTATAGAGGTGCAGATGACAGACTCAATAATTCCTCTGTAGAACTGGATCAGCAGCTCTTTGGGCAATTTGAGCTTCTTGAGTTGGCGCAGAAAGAACATTCTTTGTTTTCCCTATGTTTCACTCCCCACACTCCCTCACAAACCAATTAGAAGATGACTTTTGATCCTTTTCACTTTTGCTGGTATCAGTATGCCAAGTCCAAGCAAATAGCTATAAAAGATACAGGTAGTCCTTGACCTATGACCACAATTGAGCCCAACTTTTCTGCTGTTAAGTGAGACATTTGTTAAGTGAGTTCTGCTCCATTTTAAGAATTTTCTTGCCACAGCCGTTAAGTTGTTAAGATGGTAACCCAGTTGTTCAGTGAATCTGGATTCCCCATTGGTTTTGCTTGTCAAAAGGCTGGAAAAGGTGATCACATGACCTTGGGGCGCAGCAACAGTCATAAATATGAACCCATTGCCGAGTGTCTGAATTTTGATCACATGATCATGGGGATGCTACAAAGGTCATAAGTGTGAAAAACGGTCATAAGTTAATTTTTTCAGTGCCGTTGTAACTTTGAACAGTCACTCAATGAACTGCTGTAAGTTGAGGACTACCTGTAATCAGTTCTGCTTCCAGATAACCAGTCAGGAGAATTCAGAAAGTGGGACTTAGATGCTTGGGTACCCAACATTTCTTTGCTTCCACTCTGTGCAATTGTGGTTAAAAAAAAAAATTGCTAGTGCACTTCTCTTCCCATTTTTGTTAGATGTTATAGGCATCTGCCTGGCCATTTACAAAATCTGTCTGTTTGTTGTGGTATTGGAAGGATACCATGGCAGCATATCCCTGCAGCTGCTGACAAGAAGATTGGATTCATTAATAAGGTTGTCTGTATTCTCTCCTGGTGTAGTTAATTTTCGGGATTTGACAAGCAAGAACTTCAGGAACTTGAAGTTGAAAAGTTGGAAAGCACAGCAAATCAACAGCGAGAAGAAATAGAAGGACAATGGATTTCCCAGAAGCAAACAATAAAATAAAAATCCTTAGGTATGATAGGAATACTTACTATAGGTAAAGGCTCCTCATACATATGTGCTAGTTGTTCCTGACTCTAGGGAACAATGCTCATCTCTGTTTCAAAGGCGAAGAACCAGCGTTGTCTGAGGCATGACCAAACGCCAAAGGCATGACCAAATGCCAAAGGCACATGGAACGCTATTACCTTCCCACCAAAGATGGTCCCTATTTTTCTACTTGCATTTTTTACGTGCTTTCAAACTGCTAGGTTGGCAGAAGCTGGGACAAGTAACGGGAGCGGCACTAGGGATTCGAACCGCTGAACTGCTGACCTTTCGATCAACAAGCTCAGTGTGTTAGCTACTGAGCCACCGCGTCCCCCACTTACTGTAAGAGGTTGCAAAAATCTGCATGATTTTTTTTTTTGCAGCTCAGATTTGGTATGCCAACATTTTGTTCTGGTTTCAGATTAAATCGGAAAAACTTCAATTCAGCCTTCAATCGTATCAGTGTCCTGGGGATGGGCAGGTTTAAAGCTAAACAGGGAACAGCACAAAAAGTCTGCAGGTTTCGTTTCGCTTGCAAATCCAGCTCTTTTCTATATATATATATGGAATGTTAAGTGTTGGACATCATCTGATGCTATACCAAAAGCAGTAACATGAATCTTACATGATTCTTACAACTAATTGCAACTCACAGATATGGCGGCAGTCCATGGCTGACAATATAAATACAGTGTTCAGATTCTTCAGATGAACTGTCATTACGTTTGCTGTATTCTGCTTAATGGATCATGAGTTCTTTAGGATTAATATAAGCAGATGTTTCATTCTCCATTGTTTTGCTGATGAAGACGTAACTCTTCCTTTCCTTAAGTGTAAAATAAATGAATTTACTCTATTTACTGCCTCAGAATTCACATCCAACGGGTGGCCTCTGGCTTTAAAATGTAGGTACCCTTATATATAAAATACATGGGGGGGTGAGTTGGGGATGTGATCTAGCGAAATGAGACAGAAGAGGAAGATTGCTACTTAGATTCTGCCAACTCTTTTGTACTGAGCAAAGTGAAATAAAGGTTGGATGTAATGGTCTCTGCAAGAGACAGAAAAGAAATTGAGAACAAAATGACATTCGGTCCCAATCAGGCTGATGGAACCACATGAGATAACTGCTGATGGATATCTATACCTTCTAATATCCCTTTCAAGTCCTGCAACCTATCTCCAAATCCTTCTATGATAGTTATGATGGTAGTGGTGGGTTGAAAGAATGAGTGAAGAATGCTATCTGTGCATGTCCGATGAATGAGGGTTATCCCAGTTGCCTACCTAAAGTAAGAGGCACCTATATCAAGTCATAGCCATATAGGAAGGTGATCAAGGAGGATGACTATAAAAGGGCAGGGGTGGGATTCAGCCGGTTTGGATCGGTTCGGGTGAACCGGTAGCTCCGACGATCAGCTGGGCCCATCCACCCACCCCTATGCTACACCAACCTATATTTCCTTTGTTTGAAGCCCAGCTGATAGGCACGGTAGAGCAGAGTGCCGTGCCTCAGCTGTTTTACTCACCGGGGCTGCAGTAGAAGGGAAGTTTTAGAGCTGTTTTCAAACACCCTGCGCGCAGGCAGAGCGAACCGGTTGTTACACTGGTTGAAACCCACCATTGTAAAAAGGCATGATTTCATACTCTCTTGGTAAACCACCTTTGTATTTTAGTATGAAAACTACTTTTTCTTCCTCTTCTGCCATATCTGTCATCAGATGTAGGCGATCCTATTTTTTATCGATTTTTATCGAAAAAGTGCTGTTAGATTCAAAATCCCTTAGATTTTGAAGCTATGATGTTTTTCTTCTTCTGCCTGGATCTTGTTTGCATTCAATATTTCCCTGGAGGATTAAGTGAAGTATGGCGTATGTTTCTGGGTGTCGTATCACATGTCCAAAATATTCTAACTTTCTAAGAAAACTACATGGATAGATAATATAAAGCAATTGATTACATGGTAATCAATAATGGGCCTCTCATGTCAGATGGCATTTAACATACTATTAAAGAAAACCTAAGAATTTTTTTTGGAATACTAATGGTGTTCATGATGCAGCTAGATTAGAGACTTCCAAATGTTAATTGCTGATGTCCTTTGGCAGGAAAGGAAACTTGCAGACAGAAGATCTTACTATTTATGACATAAAAATAAAAGATGGTTCAGTGTTATTTTCATATACGAAGAACTAAAAAAGTACTCAAGACACAATATAATAATGATGAAATAATATAAATTATACTTTGTGAATAGCCCCATAATATGATAGTTATCCGAAAAAATTGATGACTTTATAGCCAAGTTCAATCTGACCAACGCAAGCAAGATATGTTGCTTGTAGTTGGAGACTGAAATGTCAAAGTTGTAAATAATAAGGCAGACTGTATGATAAAAGGAAAGAGAAAGTAAGGAGGACACTCATTTATCAATTTGTCAATCCAATGATTCTTTCCATTGCTAAACACAGTCTTCAAATAGCCTTTCCTAAAAACTTTCCAAAGTTTACATGGCTGCCACAAACACCTATTAATTTCTTTTTAATATTAATGACTTTCTCAATTATACAGCATTCATCATAATAATTTCTCTTGTTCCTCGCCCTATTGTAAAATCAGTTTAAACACCTGGCACTTCACTTTCCGGGAAGGGCTCTAATCTGCACTGGACGATCCTAAATATTATTTTTCTAGACATCTTTAATAGTGCTCAAAGGATTTAGGAAAACAAGAATTTCACAATATCCCATTGTCCTCATGTGAATCCTATACACAGGATAGGAAGCCCCATCTGGCTGGATCATAGCAAAACACACTAGCTCCACATATTGTTGCATTGTTCTGCCCCACGGACCCAAAAGAATGCAGCACACACAAAATCTATACAAAGTTTATTTTACTCAAATAATTCACTCTTTTTCAAACAAAGGCTGTTAATAAACTTTCTTAACAGCCTACAAGAATTCTAAAATAAGGTAATCACAATCTTACTAGGGTTGGCAGAAAGCCCAGAAGCAATTTTGCAGAGAATCCAGACGCAAAGGAGAGTGAACTAAAGTTGTTCCCTACAGCTTGCTGCAATCGGCGTTCCTCCTTAAATAGGCTAAGGGAGTGCCAATTAGCCCCAAGCCTTACTCTCGAGGAGACCTCCCCCTGAGGAGCCACTCCTTCTTTTTGTCCTCTTCACTTAAAGGAGCTTCTTGAGGTTCTGAAGGCCCTGGCTGAATCCCTGCCTCTGGCACCACATCTTCTCCAGCCTCCTCATTGTCTGACTCGAGTGCCAGCTGCACAGGCTGCTGGTGCAGCACCACACCAGCCTCCTCATTGTCGGAATCAGCTACAATCTGCACGGGCCGCTGACAGGCCACAACATGCATATTGTACTCTGTCTTTATTTATTTAGCTGAATATATATCAAGAGAAGCTAGGATGTGGTTTTGATACTGGAAAAAGAAACTTCAATAGCCTGTACTACGCGATGACATTATTTTGATAATTAAAAAATGCAAATGATCAAACTCTAGTAAGAAAAATCAACGAGCACAAAAATGGCTGCCATTTTAAGCATTGAACTACACCATTCTACATATTTATTTTCTAAGAATAGTGTCTAAGTTTCATGGGGTGTCCAGAAGCATTATTAGAAGTAAAGATTAAGACAAAGTCTGGCGCTTTGCTTTGCAACAAGCTAGCTGTATGCTAATTTGTAAAACCAAAAGTATCTTAACATAAAATCAAGAGGTGGACCGTGGAATTTGATAGGCACTAAGAGAGCTGTCTGCCGACAGGTTTTGGTCATGGACATATATGGTCCTTTGTAAAATTGGGTGTGATGTTGTGATATGTCACTGGGATATTTTGCTTTAAGCAAGTGAGACTCAGGATTATTAGGATGTGGTTTCTTTTCCAACTTTGTTGACATTTCATACTTTTAATTCCAGTAATATGGAAGACGGAAACTACTGGTAGTAATACTATGTATGTGTATGTATATGTGTAAATCAATCAATCAATCTATCTATCTATCTATCTATCTATCTATCTATCTATCTATCTATCTATCTATCTATCTATCCTCTTAATGTCTCCATCTCTTTCTTTCTCTCTGCTTCTTTTATTATACATTTTCTTTTATTATACATCACATTTCCATTTCTGTATCAAGTCTCTTTTAAGTATACATAGTATTATACACCCTGATTGTAACCATTGTTCTCATAATTATACAATGTAGTCTCTTTTAAATATACATAATCTTGTACGTCCTAGTTATAACTGTTATTCTCATAGTTATACCATAACACTCTATAAGTGTCATTCTATACATTTTATAGTAGAGTACAGTCCAATGGTAAATATTACTTATAGTAAATATGCATCTATCTATCTATCTATCTATCTATCTATCTATCTATCTATCTATCTATCTATCTATCTATCTGTATTTATTTCTATTTTGTTAATCTTCTTTTGTTATTAAGTTACTAATCTCTGCACCATTATCTAACCATTTGTACAATAAGTCCCAGGTTAAGTAATACTCTGATTCCTCTTTATCCTTAATTTCCATTGTTAACCTGTCCATTTTGGTGCATTCTAATATTTTTTTTATTACCTTTTCCTCTATCGGTATACTTTCATTTTTCCAATTTTGTGCATAAGTGATTCTCGCTGCTGTTATTACATGTAACATTAAGTATATAATTCTTTTGTTGTATTTCCCCAGTAGTATACCTACTAAGAACAGTTCTGGTTTTAGATCTTTTTGTTGTGCTGTCATCTCTTCTAACTATCTTTTTATCTTTGACCAATATTTTTTTTTTGCCATTGGACAGGTCCACCATATATGGTAATAGGATCCCGGTACCTGTTTACATTTCCAGCACTCTGGTGACAGATTTTGGAACATTTTTGCCTTTCTTGCTGGTGGCAAGTGTCATCTATAGAACATTTTGTACAGGTTTTCTTTGTATGCTGTTGACATGGTTAGGGTCTCTCTCTCTCTCTCTTCTATGCCTTAATCACATATAAACAACAGCATACAGTTGGATTTAATTTTAATAAGAGTATGTGTGACAGCTGGATCATAATTTTTACCTATTGTTTGCTTTTAGAAACATATGGTTGAAAATTATACCCATATTTCCAAACCAGATTTGTTGGGGTTATAGCTTTCCAAATTTTAAAAGTTTGGCTTTAGTGGCTAGAAATATTGGAACTTGTAGTCTAACAACACTCGGAGAATACGTGGTAGAGAGAGGCTTTGGCATATAGCTAGTCAATTATGAGGGAGAGAAATCTGTGAGTAAGAAAAGGAGGCATGTCCATTAAAGAAAGGAGGAGTAAGAGTCGGAAAGAATAATGTGCTCGCTCAGGTGGGCAATATGTATATTTGGTGTTGGCTACTAAGCTAGCTGTGTATCATGATCCTGAAGAAATACAAGAAGCAAGTATGTACAGATACTCAGAATGTGCTTCCGCGTTATTCATTAAACTGTGCACAGAGGCAGAAGATGCAAAGGAGTCCCTTTAGAGGAAAGTTAATGGCAAACACCAGCTCAGTGAATTATTCTGATCTCTTTAAGACTTTCCAAATGAGTCACAAAATCCTTCCGGCAGTTCTCTTCTCTTCCCCCATTGAACAGTTAGGCTAATTTGTATTAGGCTTAATGTGTTTCTTACCCTGAAATGCCAACGGTTTGTAAAATCCACCTCAAAATTTGTCCAAGCAAAGTATTTCCCTGGTGTAATTTGTTTTATTAATGATTACCTCCAGTTTCACATCTCTTTCTATTATCTTAATGGAATTTACAAATGGCCTAATGAAGTTTAAGTAATCTTCAAACAAAAAATGCTGCAGTTCCCCCTTGGAGAAGAAAGTAAACCATAACCTCTCTAGCTGGGATAGTATATGAACATAAAGACATCTCCAAATTAAATTAAGATAATGATGCTGGGTAAAATGGCATTTTAGCTCCAGAGTTATCTGATCCTATTAAAATTAAGACTGCAATCCCATACTTAGTCACCCAATTTTATTTCTGCCAAGTGCTGTAAGTAGAGTATGCAAACAATAAAAAATTTAAAGCCCAACAGAAGGCAAACTAATGCTTTTCAGTAGTTATGAATTAAAAATGTGTGAGTAACATTGTGGGAAGAAAATATTTCATTGTCCTATTGCCTATTCCATTAAATACATTTTTGCACATTACAATTTGCTAATTTCTTTTTTTGGAATTTGCCATATGTGGTAAGAGCTGTGGTGGTGCAGAATGCAGTATTTCAAGTTAACTCTGCCCACAGCCAGGTGTTCGATCCTGACCGGCTCAAAGTCAGCCTTCCATCCTTCTTGGTAAAACGAGGACCCAGATCGTTGAGGGCAACATGCTGATATTGTAAACTGCTCAGAGAATGCGGTAAAGCACCATAGGATGATATATAAGTTTAAGTGCTATTGCTATATGTGTTGTCAGAAACAGGAAATGTTTGATCCAAGGACATTGTGGGAAAAATGCTTTTATTTAACCTTCTCGTGTCTCCTAGGAGGCTCTATGAAACTGTAGTAACTTAACAAAATGTGACATGACATAACGAGACACGACATGACATGACATGACATAAAATATGTTGCTGTGAAATTTCAGGGGCCCATCACTGTTCTAGCTCCACATTCCACTCTGTCTACTTCCTTCAATTTGGTTTTCTTTCTTTTTGAACATCCTCATCCAGATTTTGTCTTACCTTGACCCTTTTTGAATTCATCAGTCATTTAACTTTCAGCTTTTGGATTTAACCTCCACCCACCTCAGAAAGAAAGATCCCTTTCTTAGTCTAAGCTTTCTCCACAATACAAGATCCAGGGGTGGGCTGCTCGGGGTTCGGAGGGATTTGGGAGAACCTCTAGCTAAGATTCTGTGCAGTTCGGAGAACCCCCAAATCCCATTCCTGGCTGGCCCCGCCCACCCTGCCCCTCCCAGGAGTTGTCATGTGGCCCATTTTGGATGCAGGCAAGTGCAGGGCGTGCATGGAGATTCAAAGAGGGCAAAAACCGGGCCCACCAGAAGTTCGGGAAGGCTGGAATCGGACCCATCTCTGGCCTCCAGAGGGCCTCTGGAGCCTGGGGAGACTGTTTTCACCCTTCCGGAGGCTTGAGGAAAGCCTCTGGAGCCTGGGGAGGGCAAAAACACCCCCCTGCCATGGTGCAGGAGGCCAACTAGGCCATGCCCACCATGGCCACGCCCACCCAGCAATTGGGCAGAGATCCCCTTGCTAAAATTTTTGAAGCCCACCCGTGAAGATCCTATGTCATGGTCACATAGGATTTCCTAATATTACAGGGTGGCAGGCTCCCAGTATTCCCCTGTATTTCATATCAAAGAAAGCACGCCTTTCCTCCTCTTATCTTAAGAAAGAGGTGAAGGCATGACTCACTGATGCATTTTAAACAGATCTCCTTCACACGGAAGAATTTGAAGTATTGGAGTGAATGTTTGCTAATTCCACTGAGGAAAAAAAAAATTGCTGCTTCTTAGAATTCAGAGGCAGCGATTCAGCTTCCTCATCAGAGAGGCAAAGGAGGATTTGAAAAACCCACATGAGAGCAGTCATGGAAAACTGTGCCAAGGGAGCTATGAAAACCCTCTCTCACAAGAATGCTTCCCATTGATGCATCTGCTTGCTAAAAACAGCTTTCCACTTTAAAATCAGCAACATTCCTACTGGCCCTTTCTGCAACTATGGCCCCCTGGTCTCTTAAGGCTCAGTTTTCAATACTGATCATCTAATTATTTTCTCATTATGCTAATAACTCTCATCTTTAGTCTCTTCTAGCTCTAGAGTTCTCTCAAACATCTGCTCATCTAGGGATTCATCCCAATATTAAGTAAGCCACTACACTAATGTACCTGGATACAAATCCAATTTTTTAAAAGATGAAAATCAACATCCTACATCAATTTCCAAATGTATAGAAAGAATACATGTGCATTTTATGAATAGTGCATTCATGGCTAAATTATAGGAAAAATATGAATGGTGAACGGAAATCCATGATGCATGCGCTTTGACTATAAAAATGTTATATGCTTCGAAGATGCTACTTATCCCTATATTTGCACAGTAATATATACCATATGTAAATATTCCACTGGAATTCTCTTTAATTTTTCACCCTCTAGGATCTGTCAATATTTGTGCATTTGGCTAGAGCAGGGGTGTCAAACTCGTGGCGTCATGTTGTCATCACGTGAAGTATCATGACTTTCCCCCCCCTTTTTTTAAAAATTTGATTTATATGCCGCCCTTCTCCGAAGACTCAGGGCGGCTTACAATGTGCTCAGCAATAGCCTTCATCCTTTTGTATATTTATACAAAGTCAGCTTATTGCCCCCACAAACTGGGTCCTCATTTCACCTACCTTAGAAAGGATGGAAGACTGAGTCAACCTTGAGCCTTGGCGAGATTCGAACCCTGCAGTAATTGCAGGCAGCTGGTCTTAATAAGCTTAATAACAGGGTGCCTTAAACCCCTGTACTACCAAGGCTCTTTTGCTAAACTGGGGGCGGGCATGGCCAGCACTTGATGCATCTGGCCCACGGGCCATGAGTTTCACGTCCCTGGGCTAGAGTATTTGCCACTAAAAAACTAATTTTTAGATCAGATAAAATTGTGCATATGTATAACCTGAATTATAATAAGAAAACTCTAGTATAGGTCACTGCATTTTTCTTCAAAAAATACAGTTCAGCTGAACATGAAGAACAAAGCACCAAACTAGATAATATAGGGAAAATACACACACACACACACACACACACACACACACACACCATATAATTGTCAACCCTGAAGTGAACACGGCTGAGGCCATCTTTGAGGCTTCGGGGTTGCCACACAACAGAGGGAGAGGGAAAATAGTTAGATGGGGTTTTTTAGCCAAAACAATAAAGCTTTCCTGTGGGAACCAAGGACATTCTCACAAGTGGCTGGCCAGAGGAAGAGTGAAGTAACCAAGCAACCGGCCAGTTCCTGGATTGGACAGTGTGACCAGTGACTTGGGGGGAAAAGAGAAACTTTTAATTAGGTGAAAGCCGTGGGAACTTTTAGAGTCGGCTTTCACCAGTCGTGCTAATACGATGTATAAATTAAAACTGTTATTTGAGGAATTTGCCTGCCTTGGAATTCTACTTTCTATGGGTGTATTACTTGGTATGCTGACAATAATAATTTAATATAATAACTAATAATATAATATAATAATTAATATAATATAATATAATATAATATAATATAATATAATATAATATAATATAATATAATATAATATAATATAATATAATATAATATAATATAATATAATATAATATAATAATATAATATAATATAAAGTCAGGGTTCCAAGCAACACCCACAACTCCAAGGCAATAGATTTCTCAATGTTCCACTTTATTAGAGATGTCATGCTGGCACATCTGGGAAAACCCAAATCTGAAAACTTCCAGGTTTTTCCCACCCAGTTGAACATTCACAACCCTGCTCCACACCCACAAGTTCATCACATGGTCCAATCCATCCTTCAAGCTCAACTGGAAACAACCCCCAGTCACTCCCATCCAGGTGCAGGCAAATGTCCTTGACTCCCAGAACCAAGAATGTTGTTATAGCTATCTTTCCACCGCTCCAACAAAAAAACCCAATTTCCCAGGCTAAAATATGTGGCAGTCAGGAAGCTAAAAGAGAGGGGGGAAAATGGCTTCCAAAACTGACAATAATATAATAAATATTTATTTATTTATTGGTTCGATTAATATGCCGCCCTTCTCCGGAGACTGAGGGCGGCTTACAATGCACTAAGCAATAGCCTTCATACTTTTGTATATACCTGCTTAGTAGGGCTTTCGGGGGCCCCCAGGCGGTGTTCTTTTTTATACAAAGTCAGCTTATTGCCCCCACAATCCGGGTCCTCATTTTACCTACCTCGAAAGGATGGAAGGCTGAGTCAACCTTGAGCCTGGTGAGATTCGAACTTGCACTAATTGCAGGCAGCTGGTGTTACTTAACAGGTTTTTTTTTATTATTATTATTATTTGATTTATATGCCGCCCTTCTCCGGAGACTCAGGGCGGCTTACAATGCGTTAAGCAATGGCCTTCATACTTTTGTATATTTATACAAAGTCAGCTTATTGCCCCCACAATCTGGGTCCCCATTTTACCTACCTTAGAAAGGATGGAAGGCTGAGTCAACCTTGAGCCTGGTGAGATTTGAACTTACAGTAATTGCAGACAGCTGGTGTTAATCACAATGCTTTTAGTCTGCTGAGCCACCAGGCCCTGTACTGTACAGTACTATCATATCATATCATATCATATCATATCATATCATATCATATCATATCATATCATATCATATCATATATCATATCATAATCATAACAACAACAACAACAACAACAACAACAATAATAATAATAATAATAATAATAATAATATATCATATATTTAATGAATACAGAGGGTATCAGATGAGGAAAAAGAGCAAGGCTATTAAGGAAAACAGGTAAGAAACATGATCTTGCTTTCTGTGTATTTTTGCAGATATAAATCACATGAAAACAAAGGGCTGTTAAACAGGCCGAAAGTGATAAACTTATGGATAATATGGCTCAGCTGCAGTACAAGAAATACCTTCTGCAGTTTTTTTAATCCATTTCTGTAGAAAATAATATTAACAATGCCACATAAAATACTTCCTTATTTAACAGAATAGTCTGAGAAAAACCTAAACATTCAACACAGTAACAAGGCGTATAAAGCCACCCTGCGCTACGCGGTGACTTGTAACACAGGCTACAACCTTAATATGATAAAAAATGATGGCTGCTCAGCACGAGACCTCACGCTGAAGCTGCTGTTGCGGAATATATGCTTATATTATAATATATGCATATTTCTAAGGGCAGTTTGGAAAGAGGCATGAGACAATGCAAAATGTATTCAAGAGCATGATTTACACCTCTACGGGAGATAAGTAAAAGCTATGGTTTGAACTTCCAGATGTTCAGGTTTCGTTCTGCTTTTTTTGTGCCTACTCATCCTTCCAATTTGCTGTTGTTCGTTTATTGCAAGCAAGACCCATACAAAAGCAATACACAAAAGAGCTAAGCATAACCATATATACACTATCCCAATTAAAATGATAAGAATATTTATGATGTGAATTTAGAAAGTATAAACAACACAACAAGAATTAATTACTTAGTTCCATATCCCCTAGTTTTGAAAAGACTGTTCTCCAGATTATAGGCTTCTGTTATATATGTCACTTTACTGTAGAATCTGACTAAAGTATTAATTCCATAGGTCAACCCTGCAATCCAAACCCACTAGAAATTAGTCTCTTACATGCTTTTCCAGTACTGCCCAAAATTAGCAACAGACACGGTGCCACCTTTGTTGTTACACCCTGCGTTATAGATGTATTAGCTTCCAGTGATAGAATAATAGCTTTAACTATTTCGACAGCACAATATCAATCATAACAGTATAGTATAGTATAGTATAGTATAGTATAGTATAGTATAGTATAGTATAGTATAGTATAGTATAGTATAGTATAGTATAGTATAGTATAGTATAGTATAATAGGGTAGGTTGGGTAGGGTAGGGTAGAATAGAATAGAATAGAATAGAATAGAATAGAATAACAGAGTTGGGAGGGACCTTGGAGGTCTTCTAGTCCAACCCCGTTCTAAATTCTAAAGCAAGTTCTGTAAATTCAATTTATGCAACCATATAAAGTCTGTTTACAGATTGCAGAGAAGTAATAAACTATATTTGGCCAACTCACATATTATGCCAATACACGGTCAATCTTTTTATCCACAGAAATCTATAGTCACTCCTAAAGAAATCTCTAAAAACCTATATTCACAATCCATATGCACCTCTTTTGCAGCCATCCTATATAAGCACCAGCCCGTGATAGAACTTTTTTCTTTCTCTTTTCCAGAAAGCACATTTACATGGCTTTAAAATTTTGAACCACTGTTTTAAATAGAATTGGGACAGGCCCAAGATCTCTCTCTCTCTCTGATCAGATTGGCCATTGCTGATATCCACAGTTACAATATTGAGATCTGGATGATCAGGGGTGAAATCCAGCAGGTTCTGACAGGTTCTGGAGAACCGGTAGCGAAAATTTTAAGTAGTTTGGAAAACCGGCAAATGCGACCTCTGGCTGGCCCCAGGGTGGGAATGGAGATTTTGCAATATCTTTCCCCCAGGAGTGGGGAGGGAATGGGGATTTTGCAGTATCCTTCCCCTGGACTGGGGAGGGAATGGGGATTTTGCAGTATCCTTTCCCTGGAGTGGGGTGGGAATGGAGATTTTGCAGTCTGCCCCGCCCACCAAGCCCCACCCACCAAGCCCCACCCTCAGAAAGTAGTAAAAAAATTTGAACTTTACCACTGGGCAAGAATCATGTTTCAAGTTTCCTATGTTCGTGCCAGAAATCATAAGGCAACTAGTCAAAGTATTTGAGCACCCATAAGACCTTCAGTATTTGCAGGGTATGGTCCAAAAAGGAAATATGACTTTCATGATGGTACAATCAAAACTCTGCCTCTTTTTTTAATCTAACCTCACAATCCAGTGGTTCTCAACCTTTTCTTCACTACGAACTCTCTTTAAATACCTTTTGTAGCTGTGGATCACGGCCACGGACCCCCAAGACTTATCTCAAGATTTAAATCATAACATTTCCTCAAGCCTTTGCCGACCCTCTGCAATGACATTGACACCCCCCCCCCACAACAAAGTCTGTGGACCACAGGTTGAGAACCACTGTCATAATTTTTTCTACTGCAACAGCTGTTCCTTTACTATGAACTTCAGCTCTTTATCATTGTCTTCTGAGCACATTCAAACATGTTTTTTTTTATTTTTAGCAAAAAATTAATGATTCCTATCGTTACCTCCAATCAAAATCACCACGATTATGTTGAGCTGCCAACTCAGTCAACTCAGTGGTGGGTTGCCCCCGGTTCGGACCAGTTCGCAAGAACCGGTAGTAAAACCGGTGGGAGGCTCCGCCCACCGACCAGGACATCATCAGGAAGTTTCTGCACATGTGCAGAAGCTTCTGCGCACGCGGCCCCATTGCAAACCGGTAGTAAAGTTATATATAACCCATATAACCCATATAAACTATCCTCAGCATCGTAATTATGCTCCAGTGCATTCAGGTATAAATAAGGTGATATATTTTCTGGCACAAACAAAACCAAAAGTCTCAGGCAACTTTGATATTCTTCTAACAACATTACCTTTGCGAGAAGACGTCTCTGTAGGGGCTTCCATGTTGAAGAGCAATTCCGTATCCTCGATCTGCAATAGTATTTCCAATGGTGTAGAAAGAACAGTCTGGATCATTCAGAGCAACGTATTCCAAAACTGCGGCATCCCAAACAAAGGCGTAATTTCCATATTTGACCTGAAACCACAAAAGAAAATAAATGACCCAATTTTGCTTCGAATGTTTTGGGGGAAAAAAGTTAGGAACAGAAGCAATAATACCTTTTACAGGCTATTTTGAAAGAGTGGGAGGGTTTATAGCTTCATTTTCAGTGAAATGAAAATGAAAGATACCCCAGCTAGAAACCTGTTTCATTTATAGGCCACCTTATTTCATTAAACCTAAGCGGCCAACTGTAAAGGAAGAGTTAGACTAGCACAATTCATGCAATGATATGTGCTGTATGGGGAATTGTCCTTGATACTGATTCAGAAGATACAATTAATGCTGAATACAATGGCCAGGTTATTAATTGGCCTGTCAACTATATTAAAATATATACACAGGTTGCCTCTTTGTGACTAAACCAGGTTCAAAGTCCAAGGTATTATTAGATGAAGTTCTAAACAACTCAATTACACCAGCCCCCAAGCTATTACAATCTTCACGGAGGCTACCATTTGGGATGATCAACGCAAATGTTAATTGAAGTGGCACCAATTCTGTCAATGATCTCCTCTCTGCTAGCATTTCAGTCCTAAGGATCATATGTTTAAGAGTTTAGAGAAGACCAATAAATAATAAGGAGAAACCTTATATTTTAAATCAGTGGTGAAATCCAATTTTTTTTTTACTACCGGTTCTGTGGGCGTGGCTTGGTGGGCATGGCAGGGGAAGGATACTTAAAATCTGCATCCCTACCCCACTCCAGGGGAAGGATATTGCAAAATCTTCATTCCCACCACACTCTGGAGCCAGCCAGAGTTGGTATTTGCTGGTTCTCCGACATGCTCAAAATCTCTGCTACTAGTTCTCCAGAATCTGTCAGAACCTGCTGGACTTCACCCCTGTTTTAAATAAATAAATATTGAAGTGCACTGTATGGGAAAGAATGTTCCAGCTAGGTAGTTTAGGTATATACTATACCTAAACCAAGGCCTACACCATTTCTGACAAATGGCAGTCCAATCTCTTCTTGAAAGCCTCCAGTGATGAAGCTCCCAAAGGCAACTTCTGTTCCATTGATTGATTGCTCTCACTGTCAGAAAATTTCTCCTTTATTTCTAGGTTGGGACCCTGGGACACTGTCATAAATACATGCCAGTTGCCAAGGTTGTTCTAGGTTGGGACCCTGGGACTGTCATAAATACATGCCAGTTGCCAAGCATCTGAATTTTGATCATGTGACCACAGAGGTGTTACACTAGTCAAACGATTATAAGCCACTTTTTCCATTGATGTTGTAATATCGAATGGTCACTCAATGAATGCTTATAAGTTGAGGACTACCTATACTAAGTATATATTATACTTTTCTTTCTTTTGCCACAGTCATTCCCCTCTATTTGCAGGTCTTTGTAGTTCATGATTTTCTCTGGTTCTGTCTCTTCTCTTCTCTTCCTGTTTCCAGCTATTGTAACTTCTATCCAAACTATTCTGTTTTTCTTATTGACAGTTGTTACATTTGGTCTGTTATTTGGCAGATGTTTGTCTGTTTGAATTCGACAATCCCAGAGCACTTAGCTTTTTCATTTTGTATTACTTTGTCTATGTTGTAGTTCATGCTTTCAGGCAAACCTTCTTCTTGTCTTCAGTGTGTTTGATGTTGTCGTCTTGAGGGATGCTTGGGTATTTGAAGTGATCCTCTTCATCCAGACCCTTGATGTAATTTCCATAGGGCATCTTGAGTCCTTCAATTCTCACTATTTTTCCCCAAGTTGATAGTGAGAGTAGCACATTTGTCCAGTCCAAACACCATTGCAATGTCTTGGCTGTATATAGGGGATAGTATTGAGCAGGAATTCAATTTCAGATGGTGTTTTTCTATGCAGTTTCAAATTGTCCATGTAAATGAGGTGGGATAGCATAGAAGATTTCTTGATGTTTCATAGCCATGGACAGGGGTGAAATCTACTAACCTTCCCAACCGGTTCAGAAGTGCGACCCTCTACGCATATGCAATCCCTTCTGCGCATGCGCAGAGGGTAAAACACAGGTTACTTCCTGTGTAACCTGGTTAAAACCAGGAAGTAGTGCCGCCATCGCTACCGGTTCTCCGAACCACCGGCCGCCATCGCTACCGGTTCAGCTAGACTGGGCTGAACCGGGAGCATTTCACCTCTGGCCATGCCCCAACTTTATTCAGTCCTATTATTTCTAGGCACTTGATCCCCAAATCATGCGGTAAGGAATTGGTTTTCCTTCTCTTGCACTTTTCCAGAATCATATCAATTACGAGCTGATCTTTTATTCCTCCGCTGTTTGAATAGTTTCTTTTCTGCTCAAGTGGAAAAAGCTTGTTTTCAACGATATTCTATTGGACTCCATCGAAGTGTTCCACTATCTAAGGGCTGCCACAAAGAAGAAGGATTCAATCTATTCTACAAATCACCTGAAAGCAGGACAAAACCTAATGGATGGAAACTAAGGAATTTGTTTCAGTAGATTTGTAAGAAAAAAAAAATGGAGCTGTTCTGTATTTAAACCTCCCGTCCAAAACTGACTGATGACTTTGGCAGATACTGTATTTTTCAGACTATAAGACACACTTTTTTTGTCTCCCAAAAGGGAGTGGAAATGTCTGTGCGTCTTATAGACTAAATATTGCCGAAACTTCATCCACCCACCGGCCGTTTTTTGGCCCCTGCATGCTCAGTTTTTGAGGCTTTTTTTGGCCCGTTTTCAAGGCTTTTTTCAGAAAAAACTGGCCAAAAAAAGCCTCGAAAATGGGCCAGAAAAAGGCCCCAAAAAGGGCCCCAAAAAGGGCCAAAAATGGGGTGTGCAGAGCCAAAAACCTTTTTTTGTTGTTTTCCTCTTTTAAATTTAGGTGCGTCTTACAGTCCGAACAATACAGTATATTGGGATGAAACTTTACAGGGAGTTAAGATTTTGATATTAGGAATTTATGCCCCAAATGAAATAAATCAGCATTTTATAAGAAAATGTATGCATAAACTTTTGGAATTTTTATATGAAAATAGGTGTTTCCTTGGAGGTTGGAATGGTGGTTTCTCGATGAAAAGGTTCTGAGAAAAATATGAAAGTTAAAGACATTATCTACATTTATTTCTGACAGGAAGCCTCTTATGGACTATTTTGTGTAAAAATGAAAAAAGTGAACGTGTCTTACAATTTTGGTGAATTGCAGGATAGATTATAGAAAGAAAGGTAATATGATGTATCTTTAGAGTGAGAAGTTAAAATATATTTGTACTTACGACTGCTGTGACAAATATCAGAAGCCACTTCGTTTTCTATTTTTTTTTAACTTTGTTTCCTTTCTCACACTTTTTGCTTTTTATTTGATTTATTCTTTTCCTTGCTTACTACCTATTAGTTTTTTGTTAGTTTTTACCTACTCTTAAAAAGTTTTCTTTTTTTTCTTTTAAATATAAAGAACAAGCATCAATGCAGGCAACCTTATTCTGATGACTTTGTGCTGTTCTGATGTTCAATTGTTCTTTGTCTCCATTCCTCATTTGTAGAGGGCTTTGTTCTTTCTGAAGAAGAAAGAGTGCCTTGTTTGATATTAAAGATGATTCAATAGCTATGTTGGCTTCCTCCACCACTGACTCCCCCAGGTTTGCCTCTACAGTCTGAGCTACTTCTAGCAAGTCTTTGATTTCTTTGCCCTGGTAGACCTTTGCCTCTTCCAATTCTGCTTTTGTGAATACTTTATTTCTTATTATAAATTGATGTTGATGTGCTAGACTCCGTTCTGTTATTTCTTGATTCTGGATGTAGTTCTTTCCAGAACTGGCACATTCTTTTCAGGTATCTTCTTCTTGTTGGACTTGATTGGTAATACAGCTCATTATTTCAACCTTTCTATATTTGCAACAACTAAACAACTTTTCTTCCAGTAATCCTGCAGTTGCTGGCCCTGGTTGATCAGCCAACAGTCCTGAGTTCTACAGCCCATTTGTCACTAGATGTCTTTGAAAACTAACACATCTCAGTGGTGGGATTCAACATTTTTTACTACCGGTTCTGTGGCCATGGCTTGGTGGGTGTGGCATGGCTTGGTGGGCGTGGCTTGGTGGGCATGGCAGGGGAAGGATACTGTAAAATTTCCATTCCCACCCCACTCCAGGGTAAGGATACTGCAAAATCCCCATTTCCTTCCAATCAGCTGGGACTTGGGAGGCGGAGAATAGATGGGGGCAGGGCCACTCAGAGGTGGTATTTACCGGTTCTCTGAACTACTCAAAATTTCCGCTACCGGTTCTCCAGAACTGGTCAGAACCTGCTGATCTAGCCTGGTCTTTGACCTGGCCAGTGACCAATCCAGTATGAGTTTGTGTAAATTACGTCTCACCATAATGTTTATGGGAGAGACACTCTTTGTCTTGGTCCTCTGATGAGACTCATCTTCTTCAGAGCACACAAACCCCAGAACCATATCAAGATAGTGCCTGGGATTATTAATTATTATTAATTCAATGTTTATGACTACTTACAGTATATTACTGTATAAGATGATACTTTTTATTTAAAATATTTATCTAAAAATGGAGGGACATCTTATACATGGGGTGTCGAGAGGAGAACCACAGTTACGAAACTGCCGATATCTTATCTCTGCAAACTAGTGTCACGAGCAAAACTTCTGATTGCTTAAAATATTGATTTCTGAATTTTGGATAAGAAAAGTGTGGGGTGGTGTCCTATACATGGGGTCATCTTATAGATGGAAAAATATGGTATCTAAAAGCTGTGGTGGAGCAGTGGTTAGAATGCAGTATTACAGGCTAATTCTGCCAACTGCCAGCAGTTCAATTCTCACCGGCTCAAGGTTGACTCAGCCTTCCATCCTTCCCAGGTCAGTAAAATGAGGACCCAGATTGTTGGGGGCAATAGGCTGACTCTGTAAACCGCTTAGAGAGGGCTATAAAGCATTGTGAAGTGGTATATAAGTGCTATTGTAAATACTAAGTGACTCTGAATGGCTCACAGGATTATATAGGCTGAACAAGATGGTAGAGAGGCGAAAGGGAACAGATTATTAATTAACAACAGTTGTAATATATTCCTCAAAACATGCATTTTCCCTTTTAGTAAAAAAAAAGTAGCACCTTCACTTAAAAGTTGCTGAAAAATGGGAAATTATCATTTTAACCTGGACCACCCCAACCCTCTCTCATCTTTACATCTGCTATTTCCCAGGTATCTTCATGTATATCTGCTATTTCATCAAATAAATTCTTTTATAAATTGTGTCATCTTGATTCTTTGCACATTGCACATTGCCTTTTCTCTAGCAACCACCTTCTTCAAAGGTGGTTGCTTTCTCTCATGGGTCCCACATTGTACATTTTCTTTAATACTCCAACCAATGATACTTCTTCTCCGGTAACACTGTACTGCTAACTTGGGCATACAAAACCTTTGCCAGACCAATCCTCAAATACAGCTCATCTGCCTGGAATCCACACTGTATACTGCACATTAATACAATCGAACTGGGCCAGAGATATTTCACGAGAAGACTACTCCATTTCTCTGCTCACAGTAGAATCCCTTATGCCACCAGGCTTGAAATTTTGGGCTTGGACAACCTTGAACTATGCCACCTACGGTCTGACCTAAGCATAGTACACAAAATTGTCTGCTACAATGTCCTACCTGTCAATGACTACTTCAGCTTCAACCGCAATAATACACAGGCAAACAATAGATACAAACTCAAAGTAAACTTCTCCAAACTCGTTTGCAGAAAATATGACTTCAGCCATAGAGTGGTCAATGCCTGGAATGCTCTACCTGACTCTGTTATTACTTCCTCAAACCCCCATAGCTTTAACCTTAAACTGTCTACCGTGGACCTCACCCCATTCCTAAGAGGTCTGTAATGGGGCATGCATAAGCGCACCAGTGTGCCTACCGTCCAGTGGTGAAATGTAAAATTTGTTACTACCGGTTCTGTGGGCGTGGCTTGGTGGTGGTAATGTGACTGGGTGGGCATGGCCAACTTTTTTTTTTTAACTCTTCAAAGAGGTTGTAAAAAAATGCTTTTAAAAGCCTCAGATGATCAGGCAACTCAGCTGGGATCGTCAGAGGTTTTTAAAAGCATTTTTTTCTACAACCTCTTTGGCTGAAGAGGTTGTAGAAAAAAATGCTTTTAAAAACCTCTGACAATCCCAGCTGAGCCGCGCAATCATCAGAAGCTTTTTTTAAAAAAAAACTTTTAAAAGCATTTTTTCGGCTGAAGAGGTTGCGGAAAAAATGCTCTTAAAAGTAAAAAAAAAACAGCCTCTGATGATCGTGCGGCTCAGCTGGGCACGTGTGTGTGTGCGCGCAGGGATTTTTGCTATCGGTTCTCCGAACCACCCGCCGCCATCGCTACCAGATCAGGAGATCTGGTCCAAACCGGGAGCATTTCATTCCTGCTACCGCCCCTGTCCTACTGTCCCCATTTATTTGTACTCATTTCATGTGCTCATGTCCATGTTTATACTTATACCTGTTATCTCGTACACGTTTGACAAACAAATAAAATAAAATAATAAATAAATAAATAAAATATCTCTAAAGGAAAGCCAAGGGAAATTCATTAAATGTGTAAAGTCAACATGAAATAAATATGTAACAACTTACAAAATACAATTTACAGAACAGGCTTCCTGGGCTAGGTAAATCAAACGGGAATTATAACAAAGAAAATCCTGGCAGAATATTAAATTACACCCTATCATTATTAGATTACTGTTCAATGTTATAGATGATATTTTGAAAATCTGTTTACTTGTAGGAATTACTGAAATGACTGAACCAGCCTAGTTCCTTCTTTCTGAGATGCACCAGAGATGTTTTTGCCTTGTGATGCATGATTTGACTCCTACCTTTACCCCAAAAGCATTTTTCATGTTTTCTTGAATAAACAAATCAAAGGGTATATATGTATAAGGGGGTGAAGCTGCTCACGGCTTTAGTGCTGAATATAAACTTTAGGAAAAGATCCAATGAGATAATATTGGGTTGATTTTGCTAGCTTCAAACAAAGACATTGATACTGAATGGTTTGTCAACAGGACTGTATTTTATGCCATCAATCTGTAGAGTTTAGAAGAAAGCAAGTATGTGTGTATGCTATTCTTTTTCTCGTTCTTTCAAGATCTTCGAGTTTTACGGCTGCTTTCTAAATCTAGAGTATTGATTCACAACCATTCCCTTGAAGCTGTGAACTGGAAATTCCCTGACTGAAATGTAAAATGATTTGTATTTGCATGAAAACAAGGATAGGAGACACCATTAGCTCCAGGTATCCAAATAGCAGTGGCAATTTATAATAGTATAAATAGTAGCAGCAATAGCACTTAGCCTTATATACCACTTCACAGTGCTTTACAGCCCTCTCTAAGTAGTTTGCATATTGCCCCCAACAATCTGGGTTCTCATTTTACCAACTTCAGAAAAATGGAAGTCTGAGTCAACCTTGAGCCAAGGAGAATTGAACTGTCGAACTGCGGGCAGCCAGCAGTCAGCAGAAGTAGCCTGCAGTACTGCATTCTAACCACTTCGCCACCAGGGCTCTTGTAGGAGCTCCAGATTCCCCACCGCTCAATTTGTTCTATCATTTTCAGCCTCAGAATATTTCCATTTAATACATATTGCTAGTGTGATATGTTGCTCAGAGTGTTGGACTAGAATTCGAAAGACAGAACTTCCTGGATGTCTGTGGGTTAACCATTTTTTCTTGGGCTAGTTTACAGCATTGCTAAGCTAAAACAACAGAGGATCTCCATGTAAGCTGTTCTTAGAGGTCTTAGAAAAAAGTTGGTTATGCATCAAACAAACCCATACACTTCCTTAATCATAGTCTTTGATATGATTTAGATCAGGCATCCTGGACATAAATTGTTTCAACTCCTACCCTCAAAACAATGCTATAGACAGAGGTAGGTTTCAACAGGTTCTGACCAGTTCTGGAGAACCAGTAGCAGAAATTTTGAGTAGTTCGGAGAACCGGGAAATACCACCTCTGACTGGCCCTGTCCCCATCTATTCTCTGCCTCCTGAGTCCCAGCTAATCGGGAGGAAATGGGGATTTTGCAGTAACCTTCCCTTGGATTGGGGAGGGAATGGAGATTTTACAGTATCCTTCCCCTGCCACGCTCACCAATCCATGCCCACCAAGCCACATCCACAAAACCGGTAGTAAAAAAATTTGAAACCCACTACTGGCTATAGAGCACTGCACACCAGAACAACTAGACACAAGAACAGTTTTTCCCCGAACGCCATCACTCTGCTAAACAAATAATTCCCTCAACACAGTCAAATTATTTACTAAGTCTGCACTACTATTAATCTTCCCATCGTTCTTATCACCCATCTCCTCCTACTTATGACTGTATGACTAACTTGTTGCTTGTATCCTTACAATTTATATTGATTGTTTCCTAGTATGATTTGATTGCTTATTTGTTCCCTATAACTTTCATTAAGTGTTGTACCTTATGATTTTTGATGAATGTATCTTTTCTTTTTATGTACATTGAGAGCATATGCACCAAAGACAAATTCCTTGTGTGTCCAATCATACTTGGCCAATAAAGAATAAATAATTCTATAAAAAAAACCTCACATCATCACGGCGGCATCATGTGATGTATTAGGACTTTCCCCCCCTTTGCTAAACAGGGCATGGGCCTGGCCAGCATGTGACACATCTGGCCAGTGGGCCGGGAACTTGTCAGCCCTGATTTAGATCCTCAAACTACTTTTCTTCCAGAAGATATCTAAGGTTTCAGCCTTACTTATTATTTTAGGCATAGAATATGTTAATTCAGAGTTGCCCATAGATTTTTTCATAGCAGTCATGAGCAGAAAGAAATCAATATATAGAGAAGCATAAACTTAAAAATGATGAGTAGATCAGCTTGATCAGCAGGTGTGGAAAATGGAAATATCGGTTAATTCTATTTCTGCCTGGTTTCTGATGCTTAGTAGTAAATGTAGTTTCAGCTAGAAAATGAACATTCTTCTTTCTTTTAGCAAATGCTACTATCTTTCTACTTGGAATGTTATAAACACATTAGATATCTTAGATAAGGAGAAAAGAAACACATGATTTCATTTATTTGCTATAATTTTCAGGCAATGATTGTCCTTCAATCCAACTCATGAAAAGGAAAAGGGAAGAAAAGAAAAAAGACAGGGATTGATTTAAAGATGGAAAAATTCAAGATAACAAGGTCAAGGAACAGGTAGGATAAGTCTGAAGAAGAAGAAAAACTACAAAGGTTTGCGTTTAATGTGAATCTCGCTAATTTGAATTTTCCAAATCCATATACATTGATGTGAATGAGTAGTGCAGTGGCCTAAAGGTGGAGGTGGAGCTCTTGCCTCACAGTCAGGAAGCTTTGAGTTCCATCCTAGGTAGCGGCAGATATTTCTCTCTCTCTGTGGGCACAATGGGAAAATATTTGGTGCGAACTTTGCATTGGTGACAGGAAGGGCATCTGGCTGGTAAACACTCAGTTCCATTCAGTTACCCTTACTCCACCCAGATACAAGGGATTAAAGGTAAAGGTAAAGGTTCCCCTCACACATATGTGCTAGTTATACCCGACTCTACGAGGTGGTGCTCATCTCTGTTTCAAAGTCGAAGAGCCAGCGCTGTCTGAAGACGTCTCTGTGGTCATGTGGCCGGCATGACTAAACGCCAAAGGTGCATGGAACGCTATTACCTTCCCACCAAAGGTGATCCCTATTTTTCTATTTGCATTTTTTATGTGCTTTTGAACTGCTAGGTTGGCAGAAGCTGGGACAAGTAACGGGAGCTCACCCTTTTACATGGCACTAGGGATTTGAACTGCTGAACTGCCAACCTTTCAATCGACAAGCTCAGGACCTTAGCCACTGAGCCACCACGTCCCATCATGCACGGGATTATGGGGTCATTAAAAGACAAAAAATATATATTGATGTGAATCTTAGTAGCATGATGAGGGAAGGGAAGAGAACCAAAAAAGCAGTTCAGAATTATATGTTTACCATCCCTGTATTACTGACTAATTTATTTTGAGGCAACAGAGGTACCATTGTTGACTTACCTGCTACATTACATATTACCAAGGATCTTTAGATTTTTGCAGTCTGAGTTCATACCAATGAATGCTAAAAGAGGCTATACTAGGAATTTAAATTCAAGATATACGAGTCACCTTCATTAAATTATAATGCAGATGTATTATTGGTGCAGACAGGCAGACACTTCTGGTTGCTTATAGCATTTTTAGGACTAATCTCAGTTTTATCGTCTGAAATAGATGAACTTTTAAAGTTTTTTTCTCCAGCGCCGCAACTCTATTACCCAGAAGAAGTAAAGAAAAGCTGTTCAAGATAGGACTCAATCATCTGAATATCATATCCTGCACAGAGAACATTTGAATTCCTACATTCCGCATTTCTACATTATTATATTGCTATTTCATGTGGAGATAATGGTATTTCAGAGGAGTAGAAAATTGGAATTTGGGACACAGGCTTTCTTCCATAACCACTTGGGATCAGCAAAGCAGAACTAGCATAAAGGAGACATATTGTCATTCATCAGGAATCATGATTTTCCAGTTAAATAGGGTAAAAAGTATGAGCGCTACCAACTAAATCTTCATTTCCATCACATTTTGCTACACTCATACACATCTGCTACCGCCAGGGAGTCATTGTGCATGAGATCGAAAGGAAAAGTATGATCATTTGATGAAAATCCCCCAGTTGATATTACAAACCAGACAATGCTTGAGTTGATAACAGTCATTATTACTCCTGCGCTGAATTGGAAGTAAAGCTACTAGATATATTTGTGGCTCATATAACTTGTGTTAATTGTGAAATATATTTTTGAACGGTATAGCTTCTAAGAACAACGCTAGTGATACACCAATCATTTTCACATGAGTGGTTACTGATAGCTTGTTCCCAAGACTTCCTTTACCTGCAGGTATATATACACAGCCTAGCTGAGAGCATCTGACTTACTCCACTGCTGAGTTTGCACCAAATTAGAAAGGTAGGAATGCAGGATTATATGAGTTTCTATGAATCTCAGAATGAATTTATTATAGGATCGGTCAGTTCTTTTCTGGTATCAGATACCTAGATAATGAAGCATGTGAGGGGGCAGCTGAGAATTCTCCTAAATTGTCCTATCTAATGACATATGGTGGCTGAAAAAGTTACTGTACTTACTGTAGGAATGTTTAAAATAAATATAATTAAATGAAATCAAAAGAATAATCATAGTAATCTAAAGAAGGATAGTTCTGATTTTAATTGTTTTTTAATTAAACATACGAGTCCTGGAGCTTTCTTGCTATGATCCACAAACTGGTTTCTAAAGTATCAAGAAAGTATTCCTCTCTTAATGTCAGTGATTCATTACTAACTCCGATGCAATTAACCCAGTTTAACAAGGGAGAAATATCCACTTTCGGCACAGTAAATCTTTGCTGTCCTTTTTAAACATTGCTTTCAGGTTGCTTGGATACAGTGAGGAAATGCTGTTGATGAAACGGGAGCTCTCCAAGTAGAATCGTATTCACAGGGATAACATGAAAAATAATAACCTTAGATGACAATGTCACATTGACCTTATAGCACTATAGGTACAATCTACCCAATGCAAGTTGCTATGGTACTGCTTCAATTCACTGAAATAAACAGAAAGTAAGCAATGATGCTGCTTGCTAGACAGCTCACAAGGTTGTTATGATGGGCTATGAGCAAGGATGAAATTCAGCAGGTTCTGGAGAACTGGTAGCGGAAATTTTGAGTAGTTCGGAGAACTGGCAAATACCACCTCTGGCTGGCCCCAGAGTGGGCTGGGAATGGAGATTGTGCAATATCCTTTCCCCAGGAGTGGGATCAGAATGGGGCTTTTGCAGTATCTTTACCCCTGGATTGGGGTGGAAATGGAGATTTTGCAGAATCCTTCCCCTGGAGTGGGATGGGAATGGAGATTTTGCAATATCCTTCCCCTGCCATGGCCACCAAGCCATGGCCACCAAGCCACACCACAGAACTGGTAGTAAAAAAATTTGAATTTCACCAACTGGCTGTGACAATAACTTGGAGGACAGGAGGAAAAGCTGTAGTGTAGACAATGGTCTGCTAAACAAAATTCTGAGTCCAAAGGAAGGATGGGGGTAGACAAAGCATCTCAGAAAGCATCTCCACTGCTTCTCTGGAAAGCAAAGGCAGAACAGGGGCAAGCCTTTCAGATTTTCAAGATTCTGTTGTATATGGGCACCTTATAACAATTACAAACAGCAGCAAGAACAGTAAAGGCTCCTGGATTAAGGCTGAAAAGCAAAAACGGAAGCAGTATGCTCCATCCCATAATTGGGTAGACCAGGCTGCCCTGACAAAAGATACTTAATCTTTCCCCTGGTATAGCCAAAAAAGGGAGGAGAACCTATGGTTTAGAGGTTAATACATCTACCTAATATGCAAGCAACCTGGGTTCGAATCCGAGAAGGGTATGGCTAGCTGATGAGAGCTAAATAGCTGGAAATAGACCTATACTAGTAAAAGGTAAAGGTTCCCCTCGCACATATGTGCTAGTCGTTTCCGACTCTAGGGGCAGTGCTCATCTCTGTTTCAAAGCTGAAGAGCCAGTGCTGTCCGAAGATGTCTCCGTGTGTCCGGCATGACTAAATGCCAAAGGCGCACGGGACGCTCTTACCTTCCCACCAAAGGTGGTCCCTATTTTTCTACTTGCGTTTTTTATGTGCTTTCGAACTGCTAGGTTGGCAGAAGCTGGGACAAGTAACGGGAGCTCATCCCGTTATGCAGCACTAGGGATTTAAACTGCTGAACTGCCAACCTTTCAATCGACAAGCTCAGCGCCTTAGCCACTGAGCCACCACATCCCCTTTAGACCTATACTAGTCTTCCTTTATTTTTTTGTTGATAAAACATAAATTTAACACAAAAATAGTGTGTCGTGAAAGCAACTGCCTGTGAAGGCTCCTGGATGTGGCTGAAAGGCAAAAACGGATGCTCCGTCTCATAACTGGGTAAAAACCAGGTTGCCCTGACAAAAAATACTCATCAGCAAGAACAATAAAAATATAAATAAATAGGGCAACATAGAGCTGTACTTAAACTGCTACTGTATTAAAACTCAAACACACTATAGATATAGTGAGCAGGGGAATACAACAGGAGATTCTTCGTGAATGTTTGCACTTGCTTCAACTTCAGACAATAGAAATAAATGCCAAATTGGAAGAGGAAAGTCAATGTGGCCTCTTTAGCCAGTATTAGATCATCTTAGGTCTCAAAAGGACTAAAAGAGGTTTGGCAGTAGATGTCTATGGAGATTCTCAGTCATCTAGGACATGGTTGTCCCAAAGCTGATTTTCCAAAAGGCAAGTGGACTTTGTTTTTACTGGAAGACATTTCGCTTCTCATCTTTTCTTTTTTTAACATTTTTTTAAATTTTTTATTTAGACTTCTATACTGCTTCATAGTGCTTTACAGCCCTCTCTAAGTGGTTTACAAAGTTAGCATATTGCATATTGCATATTAGCATATTGCATTAGCATTAGCATATTGCCCCCAACAATCTGGGTCCTCATTTTACCCACCTCGGAAGGATGGAAGGCTGAATCAACCTTGAGCTGGTGAGATTTGATCTGCTGATTTGCTGAACTAGCAGTCAGCTGAAGTAGCTGCAGTACTGCACTCTAACCACTGCACCACCTCGGCTCATAAGAAGCTTCTCATCTAAGAAGCTTCTTCAGTTCTGACTGAATGAATGGTGGAGGATGTTGAATTCTTTGATAAACACTCAAGGAATATAAATCCTTCCATCCTCTACTATCCAGTCAGAACTGAAGAAGCTTCTTGGATGAGAAGCAAAATGTCTTCAAGGAAAAACAAAGTCCAGTTGCCTTTTGGAGAAGCACTTCTGGGACAATTTGGCCATAGATGTTGGATCTCCAAAACAGAGGTGGTATTCAGCAGATTCTGACCAGGCCTGGAGAACTGGTAGCGGAAATTTTGAGTAGTTTGGAGAACCGGTAAATACCACCTCTGACTGGCCCCATCCCCATCTATTCTCTGCCTTCTGAGTCCCAGCTGATCGGGATCAAATGAGGAATTTGCAGTAATCTTCCCCTGGAGTGGGGTGGGAACTTGAGATTTTACAGTACCCTTCCCTTGCCACACCCGCCAAGCCATGCCACATCCACCAAGCCACACCCACAGAACCAGTAGTAAAAAATTTTGAATCCCACCACTGCTCCAAAAAGATTCTATTGTAGGCCCCTCTCTTCTTAGGTTAGGAACTTTGTGAGATAAGGAAAATACCGTGGAAAATACAGTGGTATTTTCCTTATCTTTTCAACATGTATCATGTTGGGCTGTCTATTCTCTTAGCACTTTGATCTAAAATGTTTTTTTTTTCTGATTGAAAAAAGGTCAGGAAGAAGATCATGTTGATGTTTTCTTCTCTTTTAGAGAGTCTGTTTTTCCTTTTATCATTTGGAAAACTTTTAAACCTCTTATATGATTCCCTTTTTTTCCTTTAAAGCTGACATTGGAACATGATAGTTAAAAAAACAACAGGAAGAGACAATTTTTCACTCCAACAAGTTTATGAACTATTTCATTAGAGGAATGCTTCCTTTCCTTGTTAAAATAATATATTTTAAGTGCATAAGATTATCTATATTAAATTCTGCCATAACGTTGGGATTTAGCAGTAAACAGTCAAATTCTAGTTACCACTGTGATCCACAGATGAACAAAATTCGAAGCATTTCTAATGCAATAAGTAAGTGTAACCATCGTTGATAAATTGCATTCATGGTATATGAATGATGCAGTGTTAGCCCTTGATATACAGTATGAAATATAAACTTACTCAGATTTGGTATTCAGTAAACAAATAGACCTTCCCCCCACTCATCACTGTGTGTCCTATAAATTGTTTTCTGATGCTAAAAAACAATGCTTCAGGGATGCTCTGAGATTAGACAGGTAGATCACAGAGATATTTTCGTAAAAAGGAACATGGAGTGACATCCTTTTTACTTGAGTTCATAGCTTTAGGCCAAGTGGGCATCTGAGCAATTGCAAGAAAACCCCAAGCATGCCAGATTTGCGCAGTCCTGTAGGTTTCCTTTGATCAGGTTTTTGTGTGTTCATTCTTTTGTCCATTTCTCTGGATCCCCGCCAGCTGTTAATCCAAAATAATTACATTCAGCATTTATTTCCTTTTTTTTTTTTTAATAGCTGAGAAATATTTCAGGAATACATTCCAGGACAGCTGCTGTGTTAGCTTTACAACAGCAGCAAAAGCAGCAACAAACAAAGCTAACAAACAAATGGCCCTATTGCGACATGGATTTTCAAATGCATGTAATCTACATAAATGAGGAAATAATTATTTCTTCTTTCTGGGAGGGAATTCTGAATGGTGTTGTAACCATTAAGAATGGTGTGGGAGTAGGAATGGATTTCCAGAGAAAAAAATTTGCAGATTACAGGAACCAGGACACTGGTGGGTTTCAAAAATTTTTGCTACCGGTTTGGTAGGTGTGACTAGGTGGGGGGAGCATGTGACTGAGTGGGCGTGGCCAATGTGACATCACTCATGCCCATGCCCACTCAGTCACATGACCCCCCCACCTAGCCACGCCACAGGAAAAGGTAGGAAATTTTTTGGAATTTCCACCTATCTACCCCCGTCCTCCCTTTGCCAATCGCCCCCATTTTCCCCCCTTTAGTGGCCCCAGCCCTAGCCCCACTTTCTCCCACACCACTGCTTCTTTGTTCAGGGTTCTTAACTTCCCTGGCAGCTGGTCCAGAGTCCTGAAGGCAAGCTGATTGGAATTTTTGGCGGCCCCCAGCCAGCCGCTGTTGCTGGAAAGTGGCTGGCAAAGAAGCCTCCCAGCCACCGCCTCTTTGAGAGCTGCTTTGCGGCCATGGCCAAAAAGTACCAGAGGTCATGGAAAAAACTGCTGCCGTCGCCTCCATGTTCTTCGCACATGCGCATCCCATTGGACATGCAAGGCAATGGGATGTGCATGTGCGAAAAACATGGCAGCGATGAACATGGTGGGTGGGGCAAACAAGCAACGACTGGGGAACCGGTTTGGAGGCGTGGCCAGCCGCCCATCGCTACCGGTTTGGTGACCTTGGCCAAATTTCTGCCAACGGTTCACGCGAACTGCTGCAAACCTGCCAAATACCACCTCTGAACCAGGAGAACTACTCAGGTGACCCTGAGGACACAGATAAACAACCAAGTGCTTCAATGACCTTGACGCTGTCTGCAAGGAATATAAATCCTTCCATTCCCCACTATACTGTCAGAGCTGAAGAAGCTTCTTGGATGAGAAGTGAAAAATCTTCAAAGAAAAAACAAGAAATTTTCCTGAAAAAAGCACATTTGGGACTACTTTTTAAAAAAGGTATATTGGATATTGGAAGTCTGAATGGTCTTTCCCTCTCCTTTCCTTTATCTTTGTGAGAACTAGGGAGGATCTTGTCTCCCTCGATGCTTATTCAGGTTATAAATCTTCTTCAGACTCTCTATTCCTCAAGCTTATACCTTCTGTCTGTTACAAAGGCTCAATCTTGTTGACCCATCTGCCTGCTTCATCCACTCAGATTGCAGAAGAGGGTTATTTTATTTTATGCTATAGTGTACCTGGAATATTTATGTTCTCTATTAGTAATACTGTAACATGTAAATTAGTAGAGTAATAGTCACCAGCAGTCAGGTCATAGGCTCACCACCAACTATTAGCTAAAACTAACAAAAAAGTGTGTCCATCTAACCTACTTCTGCTTGTTAGAATTGCAACTCGTGCCCAGTATCCATTTTCCTACCTTCTTCATGCTGCTGACACGATTATATGTTATGGCTATTGACAAATGGGTTCAGAATTTTAAAAAGCTCCCAACTGTGTAAAGTAGCTGAAAACAATCTCATATCTCAAATAGAGGTAGGTGACAGAATTTTAATTGCAATATATTGTTGTGAGAGAGGAATCTAGCAACCTTATTTTAGCAATTTATACTGCAGGAGTTTTATGAGGAAGGCTTTTATGAAAAAACAACAACAACTGGGAAATCATCCAGTTAAATGTTAAGGGTCTCCATCTGCCTTCTGACCGTTCAATATATTTGAAGATGTTAACATCACACATCTCCTCCTCCTCCTCCTCCTCCTCCTCCTCCTCCTCCTCCTCCTCCTCCTCCTCTTCCCTAACCATGTCAAAAGTTCAGTTATTATGAATGTTATAGGTACCTAGATACCTTTTACTACTTTGCTTTGAATTACAGCCAAACTACATGTGGCATTAAATGTGTCTTTGCAGAGAATGTGCAGTTTTTGAAAAAAGCAGCTAGGGCTATGATGGTTGATAATAAATGAAATCCGAATAAGGGTGGATGAAGCCTAATCTTTTGTTCTCAGCATCAGTTGTATTTTGCATTTTTACTTTATGATTCAAATTGCTGCTGGATCTAGATAATTTTTTACAGTTACTACCGGTATATTCTTAGGAAGAGAGGGAGGGAGGGAGAGAGAGAGAGAGAGAGGCAGGAAGTGAGGGAGGGAAGAAGAGAGGGAAGGAAGGAAGGAAGGAAGGTACATAGGAAGGAAGGAAATGTCACCTACAGAGGCCAATGTTCTCTCTCAAGAAAGAGACAGAGACAGAGAAAGAGAAAAAGATGACAATCTCTTTCCCAATTTCAGCAACATTCTCCCAGAGCTTAATTCTAGGAAGAATCCTTTGATTGCTTAGATGTGTACTTTATGAGTCCTTTAGTATCAAAGAGATGAAGTTATCAAAATCAGTCTCTGTAATGCTTTATTTTGAACTTCTTGTTCCATTTCTGGTTGAACACAAAAATTAACAATGACCAGCATGGTTTACAGGAATTACGGTATGTCCCTTTTCCTATCAAACAATCCCTTGTGATATATGTTGGACCAAGTTGTACTGTATTATGCCATCAGTTACATGACACTTGCACTATACCAATTTCGGTATACTTTATCTATCAAACGTGAAGAAATGTATATTGAAGCAGATGTTTACTACACTATGTGACATGTTTTATACCCATTATGTGATTTACGGTCTTCATTTTGACAGACCACTCAATACTTCTCTTCTACAAGCACTTTTATTTGTTCTTATATATGTTTTGCCATGCTTTATGTCCCAGCCGGTCTCTGGTTATGCCTGACAGCTCACTTAAGATGAAAGGCCACACGTACAATTCTTACAGCCCTATTCTTGTTTGGGTGCACATGAGAATGAAATATCCAACTATATGTTGCACTTGATTTTAATTTGTTAAAATAAGAGAAAACTAGAGAGTCTCTTCAATGTTGTGCCCTCTTCCAATAGATTTTGCTGATCTGGGGGGAAAAAAATGGGAAACCAAGAAAATATTTGTAATCGTGGCGGGACTAGTCTTAAATGACTTTTTGGTCTGCTGAGCTTAGAAGCTCAGATGCCAGCTGTTTGAATCATCCAACTTGCACATTATGACTTCCTTTATACTGATATCTTTCATCCATGACTTTGTAAATCCCAGTTGCGACATTTGCTCTGTCTTCACGTGGGTTTTCCTATGAAAAGAAGTTCCAGCTTGTGTACAATGCCCCTGGGACTCATAACTAACATGTCCCATTAATTTGAAAGAGTCGGAGACAACTGGCAAGCTTGCCAGCTTTGGGAAGAAGAACACGTGTCATGTCAGCTCTTTAGCTGGGATATGTCTTGACAAAGCATTCTTCTTTACTTCTGGATTTAATTGCTGGAAAGACAGCATCTAATTTTAGAGAGACATTTGGCTTATCTGGGTTATTTCTTGTATGGCTTTGACTTTATTGGTCATTATTAGGAACACTGTGTGAAAGTCTATGAGGAGTTTCAGCTTGGCATTTGAAATGACAGATAGTAGAGACTTTTCCTGTCTAATGTCCCCCTGCAGATGTGCTTGGCCTTTGTGCTAGCTGAGGATCCTTTGAGTTAGTTTGATTACATCTGAAGGGTGCCAAATTGAGGAACGCTGCTGAAAATATGTCGTGTTCTGTAGACCTTCCTATTCAGCAGATGTGACTTGAGAAAAGAATGAAGCTTTGCCTGCCTCGTGCTTATGCTTGAGGTATCTACAATATAGAATGTTTGCTGGCAGGCAATGACCCAGCCTCCAACTCAAAAGGCAAAGTGTAACTTTTATCTATCAAAAGAGTTGCCACCATGCCCAAGCCATGAAATTATTATAGTCATAATAACATTCCTTTCTCAGAAAGTCAAGGCCGTCTTATCCTGCACCTGGGAGGCTGGAACTGGGAGGCCTCTCCAGTTGGGACGGTGTTTTGATTGGATCATGTGATGGACTTGTGGGTATTGGGTAGGGACTTGAACTTTTCTTTGGGTGGGGAAAACCTGGAAACTTTCAGATTTGGGTTTTCCCATATGAGCCAATATGACATCTCTAATAAAATGTAACTTTGAGGAAACTCAAGCCTTGGAGTTTTCTTTTGTTGGGGGTGTTACTTGGAACCCTGACAGGTATACTAATTGTGATCCCAGAGCTTCAGGCAGCCTCCAGATATCTCCAAAAGTGGTAATTTTTCATGTGACAGAAGGGAAATTAATTATACTAATTATATGTAAATTTAAATATAAACACATTTAATTTTATCCCTCCTAATACTTTGGAGTGAAGCGCCAGTAAAGTACTTCAAGGCCAAGGACATCCTTGGGCTGTCATTACAGCTGTTTGACGAATTAAGCCAAGTTTAATATTATAGGAGGTTTGCATTTACTTTTGTTTTTATGATCATAGGCTTTTAAGGGTGAATGACCCTCCCTTTCAATAAAACTAAAGGCTGCCTTGATTTGTGCTTTACTTCTAGTGATTACATAGACCTAGCTGGAAAGAGTGCAGAGAAGAGCAACAAAGATGATTAGGGGACTGGAGGCTAAAGCATATGAAGAATGGTTGCAGGAATTGGCTATTTGTCTAGTGAAAAGAAGGACTAGAGGTGACATGATAACAGTATTCCAATATTTGAGGGGCTACTACAAGAAAGAGGAAGTCAACTTATTTTTCAAAGCAGCAGAAAGTAGGAAGGAAGCAATGGATGGAAACTGATCAAGGAGAGAAGCAACCTAGAACTAACGAGAAATTTCCTGACAGTGTGAACAATAAACCAGTGGAACAGGTTGAGTGTGCTCCACACTGGAGACTTTTAAGAAGAGACTGAACAGCCACTTGTCTGGAATGGTATAGGGTCTCCTGTTTGTGCAGTGGTTGGACTAGAAGAACTCCAAGGTCCCTTTCAACTCTGTTATTCAGTCATACTGTTCTGTCATTTATCCAAGGAATAGAAAAGGGATTACATAAAGAGCCAAGGTGGCGCAGTGGTTAGGGTGCAGTACTGCAGCTACTTCAGCTGACTGCTAGTTCAGCAGATCAGCGGATCAAATTTCACCGGCTCAAGGTTGACTCAGCCTTCCATCCTTCCGAGGTGGGTAAAATGAGGACCTAGATTGTTGGGGGCAATATGCTATTTAGTATACTGTCTTTGGTGTAAGCCGCTCAGAGTCCTCGGAGAGTGGGCGGCATAAAAATATGAATAATAATAAAAAAATAAAATAATATGTAACAGTCTTCGAGAAATACTCCTTTTTGAGTGTTTGGTAGTAAGAATATTACTACCAAACAGTAGTAAGAATATTATTTTTCTTGTTAGAACCAAATTTGGCTGGCTTCAATGGTAGATCTGTATTTTCATATCATTTTCTGTGTAAACTTAACATAACAATAAATTACAACAGTAAAAAACGTGGAGCAGAAATTTAAACAAAATAATAATAATAATAATAATAATAATAATAACAACAACAACAACAACAACAACAACAACAACAACAACAACAACAACAACAACAACAAGCCAGTAGTTCTATTTAAGGAGTCCTAGAGTTACCTGTTGGGAGATGGACAGCACATAAATTTAATAAATATATGAATAAATATAAAGGTATTCATAGAAATTAAATATAAATAAAATAAAATAAATAGCATACTGATTCTCATAAAACCTACTGACAAGCTGCTCATACTCTATTGAATGTAATTAGAACAACAAAAATATATTACCATGTTTCCCTGAAAATAAGACCGTCTTATATTTTTTTTGAACCCCGAAATAAGCTCTTGACCTTATTTTCAGGGAGGGCTTATTTTCGGGGGGGAGGCTTATTTTAGCACATGTGCTGAAAAGCCCAATTGGGCTTATTATCAGGGGATGTCTTATTTTGGGGGGAACAGGGTACTATGTTATTATTGTAGAAATATTTAAATAATAGAAAAGAGAGGTACAAATATTTAAGAATCCATTCCAGGATTGGAATCAAAATTCTATATCTTGGGCCCAGATCATACATGTTGAAAGAGGAGAGCTATGTCAGTCTATGGTCGCAAAAATCGGATGGAATCCAGCATTATCATTTAATTTTATTGAAAGATATAAGCTTTTGGCAACTGTTAGTAATTTAGGATAATACTATATATAACATATACAGATAGGGTTCCACGTTTTCCTGAGAAGTAACATGCTGCTTCTGGCTTAACATACTGTGTGAAGTCAACCACTCTAGCATATTAAAGGCACAGCAATGTGTGCAAACACCTTGAATGGTTCAAGGCATAGCACAATATGTGAAGCAAACTGAAACAAACACAACTGCCAGTGTGACGCCCCCCCCCCCTTCATGACAGTTTACAGTGGACATGGAAACTTTTTTTTAGATTGTTCTAAACCTGTGGAAGGGGACACAGTGGCTCAGTGGCTAAGATGCTGAGCTTGTCGATCGAAAGGTCAGCAGTTCAGCGGTTCAAATTCCTAGTGCCGCTTAATAGGGTGAGCTCCCGTTACTTGTCCCAGCTTCTGCCAACCTAGCAGTTCGAAAGCACGTAAAAAATGCAAGTAGAAAAATAGGGACCACCTTTGGTGGGAAGGTAACAGGGTTCCGTGAGCCTTTGGCATTAAGTCATGCCAGGTTCAGTACCACAGAGATGTTTTCGGACAGTGCTGGCTTTTTGGCTTTGAAACGGAGATGAGCACCGCCCCCTAGAGTCGGGAACGACTAGCACATATGTGCGAAGGTAACCTTTACCATTTTAAACACGTGGACACTACCGTCCCCCACAAGCAGTAATCTACTCCAGATTTGAAGTTTCCACTGATGCCAGTGGGGTTAATCGAGAATGGATTCATTGAGAATGGATCATCATCAGAAAAAGAAATATTCCTCCAAAAAAAATCACAACGCAGAAGAAAACTACGCCTTTTAAGAGCATAACCTTTAATAAGGTTATCTCTTGCCGGTCACATCTACCCGACCCATCAGAATGGGGAGGTAGGGAATATTGCGGGTTCCATCCTGAGGGGTGGATGAAGTATTATCCTACTTTTTAATCTATATGTTTTCCCTTTTTTGCCTTTATTTTCTTGGCTTCACTGACTTTCATGCTATTTAATCCTATTGATGGAGGTGATCTATGGAATTATATTGAAAATATAGTAGTACATCTGTTGTGATCAAGCCTCATTGACATGTACAGCTAATATGATTAAATGACAATAATGATATAAAAGATTGAAATAGTAAGAAGAAAGGTCATAGAGTTGAAAAGCTACAGTAACAATCAAGCTAAAAGGCTCCTGAGCTGCATCAAAACTTCTACTAAAGCACTTTGTTTCTAACATTTTCTAATAGATAAATAAAATAAAGTATTTCTCATCAGGATATTGAGCATCGCTTCCATGATTAAGTTAACTAATATGGTTAGACTAGAAAGCAGGGGAAGATCAATTCAAAGAAAATTATAGTCAACATTTCTCTTTATTAAAAGCAATTGAAGATAATGTATATCAAAAAACATTAAATGAGAGGCATGGTGGCCTAGTGGTGAAATTAATAGCTTCCCGTTCTGAAGGTTGGGAGTTCAATTCTACGTTGAGTAGATATTTCTTTCTCCCTGGGTGCAAAGAAAAAAATTATGTTGCGAACTCCACATGGCGTCAGGAAAGGCATCCGGCCAGTAAGTGCTCAGCTCCATCCAGTCACCCCAACTCTACCCCGAATTATTTAAGGGATGAGAGTCATAAAAGGGGAGTTATATAAAGGAACATTAAATGCATTTGGGCAGAATAATAGAGTTAAACGGGGATATGTTAGCCACTGATCCAACCTCATGCTCAGTGGAGTTCTCTTAAAGCATTTCCATCAAACACCTATACAAACTTTACTTGAAAACATTCAGTGAAGATGAGCCTGCTACATCTCTAGTTAATTGCTTCCACTGCTGAATTCCTCTTAGCGTTACAAGCGTCATAACATTAAGTCAGATTTAAAAAAAAAACAAAAAACCCTGTACTTTCATGAACAACTCATGTTGACTTGGGGCTTGATCCTAAACCAAAGTAGCTGAGAGTATATGTCAATCCAGACACAATTGGCATCATACCAATGAGATGTATGAAGCAGATGTTGGCTAGAAGTAGAGGGTTAGACATTTTATGTGTCTGTTCCTAATTCAAGTAATTTACGTATAACTTCATCTAGATTTACAATGAGGCTGATTGCCTGATTTTAAATTGTATTTTGCTGCCTGCTGTTTGATTTTGATGAAGGAATGGATGTTGCTAAAAATAAGAGAATGTTAGAATTAGAAGAATACAGCCTGAGGTTTGGGATGAATGTGTTTTTTAATAGTATGATAAAGTTAAAGTTAATGTAGAATTCAAAAATCATTATATTAGGAGTGCCATTTTACAGATATGGGCTAGATATGAGCCCAAGCTGTGCTCAAAAATACTTTTGGCTTCAGCACAAGAAGTGCTTTATAGAAAAGAAAAAGCGGGTAAGAAAAAGGCTTACCATAAAGCAGTCCTAATGCAAATGTGAAAAGAAAGGGAAGGGAAGGGAAAGGAAAGGAAGAAAAAGAAAGGAAAGGAAGGAAAAGAAAGGAAAGGAAAGGAAAGGAAAGGAAGGGAAGGGAAGGGAAAGGAAGGAAAGGAAGGAAGGGAAGGGAAGGGAAGGAAGAAAAGGAAGGAGAAGAAAGGAAAGGAAGGGAAGGGAAGGGAAGGGAAGGGAAAGGAAAATAAAGGAAAGGAAAGGAAAGGAAAGGAAAGGAAAGGAAAGGAAAGGAAAGGAAAGGAAAGGAAAGGAAAGGAAAGGAAGGACCCATAAGTGGCCATTTTCCAGGTCATGTCAATTAAGCAATGTAACCTAAGAAGTTTCCCTTCTCAGTGATGGCTCCTGGCTTCTAGTGATGGCTCCTGGCTGCTACCACCCTTTGACTTTTTGCAAATTATTAAACACTTGGCTGTTCTTTTAGGCCTTGAGCTAAAATGGTGGTTGATCCCTTTGGGTTTTTGTTTTGTTTTTGGGATTCTGTCTTCTAGACAATGTTTTTTTTTTTTTTTTTTTTGTGAAATCGAATTTGGGTTGGTTACTGGGCCAGAGATTTACTCTTTGATCTTTTGGACTCATGCTGGAGCCCATCTTCAGGCAATTTCTGTACTGGAATACATGTTTTGGGCTATTCTAGGAGTCATGTCTATGTGGTGCCTTCCTATTGGCTGATTGGTGTGTTGATAGCTGATGATTGGCTGTCGTTTCCTTGTGCTGCCAAGCTCCCTTAACATGACTCACAGAACAGCCTAAAGCACATATTCCAATAGTGAAATTCCCTGAAGATGGGCCCCAGCATGAGTCTGAAAGCTTGGAAGGGTAAAACTCTGGTCCTAGTGACCGATCCAAATTTGATTTTACATCATTATCCTGGAACACGTATATCTGCCTTCATTCATGTATTCTTTTTCTTTAATATATGTTTTCTTTTACTGTTACTTTTTTTACAAAGCAAGCGAGACATTTAAAAAGTGCATTAAAAAAGGAAACACACACACACACACATATTATCCCCCTAGTTGAATACTGATTAATCGCAATGGCTCAGCAGTTAAAGATGCTGAGCTTGTTAGGTGAAAAGCTTTTCAGGCCGGGTTCGAGACCTGAGTGCCATGCAATGGGGTGAGCGCCTGTTCCTGCCTCAGCTCCTGCCCACCTAGCAGTTTGAAAGCATGCAAATGCAAGTAGATTAGTGGGTACCACTTCGGTGAGAAGGTAACAACGTTCCATGCACCTTTGGCGTATAGCCATGCTGGCTGCATGCTATCATTTTATGATAACCACATCAGGTAAGTCTTAAAAAAGGGGACTAGAAAGACCATTTAACCATTTTACTTTACCATTTAACCATAGTAATACCAGGGATGTCCCCTTCCCACTGCGCCTACAGCAACTGTGGAATGTAGCCTGGAGTCGCAGAGGGAGAAGCTTTTCCCCCCGAAAACAAAATTACAATGGAGTTTTCGAATGTCTGCTAGAGTGAAGGCAGATTTCCCCCTAGCAATACACAGAATCTATCTAATAGTTATTCAAATAGTTACTTTAGTCTGGCATTATTCTACTTTGTAGGCAAACAACAAAAAAAAGGCCTACTCAGAAGTGACTCAATGTGTCGTTCCTGGTTGTTTGGGCCCAACAGCAACAAATACTTGAAAGCAGATAGGTAAAATAAAATACAAACACAGTTTACTTCCGTCATTTAATGTGTACCTGTGCACATGGTTGCCGTATGACTGCATTTACAAAGATAAAGTCCTCAGGGAAATAGGACAGCATGGTTTAAATGGTAAAGCCTGCATACCAAGGTTACTTTATTGATTTTAAAAGTATGTTTCTAGTAAAATATTCTAGGTTTCTGTATTCACAAAAACAATGTCCCTGCTCCTATCTTTATTTTTTAAAGAAATTCCGGTTGGCTGTTCTTTCCAGCTGGCTGATAGATATTGAATATCATTACTATTAGGCATCAGTTTTGCTATTTGCGAGACCGCCTTCTGCCGCCAATAGCCTCCCACCGACCGGTTCGTTCACACAGAGAGGGCCTCCTCAGGGTGCCGTCGGCTAGGCAGTGCCGGCTGGCGACCCCCAGGGGGAGAGCCTTTTCTGTGGCAGCACCTGCCCTCTGGAATGACCTGCCCCCTGAGATACGCACGATATCAGACCTCCAGACTTTTCATCGGGCCCTGAAGACACACTTGTTCCATCTAGCTGGGCTGGCTTGATCCCATCCTCTTAGTTTTTAATTGAAATTCGGTTTTAATTGGGTTGTTTTAAATTCGGGCCAAAATTATTTAATTGTTTTTTAAAATGTTTTTTAAATTTTATATACTATGTTTTATCCTGGCTGTACACCGCCCTGAGTCCCGCAGGAGAAGGGCGGTATAGAAATATAATAAAATAAATAAATAAATAAATAAATAAAGCACCCTTCATGTGTTGGCAGGTTGCATAATGCTAAATTTGGGTGGTGGAAACTTGACAGGAGATTAGGATTGTTCCCTACCTGTGTTATCAAAATTTCACGAATATATCTGGCTCAGGAATGGTCACAGAGAAACTAAAGTAATCCCAGTCTAAATTTGTTCAATTGTTAATCAAAACCCAACATGGACAAGGGTAAATAATTATGAAATGAACTTCATCTATTTTATTTGCCATCTCTATCTGTTTAATAGAAAATAATTCATTTGTTATCTACTGTGTTTCACCCAAAATACGACCGACCCCAAAAGTAAGTCCTAGCTTGATTTTTACACGTGCACCCAATATAAGCCCTACCCCCAAAATAAGCCCTAATTAAGCTCCACCAACTCCAGGGGGCACGGGTAAAAATTAAGCTAGGGTGGGGATGGGGTGTGTGTGTGTGGAGCTGCCCCACTACTTACCTTCAGACAGTTGCAGCCAGGCCTCACACACCCTGACACCTGCCTTGCCGGCAAGGCTTTCCCAAAGGCCTTTGCCGCTGCAGAGCCTTTCAGGAAGGCCTTGCCGGCCTTGCCAAGTTCCTGAATGCCTCTGAAAACGAAAAGGAGGCTGCAAGTGAGGTCAGTCAGTGGATGACATTCCCTTCCCCCGAAAATAAGACCTGGTGCCTTTTTTGGTGGAAAAAAAATATAAGACGCAGTCTTATTTTCGGGGAAACATGGTAGGCTTTTAAAAATATATTGCAAATATCTTGGAGATGATCAATAAACAAATATTGCAATTAAAAATAATACTTAAAATGGCAGATTGATTAACTGTATTAAAAATGGCTGGATCCACTTCTACTTTCAGTTCTCTAGGAACCACTCTTTTTTTTACTCTTATTGTTGACCTCACAGTTAAGTGAAAAATGCAAGACAGTCCTTAGATATGGAGCTGTTTAATATGATAAGTTTCTACATTGTTCATGCACAGAGAACAGTTCAATCAGACTTCCATTTAAACTACCAATCATTATTACAGCGTTGAATTGGTTAATTATTATAAATGCTACATTTAATTTATATATTCGACCTATAGAAAGTGCCTGTTTTCCATCTTAAGATGTTATCTCAAATCAGGCCCCTGCAGTGATCCAATCTGAAACGGTAGCTTGGCTTGGAAAATTGTGTTACTCCATCCCAACCTTTAAAGTTAGGCATCCATTACCTGCTTTAATCAAGTGGAAAGGTGCTTCTGTACAGTTATACAGTAGTCAATGAGTGTAAAAAAAAATCTTAACATCTGGGTAAAACTAGGCTGACTGTTCCAATCTTGTATTTTGAAAAATCCTTGAGTGCTCTGTGTCATAAGGATGCTTCAATTAAAAATAAACAAGTGCCAGTCAGGGGTTCCCCATGGACAACACTTGGCAGACAGCAAAGGATGAAGCAGTAGAGGCAGGAACAAGGGCACTGGGTTGGGCCTCTTATAGTCCATGACTTCCAAGCCCAGGCATCTGGGACTCTATGGATTTCTCCTCTACAACTATACTTAGTAGTATAAGGAAGGACCCAGTTGTGGGGGCAATAAGCTGACTTTGTATAAATATACAAAAGGATGAAGGCTATTGCTTAGCGCATTGTAAGCTGCCCTGAGTCTCCGGAGAAGGGGGGCATATAAATCAAATTTTAAATTTTTTAAAAAAAAAATTAAAAAAAAAAGGAATCAGTTTTTCAGCATCAGACAAGAAAATTGGGGATTATGGCTATTAACAGCATCTTAACAATCATTGTTCATAATTGTCCATTACATAGTTAATTAGCAACCTAGATAAATTTAACAAGTATGCTAGTTAGATCCACTCTTCTATGTTGATATTTATTTATTTATTTATTTATTTACTTACTTACTTACTTACTTACTTACTTATTTATTTATTTATTTATTTATTTATTTATTTATTTATTTATTTATTTATTTATTTATTTATTTATTTATTTATTTATTTATTTATTTTGTATACCGCCCTTCTCCCAGAAGGGACTCAGGGTGATGAACAGCCAAAATTAAAAAAAACATACAAATACAAAAGTTAAGATAATTAAAAAGAATTAAATAACTGGCTTCCCAATTTAAAACCCACAAATCCATAAAATTTAAAATCCCAATTAAAAACCATTTAGGCTAGGCCAGCTTGATGGAATAAAAACGTCTTCAGGGCTTTACGGAAGGTCCGGAGGTCTGGGATCAATCGTATTCCAGGAGGCAGCTCATTCCACAGGGCGGGTGCCCCCACAGAGAAGGCTCTCCCCCTGGGGGCCGCCGGCCGACATTGCCTGACCGACGGCACCCTGAGGAGGCTCTCTCTGTGAGAGCGTATTGGCCGGTGGGAGGTTATCGATAGCAGCAGGCGGTCTCGCAAATACCCTGGCCCTAAGCCATGGAGCCTTTAAAGATGAGAACCAACACCTTAAAGCGCACCCGGAAGACCACCGGGAGCCAATGCAGCTTGCGCAGGAGAGGTGTTACGTGGGAGCTCCACGTCGCTCCCATAATCACCCGTGCGGCCGCATTCTGCACCAGCTGGATTAGATTATTTATTTATTTATTCATTCATTCATTTATTTATTTATTTATTTATTTATTTATTTATTTATTTATTTATTTATTTATTTATTTATTTATTTATTTATTTATTTATTTATTTATTTATTTATTTATTTATTTATTTATTTATTTATTTATTTATTTATTTATTTATTTATTTATTTATTTATTTATCATATTTTTATGCCGCCCACTCTCCGAGGACTCTGGGCGGCTTACAACAATTGATTATACTAAATAGCATATTGCCCCCAACAATCTGGGTCCTTTAAAGGACCCAGATTAAAGGTTAGGGCATAATTTTCCAGTTCATGATGTATTATATTGAATTGAAGTGAAGTGAATATTTATTTGGTCAAGTGTGATTAGAGCAGGGGTGTCAAACTTGATTTCATTGAGGGCCACACCAGGGTTGTGTTTGACCTCGTGGGGCAAGAGTGGGCGTAGCCAGGATGGGTGTGGCCAGCTCAATGTCACTTGTGTGTGTGTGGGTGCCTGTGGTGGCCCGAGCGCTCTGCCAGAGAAAACGGGATTCCAAGCTCCATTTTTGGCTGCAATCCTCTGCCAGCAAAAATGGAGCTTGGAAGGGCCATTTGCAGCCCTCCTGAGTTCCATTTTTGCTGGCAGAGGCACCACAGGCTGGTCCTTCATTGTTTCCAGGGTGGCTCTGCGGGCCAGATTTAAATACCCCACGGACCAGCTCCAGCTCCGGCTCCTGGGCCTTGAGTTTGATACCCCTGGATTAGAGGAATTTGTCTCTGGGGCAGAAGCTCTCAGTGTACATGCAAAGCAACAAAATCATCATCATCATCATCATCATCATCATCATCATCATCATCTCAATAAAAGGGGGAAGTAAAGAAGATAATAAGAGGAATAAATAATACTACAGACATGCTACGTGCGTAAATACATGTAGACATATTATTCACAGATATCATGATCCTATGCTATACATAGAATTCTTAGACTTGCACATCCATCAAGCTTGATTAATGGAGACTACATTAACATGTCTGTTATGGTGACAACAGTAAAAAAAAGTAACTTGCTATCTACTGGAAAGTTTGTGATTTTTATTTTCCAGTCTGGTCTACAATCCTGTGATTTCCTGGTGATCTTGGAAGGTAAGCAGGGACAATTCCATATAATACTTGGATGGAAGTTGAAAATTCTGGGCTATAGGCTGGACTGGGATGTTGGAAAAACAGCTTGGAAGAAGGCCTCCACACTTTCTTGTGTAATATTGCTCAAAAACCCTGCACCAATGGGGTTCCCGGGGTCAACCTCGATTGTGTACAAAAGGAAAGATTTCCAATCTATTCCACTTTAGTGTGTGACTCAGAAAAGCATTGTGGCATCATTAGCACTAGAAATTCTTGTCAGTGCAAGGAATTTAACTATCATAGTTAAAAGGTTATTTGTCAGCAAAATAAAGAAAGTCATTCTTTATCCCAGTAAGAATCAGGGGGGAGAAAAAAGAGAAAGAGAGAAAAAAAAGTTGAAGAACCATTATTTCTGCGTTTCAGTTACTGCTGAGCTGTAGCTTGAATATTAACATCCTGGTTTGCAAAATAGACCTTCTTTTATTGTGAAATCCAAAAGCTTTATTTCACTTGACAGTAATTCACAGTTTTCCTGCTAGTTAAATATTTTGTATACCAAGTTAAATGTACTGAGGTATTATTTAAGCACATTGTGATTCTGTCTATTCACTGGGAAAAAGATATGTTTTTTTGCCGCAGATAACTGCAGGAGGGAATGGGGAAGAATAAGCGGTAATGTAGGGTGCCAGGTATCTATAGACTAACATAAATGGCATAAAGGAAATTTGCAAACTTCAGATGGCAAAAAGGAGTGACAGTGAAAAATGGGGATAAACAATAGGACTCAGTTTTTATATAAATATATATAAAATTAGTTATTTAAGAAGCCTGAGCCCGTGGAGAACCCGACTTTCAGATTCTCTGAAGCATGCCAACTTTTTAAAAAGAAAAAGCAGGTCAACCTGTTTTTTTTTTAATTAGAAAATCGTATCTTTTACTAAATTCCTCCTCCTCCTCCTCCCCCTTCTCCAACTCCAACTCAGAGGAAAAGAGTTCCTCATCTCTTTAAACAAGTTGGCTCAGTGGTGAACCATTCTCATTTAAGAAGCTCTTTAGGGTTTGCCAAATTGCGACTATTGCTGTAAAACTCTGAAGCACAATGGAACATTTATGATTACTTTCCTTCTTTCTTTGTCACTTGCTGTTTGGTATTTCTAAGGTCTTGATCTTTACTGCGGTCAGGAAAAGAAAACTGGCAAGATTTGTGAAAAAGTTCATGAACGTGGCTTCTGTATTTCTAGTGTAATTGGTAGCCCTAAAGCTGCAATACAAATCACAAGCAAACTGCTAATCTTGCTCCTCTTAATGAATAGGGGAAATCTGTCACTTTAAGGCAGGGTTTCTTAGCCTCAGCAACTTTAAGATGTGCGAACTTCAAATCCCAGAATTCCCCAGCCAGGCATGTTAACAGCTACCTCACGTTGAGAAACACTGTTCTAAGCCAAATGTAAAGTTCTTATCTACAAATAGCTGCCCCTGTCTACTTGTAGAGCTAAATTACACAAAGATATATATATATATATAAAAGTGGTGAACAACTGGCTTAATTTTTTCAAGGAAAAAAAAATCTTTGACTTTTCTTTTGAAAAAAACAAACAAACCCAAACCACTAAGTAAAGTACATAAATCAGTCCCAATTTTAGGATGCAGTAGAATGAGCCAAAAGCTGAAATCACTCTAAGGCAGGGATGAAATCCAGCAGGTTCTGGAGAACCGGTAGCGGAAATTTTGAGTAGTTTGGAGAACCGGCAAATGCCACCTCTGGCTGGCCCCAGAGTGGGGCTGGAATGGAGATTTTGCAATATCCTTCTCCCCGGAGTGGGGAGGGAATGGGGATTTTGCAGTATCCTTCCCCTGCCACTCCCACTAAGCCACACCCACCAAGCCACGCCCACAGAACCAGTAGTAAAAAAAAATTAGATTTCACCACTGCTCTTAAGGTGATTATTTTTCATATCCTAACAATTCTGTGGTAAAAGTCTTTGTAAAACAAATCCATTAATCCCAAGGATTTTTCTAATGATCAAGAAAAAGGTTGGGCTATCGACTTTACCTTATGAATGCCGATCTGGGATTCTTGCACGTTGTTCTCAGACCCGTTACTTCGGTTAATCATCTGCCACAACTTCGAATACATGCTGTTCTTCTCAAAAGGATTCATCCCTTTCACCCGTACATGTTCATAGACTGCAGAATCCAAAACGGTGCCGTAAGGAATATCTGTCTGCCGGGAGAGATCTTGAAGAGACCTTAAATATTAGAGAAGACAAGAAACACAAGATATTTTTGATTCCACATTTCCAGGCTATTGGCAAGCAAAGGACAGCACATATGACAACAGCTCTTAAGGCATTTTGATTTTGTTTTTATATGATTCTTAAAAGTCAAAGCAAGGCTAGGAGAATTGTCTTTATGTTTTAAGACACAAGGGAAAGAACAGAGCTACAGGGTAAGAGAGAGAAAAGAAAGGATTGGATTCTTCTTTTAAAAAAAATAAGAGAGAGAGAGACCTACACAAATCAGGGCAGGTCAGCTTCTTTTAAAGAGCAACATAGAAGGAAAAGTTCAATATTATTTATTTCATTCATATCCCACTTTTGAGATTTAAGGAACATGCCATTCCCAAAGTGACTCACCATTGCAGTATTTTTTTAAAATGGAAATAGTAATTGACAGTTTAAAACCTAGCATCATCCAAAAGAAAACCAACAAAAGAAAAGAGCAAGGGCAAAAATTGATTGGTTTCATTTATCTGTCCAATTTATATGACACCTTTCCATCAGACAGCCCTCAAGATGTCAAGCAATAACCAGAAGTAGGAATCATACCATTATCATCTATTTGATTTAGCCACTGGACATCAAAGTAAAAGCACTCCTCTAGCACTGATAAATCACATCTCTACAAAGATTGTTTATATCATAAACACAGCAAACCATTCCTTAAATTACTTTTCTTACATTAAAGTGCTAAAAGGGACAAAGCATCAATAAACAGGGCAAAACCAAACTTCAGTATCTCTATAGTCAGAAGAATTAGCTGGAGGAACATGTGAAAAATCACCATACTACAGATACATAGGAATTATGAGTCTGCTTTCTGTGGGTCAACCTACTGATTCAATTATTTCAGCTTTATTTACACTAATAATGCATGCCTCCCGCCTTTCTCCATTGGCTGGAGACCCCCTTGTTAACAAATAGGCAGCAAATCCCTGGATACAACTGTAGTTGTCAAGAGCTGTCTCCAAGGCAGCTTTTTTGCTGCTGCTGCTTCTGCCAGCAAAGCAGCAGCGACAACAACAACGATTTGATGTAGTAAAATATTAGAAATATTAGTGAATAACTGAAGAAAGAAACAGCCTTCGGTAATAAAAACAAATGAAATAACGAAAAAAATATGTTTTTCTTGGGTGAAGTAAATGAGAACTCAGATCTTTGAGTGATCAAACAAGACAATAATCTTCACCATCAATAAGACAATAAATTCATTGTCAAGAATTTATAATTGACATGTACAGCTTGTTTTTTTTTTTTTTACTAAAGTGAACATACAGATAGTCCTTGACTTATAACAGTTCATTTAGTGACCGTTCAAAGTTACAATGGCACTGAAAAAAAATGATTTATGACTGTTTTTCACAGTTTTACGACCTTTGGAACAACCCCGTGATCTTATGATCAAAATTCAGATGCTTGGCAACTGGTTCATACTTATGACTGTTGCTGTGATTATCTTTTGCAAGCTTCTGACAATGGGCAAGCCAGATTCACTTAACAACCATAACTTAACAACTGCAGTGATTCACTTAACAATTGTGGCTAGAAAGGTCATAAAAGGGGGCAAATGTCTGACTTAACAAATGTCTCACTTAACAACCAAAATTTTGGGCCTAGTTGTGGTCTTAAGTCAAGGACTAGCTATAATCAGTTGTCTACTCCAGCTACTGGTGGAGAGCAGATAAATCAGTGAACAATTAGTACATCAAGTTTTAGTATGGCCTGGTCACTGCAAGATAATTGTGTTATGCTGAATTTACGGATTTACAGATTAACAGAGTTGGAAGGGACCTTGTAGGTCATCTAGTCCAACCTCCCACCTAAGCAGGAGACCCTACACCATTTCTAACAAATGGCAGTCCAATCTCTTCTTGAAAGTCTCAAGTGATGAAGCTCCCACAACTTCCGAAGGAATTGGTTGATTGTTCTCACTGTCATAAAATCACTCCTTATTTCTAGGTTGAATATCTCCTTGTTCAGTTTCCATCCATTGCTTCTTGTCTTCGGATGTTTTGGAAAACAGGTTGATTCCCTCTTCTCTATGGCAGCCCCACAAATATTGGAAGACTGCTATCGTGTCTCCCCTGATCCTTCTTAAGCATACTTAAACTTAAACATGATTCATTTGTTATTAGTGGTAGTCATCTCTTGCAGTTAATCAGCTCATGAAGTATCTGATGTCATATGTAATGGGAACCAGAGAAAATCTAATAGTAAATTTGGTCTTAACAGGGTAATCACTATCTTCCTCTATAGAAAAGTTGATTTTAACATGGTAATCACTGTCTTCCTCTATAGAAAGGCCATGGAAAGGAAACAATAGTGAAATAAGCATCTTCTCAAATGTTGATAGTGAGAACAGTGGTAAATTATAATTGTTTGTCTTTTCTTGTCAGAAATTACATCTTTGCAACCAAGGAACACAAACCAGCTCTTGCATGTTATCAGCAATTATCACAATGAATGGTTTTGAAATAAAGGTGAGAAAGAAAAGGAAAGAAGTTACAGAAGGCTACCATTTGTTAATGTGTATCTAATCAAAGAATACAAGCTATTTTTTTAAATAAAACAACTCTTTGAATACCCATTAGAAGTGGTACTATTATACCTGGGACACAAAACAAAGAAAGCTTAGAAAATAAATATCCGCAGACCTTTCTGATAAATTTAGTATCATTTTATTTCTCAGCCCAACTCACTTCACAGGGCTATTGTTGTGGGGAAAATAGAAAGAGGCAAGTATATAATGCATGTTTGCTGCCTTGAGTTACTTACGAAGTAATAAAGCCCTGGATAAAAACCTAATAAATAAATAAAATAAAAATGCATGTAATATATTATTAAATCTCTGCATATTCAATGAAAAGTGGAACTGCACTTGTTTAAGTAAAACTACATATTTGCACGGATACAAATTTTAAGCACAGATGGTAGTAAATATACTGTATAGTCTAGGTATTCAGCATCTTAAAATCTTTAATCTGAGCTCTCTCAAAAATAACTATCAAACTGGATTTTTAAAGGACAGAATTGGAAAATTATTTGCTACCTGAGCAATGTCTGTCTGTCTGTCTGTCTGTCTTCCTACCTATCATCTATCTATCTATCTATCTATCTATCTATCTATCTATCTATCTATCTATCTATCTCTATATACATATATAATATATACACACATAGATACATACATACATACATACACACGAATTGTGTATAAGTGCACTGTACATCCCTCAAAGATGTGAGAGACAGGTTTGCAAGGTAGTCTCTACATTAACGTTTCTTAACAATAATTTTGGAAAGCTTAAAATATGTGGACTTCAACCCCAGAATTCCAAAGTTGCCAAGATTGAGAAACATTGCTCTAAATGAGACAGTTTGTCATAAATGGAATAGTGCAAGCATGTATTTTGGGCTGTACTTGTGCTTGTGGCATACTGGTCAATCTAGTCAAAATTGATACTGTTCTTATCATTAGAAAAAAAAAAGGTTGTATTGGCATGGGTATGATTTTTGGCTAGTAACCTCTATATTACAGTATTATATTAAAGTACTATATGAAAGCCTTGATTGATTAAAGCCATGATGAGCATTGGGGCATAGACAATATTTATGTGAAATAGGCTGTGGGTCAAAGTGTGTGTGAAAGGATGATTGCTGTAAAATAACAGAACAAGAGAAATATACTGCCAAAAGTGTATAAGGAGAAATAGTTGCAAAGACTGAAGAAGCTACTTGGATAAGCAGTTAAAAGTTTCAAACCAAAAAAAAAAGAAGACCAGTGGCCATGACTCAATTTCCAGACAGTTGCAAAAGGTCTGGAAATTGAGTCATGGCAACTGGTCTTCTTTTCTTATACAAAAGCAAAAACAAAACCGAGGGACTGTTATGATTAAAAAACAGAAAAAATGCAGAATATGTTGGGGAGAAATTAAAAAAAAAAAATCTTTAATTGGGTAAACAGAAGCATCCAGTAGAATATGATTAAAAACAAAAATGATGCAATCATTTGAAATAGGGTTGAAATGAGAAGAACAATTGGAAGAACAATTAGTGATAGAGTTTTATTTAAATGAATGCTGTCGATGTTAGTGTGCAAGAAAAAATATGAACAGGAAGCCATTGGACTGTGAAGATTTTGAAAAAAGGTTGCAGTTGCGGATGGTTTAATTTGAAAAAAGTTGAAATGCTTGTAGAGATATTGTGCAATTCATTCAAATATGTGTGAATCTGTACTGGATGATTGGAAGAATGAAGAAGGGGAAGTTAGTGAATGCAAAAACTTGTCAAGCCATTTGTTTGTTAAATGTACCTGGGAAGATATTTGTCAGAAGTCTGATCAAAAAGGGACAATGAACAAAATTTGGGAATTTGATGTAGTTTTATCCTGGAAAGATGACAATGGTAACCCACACCCTTTGTTTTGGCTGGAAAGGGTAGCGAGTCATGAGGCAACCAACACCAACAAGTTCTAGCTTCTGGGCTGAGTACCAAACAAAAGACGAGTAGTGGGACAAAATTTTCTCACCAAAATGTGTTGAGTACCAAATTCAATGAGTTTCAAAGCAGTCAAATACCAAGATATGACGTTGTGAAAAGGAAGGGATGACATTGCTTTCATAGTCAAAAAGACGTAATGACGACAGCAGGATGCAGTTAAGTGACCAAATAACATCCCTTCCATTTTGGGGGCAACCTTTTAATATGATGATTAGCCATGTTTATGCTCCAACCATTGATGCAGAAAAAGAGAAGGTTGACAGGTTTTATGATCCTTCTTTATGATCCCCCTTATGAACTTCAGTTCAATCTGAAGTTGCCAGAATACGCAAGCAAAATGCCAAAGTTGGAAATAAGAAGGAGAATGTAATTAGACTGTATGGCCAAGGCAAGTGAAGTGATGTAGGAGAATAACTTATCAGCATCTGCCAACTTCTTCACAGCTAATACAATCGTCCAACAACCAAAATGATGCCAATATGCAAGGACATCGCTAGATAAAGCACAAAGTCATCAAGCTGGTAGAAGGAGATGGAAGAGCTCAGTTGTAACAATAAAGATAATCCCACGGGTTGAATGTGGAACAGATCGCAAAGTGCTAATGTGCAAGTTCCATATCAAGCTAAAGCTGAGGAACAAAGACAGCTGGTTTCCACAATATGCTCTTGAGCATATATTCACACAATTTTCAAGGAGAACATCAAGAATCACTTTGAAGTCTTGAACATTATTGTTAGGGAGCCAGGGGAACTGTAGAATGAATTCAAAGAATGAATGTGAAAAGAGACTGCCAAAATTTTAAGAAACAGAAGAAAACAAACTGGATGTCCAAACAGATGGTGAGAATTGCCAAGATTAGAAAAGCCAAAGCCAAGGACAAAAACCACAGCAAGAAACTTATCAAAGAATTAGAGAAAGATGCACAGACAGAAAAGAGACCAGAAGAAGTATTATGATATCTATAAAGATACCTAAATTGGGATCAGACATAGAAAATAAATCAAGCCAGCCAAAAGGCCTCTGAACTCAGAAAAGCTTCAATTTGGCACTATCGATGGGAAGGCTAACAAAAACAGGAAAAGATTCTAATCAAACTATACTGGCAAATATGGAGAATGAGACTAGGGCCAATAGATGGACAGGTATACCAGTCGGCATACCGGTATCAATGAGAGAAGATTTAACAGAATGTGCAAATTTATCACATGTATCCTTAATTTCACATGGAAGCAAAACTCTAATCTACATTGTTGATCCTAAACATCGGTGATCTTAAACATCAGCAATGTAGATTAGAGCTTCGGATGGAAAGGAAAATGAATCTGGTTTTAGAAAAGGCTGAGAAACAAGAGATGTTATTGCTGATTCACACCGATAATTGAGAAAGCCAAAGGCCTTTGATTGTGTCAAGCTGTGGAATGTTAAGAAATTTTGGGCTTAGACAATTTAGAACTACGCAGCCTTCGGTCTGACCTAAACACACTACATAAAATTATCTGCTACCATGTCCTACCTGTCAATGACTACTTCAGCTTCAGCCACAACAACACACGAGCACACAATAGATAAAAACTTAAGGTAAACCGCTCCAAACTCGATTGCAGAAAATATGACTTCAGCAACAGAGTGGTCAATGCCTAGAATGCACTACCTGACTCTGTGGTTACTTCCCCAAACCCCCAAAACTTTAACCTTAGACTGTCTACTGTTGACCTCACCCCATTGCTAAGAGGTCTGTAAGGGGTGTGCATAAGCGTACCAGCGTGCTTACCATCCCTGTCCTAATGTTCCCTTTTATTCGTAACCATCTCATGTATTCATAATCATGTTTACACTTTTATCTGTAATCTTATATATGCTGGACAAATAAATAAAATTAATTAATTAATTAATTAATTAAATAAATAAATAAAGACAAACATCCCTCTTAGTGGATTGTTAAAAATGTCAAAATTCAGAGAAATGGCAAAACTGGCCTGTTTGGTCAAAGGAAAAAAAACAGCATTTTTTTTTTCTTTTAAAGACTGGAAATCTTTTTGCTGAAAGAAGAAAGAAATGATATGCTGATATTTGAATCTGAAGATTAAGCAATACGTGGATTAAATGGGTGTGTGTGTGAAGGGAATTGTATAACATATAATTGTATATATAACTGTATATAATGTATAACAGCCATGGGGGAACAGTGGTTAGAATGCAGTACTGCAGGCTACTTCTGCTGACTGCCGGCTGCCAGCAGTTGGGCAGTTCAATTCTCACCGGCTCAAGGTTGGCTCAGCTTTCCATCCTTCGAGGTCGGTAAAATGAGGACCTAGATTGTTGGGGGCAATATGCTGACTTTGTAAACTACTTAGAGAGGGCTGTAAAGCACTGTGAAGTGGTATATAAGTCTAAATGCTATTGCTATTTAGGAACAAGGTTAAGATTTAATTATCTGTTGTAAAGAAAGTTGGAAGTGACTTATTTATTAACTCTAGTTTATTTTTCATTACTTGTCTCTTTCCTTCTTTCTTTCCTTCTTTCCTTCTTTCTTTCCCTTTCTTTCTTTCTTTCTTTTTATTTCTTTTGCTTGCTTGCTTGTTTGCCTGCTTGTTTGCCTGCCTGCCTGCCTGCCAGCCATTCAGAAATTCATGGCAGAATCTCACATTGTAGGAGAGAAATAAAGGCCTTTGAAAAGATAATCTGATGCTTTGCTGTGTCTATTCCTACAACAATTACAATCAGTCAGGCAATACCTTACCATGTGGTACTATATGGAAGCAAAAATTGAACTTTGAAGAAGCTGAAAGAATGTTAATGCTCTGGAACTGTGATGGTGGAAAATACCCTAAATAGCTAAAAAAATAGACAAATGAAGCATAGAGTAATCCAGAATCCCCACTTGGAACCCAAATGACTTGGCTCGAATTATGTACCATATTTTGTGATATATATAATGTGAAGACCTGGTGCCTATGAAAAGCACACAATACTGGGAAAGGTAGAAAGGGAGGAAAAAAATTAAGATCACCTGCAAGCTGGACTAATTCAACTACAATGATGATAATAGGTGCATGGTTGGAGACATGAAGTTTTAGGTTGGAAACAGGTTGTCCTAAAGGAGGTTTGTTTATTTATTTATTTATTTATATTTATTTATTTATTTATTTATTTATTTAATCAAATTTATATAGTCATGAAAAGTTTACACTGAAGTAATGACACATAATTGATCAACCAATCAATCAAAACATGAATAAAAAATGAAATGCAAATGGTTCAGGATTGAGCATGGAATAAGATTATTTAATGTATGGATAGATTAAGGAGAGCTTTCAGTGACAGTCAATGGGTGTAGATCAGAGGTGGGTTTCAGCAGGTTCTGACCAGTTCTGGAGAACCAGTAGCGGAAATTTTGAGTAGTTTGGAGAACCGGTAAATACCACCTCTTAGTGACCCCGTCCCCATCTATTCTCTGTCTCCCAAGTCTTAGCTGATCAGGAGGAAATGGGGATTTTACAGTATCCTTCCCCTGGAGTGGGGAGGGAATGAAGATTTTACGGTATCCTTCCACTGCCACGCCCACCAAGCCACATCCACCAAGCCATGCCACGTCCACCAAGCCACACCCACAGAACCGGTAGTAAAAAATTTTTGAAACCCACCACTGGTGTAGGTTGAAGATGTGAATGTATGCATTCAGCTGTGTGCTAATGGTGCTGTGTTGTTAGCTGAACACCTGAATGTGTTGCAATGAATGTTAGATAAGCTGTATATTGCATAATGTAATAAAGAGTATGGTTCTGAAAATTAATGTATCCACAACCAAGGTAGCTATATTTGATGGGGGGAAATGCAATAAATAATTATAAGTTATATATAAATCATGCCAAAGAAAATAATAAGCAGGTGAATTTTTGTATTCTGTTAGAATGTTTACCAAATATGGGAAAATTGATAGAAAATGTTAAAATGAAAATGCTGGTAGAAAAATTATGGATGATACAGTATGCGATCTGCTGAAACTAATCTAAAATTGTTGTTTATGAGGAGATGCTTGCATCCAATTGTTTATATGCAGAGAATGTTGCACATGTTAGGAAAAAAGGTAAAAGTCACCATGAATGAATGCTGACTGAAAGTGGTCTGAATACAAAAACGAGAGGCATATATTGAGGTGGTTTGATCCTATAGATGTAAGGAACAGGGGATCACATTTTAAAAACCAACATAAGAAATGGTTGAATGGGGTTGATAATGTTCCTTATCAGGTAGAGTGTCTATGGAGATTCTCAGTCATCCAGGTCATGGTTGTCCCAAAGGTGCTAATTTCAAGAGGCAACTGGACTTTCTTGTGAGTGGTAGGGTGACCTAGAGGTGGCGCTCCCACCTCCCAATCAGGAGGCTGTGAGTTCGATCCTAGATTAGAGGCAGATATTTCTCTCTCTGGGCACAATGAGAATATATCTGCTGAACAAAACTCTGCATTGGCGACAGGAAGGGCATCCGGCCATTAAACCTTGGTAAGAGGTTAAGAGCCTTGGTAGTACAGTGGTCTAAGCCACCTTGTTATTAAGCTGGTTATTAAGACCAGCTGCCTGCAATTACTACAGGTTTGAATCTTGCCAAGGCTCAAGATTGACTCAGCCTTCCATCTTTTCTAAGGTAGGTAAATTGAGGACCCAGTTGTGGGGGCAATAAACTGACTTTGTATAAATATACAAAAGAATGAAGGCTATTTCTTAGCGCATTGTAAGCCGCCCTGAGTCTCCGGAGAAGGGCAGCATATAAATCAAATTAAAAAAACAACAACACTCTGCTAGCTCCATTCAGTTGCCCAGACTCCACCCTGCAAAGGATTATGCGATCATTAAAAGATGACGATGAACTGGACTTTGTTTTTCTTTGAAGACGTTTCGGTTCTCATACAAGCTTCAGCTCTCCTGCAGAAAGCACAGCTCCAGCTTTTCAATGACTCAGGCAAATCCTGAGGACACAGGTAAAGCTCCAAGTGGCCTCAACGACTCTCTAAAAGAATGCAAATGACCAGCTGTCTGCAAGGAATATAAATCCTCCCATTCCCCACCATCCAATCAGAGCTGAAAAAGTTTCTTGAATGAGAAGTGAAACGTCTTCAAAGAAAAACAAGAAAGTCCAGTTGTCTCTTGAAAAAAAGCATCTTTAGAGAGGTAGAGATTTAAAGATCAAAAAGTATGAAACAATGCATGGAGCAGATGGAAAGAAGGATGATTGCAAGTTAAGAAAGATATAAAGAAGCATACCAAATTTGGATGTGTATAAGAGATAGAAATACATTTTATTTTATTTATATTTTAAGCTATATTTTCTTACCCCATTCCTTTAATTTACGTGAATTATCTCTGCTTACTCCTTTGGATAACATAGAAATTGAATGGTGTGCTGCATACGTGTGCATCCCTGGTGGGTTTCAAATTTTTTTACTACCGGTTCTGTGGGTGTGGCTTGGTGGGTGTGGCATGGCTTGGTGGGCGTGACTTGGTGGGTGTGGCAGGGGAAGGATACTGTAAAATCTCCATTCCCACTCCACTCCAGGGGAAGGTTACTGCAAAATCCACATTTCCTCCCAATCAGCTGGGGGAATTGTGAGGCAGAGAATAGATGGGGGAGGGGCCAGTGAGAATTTTTACTATCGGTTCTCCGAACTACTCAAAATTTCCACTACTGGTTCTCCAGAACTGGTCAGAACCTGTTGGAACCCACCTCTGGTGTGCATTGAAGTTCAAACTGAAATAAAAATAAAATTCCTGCATTCTGCAGTAAATCCATCAATCCAAAATATATTGTGGGAAGATATTTCATACCAACCTTGAACTTAACTCTGTGGAGTTAATCCCGTCACCTTAATATTCCACCTCTCCCATGAACAGAAAGGGGTTTCAATATTTCAGCCTCAAACAGTGCATAAAATAGCCGAGTTTTCTTTTAATCTATCTTTTCATGAGCTTTATATTATTTATATACCCAAATAACAGAGAGGGAACATGCTGTGCTGCGTATATTTTCATAGAAAGATTTCATTTTAATAAATAGGAACTTTCTGAACCTTTTGTTCATTTGGTAGTCCTCTAGCTTCTTCATCTTATTCTCACAGCTTCTCTTCCAACCCCTAGTGTTTTCTTCCTTTCTTTTTTTCATCAGCACATGCACATTAGAGCCGTTATACATATATGGAATTCTGAAATACCACCAGCTTCAAATCAATTTTCAGGCTGAAAGTCTGCAGACCTGACATATTTCCCTTTATTTACCCATCCTTATGGACCACTTAGGCAGGCCTTCCTTTTTTTAATGACATTCATTAGACTTTCTGAAGAACTCCTCCAATCTAACAGCTAGGAGCCATTAAGAATTTGCTGGCACAAATTAGCTTTATGCCAAGTGCACAAATCTCGCTGATGACACTTAAGGGCAGATAAAAGGGATGGGATGTTTAGAGTCTTTTGCAAAGCCAACGGAAAATTATTTTAAAAAATGCACACATAAGAGATTGCAGAACCTGAACTGAAATGTAGGAAACGGCCCCTCCAATCTTTCAGATACGTTCAACTACAAAAACTCAGCTTGCTGGAAGATAACACAGGTTGTAGGTCCAGGATTTCTGGAGGAAACAAATTGGGGATAGCTATTTTGCCATCTTCTACAGTCATAAAATTACTATTTTGTGTTATAGAAGTATACTTCTATAGAATCCAATAAATCCTATAGAAAAATAGGATTTCATTGCAATCCAACAACAGGTGAGCCACTCATTTCCTGCCAATGTGGTGTTGTATGTCATTTTAAGGTTCCTGAAGGAAGTGCATAAGATGAACAAAAAAATTGACTTGCTGGGCTAAGCTGTGCCCAGTAGTATCTCCTTATCTCTCTTTTGAGACTCACACACTGGTTTTACAGTCATTGAACAGTCAATTCTATCATTTATAACCAGGACATCAACTATACTGTTTCTAAACATGTATGTTTAGTTTGGGGCACTAAGGTTAATATGCATTTAGTATAATACCCTTTCCCTTAAGTGGGTGGGAGAGTGTGGAGTTTATAACCTATTGTAGGGGTGTCAAACTCGATTTCATTGAGGGCTGCATCAGAGTTATGTTGGACCTTGGGGGCTGGGATGGGCATGGCTGGGGTGGGCGTGGCCAGCTCAACATCACTCATGTTGGGGGCGCCTGTGGTGGCCCAAACACTCTGCCAGTGAAAACGGGCTCCTGAGCTCTGTTTTTGGCTATGACGGCCTCTTGCAACCCTCTGCCAGTGAAAACAGAGCTCACTGGTAGAGGGTTGCAGCAAAAACAGAGCTCGAGAGAAAATGGCAGTTCCTTTGCCATTTTCGCTGGCAGAGGCACTGCAGGCTGGTCCAGGCTGGTCCTGCAGGCCAAATCTAAGCACTCCATGGGCCGGATCCAGGCCCCGGGCCTTGAGTTTGACACCCTTGACCTATTGGGTGCTCAGTAATTTTATTTAACTTTTTATTCTTTATTTATGAGCACAATTATTTTACTGCCTGTGTCGTTGGACTCCAAGCAGTTTATAGATAGTAAAACAACAATAACATAAAATTACCTTAAGAAATGTTAATACCAAATTAATAATGATTAATATCAAATAAGAAAAATATACACATCGGCATATGGATGTAGGCAGTTGTGACCGTATCCAGAAAAGGTCTTCCAGAAAAGTTCAAGTGGTTACTAGCTTGAGAAGACTATGAAATGGATGGATATTCTTGCCTCAGGAAGCAAACTATTTCTTAGAAGTGCAGCTGGTATCAAGAATGCTCACCATTCAGCCCTCTCTTGGTAGACTGGGACCTTTGATAAGTATTTTTCACCTGAGACTACTGTTCTGACCTAGGCTTCACAAAAGCACAAAGCAGATCCTTGTCCTGACAAAACCCCTTTTTATTAAGCTAATGTGAATTCTTCTCATTCACACTCAGCAAAGTCCCGGGAAACTGTCTTTCAAGGGTGAATTTACAATCACAGAGCTTATCAGGCTTGGAGAGCTGCCAGGCCGATATCTTCCAAACTGCAATCCTGTACAAGAAAATACTTGGCAAGGAGTCTCTGAGAGTCACAAACAGATCTTCACACTAATGAAATGAACTAATTGTCTCCTGCAAACTCCCCTCCCCTTTCGCGCCTCTTTATTCCCTATGGGAGGGGCTATTCACCGTCCACCTGTGACTTTACTCCCGATTTGGCCCTTGTTCCTTAACTGTTCCCTTCTCCTGGCAGCTCTGTGCATGTGCACATCGGGAACAGGCTCCAGCTGTTCTTCAGCTCTACTTATCTCTGAAGGTAGCTGATAACTGTCGGACGGCCCTGGCCCCCTCTCTGCCTCTGACGCAGAGCACTCATCAGAGCCTTCCCCAGTCTCCAGGACTGGCCCATGTTCCTCCCCAACCTCCTCACTGTCCAAGTCTGCCACTGGCCGCCGAAGGGCCACAACAACTGCTTAGGACAGGCAGGCAGTTGTGCAAAAACCATATATAGTTTTAAAGGTACCAGGGTTCTGAGTTTCACTTGGAAACATCTTGGCAACCAGTGGACCACCTAAAGCAGTTGTACAATGTGGCAATGAGCAGGTAAGATGCCGCCTTCTGTACCAGTTGAAGTTTTCAAGTGGTTTTCAAGGGCTGCATCATGTAGACTGAATTACAAGACATTTTAATATCTACAGTATCTATCTTTCACTTATCTATCACCTATCTAACTATAATCTGTCTATCATCTATCATCTAGCTATCCTCTAGCTATCATCTATCTCTATGTCTCTATCATCTGTCTCTTTATCCATCTCTCTATGTATCATCTATCTATCTATCTATCTATCTATCTATCTATCTATCTATCTATCTATCTATCATCTATCTATTATCTATCTATCTATCTATCTATCTATCTATCTATCTATCTATCTATCTATCTATCTATCTATCTCTCTTCTCTCATCTCTCATCTCTCATCTCTCATCTCTCATCTATCTCAGGTGTGTCCAACTGGCAACCCACAGGCCAGATGCATCATTCGCAGTCCATGCCCACCCCAGCTCCACGAAGGGGAAAAACATCATGAAACATCAACATGATGTCAACGTGATGTCAACGTGATGCGGCGGGTTTGATACCTGTGATCTATCTGGTTTCAGCATTTGGGTTTGACTAGTCTATAGAAAAGAAGGACTGGGGTGACATGAAAGCAGTATTCCAGTATTTGAGAGGTTGCCACAAAGAGGAGGGTTCAACATATTTATCAAAGCACCTGTAGACAGGACAAGAAACAATAGATGGAAACTAATCAAGGAGAGAAGCAACCTGGAATTAAGGAGAATCTTCCTAATGATGAGCACACTTAACCAGTGGAACAGTTTGCCTTCAGAAATTGTAAGTGCTTCATCACTGAAGGTTGTTAAGAAGAGTTTGGACATGTCTGAAATGTTATAGGTGTTTTCTGTTGAGTAGGGGTCGGACTTCCAGCTCTATACCAATTGATTGATTGATTGATTGATTGATCTCTATCTATCATCTATCAAAATTTGGAAGGACTGCAATCAAGGCAGTGGTTTGCTTCAGAAGAATCCACAGATTTTTGCTGCCCTAATCAAGAGACAGGACCGATTTTGCAAGAATGCAGGACAATGTATTTCAGTTTATGTTCTGTTTCATTCTGAATTGACCTGTCAATCCACCAATGGAGCAATTATGTCCAGAAAATGAACCTGATATCTAGGCCAATGGTAATGGATGGGCAGCTTTTGCTGTCTTTTAGAGGACTGCCTTTTTAAAAGCACCAGCCAAATCAACTTAATGGCCAATTTGCTAAAGGCAAGAAGGAGCTGCTAGACAAAAATAATAGCCTAATAAAAACTACACTAGATTACCACCTCCCTTTGGATTTGGTTTATTTGTACATAAGCAGTGTGGACACCATAATAATTTGTTTAGAACTGGAATTGATGTGTGTACCCAAAGCTTTCCACAATCTCTCAAAAATCTAGATAAACCATATATCTCTGTCCTCAGAAAAGGAAGAATGTGTCCCCAAAAAGGAAACCGTATAAAAGCTAATGAAAGATGCTGTAAAAAAAAAAAAAGTTAGCTATTCAAGTTTAATTTCAAGTTGCTACTTATTCTCTTAATAAGCATTTGCATCTCCGGAGAGTGATCTTTCCAACATCAGATCACATATAGCGTTTTCTATAATTGCAAGTGTAGTTTGCAGGGCACCTAATGATAATGGAATAGGAGACAGCCATTCCTCAGTCTGCGGTTTCTAACGAGGATATCTTGCCAATTGGCGACTGTTGCTTCCAGAATTCATCACGGCCACAACATCAAGGTAAGATCTAACATAGCAACTTGCCTACATATACCGCTGTTAGAATAATTAATAACTATTACAGATGCTGGGGAACACCACTGAGTTATGGTGATGTGAATATACTTCATCTTCAAACTCCAGGAATTGTTCCTTCACTGCTTAAAAAGCAAACCAGAACTATGATAGATATGAGCCCCCCCCCGCCCCCCCGTATAATAGCAAATAACTAGAAAACAGACTAATAAGAGCAGAAGATAAATGTAAAACATATATTATATATGCAGGAATTTTCCTGGTATTACATGAAAAGAGAACTGCTCCCAGCCTCGACAAAAATACTTGGATACCTTACTAGGTATTCGGCCAGGGGGGCTAAGTAAGAAAAAATGGTATCTCACTCTACATATTTTAGTCGCAGCTAGAATAGTGTTCGCCCAACAATGGAAAGAAAAAGAGATACCGGCCAGTGTCCAAATTATAAATAAAGTATTAGAGTGCTCTGAAGCGGACAGAATGGTTGAAAGAAAAAGAGGATTCTGAATTTTTTCAAAGTTGGGACAGTTGGTACCGGTGGTTGAATAAAAGGATTGAGATGAAGTGAGGGCCTAAGTCAATATGAGGAGAGATATACTTATCTAGATTGAAAGATAATTGTTTGAAAACCATATTTGGGGATTATTTATTTTATTTTGTGTTGTGGGCACAATTATTTATTAATGAGGGCAGGAATATTATCTGCCGGGATGGATGTGTTTGTATGTCTAGTGTTATGAATGGGGGAGGGAGGGAGGGAGGGGAATGTATGGTTTTTGTTGTTATGTATAATCAATGTTTTTGTCTTATGTTGATTTTAACTTGGAAAATTTAATAAAATTTATTTTTTTAAAAAATACTTGGAGAAGCATCGTTCTATGCAATTTTCACTGCAATCAATTAATTTTGGTCTTTGAAATCCAAAATATTCAATAGACCAGCCTAAATATGTTATAATGTACTAGAAACCTATATGCTACCTTAGTTAGGAAGTGTAGCAGAGGTAGCACTCAGAATAGGATTAAAACGTCAAGCAAAAAAAAGAAGAATAAACCTCCCAGTAAAATATATGCTATGCATTGAATATGACTAACCTCAACAAACCACTGAAAGGAAGCCCATTTCTACATTGTACTCTAAAGCATTTTCAGTTTCTATGACTTTATGAAAGGCCAACAGGGTCATGTGGACCTCAGGAGAAAACTACTCCACAGGATAAGTGCAGCTAGCAAGAAGGCATGCCTTTTCGGTCCTGCAAGATGACGTTGATGTACAGCTGGGATCAGCAGAACATCAAATGATTCTGGGTGGGCAGAAATAACAGGAGGAAAACAGTTCAGTATGTAACCAGGTCCCAAGCAATGATGAGCTATATACAGTATGGTAAAGGTAAAGGTTCCCCTCGCACATATGTGCTAGTCGTTCCCGACTCTAGGGGGCGGTGCTCATCTCCGTTTCAAAGCCAAAGAGCCAGTGCTGTCCGAAGACGTCTCCATGGTCATGTGGCCGGCATGACTAAACGCCAAAGGCACACGGAATGCTGTTACCTTCCCACCAAAGGTGGTCCATATTTTTCTACTTGCATTTTTTATATGTTTTCGAACTGCTAGGTTGGCAGAAGCTGGGACAAGTAACGGGAGCTCACCCCATTACGCGGCACTAGGGATTCGAACCGCTGCACTGCTGACCTTTCGGTCAACAAACTCAGTGTCTTAGCCATTGAGCCACTGCATCCCTTTATATACAGTAGGTAACTGTTAAAACCACGAACTCTATCTGGAAGCCTAATGGTAACCAGTTCAGCCCACAGAACAGTGGTGTTACATGGACAAAATAAGAAGCGTTCATAACTAGTTCCTGCCTTCTGGATTACTCGTAGATTTCTAGTGATCTTCAAAGGTAGCACCATGTAGAATGCCTTGTAATTGTTCAAAAGAAAGATGGTCATGGTACAAGTGATTGTGAGAAGGCATTTCTCACAATTTCCTGACAGTTAGAACAATTAATCAGTGGAACAACTTGCGTCCAGAAGTCGTGGATGCTCCAACACTGGAAGATTTTAAGAAGAGATTGGACAACCATTTGTCTGAAATGATATAGGGTTTCCTGCCTGAGCAGGGTATTGGACTAGAAGACCTTCAAAGTCCCTTCCAACTCTGTTATTCTGTTATTTCAGTTCAGAAAGAGATACAATCCCTGCACAAGGTGAATGCCTGCTGGTTACAGCTGTTGCCTGACTGAGATGTTAGTTCTTTCCAGTAGTCTATGGAGATTCTCAGTCATCCAGGTCATGGTTGTCCTTAAGGTGCTTTTTAAAGAAGCAACTGGACTTTGTTTTTCTTTGAAGATGTTTCGCTTCTCATCCAAGAAGCTGGGTACACTATTCAAGACCTGAGAGACCAGATTACAGATAGATCATCACAGAAAAACCTTATCTATGTGGTTGCCAAGACTCAACCTTAACTTGGTAGCACACAGTATCCCTCTCTCCTCTCCTCTCCTCTCCTCTCCTCTCCTCTCCTCTCCTCTCCTCTCCTCTCCTCTCCCCTCTTTCTCTTTCTCTTTCTTCTCTATCCTCTTCGGGATAGTTTGGAGAAAACTTTCCCCCTGAAGAGCAAATATTACTTTAGCCTCATTACTTAATGATTTGTGTTTTGGATCTAACTTCTAAAGTTATGAGAGACAGAATGCCAGCTTGTGATGAGACAAGGAAGATAAATATTTTTATGTGCTGTGCAAAAAGGACCAGGGAGATTAATCCAAGTTCCTGTGATCCTGATCGGTTAGTCTTTGTCCCTTTCTTCCATGGAAGTATGTGTGTGTAAAGGAAATAACAATTAAGATGGCTAAAATCTGTGGTATCACATGTCTTAAGGAACGGTTGGAATCTTAAGGTAAGGTCCATTTGATTTATTTCCATTTGCTTATTTCATATTTTAGGGATGATGCTTAAGCAACTGTGATCCATGGCTTGCAATTGAAATGGCTCCGTAAGATTGGGATGCTGGATATTAGAAACTCAGGAGCATTTCATTTTAATAAGAGCACAACAAAACAAGAACAAAAACATACGAACTAATTTAGCTCCTGACAATTTGTAATTGCACAATATAGCTCTCATCAGATTGCAAAGGCACTGCTTCACATAGATTAAAACAATTCACCCCAAAAAGAGTGCATTAAAGTTTATGTATTACAATGGCATATAGAAAACAACAACATGCCTGCAGAATGAACAAGTTTGTCTTATAACATGGAAACTGTCTGCACAGAGACAATTAGTCACCCAATAATGAGGATGAACATCTAATTGCTTATTCTAAAGCACATTTATTTATGACGCATTCATTTATTCCTATAAAGCTTTGCCTAAGCAATTTTATTCTCCTTTTCTTTTTTTCCTATAGTTATATGGTTATGAGAATTAATTCTAATACAGACTGAACAGACAGGACACAAAAAGAATTACTTTCCGCTTTGTCTAGGTGGCTTAAAAATTTGAACGCTTGCTGGGTGGCTTAGAGATTTGGATGAATCAATTAACAGTAGAAAGAACAGTTCATTTTCCTTTTGGAGAAAATAATAAATTTATTGGAATTCAGTTTCAGTAGTCAGAGCCAAAGATCACACAATAAATAGCCATTGCCTAAATGTTCAAAGGCTTTCCAGAGATATTTAGTCTAATGAGAACTGTGGCATAAGAAAACAGAATGCATTTATTTAGGGAGTTTTGCAGTCAATTTAGAAGTATCCAGGCACTTCCAAGTTGAAAAGATTAGTCTGTGACATGACCATTGTCTGGGGGATATTCAGTTGGAGCCTCCTTTTATGTTGTTGGCAGGAGCTGGAGGAAAGGACGCGGGCTCACCCCAACCCACAGCAGCACTTGAGTCTCGAATATGGTCTTGCTAACTTCCAATAAGCATCCTAACCATAAGAGCCACTGTGCTCCTTGTTTAGGGAGTTGAAGCTGGGGTGAAATGCTACAGGTTTGGACCAGTTCAGCCAAACCGGTAGTGATGGTGGTGGGTGATTCAGAGAACTGGTAGCGACGGCAGTGCGAGGCTCCGCCCACCTGCCAGGTTGTCGTTATTTCCTGGTTTTAACCAGGAAGTAACCTGTTTTTTACCCTCTGTACATGCGCAGAAGGGTTTGAGCATGCACAGAGGGTCCATGTGCGCATGTGATGCACGCACATGGAGCGAGCACGCATGTGCGGCACATGCACTTCTGAACCGGTAGGAAAGGTAAGTAGATTTCAACCCTGAGTTGAAGGGAGCGGAATTTTAATTTTATAGGAAGAGAGAGAGAGTATGGTTATATCTAGACCAGTATTTCTCAATCTTAGCAACTTTAAGAATTGTGGATTTCAACTCCCAGAATTCACTGGCCAATCACAATGACTAGGGAAGTCTGAGGATTGATACCCACACCTCTTAAAGTTGCCCAGGCTGAGAAATGCTGATCCAGACCATTTTGAATTGTTATATTCTCTCTCGCTTGCAGGTTTGCCAAGGTCTGCAAAGATCAATAATAAAGATGCAGGACATATTTTTCACAAAAAAAAAAAGAAAGAAGAAGACACGATAGAGAAAATGCCTAGGTATGCTTTCTATATAGGGAATAACTGCAAGTTTAGGGAACAGGTAATTCCTCTCCTGCCCCCTGGCAGAGACCTTGACTATCCTATGGCAGTGGCTTCAGAATAAATGGAGCTGCCCTTAGGAGAAGAGGACAGTTCTCTCCCACACAGACAGTAAAACAGTGGCCAAAAGTAGTAAAACAGTGAGAGTCAAAAAACCTTTCACCTCCCAGCAAATAAGATGAGACCACCAGCCATTCTGAAAGTCTTTGTTTTCCTTTTCCTCTGTTATTAAAACAGGGAAGAAAAAAAGTAAAAGAAACAAAGCAAAAAAACCCCAACAAGGATTCTAGTGTTGTCACCAACATTACTACTGTAATCACTGTTAATCTATCTCATAATCTAATCATGTCTCAAGGCGCTATTTAGAACCTTTGTCGAAATGCTGTATCTGAGAATATATTCTAGGGTTACACCAGATTAATTATGGAACTATTGGATTTTTCTGACAGTTAGAACTATGAATCAGTGAAAGGACTTGTGTCCAGAAGTTGTGGGATCTCCAGCACAGGAGATCTTTAAGAAGAAAATTGGGCAACCATTTGTCTGAAATGGTACAGGGTTTCCTGTCTGAGCAAGGGGTTGGACTAGAAGACCTCCAGCTCTGTTATTCTGTTATTTATTGGTTCGATTTTCTATTTCGATTTATATGCCGCCCTTTTCCGGAGACTCAGGGCGGTTTACAATGCGTTAAGCAATAGCCTTCATACTTTTGTATATACCTGCTTAGTAGGGCTTTCGCGCCCCCCCCAAGCGGTGTTCTTTTTTATACAAAGTCAGCTTATTGCCCCCACAAACCGGATCCTCATTTTACCTACCTCAAAAGGATGGAAGGCTGAGTCAACCTTGAGCCTGGTGAGATTTGAACTTGCAATAATTGCAGGCAGCTGGTGTTACTTAACAGTGCTTTAATCTGCTGTGCCACCAAGGCTCTATATATTCTACTATTCTGAAATTTATTTATTTATTTATTTATTTATTTATTGATTGATTGATTGATTGATTGATTGGTTCGGTTTATATGCCGCCCTTTTCCAGAGACTCAGGGTGGCTTACAATGTGTTAAGCAATAGCCTTCCCAAGCGGTGTTCTTTTTTATACAAAGTCAGCTTATTGCCCCCACAAACTGGGTCCTCATTTTACCTACCTTGAAAGGATGGAAGGCTGAATCAACCTTGAGCCTGGTGAGATTTAATTGCAGGCAGCTGGTGTTACTTAACAGTGCTTTAGTCTGCTGTGCTACCAAGGCTCATGAAATGATGGGTGCAGGCAGCCATCAGCCATACTTACTGGCCAGACTTATTTGTGTGTGTGTGTGTGTGTGTGTGTGTGTTTCACTATGATTAGTCTTATTTTAAAAATTATAGGGATGGGAGCAAAAGGCAAGGGAGATAGAATGTTACTGTAAAAGGTAAAAGTAAAGGTTCCCCTTGCACATACATGCTAGTCATTCCCGACTCTAGGGGGTGGTGCTCATCTCTGTTTCTAAGCCGAGAACCAGCACAATTCCGTGGTCATGTGGCCAGCATGACTAAACACCGAAGGCGCACGGAACACTGTTACCTTCCCACAAAGTGGTTCCTACTTTTCTACTTGCATTTTTTACGTGCTTTCGAACTGCTAGGTTGGCAGAAGCTGGGAAAAGTAACGGGAGATCACTCCGTTACGCAGCACTAGGGATTCGAACCACCGCTTTCTGATCGACAAGCTCAGCATCTTAGCCACTGAGCCAGTGCGTCCCCCTAATTACTGTATTACTGTTAATGTAAGGCAGTTCAAATAACTAACAGGTTTATTGCATGCTAACACTCTCTATAAGAACCTGAAATACTAATGGTCAAAGCAAATTGGCGGTATAAGAGTCAACGGAATTCAAGGTGGGTTGGACTTAGATCTCATGTGGGCATGAAGGGACCAAGGATGATGACATGCTTGAACCATCCCTTGGGCTCAGCCTGGTCATCTCCTACTTCTACACTCTAGCCTTCTGGTTGGGTAGGCTTGGATTTTGGCCAAAGGTGTTTTCCAATTCCTGGTTGACTCTTACTCCCAAGCTTGTGCAAACTTACTGGATGGAGTTCTCAATGCGAGTGATGGTGAGGAAAGCCGCTAGATTTGCAGTGTAGGATGAGATGACGATCAAGGCAAACAGCCACCAGGCACCCATCATCATTCGCGTTGCCAGTGTGGTATAGGGAACTTCTCCTCCTGTGGAGCAAGAAGGGTAGAATGATAAGAATTTTAATAGCAGAAGAAAATCCCTTTATTCTTAAGGAACATGTTCATATAAAACAACATCATTGATATCAGTCTAGGAAAACTCCAGTCTTGGAGTTCTGGGTAGGAGTCCACAATTAACATCTATAGATGAAACCCATCAAAGGACACCATTCCATGATACTTAGTAAGAGGATCCTCTTAAATAGATTTCTGCTATTTATCAGGAAACCTGGTTCAATATCTAATATAAAGAGCAATAGTCCAGAAGTATTTCTATTACTTTGCAAGGTTTTTTTGCTATTGATTTTAATTAACTCTCTGGAAATGTAGATATTTTTCAGAAAGTGATCTGGTATCAACACATCTATATATCAACACACCATCTGATTGTTCTTTAGTATATCAAGACACAAGTAGAGTTTCTAAATGCAATAATGCACATACAGACATTGGAGGCAGAAAAGAGAAAGAAGGAGGTATTAATTTAATAAATAATTCATAAGGGAACTAAGGCATGGGGTTGGACTAGAAGACCTCCAAGGTCCCTTCAAACTCTGTTATTCTATTTCTAAATATTTCTAAATTAAACTCAGACATTTTTTTTTCTCTTTGTGGTTAAGTTAATGAATAAAATAAAATCAACTGAAAAGTGCAACCAATTATTATACAATGCAGTCATTCAAATAATACTTTTATAATTTTTTTATATCTGGAGATAAATACATATATTTGCATTGATAAAAGAAAAACATCTATCCTTCCTTCCTTCCTTCCTTCCTTCCTTCCTTCCTTCCTTCCTTCCTTCCTTCCTTCCTTCCTTCCTTCCTTCCTCCCTCCCTCCCTCCCTCCCACCCACCCACCCACCCTGTCACCTCTGATCATGGATTGTTCATTCAGTGAACATGAATAATTTGGTTGATAAATATAGAGACAGAAAAATAGGTTATTCAGATAGCCTTGGTTTTGAGAACACAGCAGAAATACCAATAGAATAGATGGATGTGTCAGAATGATGAAGGAATACATTTCATTCACTCATTCTGCAGTTGCAATATACAGTATGTTTTATCTGAGGAAAAAAAAATTACATTTACAGAAATTAATATAAAAGTCATTCTGAAAGTCAGGAAAGTGTCAGCATGATGGACACGAATCTGTGAACAAAAAAGACACGATACTACAAAAACTTTTTTTTTCAGTTTCCTTTCCTTTCCACCTCAGTTGTATCTGAATCCATTAATCACCTACTTTGCTGGTTATAAACCTAGACACAGAACAAATATGGACAGTAAACTGCATAAAACACCCACCAAAATACTTTAGAGTTTCTTCTCACTTATTTTGAAATTGTATCTAGCATGGTCAGCTTCTTTCCCATTTAATACAAGACAGTGCTAAAGAAAATGGTCAGAGAATGGGAAGTAAGGCAAGAGGACTCCTAAATAAATAAAATGACATCAATCAGATATGGCTTCCATCAAAATGTTCTATTTCCTTGTGTGAAACAGACAGCAATTGCCTGTAGGATATGTGCCTGGTTGTGTATGTGAAACAAAGAGGTTTCAACTTATCCTGACTGCAGCTTTTTAATTTTATCATGATGATAAATATAGGGGGCAAACCCCAGTATTTTGAATTTAATTTCCAATACATATCAATTTTTCCCCTCTTTTTAACGACCCTGTAATCCCTTACATCAGGATGGAGCTGAGCGTTTACTGGCTGGATGCCCTTCCTTATGCCTATGTGGAGTTCGCAGTAGATATTTTCTCTTTGCGCCCTGAGAGAGAAATATCTGTTGTTACTGAGGATCAAACTCACAGAACTCCTGATTGTGAGAAAAGAGCTCCACCTCTAAGCCAACAAGCCACTCCCCAATACATATCCAATATTCACTCATCAAAGTCTGGAAGTGAAAGCATTGATAATCATGGAAGGATTTGTCTATGAATTCCAGGGTTCTTTGTTTCCATCAATGCTAAATCAGTTATTTTATTATGATGATCCCATTAAGCACAGCCTTTACCACTTTCTTGATTATAACCATTTGATTACTAAGTGTATATTAAGAAAGAATTGCCTACTAAAATTTTTAATAAAGACTGCTATGTCCACCCTATTCTCCTGCAAATGCCGAGTTAATTATAAATTGTGTCTTTGATGCATGTTTGCCTTTAAAAACAAAACCCATTATTAAATAACATAGGATCACCATTACTATCTTATATATTTTGAATTTCTACCTACTTCTGAAAACTTATTGTAAAAAAATAAAATAAAAATAAAATCTGGATAGTTTAAGTTGATATTAAGACTCCAGGAGGATAAAATGTCTAACTTCTGAAAACCTAATATCAGAGCTGAAGATTTTTTTAAAAAAAGAGTATTTTTATCTTATCCTCTTTTTTATGATTTTTAAAAACTTTTCAATCAAAAAGCAAATTACATTTGAACTATTACTTTTTTAGGTAGACATACAGAATCAATCCAATAGATCTGATTGCTCCTTTCACCATCCAGTGTCAATCTCCATAATTTGCTGTGAATTTAATTGAAAGGAGTAGACTGGTAAAAGGGAAAACCTGTAATTTCTCCAGATATTTCTTCAATCACATTCTCATTTTTTTAAAAAAGCTCTTGAATAAAAACTAAAAGCTGTTCCCTACCTTCTTTATATGAGGTGAATCGGCAGGAGAAGAAGAAGAAACGAAAGTCAATGTTAGGCTTTTTTTATCCATAAATGAAGTTCTCAAATAAAAAATTTGAAGAGGAATAGAAAACAAAGGGTGGAGCTGAGAATTGGATCATGCTGGACTGACATTCTGTCAGAGAAATTGTGTGCAATACAATGATTTTCAATTTACTAACCCCCTTTGGGGATAATGTCATGGAGCTATCTTTTTTCAAAAAACTTAATAGCCGGTGCTCTCTGAGCTTTGTGTTTTTCTTACAGATATTTTATTACCTAACTAATTAACATCATCAGTGCTAAAACGGTAATGAAATGTCTGCAAGAAAGTTTAGAGAGCACCAAGGATCCCACAGTTCAATCCTGAGCTACAAGTGTTCTTTTTTATCAAGGCTTAATAACCATCAGTTATTAAGTTTTCTATCATCACTTAATAACCACAGAACTTCCAAGAACTGTGAGTTAAATTCCTCAAAAACGGAAAAAGTTAATCATTTTTGGACTGAGAAGAGTATTCTAACTGTAAACATCTTTTAAAAAACCTCTAATGGTTCAGTAGATGATATCATGAGGCTATCATAGTAGGCAAAATTAAAAATTGAAGGCCATTTTTGGTTTCTGAAAAGTTGAATAGAGTTTTTAAATAGATCTACAGCACGAGTGTCAAACTTGTGGTGCCAAGTTGCCATCACGTGATATTTTGTGATTTCCCCCCCCCCTTAGCGGAGCTGGGGTGAGCGTGGCCTGTGCGTGGCGCATTCGTCCTGCGGGCCGCCAGTTTAACACCCCTAATCTGCAGCCATTTTTCTCCTCTTCATCACTTTTATGATGAACTGGAGATACGGTAGTACCATAATATGCTTACCTTTCTCTTGAATACTTAAATATATTTCTTAAATTGTATATATTATATATGAAGTCAATAAATATACAGTCTTGTCCCAATGAACATATGACTTCTGAATGACTATATAGGTATTCCTCCACCACAATTGAGCCCAAAATTTCTGTTGTTAAGTGAATTTTGCCACATTTTACAACCCTTCTTGCCATTAAGTTAGTAACTGTTGTGGCCCGTACGTGGTCTGTGCAGCTAGTAGCTGATTCAGACAGCGAGGAGGCTGGCGTGGTGCTGCGCCAGCAGCCTGTGCAGCTGGCACTCGAGTTGGACAATGAGGAGGCTGGAGAAGATGTGGTGCCAGAAGCCAGGGCCTTCAGAACCTCCAGAACCTCCCATAAGTGAAAAGGATGAAGAAGAGGAGCCTCTTCTCAATGCACGGGCCTGCAGAACTGCCAAAAGGCAGGAGTGGCTCCTCAGGAGGAGGTCTCCTCAAGAGTAAGGCTTGGGGCTAATTGACCACTCCCTTAGCCTATTTAAGAGGAATGCCGACTGAAGCAATTTGCAGGGAACAACTTAGTTCACATACCTTCGTGTCTTGTCTTACTTATCTTATCAGCTTCCTGCAAATTGCTTCTGGGCATTCTGCCAACCATAGTAAGTTTTCAGTTATTATTCTTTGAATTCTTGGTGGCTGTTAATGCAATTAATTAACAGCCATTGTTGTAAAAGACTGGTCTATTCAGTAAATTAAGGTTTGAACGGACTTTGTGTGTGCTACGTTCTTTGGGGTCTGTAGCTGGGACAGAACAGTAACATGGCTGTTAAGTGAAACTGGCTTCCCCATTGACTTTGCTTGTCAGAAGGTCGCAAAAGTTGATCACAGGATTCCTGAACCCTCTGACCATCATAAATATGAATCCATTGCCAAGTGGATGAATTTTGATCATGTGACCATGGGGATACTGCAATGGGCGTAAGTGTGAAAAGTGGCCATAAGTAACTTTGAACGGTCACTAAATGAATTGTTGTAAATCAAGAGCTACCTGGTCCTGTTCGTTGGTATTATTTTTTTCAATGGTACATATCAGTCTAAGGAAGCAGTCCTGTGAGTAGATATGGAATCTGAAGCACTGATAAATTTGCCCAAAGGAGGAAACTATAAAGAAGAGATTTCTCCTACTTTCATTTTGTGTGTGTGTCACATTATTTTCTTCCATTAGGAGCAATTCTAAAACTTTCTGCATTAGAGTCCTAGTCTGCAAGAAAAACTCTCAGACAAATAAGAATACACATCCACTTCAGGTTTCCACCTGAATATATGCAGGTAGGACACAGAATTGAATGTTCAACCCTGTTAGTATCCATTTTAAAGGCCTCTGATGAACTGCTACACAAAACTAATAATTCAAGGACATTACCGTATTTTTCAGAGTATCAGACACACTTCCCCCCCTAAAAAGAGTGAAAATTTGGGTATGTCTTATACACCGAATGTAGCCCTGCCCATCCACCAGCCCCCGCCTTTTGGCCTCTGCCTCCCAGCTATTTGCCTCCTTGCAGCAAACAGCAAACATCCCGTTTCAGTTTCAGCACAGCCTGATTAGCACAAGCAGCTGATTATCAGTTGGATCGGCCTCCCAACCATCAGCTGTTTCAGGCTGCAGGGATTGCCTATTGCCGCCTCCGCACACCCCATTTTCAGCTTCCGCTGTTTGCTGCTGTTTGCTGCAAGGAGGCAAATTGCTGGGAGGCAGAGGCAGATTTTTTTTCTTGTATTAATCAGGCTGTGCTGAAACTGAAACTAAAACAGTCTGTTTGCTGCAACGAGGCAAATTGCTGGGAGGCAGAGGCTGAGGCAGATTTTCCCCCCCTTGTTTTCCTCCCCAAAAAAGGTAGGTGCGTTTTATAGTCCGGAGCGTCTTATACTCCGAAAAATACGGTATTTGCATTTGTACATGTGCATGAACTCTAAAATAACAGGCACTGAGTATCTTGTATGCAAAGAACTTTCTTTAGTAAGAGGCTACCTACATTTTTCTTTAACAAAATCAATTCTCCCTTTTGATTATTCAGCAGAACAGGATGATTCTTGAAGAATATCTATATGCCATTTACATACATTTATATTAGGGAGTTCAATCACCATGATTAAAAATTGGACTGTTCCTGCATAGTATCTATTTTCATCAATGAGACATGAGAGCAGAAATGGGCCATGGGTGAACCACAATTTCATTTCACGTTTAATGGAACAATGAACACAGCTTACATTTTTAAATTCAAACTATCGCTGGTCATTATACTTCATATTGGTTTTATAATTTCATATTGTCCTTTCCAATCCACCTTGATGGCAGGGCTTTGACTTACCGTATTTATTAATCACTAAATTGGTCTGCCAGGAAACTTGAATGACATATTGTATAAGTTTATATGTAATATAAATTATATAATTACATTACATATTACTTACCTTATAATATAAGGTATATAATATAAGGTAAGTAAACATAATTGAATAAAGGATTTTATGGATATTTATGAGAAACACACATGCAGACTTAGTAAGTTTGTGGGGGGCCACAGGGTTCAGTATTTATGTTCTGACCCAGCCTTAGCAAGTAATTACTTGCGAGTACAAACCAGGGGTGAAATCTACTTACTTTCCCTACCGGTTCGTCTCAAGCTTCCATTGTTCATCTAATGGTCTCCAGCCATTTCTATTGTTCCACCAGCACCCTGAGATTAATCTGTTATAATTGATGTATACAGTGGCAACATTTTGTTGGAGTGCTTTCTTAATGGGAAGGTGGGGGGAGGAGGTTTTTAAGGCTAGGTGTCAAGTTTCCGAAAGATGCCCTAATTAATTCATGAGCCATGATCCAAACTTCAAAGGAAATATAGTGATTTATTAGGAGCAACATTCCGGCAATACTTGGATGCAGTCAGGACTGATCCCACGTAGACCCTGTCTCTCCCCTCCCCCCTGGCCATGTCATAAATCACATTCTCCAATTAACCACTTTGGCTGGCTGTGAAACCTAACACCCTCCTTCTGATTGCGGTCAGAAAGAATACATGGAATTCACTTCAGTTCTCCCTCCCTCCTGCTCATGGCAACTTGAAAGCTTTGCAAGTTGACACTAGGAATGATAGAGCCCTACTTTTAGACCTCCCCGCCATCCCAAAATATAGCCACATGGACATGTTACTGTTTTAAAATGAGTGACCAGTCTTCTCTTATTTGCCCCATTCTATCTATTGAGGGGCAAATAACATGGGTTTTGTTATTTGTTAACTAACATAGTTACCTTGCATTTTAATTTGATTTGTTTTCTTTCCTGTTCAGATTTATTAGCTTTTAACATTCCTAAACTGATAAACAAGCTGGAGAGTACCTCCAGATAAGAAAAGTTTGTTAGTACAACTTGGGGTCTGGCTTATCTCTTTCGTGAACTCTAAACAATCTTTTTCCTTACAATTGCACCCCTTCTGGCGTCAGGCCTCATTTTAATGAACATGTGTGATATTATGGGATACAAATATGTAACATGTTTGACTACATGTAACTGATTTCCTATGCAAAGAGGAGGTTACTTTTATTCTGTCCAATCAACTTTCCTCTTGCATTTTCTTTGTTGCATTAGCTATAAAAAGGAGGGAAACATGGGGCTCGAGGTTCTTTCTCCCTTTTTTCGTAGAGAGTCCCACTTTATCAGGCTACCCTAATAAACTGCTTTTAAATGATCTTCTGATTCAGTTGCTTATTGGAAAGGTAAACTGAGGCAGAACCCAGAGCCAGATTTGGCTTTCACAATACAGTAGGTCCAGGGGTGAAATGTTCCTGGTTCAGACCGGTTTGGCAGAACTGATAGCGATAACGGCCGGTGGTTTGGAGAACTGGTAGCGATGGCAGCACGAGGCTCTGCCCGCCCACCCAGTCATTGTTACTTCCTGGTTTTAACCAGGAAGTAACCTGTTTTTTACCCTCTGTGCATGCACAGAAGGGTTTGCGCATGCGCAGAGGGTCCATGCATGCACATAACGCGCCCGCACCCACATGCTCTTCCAAACCGGTTGGGAAGATAAGTAGATTTCACCCCTGAGTAGGTCTCTTCATTTTAACCACAGGAGCTTTCTGTATTTGCTTTAATTCTGAGCTATTCAGGCAAGATTTGGATGAACGCACTGCTCTCCAGCACCTTCTTCAATGTTCCTAACCTTTCAAAATCTGCTGCAGCCTTCCCACCTGCTGATTTTCAGATGAGTTATAATTATAACACCCACAATTCTTAGCTAGGAAAATTGTCAGTCATGCTAGCCTCAGTTCTGAAAACTGTCAGCCCCAAACTATTGGGTTGATAGTATACCAAGACTGTTTACTACATGTTTCAGATGCCACTATTTCCTATCAAAAATTCATAGCTTTCATGTTTATCTAACCAGGAGCAAGTTGGAGAAAATGTGTTATTTGGATATTTTATCCAAATAATACCTTTAAGTAATATTTAGTAATATTTTAGGGACTTTTAGTAATATTTTTCTTTTAACAGCTCATGCCCCATCCCCATCAAAAATATTACAACTCTTATCAGTCTGCTTAAGTTCCTTTCTAGCTACAATTTGCAGAAGAATAATGAGAGGACCAATTATTTCAGACAAGCTCCACTACAATGTATTTATAGGCCACATAGACAAATGTTGCAGCTCTTAAAAAGAAAACTATAATGAGCCTCAGAAGCTGACAGTTTGCGTGGCATCGAGGTGGAGATCAGCAAAACGGAAAATAAGAGAAAGTAGAAATTCATCGCTCGTTTCTATCTTCTGCAACAATAAGTGTTTGCATTCTGTAACGTTTCTGATTTGAAACTTGTTATATGTTCAAGAGTTTTTTTTCTACTTTTTTCTGATATAAACTGCCTTTATATGCAGAACACTATATGGATCACTAAAACTGTAACTGTTTTGACAATCCCACACACAGGAATATAGATGGAGATACAAACACCCCCACTCCATCTCTCCACACTAAATAGTTTTGGCTCTCATTTTATCCCATACAGTATGTTATACACAGCATTCTTCCCATTTTTTTTATCCCAGCAATGTCAGAGAAATAACATGGTGGAATATGAGGAAGCAAGGGAAAGGAGCAAGGGAGAGGGAAGGAGGGAAGGAGAGGGAGGAAAGTCCCCTTTGGGATCTCCTAGCCTAGGGGTGTCAAGCTTGATTTCATTGAGGGCTGAATCAGGGTTATTTTTGACCTCCGAGGGTGTTGCCTACCTCGATGTCACTCATCAAGGCTCCATTTTCAGCTGCGGCGGCCTCTTGCAGCCCTCTGCCAGCGAAAACAGAGCTCAGGGAGCCCACATAGGGTCCGTTTTTGGCTGCAGCCCTCTGCTAGTGAAAACAGAGCTCCCTGAGCTCCGTTTTTGGTAGCACAGGGCTGCAGGAATTCATCGTGGCTGAAAACAGAGCCCAGGAGGGCTGCGCGCAGCCTTCTGAGCTCCATTTTTGCTGCCTGAGGCACCGCAGACCAGTCCCTCACTGTTTCCAGGGCGGCCCAGTGGGCCAAGTCTAAGCACTCCACAAGCAATGGGCCTTGAGTTTGACACCTCTGTCCTAACCAAATAATAATAAACAAGCCCATTCTTGGTTCTCTTCTTACCAGTATTTTTATAAATATAGACCTTTGTATTGGTACAGAAAATGATTTTAATTACTGGGTGTGCTTATTTTTTGTTCTTTGTTTATTTTAAATTGATTCATAGCTCTATGATAACATGAATGTTATATTTTATTTAAAATGCTATTGCTATTAGCCACCTTGAGCCACCTTGAGCATTAATTCTAGTTGAAGGATAAGAAAAGAATGTAATAAATAACTACTGATTAAAAAATCGCATCTCTTTGCCTGTCCCTGTAGACAAACATTATATTTTTGAACAGTTGATCTAGGAGCAAAGTTATAAATAAAGCAAGTAGCTGTGGATTTTTACGTTTACCTAATTATATATTTATATAATTAAACTATACTGTACATTTGCAAATGTCAGGAGCTACACTCAAGTCAGATGAGCATCAAAGCTGCTTAAATACAGCACTCCAGAAGTGTTTCTTGATCAAAAGACTCTTTCTTGGACTTTTTTTTTTAAAGGTGGGCCAGATGCTTGAACTGGAAATCAAAGCTGGAAAAATCCTGTTCAGATGAGGATATATGGCGTCCAGGGGTGGGCTCCTGGGGGTTCGGCATGATTCGGGCAATCCTCTAGTCAAGGATTGCTGGGGTTCGGCGAACCCCCAAATGCTATCCCTGGCTTGCCATGCCCACCCCACCCTTCCCACCCTGCCCCACTCCTCCCAGGAGTCTTCACGCAGCCAGTTCCTCATTCCAGGTAAGTGCAGAAGCCACGCAGAGGGTCTGGGAGGGCCAAAAATGGTCCTACTGAATGTTCTGGAAGTTCAGAAAAAGGCCTGTTTCTGACGTCCAGAGCGCCTCTGGAGCCCGGGGGAAGCAGTTTTCGCCCTCCTGAAGGCTTGAGGAAAGCCTCTGGAGCCTGGGGAGGGTAAAAATGTCCCCCCCCCACTGTGGTGCGGGTGGCTGACTAGGCCACACCCACCATGGTCACGCCCACCCAGAAATGGGGCAGCGAACATGTTGCTAAAGTATCTGAAGTCCACCCTTGATGGCGTCCTATGAGACTATCCATAGAAGAAGCAGTGAACATCTGTAGAATATGATTTCTGCAATAATATACTGCTCTGGCTCACATAACCAAAAGGAGACGGGGGAGGGTTTAGAATGGAGAGATCAGGGGCATTCCAAGTTGTTTTTCAACTCTCATTCCCATAGGGAAGCATTGTTGTTCAACTCCTAAGTAGCTTCTGACTCCCCACGATCCCATGGAACATAGGATGCCATATGTTCTCCACTATCTTCTGGAGTTTGCCCAAATTCACATTCATTGCATTGATGACACTATCTAACCATCTCATCTTCTGCCATCCCCTTCTTCTTTTGTCTTCCATGGCTATGGAGATTCTCAGTCATCCAGGCCATGGTTGTTCCAAAGGTGCTTTTTCAAGAGGCAACTGATCTTTCTGGTTTTTCTTTGAAGACCTTTCACTTCTCATCCAAGAAGCTTCTTCAGCTCTGAATCTGAAGAAGCTTCTTGGATGAGAAAGTGAAACGTCTTCAAAGAAAAACCAGAAAGTCCAGTTGCCTCTTTGGGCCGTTTTGCCTTCCATCTTTCCCAGCATCAGAGTCTCTTCCAAGACTCTTCCAAGACTCTCTTCTCATTAGGTGGCCAAAGTATTTGAGCTTCAGTTTCAGGCTGTGACCTTTTCTTTTTTTTTTTAATTGATTTATATGCCGCCCTTCTCCGGAGACTCAGGGTGGCTTACAGTTCATTAAACAAACTTCATACTTTTGTATATTTATACAAAGTCAGTTTATTGCCCCCACAATCCGGGTCCTTCCAAAGAACAATCAAGAATTCTTGATCCACCGCAGCAATTATGGGATAGAAATTATGAATTAACAATGTCAACTGCATACAAGGAGAATTTGTATAAGATGTTTTATAGGTGGCATCTGTCACCTGAAAGACTGGCAAAAATGTTTAAAGATAAATCAACTAAATGTTGGAAATGCCACCAGACACCGGGATCGTACTATCATATGTGGTGGATGTGTGTAGAAGCAAAAAAATACCAGGCAAGAATTCGTATGTGGTTGGAGAAGATGAAACAGCAGCATACTGATTTAACACCTGAGATATTTCTGTTGGGGATTTTACTAGGGAAATACAGTAAAGAAAATGTATACTTGATTATTCATATAATAACCATGGCTAAAATTGTATTTGTACAGAATTGGAAAGATGAAGAGATTCCTGTAGGTGAAAATGTAATTAAGAAAATATTGGAATGTGCAGAAATGAATAGATTAACATTAGCAATTAAGGGAAAAAAAGAATCTGATTATTATATTATATGGGATTTATTTTATCAATGGTTAGAGAAGAAACATGAAAGTAATGTATAATAAAACCAAATAAGTTAAAGAGAAATGTTATGATAATAGAATGTTAAGTATTAAGCATTAATGAATATGGTGGTAAGCTTTAACTGTTATGATAAAAAAAAATGTGTCCTCAGATGATACACTATTTATTGAATGATGTAGTGTTTTGTATTAAAAGAAAATAAAAAATTTAAGAGTAAAAAAAAAAGGATTCTTGATCAAGAATTGAGAACCAAAGGATTCTCAAAAGTCTTCTCAAACACCAAAAGCAAGGGATGCATTAGGCAATTGAATTTTGTTTTTCCCACATCTCTCTGCCTAGTTCTAGATCACATTCTACCTTAATTTATCCTCTCCCCAAGGCCAAATTTGATCCTATTTTGGTTCAGTTCTGCCAATGAACAGGGAGACAGATAGATAAAGGACCAATCACGTCATCTTTTTCTTTCTTTGGGTTGGAAATAATGAATATCGAAAGAAGAAGAGCCAATGCTGAAATCTAAAACAATCCCAGATTGCAATGGATTAACCTGTGCAATGTGGAGTGGATATAGATGGATAACAGAAAAGATCTTATAAAGACAACTTGTTATAAAAGCTTTTGCAAGCGATGTCTAGCTCAGTGAAAATGTCTGTAGCTTTTTGGTTATTACAGCTGGTTAAGCCTGAGCAATATGTGAGATCTGCTTTGCAATATATTGGGCCTGTAATTTTACCTTGAAGCTTCACCTATGCTATGCTATGCTATTTGCAGCATTTGACATGTGCCCAATTCTGTCTGTTGCTCACAATTCCTACCCACAGTATTTATATAGTACACGTTTAAAATCAGGCCTAACTGAAAAGCTCTAAAGGAAAGTATGCCATTTATGGTGTTTTAGTTTGTAATTTTGCAACTTCTAAAAGACTTCTAGTCTCCCACCTCACTGTAAATGGATTCAAACAATATCTCAAAGGAGGATCACTGACCATTAGGACATGAGAAGAATATTACTTCGGGCTCCCAAAAGAAGAAACCAGTCAAACTTTTCTCAAACCTAATCCATCCAGACATCCTTTTTCTCATGGAGGATATCTATGGAACTCTTGAAGTATGGTTTGCTATTTTGCTAAATTATCTCTGTCCAGTCAGATGTGGAAAATTTTTGCAAAGATGTAAATGAGATGCAGGCTAACCTGAAGAGCAGATATGTGTAAAGAGAAATTTTCTGTCCGTGAGAAAAATTAAGCAGTGTAACAGATGTGGATGCTCCATCACTGGAGGCTTTAAAGAAGAGATTGAACAGCCATTTGTCTGGAATGGTATAGGATAGGGCAGTGATGGCGAACCTTTTCAGCACCAAGTGCCAAAAAGGGAGCACATGCGCATACTCACCTGGGCCGCAACTCAGAATAGGAGCTGCCCAGGGCGCATGCGCGTGCCCAACAATGAACTTCCGGCCAGCTAGTGTTCCGGGTTTCTGGCTGGTGTGCATGATCACGCAGGAAAATGGAAGACCAGCTCTTCCAGTTTCCAGCACTGCCGCATGGACGAAGGCCAGCTGATCATTGTGTGCGCATGTGCACCAGAAACCTAAAAGAGGAACGGGCGACGTCGTGCGTGCCAGGTGACATGGCTCCGTGTGCTCCTTTGGGCACGCGTGCCACAGGTTCACCATCACTTTCCTGCTTGAGCAAGGGGTTGGACTAGAAGTGTTAATACCACTTTATAATGCCTTGGTAAGGCCACACTTGGAATACTCCATTCAGTTTTGGTCGCCACAATGTAAAAAAGATGTGGAGACTCCTGAAAGAGTGCAGAGAAGAGCAACAAATATGATTAGGGGACTGGAGGTTAAAACATATGAAGAACGGTTGCTGGAACTGGGTATGCCTAGTTTAATGAAAAGAAGGACTAGGGGAGACATGATAGCAGTCTTCAAATATCTCGGGGCTGCCACAAAGAAGAGGGAGTCAAGCTATTCTCCAAAGCACCTGAGTGTAGGACAAGAAGTAATGGGTGGAAAGTAATCAAGGAGAGAAGCAACAATTTGTAACACATTTAGCTTCTTATGCTTCAGTTTCATGGCAGGAAAGACACCATGAAGGAATTCATCCTTGGCCCCTTTTTTTTAAATCAGAAAGAAGAGGCAGTCAGGGAGGCTATATAACAGTACAGATATGATATGCGATAGTATATGTTAGCAACGCTTTTTGCCACCTTGCAAAATAAAGTAAACCATGAGAAATTTCCAGTAAAAGGAATGAAACACACCTTGATGATGAGATTGGTAGATAAAAGGCCCTTTTACAAAAAAAGAAAGTTTAAGAGAAAATTGGAAACTTCAGCACACTATTCAGATTAAAGGGTACAGAATAAATCTCTCTCAACTTTTGCTTCAAAGCAGGGGACGTGACATGTCAGAAAGCGGGCCACGCAAACAAGCGAAGCTCCATCTGTTGTGGCTCCGTTACCTGAGCCTGTGTCATCGGCAGGAGAGGACTCCGAGAGTGAAGGAGAGGAGTTGGCAAGGCCTCCCTCTCCAGGACCCTCCTCTCTGGCAATGCCTTCAGTGTCTGCCAAAGGGCAAGAGATAGGGCCGGGGCCAAGCACGTCCATGCAGCCACAGATGGACAGTGATGAGGGTAATGAGTCTTGGCTGGATCCTCGCCAGTGTCACAGAGATAAGCGCGCACAACAGAAGAAAAGGCGTACCTGAGATTAGGCTGAGTCACTGGACCACACCCCACAGGATATAAAAGGGAGCGTGGTGGCCAGTCAAACCTTGTGACGAACAAAGCTGAAAGCTTCCACACCATTCTGCATTGCCGGACTTTTGCTATAGACTTTGCTGGATTATCTCTGGACTTGATTAACTCCGTAATTATTGAGCTGTTTCTTTTGATGTATCAGAAGTGGGGAGAAGTTATCTCTCCTCTTCGTAAGTAATAAACTCTTGGCAGGCAGCCACTAGGTTGTTGCCAAGTTCCGTTATCATAAGGAAAAGGATTTTGCCGGCTGGTTTGGTCTTTAACTCTTGAACGTCTGTTGGTGTGTGTGCGTGTGGTTGGGGACAGAACACCATCCGCCGGATGCAGGCGGCACACAAAACCAGGCTCCCTCCGGTCCATGGGAAAACCTCTCTCCACAGAACCAGTCCCTGGTATCCTAAAGGTTGGTGGCTGCTACTTTAGAGGGTCTTCAATTGTTTTGTTCTGATCTAGGCTTGCCCAAACCACGAAGCCGACTCCTTGTTCTGACAAAAAAACCCTTTTATTTAATTTACAGTGAATTCCTCTCCAGCAAAGTCTTTCTCCTCCCACAGTCTTTCAAGACAGTTCACAATTAGCGACCTTTATCAGGCTTGGAGAGTGGCCAGGCCGATATCTTTCAGATGCCGCAATACTTGGCAAGAATGCAGTAATGAACTAATTGTCTCCTGCAAACTCCACTCCCCTTTCGCTCTTCTTTTATTCCCTCTGGGAGGGGCCATTCATCGTCCACCTGTGGCCTTACTGTCAAGTCGACCTTTGTTCTTTGGCTGTTCCCTTCGTCTGGCAACTCTGCACATGCGCACACTGGGAACAGGCTCCAGCTGTTCATCTGCCTCACTAATGTCTGACTCCAAAGGCAGCTGATAACTGGCATACAGCCCTGGCCCCCTCTCTGCCTCTGACGCAGAGTCCTCATCAGAGCCTTTCCCAGACTCCAGGATTGGCCCATGTTCCTCCCCAACCTCCTACTGTCCGAATCTGCTGCCAGATCCGCTGGCCGCTGGTGGGCCACAACATGTTTATGTAGTTTCTTCCACAGCATTTGTTCCTAATGCTAGTCCTGGTAGCTCTGTGAGCTACCTGAGTGGTCTTTCCAGTTGTAGGTTCTTTTCATCCAAGGCCTGAATAAATTTTCTAGCAATATTATTAGTCATATTTATTTATTTATTAGTCATATTTCTATCACTCTCCGAGGACTCTGGGCGGCTTACACCAAAGACAGTATACTAAATAGCATATGTCTTTAAAAGTTATGACCAAGCCTGAGACATCTGTAGAGTGACCTAAACTTTGCTTTCACTTAATATTCTAGTGCAGGTCTTTTCCTTGCCAAACAAATAACAGATGAAGAAACACTTGTTCTCACATGTCCCCTGCTGAACTATATATATATATATATCCCCCGCTGAAGGATTTCCATTCTATTGTAATTCCCTTAATCCTATCCCTGTAGTTGGGACAAATGTATAGTGTTGCAAGATATCCTGAGGAGAGCAATTGCGAAGTTCTTCACAGAGGTAGAAGGTGCTGAAATAATATACAAGTTTCTCACTTTTCTCCTTGTGGAGGATTTGTAGCAAGGGGCCATGCTATTCCTTAAGTAGATATATCGTCTTCCCAATGTACAATAACTTCACTCGCTTGTCAGAAGTTAGAGGGCTAAATAATTTATTTATTTATTTATTTTATTTATTTAATTTGATTTGTATGCCGCCCTATCTCCATAGGACTCAGGGCGGCTCACAACAATTAAAATCAAACCAGATAAAAACATATTAAAATACAAATTAAACGTATGTTAAAACTCATTAAAATAATCAAACCCCATCAGTCCAGGCTGGGCGATTTAAACAGCCATGTCTTTAGTTCGCGTCGGAAAGGGCGAAGGCCAGGGGCCAACCGGAGCCCCAGGGGGAGTTGATTCCAAAGGGTGGGCACACCCACAGAGAAAGCTCTACTTCTGGGGGCTGCCAGCCGACATTGTCTAGCCGACGGCACCCTGAGTAGGCCGTCGGCTAGACAATGACAGCTAACCAATTACTTGGTTAGCTGTCAGAAAAACATCCTGTTTAAATCTAAGGTTTCATTGTTGAACTATAATTAATTCCATACCCAGCAAACTTAATTTTTGAAGGGTGAAAGAAGGCAAGTAAATGTGTCCAAGAATCAGGGGTGGGCTTCAAAAATTTTAGCAAGGGGTTCTCTACCTGGTTGCTGGGTGGGCGGGGCCATGGTGGGCGGGGCCTAGTCGGCCTCCTGCACCACGGTGGGGGGGCATTTTTGCCCTCCCCAGGCTCCAGAGGCTATCCTCGAGCCTCCAGGAGGATGAAAACGGCCTCCCCAGGTTCCAGAGGCCCTTTGGAGCCAGAAATGGGCCCATTTCCACCCTTCCTGAACTTCTGGTAGGCCCGTTTTTTGCCCTCCCTGAGCCTCCGTGCATGTCCTGAACTTACGTGCATCCAAAACAGGCTGCGTGGGGACTCCTGGGAGGGGAAGGGTGGGATGGGCAGGGCCAGACAGGAATGGGATTTGGGTGTGCTCTGAACTGCACAGAATCTTAGCTAGAGGTTCTCCCGAACCCCTGCGAACCCCAAGCAGCCCACTCCTGCCCAGAATAATGTTACAGGATCCAATCTGAGTTGGTCATTGAGACCAAAGGTTTATTCTACCGAGCTTTCAAATTTGTGTTGGAACCCATCCTCAGGGATTTTCTTTCTCCAGAATATGTGCACCAGGTTGTTGTGCGTGTTATATTTCTATGGTTGGTATTGTGTGTGGATTTTAATTGTTAATTAGGGTGTTGATGGCTGGCTATTGTCATTAATTGTTGTTTCCTTGTGCTGCCACACCCATGGCTGAATTTTTTTTTTGGCTTCCCCACAACGTCTTTCATTCCCTAAAGGTTAAGTTTTAGATTGTGAATTCTTCTTTTCTAATGTCAATATATGAAAAGGTTTTCTTTCCACTCATTTTTTTTAAAAAAAACCAGAGACTTGTGCTCACTGCATATTTAAAAATGAATGTAATTTTAAATTTTAGGATGGGAAAAATACATTAGTTTGAATTGTACTTTCTGCTTGCACATTTAACTTCCTTTAATCCCCTCAGTGAAATGGGAATTATACCTGTGAATGTTAGCAGACACATAATCTTGACAAGTCCATACCTTCCATTTTTTAAATAACATATTCTGATGCTAATTCAAAATGATGGGGTTACACGAATGAGTTTATAAAAAAAAAAAAGATCAGGATGTTAGAAAAAGTATTTCTTTAATTATATCCAGAACAAATTAGCTTAGCCAACTGCTGAATTCTTCAGGAAGCAATAGCACTTAGACTTATATACACTTCACAGTGCTTTACAGCCCTCTCTAAGCAGTTTACAGAGTCAGCCTATTGCCCCCAACAATCTGGGTCCTCATTCTACCAATCTCAGAAGGATGGAAGGCTGAGTCAACCTTGAGCCTGATGAGAATCGAACTCCTGGAGTGAGCATTGAGTTAGCCTGTGATTGTAAAGCAATCATTGTGCTCAGTGCTTTTTTTTTTTTTTTAACGAGAAACAATAAGTAAACATCATGACCATGGAATACTGCAAACAGCTGTTAATGTGGTCCAGTTACTGAGCATCCAAAATTCAGTCATATGACTAGGGGTGTTTGGGTGGGTGTGAGGGAATGACACCAGAACTTCAAAACTGGATTGTCAGTCCCTTTTTCAGGGTCTGTTGTAACTTCAAATTGGTAGTAAGTCAAAGACTACCTGTAATGTGTATCTCCAGAAGTAGAGTTCCTTAGTAAAATGAATGTCTTTGCTTGAAAATTTTTAATGTAGATTCCCCTATTTGCTGTTGGCTGAACCCAATAAAAATACTTGGAAAATGAGTATAAAATGATTTCTTGAAATCTTAATATCTATAGTTTTACGAGCTGTGGAGTGCAGTACTGCAGGCTACTTCTGTTGACTGTTGGCTGCCTGCAATTTGGCAGTTCAAATCTCACCAGGCTCAAGGTTGATTCAGCCTTCCATCCTTCCTCCATTGGTAAAATGAGGATCCAAATTGTTGGGGGCAATAGGCTGACTCTGTAAACTGCTTAGAGTGGGCTGTAGAGCACTGTAGAGAGGTATATAAGTCTAAGTGCTAATGTTATTTATCCTTTGGATTAATTCTATGGCTGCCCATTTCCACTCATACAAAACAATACAGCTAGATAGCAAGTTTTGTGAAGCCAACCATGATGGCTTTCATTCATAACATTTTTGGTCAGACAAATTTTCTCCTGGAACATTACAAACCTAAAGAGCCTCTGCATGGTTAATTAAGAATAAATGTCAATAGAAAAGAATATTCTCACAGGATAATAGCTTTGTGCCAGCAGGGATATGCCAAAAGAAAGATAAGTAAGACAGAGTAATTTATTAAGCAACTGTACACTCCAGGCGGTACGTTTCTGGAGATTATTCCACGCCTTGGGTGGGAATATAAGGAGCAAGACTGAAGGATGAGTGGCTTTAAGTAGGAGAAAAAAGAAACCACAATCACCCCATAGCAAGTCCCTTGCTGAATCTCTTATTGCTCTTTTGTAATAAAATATAAGGACAGAAAATAGCCAGCTCTACTCTTTCATTACAAGTATAAGCTACAATGGACTTTTACTGATTTCATTGAGAACCATAATTTTGAATGTGTAACTAGTCTGTTAAGATTTATTGGTTCTCTCAACCAAGGCCCATTAAGTGGTCATTTTAAAGCAGAGTCCTTTATTTATTTGTTAAATTTATATGCCATCCATCTCATCGATATGGCAACTCTGGCTGGCTTACAAACAATAAAAAGTTATATATAATATAATATAAAATATATAAAATATAAAAAAAATAGAATGGAAAGACTTATGTAAAAATTAGAACCAAGGGGACAGGTTAAGGTCTTCTTATCCCAGCAAAAAGTACTTCCAACTGACAAAACAAAATTTGGAAGCCCTCCCCGAAGGCCAGGAAAGTGGAGCAGATCTCACTTCTGAAGGTAGAAAATTCTACAGGAAATGAGACACTGTGATTTTTCTCTTTGACCTTGCCAGTTGAAATTCCTTAACAGATCATGTCTGGACCAAGCCTCTTCCACTGGTACAAGTGGGAGGAGCTAAGCCCATTGGGACAATATGGCTCCTCAGATACCCATCAGGGGAGTCAAACTTAATCCCATTGCAGGCCATATCAGGATTTTGTTTACCTTTGAGGGCTGTGGGTGTGGCCTGGGTGCTGCGACCAATAGAGTGGGTGTGGCCAGAGTGAGTTGGGATGGCACTGGCCGATTCCTCGCCATCTCTGGGATGGCCCCGCGGGCCAACTCTGTGGCAGGTCACATATTTGACACATCTGCTCTAGATCCCTGCCATTATCCTTTGGATGCATGCAGATATTTCCATTACAGGTTGTTCTTGATATTTGAACCCAAATTTTTCATTGCTGAGCAAGGCAATTAAGTGAGTTTTGCCCCATTTTACAATATTTTGTCCCACACTTAAGAGAATTACTGCAGTTGTTAAGTGAATCATGCGGATGTTAAGCAAATCTGGCTTTCCCAATTGACTTTGCTGGTCAGAAGCCATCTGGGAAGAGTAGAAATGGTGATCACATGACCCTGAGACAGTGTAACTGTGATAAGTGCAATGCCAGCAGCCAAGGGCCTGAATTTAGATCTCATGACTATGGGAATGCTCCAATAGTTGTAAGTGTGAAACCTATTATGTCACTTTTTTGCTGTTATAATTCTGAATGGTCACTAAATGAATGCTTGTTAAGTTGAGGACAACCTGTATTCAGTGGTGGGCTTCAAAAATTTTAGCAAGGGGTTGCTGTGTGGGCGGGGCAATGGTGAGCATGGCTAGTTGACCTCCTGCAACACAGTGGGGGGGGCATTTTTGCCCTCCCTGGGCTCCGGAGGCTTTTTTCGAGTTTCCGGGAGGGCGAAAACAGCCTCCCAGGCTCCAGAGGCCCTCTGGAAATGGGCCCGTTTCCGGCCTTTTCGAACTTCCAGTAGGCCCGTTTTTCATCCTCCCTGAGCCTCCATGCACGCCCTGCACTAACCTGCATCCAAAACAGGCTGTGTGGGGACTCCTGGGAGGGAAGGGGCAGGGTGGGTGGGGCAGGGCCAGCCAGGAGTGGGATTTGGGGGTTCTCCAAACTGCACAGAATCCTAGCTAGAGGTTCTCCTCAGTGGTGGGTTCCTCCAGGTTCGGTCCGGTTGGGCCGAGCTGGTAACGGTGACGATATGATGTCACCGAACCGGTTCTCCCCCCCCTCCCACCCCCTCCACATTATTCTTACCTTTTATTTGGTCCCACCCCCAATCTATTGCTGCCTAGTGAGTCCCAGCTGATGTCTAGAGGGAAAAAAACTGTTTAAACTCTTGCCGCGGGGCTTCAAAGGGCCATCCTACAGCTGATCAGTGTTAAAAGAAAACAAATGAGTCGGATCGTAAGTGCGAGGACTGGTCGTAAGTGCGAGGACCTTCCAGAAATGACTCTGACCAGCTAGCCACGTCCACCTAGTCACATGACCTCCAAGCCACACCCACAAAATAAGCCACGTCCACAGAACCGGTAATAAAAAAATTTAGAACCCACCCCTGGGTCTCCTGAACCTCTGTGAACCCCCAGCAGCTCACCCCTGTCTGTATTTTAACTGGTGGCTGTTGTGACATAATTTTTAAAATGGTTTAAAACGCAAGCAGCCAAATGATGTGTTAAGAGTAAAAGGCTGCTGATTTTTTTTAGAGCAAGCAACATAGTCCAAATGCTTTAATTTTAACTTCAACTCCCTTCTTACAGAAAGTGGAAAATAACAGTCTTTTGAGCTTCTTGTCTAACCTTCTCCAAAACATATAAATATATAGTAACTGAGTATATGATCATAAAAAAGACCCTATGCAATTATATAATTATTTGAAATTTGGACCGATCCTTTCCATCAAGGGGTTCTTAAGTTTGTAAAACAAAACAAAACATGAAAACATTACAACCAGCATCCTCTATGTAGTCTCTGAACCATCTTTTTATGATCTAAGAACCTTGCCTAAGAGCAGGCTATAAAACTTTGACAGCAAAGGAGTAAATTTTGAAGCTCCATTTTCCTACTGTTTTTCCATGGGCAAACAGGAAAGAAAGTCATAAATAAATTCTCCAAAAGCTGCCTTCCTGTTTCCAAAACATTATTTTTATATAAAAAAATATCTCCCTGAACAATTAAAGATTTTCAAACTGTGATATTTGTTTGTTTGCTTTATAACCCAATTTTTAAAGTATGTGTAAAAAAAGCGATACAATACCACCAATTCAAAAGTTAAACTGAATAAATTGCTATAATTTATTCATTAAAAATATATTAAAAGTAGAAAACCAAGTCAGGAAAATAGTAACAGGAACAAAATAATAGCTGAAACAAAATAATAACCCAGCACCCTAAGGCCACGGAAAAGCTAAGACAAACAGGTTTTAATGGACAGTAAAATATCTTGATTCTATTGATTTGCCAATAGAGATTTCATAAATGTTATTCTTTTGTTTTTGAGAATATTGTTCCTTCCTTCCTTCCATCCATCTATTCCACTTATATATTGCCATATCAATTCACCATTTCTTGTACGTTGAACAGTGAATGACTGAATATGTAAATGGTCTAAATGGAATTGATCTTACCAGTTTTGTCCACCTGGATAGAGGATTCTTCATTAATTCAGAATAGAATCATTGTTAACTCCTGCAAGGAAATCTATCTGCTATGGTGACAATATTGTGGACATATAGCTGGTATTGGGACAGAAAGATAGGACAGACACATTGTTGATGTATCTTTCTCCATGTTCCCTAATGGCATATTAGCAGGGATGGGATTCAGCCGGTTCGCACCGCTTTGGGTGTACCGGTAGCTCCAACGATCAGCTAAGAACAAACTGGTTTGCTCGGACGATCAGCTGGGCCTGCCCACTCGCCCCTGCGCTATACTGACTTATATTTCTTTTGTTTGAAGCCCAGCTGATCGGCATGGCAGAACGGATTGCCGCGCCTCAGCTGTTTTATTCACCAGGGCTGCAGTAGAAGGTAAGTTTTAGCACTGCAAAGCACACACGAAGTGAACCGGTTGTTACACCGGTTGAATCCTACCACTGCATATTAGTCAGGATTACTGAAGTATCTTAGAGAAAAATTAATGGAATGCCTTTGGGCCCTGGTTTACTTTAGCATCATGTTGTGCTTGCTATACAATATTGAAGAAGGCCAAAAGTTTTATCCCCACTATTTAGGCCAAGGATCCATCCAACAGAATGGTTTTCCAGGAGCTCCTTTGCAGTAAACTCTGCAGTTGATAGCTGGTTTTTTTTTAAAAAAAAATTTCAAAGCCTAAGAATATGAACAAAACACTTGCTTTTATCTGATTTGGCACATGCAGACTTGCCCTTTTTTTTAATCTTGACTGTTCAGATCAAGAGTTTGACAGGGTGCGAGTCGAAAATCCCCTATAACATCAGGATGCATAGTCTCTGCCTTAAAATAGACAGTTACATAGAGTCTCTTAAAGAGAACATCCCTGAGGAACTATTCTTCAATCAGCACAATAACTTTCATCACCAACATTCTTGGATTGCCCTGAAAGATGACTTTTTATCGGGGCGGGAGGATAATTTTCTTGGACATGGGAGCCTGTTAAATCGATTAAGTAAAACTGAAGTAAAAGTTCCTCAATAGTTTCACTTTTACATGCAGGGTTAGGTCCATTGAATAAAGCTATCAGGGGGTTGAAGTTCGGATGGCATCTTCATGTGAATGATACTCAAACTCTGTCATTACTTTGTCATTACTATCCTAGGTGAAATGATTGGACTGGTATTGGGCTGGATGATCATTGATAATTTGAAATGAATCTTGATAAAATGGACCATTCTTACAGGTCTACAAACTGGATAAGCCCCATTTCTGCCTGAAGAAGCAGGAAGCTCTGTGTTCACTTAGATTGATGTCTATCATTGAAGACCTAAGTAACGTTGGTGGCTCAGAATATATTTGGCCAACTATAGCTGTTCCACCTGCTGAGCTCCTTCATGAACAGGAACAATTTAAGCACAATATCCATACTATGATAAACAATGGTTGGAGTATTGCAGGGAACATCCACAATTGTTGAAAATTAAACAGAACCTAGGAGTACTCATCTGAAAGGATCTACGTAAGCCCCAGAGTCCACTGTAACAGCATTGTCAAAAAGGCATTAAGAGTTGTTAACCTAATTTTGTGAAGCTTTTTCTCTGGTAACATTGTATTGCTAACTACGGCATACAAAACGTTTGCCAGACCAATTCTCGAATACAGTTCATCTGCCTGGAATCCACACTGTATATCAGACATTAATATGATTGAGCGGGTCCAGAGGTACTTCACAAGAAGAGTACTCCTCTACTCACAATAGAATTCCCTATGCCACCAGACTTGAAATTTTGGGCTTGGACAATCTGGAACTGCATCGCCTGTGGTCTGATCTAAGCACAGTACACAATATTATCTGCTACAATGTCTTTACCTGTCAACGACTTCTTCAGCTTCAACCTCAATACTACATGGGCAAACAATCAGTACAAACTCAAGGTAAACCGTTCCAAACTCGATTGCAGAAAATATGACTTCAGCAACAGAGTGGTCAACGCCTGGAATGCTCTGCCTGAGTCCATTGTTACATCCTCTAACCCTCACAGCTTCAATCTTAAACTGTCTACCATGGATCTCACTCTATTCCTAAGAGGTCCGTAAAGGGGGTGGGCATAAGCGCACCAGCGTGCCTACCATCCCTGTCCTACTGTCCCCATTTAATATGTCTTCATTTCCCTCGTTCATGTCCATGTTCATATTCATACCTGCTATCTTGTACATGTTTGACAAACTAATAAATGCAAATACAAAAGAAGCTGCAGCTTAAGCATTATGTCTCTCCCAGTATGTACCTATTATGTGGAACCCTACGGTTGAAAGATATACGTCATTTTTATTTATTTATCATATACCGTCCATATCACTATCTTCAGTAACAGTAACAGAGTTGGAAGGGACCTTGGAGGTCATCTAGTCCAACCCCCTGCTCATGCAGGAGACCTGTACTAGGGATTCGAACCGCTGAAATGCCGACCTTTCTGATCGACAAGCTCAGTGTCTTAGCCACTCGAGCCACCCTGAGTGGAGACATGGGAAAATACCTTCTCTGTTAGGACACACTAACTTTGGAGTGCCAATATTGCTGTTGCTGAATGTCTATGGAGATTCTTAGTCATCCAGGTCATGGTTATCCCAAAGGCGCTTTTTTCAAGAGGCAACTGGTCGTTCTGATTTTTCTTTCAAGACGTTTCTCTTCTCATCCAAGAAGCTTCTCCAGCTCCGAAGAGTAGTATATCTGAAGAGCTGAAGAAGCTTCTTGGATGAGAAGCGAAATGTCTTAAAAAAAAACAAAAAACCCAAACTCAGAAAGTCCAGTTGCCTCTTGAAAAAGCACCTTTGGGATTGCTGTTGCTCTTTAAACAATGGAAGATTTTACTTTTTACCCATGCAGTTCTGTCAGGCTCCAAAAACCAGGTAAAAATTTTAAGACTCTTCTGAGAAGTTTCTTTTATTGTTTCTCACCTATAGGCAAAAATCTTTGCCAAACTAAAGAAGGTTATGTGCACCATTAAACACATACTAAGGAGGGGGCCATCTTAACTCTCTGTCTTCCATGTAAACTGCTATCTTTTGTTACTCTGCAATGCACTGCCTTCCTCCTGCGGATGTCGACAATATTCCATCACAATTTCTGTCTTAATAGCCATAACCTGGCAGAACATTCTATCTTTATGCTTTTGATGATTATATCATGGTAACGGGTATTAAAAGTGCCATTAATTTTTATTTCATATGATTGCTTTATAGATTTTATATACTACAGCCTGTCTAAAATTTTAAAGACGTTGGGTGGGATATATATTATATTCTAATATTCTAATATATTTATATTAAAACAAACAAATGCATACACATAAATGTTTAGTATCTTCAAGAACACATTCGCTCTTCCTCTTAATTACTAGGCAGATACCTAAGGGACGAGATGATCCATCTTCATTTGTTAGCAACTAAATAAATTGCCTTTGTGGATCCTATTTTAAAATGACTACCATTATGACATAAATTAAGAGCCCAATCTCACATTTATCAAAGCTGTAAAATACACATAAGAGGCTTAGTTTACAATAATTAACTCAATACTGTTTTATAAAAGAAATGGAAACAGAATTCTACAGAACCAATCCTTAAATCTTTTTCTTAATGACATACTACTGTTATTTTCCAGTGCAAAATCCTGGAATTAAGGAGTTGTCTTTGTTAGTTGTTAAGTCATGTCTGACCCATCGCGTCCCTATGGACAACATTCCTCCAGGCCTTCCTGTCCTCTACCATCCTCTGGAGTCCATTTAAGCTTACGCCTACTGCTTCAGTGGCTCTATCCAGCCATTTCATTCTCTGTCGTCCCCTTCTTCTTTTGCCCCTTTCAATCTTTCCCAGCATTAGGCTCTTCTCCAGTGAGACTTTCCTTCTCATTAGGTGGCCAAAGTATTTGAATTTCATCTTCAGGATCTGGCCTTCTAAAGAGCAGTCAGGGTTGATCTCCTCTAGGACTGACCGGTTTGATTGCCTTGCAGTCCAAGGGTCTCGCAGGAGTCTTCTCCAGCACCATAGTTCAAAGGCCTCCATTCTTTGGCGCTCAGCCTTTCTTATGGTCCAACTTTCACAGCCATACATTGCAACTGGGAAAACCATAGCCTTGACTATACGCACTTTTGTTGGCAGAGTGATGTCTCTGCTTTTTAGTAAGCTGTCTAGATTTGCCATAGCTTTCCTCCCCAGGAGCAAGCGTCTTTTAATTTCTTGGCTGCAATCCCTATCTGGGGTGATCTTGGAGCCCAGGAAAATAAAATCTGTCACTACCTCCATTTCTTCCCCATCTATATGCCAGGAATTGAGAGGGCCATTTGCCATGATCTTAGTTTTCTTAATGTTGAGTTTCAAACCATTAATTAATTCAAGGAATTAATTAAGCCATTAATTAATTCAAGGAATTAATTAAGCCATTAATTAATTCAAGGAATTAAGGAGTAACCAAAGCTAAAGCTGGGCATTAAGGGAATTTTGAAATTTTCATCAAATTTCTGGCAGATTTCCACCCCCTACATTCTCTATATAACCTTTGTGATCATGCCATGCTTTATATGGCAAAGCAACAGAATAATTAAATAGTCACAGAAAACTGGAATTGTGTCATGGATCTTCCCCAGATCCCTCTCCAGATGCAAGTTCAATGGAGGAGGCTGAGAATGAATCTGCAGAAGAAAGGGTGGAGTTGAGATGGTCAGTATTGGGGCTCAGCCTGATGGAGCAGCCTTAGCTGGGTTGATGAGACGAATGACCAGCTGAGGGAGGTGACCTGCAATTGCAGCAAATTGCCCAGGAGGCTCCAGGAGAGGACTGGGAGCAGCTGCCGCCTATTAGCAATGAGGTAGAAGTGGAATCCATACCTCCTCCTGTTCCAATGACACGTAGAGCAAAGAGAAGACAGGCACAATGCCAGTCAGCTAGGCTACTCATGAGGAGGCAACCTCACCTCTCATAAAGGGCTGTACCAGAATTGCCTACTTAACCCCACCCTGAGGACTTGAGTATTGATGGAGCAACATCCCCAGTTCTGTGCCCTGTGTGCATGTGCCATGTATTTTGGCCTGTTTGAGTCCTGGACTGCTTTCCTGGATTTTGTGTGTGCCTGTTGGACTCGGTTATCCAGTGACTTTTGTAATCCGGACCTGTACAACAGGGGTGCTTTCCAAGGACCTGTTTGGGGGAGGTTGAATAAATACCTGTATGTTGTGGTCTGCCGGCGGCCTGTGGAGCTGGCATCAGAGATGGACAGTGAGGAGGTTGGGAAGGAACATGGGGCAGTCCTGGAGTCTAGGGAAGGCTCGGACAAGGGCTCTACATCGGAGGCAGAGAAAGGGCCATCTGGGAGGTACAGTATGTGCTGCCTCCGGAGCCTCCAGAGTCGGACCTCAGCGAGGCAGAGGAACAGGGGGAGCCTGTTCCCAGTGTGCACAAGTGCAGATTTGCCAGATTGGTCCCTTCCATAAGACTTAAAAGAGGAGCAAAGGCACGTGGGCCTTTGCAGGAAGCAACGTTGTTAATTCTGTTTACTTTAAAGTCTTAAGCTCTGTTTGATTCTGGACTCTGTGTGGCTTTGCCAATTAGGTCTTTGGCAGTGTGTCAAGGGAGATAAAGGTGGGTGATTATCAGCCTTATCCCGAAGGACTCTTTACAACTATTTGGGACTCATCTGTGAATGAACAGAATTCACAGCTGTTAAAAACAGGTTTTTGGGACTACTCGTGTGTTTTACTGACTCAGGAAGCCTAGGTCAGAACACTATAGAACTCTTCCATATGTGTGTATGGGGGAAATAATTATAGTTATTTCTTTTCTTGCCTGGCAAAAGTATGGTGTGTTATCAGTTGATAAAACACCCGATTGATCTCAATTACTGCTAATTAGCGGTAAGATGGGATTGACAAGGACATCCAAAATTTTCCTTTCTGTTTTAGATCAATATGCTACATATTTTAATATTCATCGAGTTTAAAGAAAAGACTCCATCTGGATGTGGAGAACAAAGAATATTATAAATCACAATTCCTGCAATACAAGCTATCACTTTTTCTTTTATTCCCTCTGCAGAAGAAAAAGCTGGGGGGGGGGGAAATGAGGAAAATAATTCACGGTAAAAATGGACAGACTCCTGCCTGGGTTTTGCAAAATTACTTCTTCCTCTTGCAAGAAGCATGCAAAGTCATGTCTGCGTATTTCAGGGAGGAAAAAAAAAAATACAGGCAAGAAGGTCATTTTATCTGTAATTTATTTAACATCCTTAACCGTTGGAACTTTCTTTCCAAGAATTATAACAAGCCATGCATCATCATTTAACTGTTGTGTGGCCAGATAATCATCTCAGAAATAAATGACAAGATGGAAATCGACCCCACATGGATTTGCAAATGAACACTGCATTGGAATGTTCTTTGGAGGAGCTTCTCTTGTGAATTCTCAAAGAACGCCTCACCTAACCATTTCTATTTCTTTTCCTCTTGTTTTGTTTAAAATAAAATAAAAAATAACAAAAATGAGATGAATTTGTGGGAAGCCCCCCACCCTTCTTAGAAGAATGAAATATTTTGAGACATATTAAAAAAAAGCAGAATATTATATTTCCCTAAACAAGAAATGGAGAAACATGGTTTTTTAGAGACAGAAAGCTGCCCCCCAAGCAAAAACTGAGGAGGCCACCTTTTAGAAATCCATTCAAGACAGGATATTTTGAAAGAAAGGCAGAATGGTAGGATTAGAAGCAGTCCAGAGCAGAGGTGGGTTTCAGCAGGTTCTGACCAGTTCTGGAGAACTGATAGCAGAAATTTTGAGTAGTTCGGAGAACCGGTAGTAAAAATTCTGACTGGCCCCGCTCCCATCTATTCTTTGCCTCCCAAGTCCCAGCTGATCAGGAGGAAATGGGGATTTTGCAGTAACCTTCCCCTGTATTGGAGAGGGAATGGAGATTTTACAATATCCTTCCCCTGGAGTGGCGAGGGAATGGAGATTTTTCAGTATCCTTCTCCTGTCACGTCTACCAAGCCACGCCCACCAAGCCACACCCATAGAACCGGTAGTAAACATTTTTGAAACCCACCACTGGTCCAGAGCAGTTCAAACTTCACCTGGGAACTCAGATAAAACAATATCTCATAACAATAAGCCAGAGGTTGACAAAATTAGCTCACACAAGCTAATGTCACAATAGGAATTATTGCATCACCCTCAGAGCAGTCCAAGCTTCAACCAAACCTAGCTCAGACAAACACCTAGGATTTGCATTTCCTCTTTTGCCTATAGAGCCAGCTATGACCCCTACATGACCCCTACATGACTCCCCTAGGAATCTGACAACAGCCAATAAAATATTAAAGGATGTGTTCTTGCACAGGAACAGGAAGCTCAAATACAAAGCCCAAAGAAGGTATAATTCCCCCCTCCACTCTCAACTCCATTTGGTCATCTGCCCAGAATCACACGTGGTTGGTGCTTCTGCTTCATCATTAAACCATCTTTCCAATCAGCCTCCATGTTTCCTTCTTTCTCTGAGCTTGGAAATGATTTGTTGGAAATAATTCCAACAAATTCAAAGGGATTGAATGCCTGGCTTCCAGGAACAACATACTGGGATGAAAAGACCCATATGTACTGCACAACAATCAGACAAACTGCTGCTGAAAAAGAGGTCCATTCCTTTGTCCTTTTGCTAAAGGGACATGTATAACATCTACTGTGGTGAGAGAACCATGTTAGTCTGCAGTGGCAAATATTCAGAGGGAGTTTAATAACACTTTTTCCCAACTTAACAAATGCTATTAAAAGGCATAAACTGTTGTGAGTACCAAACTCTTTATAAAAGCTGTTTATAAAATTTACTGTTTTTTTTTTGCTGGTTTTTTCCTCTTTTTACTCAACCTTTGTAGGACGAAGAAGGTATTTTGGATGTGTTTGCCTGCTTCTGGGTATCTAGAGCCATTTGAAAATCACAACAGAAGACAGGCTGTTGGGCTAGTTTAGCCTATGGTTTTACACTGAAAAAGATTTCTCTGACTTTAGGCCCTGAGTTCCTAAATATGCCAATGTGTCTGGTAACATTTCCCTAAGGCTCATTGGCTAGGACGCTGAGCTTGTCAATCGAAAGGTTGGCAGTTCAGCGGTTCGAATCCCTAGTGCCGTGTTAACGGGGTGAGCTCCCGTTACTTGTCCCAGCTTCTGCCAACCTAGCAGTTCGAAAGCACGTAAAAAATGCAAGTAGAAAAATACTGGTGGTGGGAAGGTAACAACATTCCGTGCGCCTTTGGCGTTTAGTCATGCTGGCCACATAACCACGGAGATGTCGCTGGACAGCGCTGGCTCTTCAGTTTTGAAATGGAGATGAGCACCGCCCCCTAGAGTCAGGAACGTCTAGCACATATGTGCGAGGGGAACCTTTGCCTTTACCTAAAGCACCTTGAGACCTAAAACAATTCTACCTTTCCTTGGGATGACTTGGCAGGACTTGCAAGATCTTAGCAAACATCTAAGGTGAGATGTTGAAGGTAAATGCTACCTTACTATTTGTCTTCCTATGCATGCCTGTGCTTTGGAGAACAAATCTGAAGGCACCAGGCACTCCTGATAATCTGGTCTCTAGTCCAAGATAGATCCTATCCTATTATTTGGAAAAAAAATAGACAAAAATAAGCTCTTTTTTTTTTCTTTTTAAAAAAAGGGAAGCAAGCATACCAATGCATTTTCTTTGTTGTTTTGAGATTTGCCATTCTCAGAGTGACATACTTTTGGGAGAAAAAACATACAGTAGTGGCTAAAATTGTGGAAACCTTTTGGGAAAAGTGTATTTTTGAGTTTTGATGGCTAATAACACCACTTTTTTTTTTTTGGAGTTTCAAGATAATCCTATTCCACTGCTGGAATGGCCTGGGAATAGTCCAGACCTTAACCCAATTGAAAATCTAAGGAGCCGACTAAAGAAACTTGTTAGTCAGAAGTGACCCAGCAATAAAACCCAGTTAATAGAAGCAACCCTTCAATCTTGGTTTCACGTTGTAACAGCTGCAGAACTCAAAGACTTGGTTCACTCCATGGGAAGACGTTGTAAGGCCGTAATTCATGCTAAAGGTTACCCAACTAAGGATTAACTGACATGGTGTATATCTCATTTTTTTCTATGTGTTTCACTTTTCTTCTTTATACTGTAACTGCTATTCTTATAGTAAATCCTTCCTAAAAGTTATTGCATTACATTCTTGGTAAAATTATCTTTCCATTGATAAGTGGTGTTATTAGCTGGTTTTTAAAAATACACTTTTCCCAAAAGGTTTCCACAATTTTTGCCACTACTGTAGTGTGACCTCAAAATTCAAATATTCTCCCAAGTAATCAAAAGCTTTGGGCTTCCCCTGCATTAGATTTTCTAAAGAATGTTCAGCGTTTAAGGTGGTTTAAAAATTATTGAACAATGCAAACCTATTTGCTAGTCTGAGTTTGTTTTTAATACCAAAACTTTTCAATGCAATCATATGCACTTTAACATCTTGTGCTTATTTATTCTTTCTCATACTTACGATTGTAAATATGGACCAATTAAAATAAGACATGCGCAATAAGGAAACAGAAATAAGATGAACATTCTTTCCTTTTGTCAAGGGAAAGCGTTTTAGTAGATAATAATGCCAAGTTCATTCATCGGTGGAAATGATCTCTCTTAACTGCAATCTTCTTTGAAAGTGGCAATTTAAGGAGACGTATATAGCAAAGGCCATTATATAAGGCCACACGGTGTCTGATTCTTTTGTTTTAAAATGTGCAGACAGTTACTGTCAATCAGTGAGAGGTTTGCCTGTTCCAATCACCCCTTGGTTGAACTCAAGAATATTAATTCACACAAGCAATTTGGCCATTTGTAAAGTCAGCTTGGAGTAGAGGTTCTTACCGAACACTATTGTAAAAGAACATTAAGAAGCGATTCCATTAGTTGCTTTTAAACAGTTTTCTTATAAGCCTGATTTCCACTGATTTAAATTTGGATGCAGTAGGTTTTAGTAGTTTGGAATACCTTCTGTGAACTGACAAGGCGATTCAGAAATGTTACGTGAGAGGTTTTATATCAAAATATATTTTATTCGTTATACTGTGAAGTCTGTTAAAACATTAACAGACTTCACAATGGAGCGAGAATCGGGGTCTCCACTAGATAATTGTCAGTCAAGCTGAAACTAAATTAGTAAAGCAAAAATAGCAAATGAAGGAAAAAATTTTACTCAAACTTCCTCAAACCCCCAAATAAATTACCCATTCCTAATCCACACATCAAAGGATAAGATCAGTAAACACAAATAGAGTTAATTAAATTAGGTCTCCCAATGGAACTGCATTTTCACAAGAATAAACATCATAGATGACACGTACCTACAGACACTCATGTGGCAGTGGTGGGATTCAAATAATTTAACAACTGGTTCTCTGCCCTAATGACCGGCTGGGTGGGCGTGGGCGTGGTCATGGTGGACGTGGCCAGGGGGTGTAACAGGCAGCACTCGGCTTCCTGTACCCCCTGGGAGTGAAACGGGTGGCAGGGGGACAGCCCCCTGCGTCCTGTTTTGGGCTTAGTTGGCCTCCCTGCAGCCTCCTAGGAATGAAAATGGGCACGGGGGGGCACCACACATTCCTGTGCCCCATTTTCGGCTTAGTAGGCCTCTCTGCACTTACCTGGGAGCCAAAATGGAGTGCATGGGGACTCCTGGAAGGGGCGGGGAGGGAAGGGGCAGAGCCAGCCAGCAATTTTAACTACAGGTTCACTCGAACCAGCCCGAACTGGCTGAATCCCACCACTGCTCATGCCCCTCAAGTGTCACCCTAGAATCAGCATGTAGACACTTTCACACCCAGGATGAGCTCCCCTATTTAACTGTGTTGCTGTAGTCCATTTCTCTGCAGCTGCCCTTAAATGCAAACGCTTTGCTTTAAGGAATAAATATTTCTTCTTTCCTTACAACTCTATGGATCACATTTTTATTTATTCTTGCACAACCCCATCTCGAGTTGGAACCCCAAATTATTCTTCTGACAATCAGAAATAAAATTCAGCCAGCCAGCATAATGTTCCAGTCACCTTCTTGTTTAGTGAAACAGAGGGCCTTTTCTATTGCTCTTGTTTTCTGCTTTCATCCTGCACATTTGATCAGAACTGAAATGTCTCCAATGCTAGCTACCTTTTAAAAAAAAATGACTGAAAACTGTATTTCAAAGGTTTAGAAATCCAGTTGCAAAAAAAATCTACATGTGAACTCTGCTGTTGCCATGTAGCATGAACACATGGAGCTGAACCAAATATAAAATCTGTTACAGGTGGAAACAGTGTTCTGATGTTCCGAATGAACACTGCCCCTTTATGTTGTGGTCCACCAGCAGCCTGCGGAGCTGGCAGCGGAGTTGGACAGTGAGGAGGTTGGGGAGGATCATGGGCCAGTCCTGAAGTCTGGGGAAGGCCCAGATGAGGGCTCTGCGTCAGAGGCAGAGATGGGGCCAGGGCCATCTGGGAATGATGTGCAGACTCCAGAGCCTTCAGAGTTGGACAGCAGAGAGGCAGAGGAACAGGAGGAGCCTGTTCCTAGTGCATGCATGCACAGAGCTGCCAGAAGGCAAGAGCAGCTAAAGCAAAAGGGACAACTCGAGAGGAAGGCCAGGAGATGATTGGCCCCTCCCATAAGGCTTAAAAGAGCAGCAAAGGCTCTTGGGCTCTTTGTAGGAAAGTAACGTTGCTAAATCTGTTTCCAGTTGGCATCTCTTGTTTCTGAACTTTGTGGGGCTTTGCCAAGAAAGGCCTTTGGCAGGGTGCCAAAGAAGATAAAGGTTTGTGATAGGCCCGAAGGACTTCTTCTGAAAGACTTGTTTTGCAATTAATTTGCACTATGCTGGGAGTGAAGTAATTCTCAGCTGTTACAATAAAATAGGTTTGTTTGGGACTAATTGTGTCTTGTAATGACTAAGTGAGCCTAGGTCACAACACTTTAGCTGAATCCAAATATGGGTATTTTTACTCTCAACGAGCTGTTTCCTGCTTTCAAGAGAGAATACGTTTTTAGGATTGTGCAATGACAGTCGGTTGAAAGTAAGGAAGATGCAGACTTTTAGATACATTGATAATATGGAATAAAATGGGAGGGTGGGTTGATAGTGCTTTAGTCACTAGAATCACATGTAGTTTGTCACTTTTCAGCGTATGTACACTCAGGTACAGTTCTGAAATTACTACTGTGTCATGTTTGAAGTCAGTTGTTGACAGTGATTTCTTAAATGAACATGGCAATATTTAAAACTTCCCGTATTGCCTTGGTTAAGATGTGCCAATCACAATTAATCACAGAAGGTTAGTTATTCTAAAATAAATAAACTCCCCCCCCCCCATACTTCTTCTGCAGAATGGAAAGCAGGTGAGGAATGAACACAGAAGTTAGATTTAGCTTTCTAGCCAGTCAATCTGTCACTGGGAATTACCATATTTCCCCCTCATCCTAATTCTGAATTCACTGAGAGTAGTAAACAATTGGGCTTCTGCTCATGCAGTTTTTGCTAGATTCAAATTGAATATGAAATGCAGGCTGACATTATAAATGGATCTCCTGAGCTGCCCTACTTGAATTCAAGGCCCTTTGTGCCTTAATTATTCAAGCATTCTGTACACTCATATATTTCAATATGAACGCCATTAAATTATTGTTCTTTTCTTTCCACCCAAATGAAAGCTTGTCTTCCTTTCAGCTGTTTGAAGGAGATACATCTTCCTTAATTCTGCTCGGCTCAAAAGGACTGTGATAGAATATATATTAAAAATGAGATGCAATTTTCTTTGGTAAATATGAGGTTGTGTTCAGCAATTATGGAAAACATTAGAACCATTACCCTTACAGAAACTACAGAAGATATCTTCCAAAACAGGGAAGTTTCTAATTTTTGTACATTTAAAAGGCCTGTTCAGATTGTGAGACAGCTTTGTGTGTGTGGTTTTTTTTTGTTTAGAATAGAATAACAGGGTTGGAAGGGACCTTGGAGGTCTTCTAGTCCAACCCCCTGTTTAGGCAGAAAACCCTATACCACTTCAGACAAATGGTTGTCCAATCTCTTCTTAAAAACTTCCAGTGTTGGAGTATTCACAACGTCTGGAGGCAAGTTGTTCCACTGATTAATTGTTCTTAACTGTTAGGAAAGTTCTCCTTAGTTCTAGATTGCTTCTCTCCTTGATTAGTTTCCATCCATTGCTTCTTGTCATTACCCTCAGGTGCTTTGGAGAATAGTTTGATTCCCTCTTTTTTGTGGCAGCTCCTGAGATATTGGAAGACTGCTATCATGTCTCCCCTAGTCCTTCTTTTCATTAAACTAGACATACCCAGTTCCTGCAACCATTCTTCATATGTTTTAGCCTCCAGTCCCCTAATCATCTTTGTTGCTCTTCTCTGCACTCTTTCTAGAGTCTGTTTGTTTGTTTGTTTCTTTTAATAGAGAAGGCAAATTGTCAAGCTACCTTCAATGGAAGTATCTTTGATGCACACACAGACAGGAACCACTCCTTTCCACTCGACCAATGTGGGTGGTTGCAGCACTTAATAGAGACTCTTCACCAAAATGAATCCTCAGTTCAAAGTTATATATAGCTATATAAGACACAACACATATTTCTTTCTTTGAGCACTGCCATTGCCTGCTTATTATTCTGCCATATTCCTTCTGGTGGCTCAGTTGAACAAACGTGCAGAATAGGAGCAGAAGGTAACTAATGTAACTAAATAATGCCAGTTGAATTGTGTGATTGGAATGGTCTATACCTGTTCACTCAGTCGGTATAAGGGCTATTTATGATGCACTACAAAAGGCAATTTAGTGAGAAGAAAGAGCCATCTCAAGCAAGTGATAAATGAGAATCTCCGTTGCACAGAAACCAGTTCAGGAGATTTTGACTGGCATATACAGTAGATGGATCCCTTCTCTGTTATTTATTGACCTATCTATTCGAAGAGATGGCTTTTCAAAGAGCAAATGTTGATATTCTAGTTTTATTTCCAGAAGAGAACTGAGTATACTGGCTATTATCTTCCAATTTTCTTATAATTTGGAGATAATTACTGCAATATTAGGAGAGTGGAAAGCAGAGCCATTATCTACATTTTATTTTTAATGATTAACGATAAGCTACCATCTTTCTGTGGACTTGTAATGCTTGACATTTTACCTGAATTAATGCCTCTCTATCGGTGATGACACTGAAACAAACAATGACATTGCTTGATTAGAAAGCATAAGAGGTCTTTGGCATAAAATGCTTGCATTGACTATAAAAAGGAAAAGTTGAAGTTCTTATTCTACTTTTTTTTTTTTTTTACTAATTTTCAGAGCTCAACTTTACATGGTGTTCAGCGGGAGGGAGGGAGGGAGGGAGGGAGGGAGGGAGGGAGGGAGGAAGGAAGGAAGGAAGGAAGGAAGGAAGGAAGGAAGGAAGGAAGGAAGGAAGGAAGGAAGGAAGGAAGGAAGGAAGGAAGGAAATTTGTTATTAAATGCAAGCCAAAATTTAAAAAAAAGAGAATAGTGGGCATAGGCTGGAGAGAACAGAGAAATGAGGTGAGGAGAAGACTTAGTGGGTCTCAGAGAAGTAGAGTAGAAACAAGACAAGTCAGTAGAGGATAGATGCATGTCAAGTAAGAACCACAAGCTCTACTATGGCTTAGGCCAAAGAGGTTGGTTTCTAACTGTGTCTAAGCAAAGAGTGCCCTTCATGCTATGAATAATGTATTAACAGATCCCACAAATCGGCTTTGAAAAGAGAACAGAAAAACTCCACTGAACAGAAAAACTCCACTTTCATGTACTGAATTGTACAAAACTATGGCCTGAAAAAGCTTTATCTTAAAGACATGAATTGGATGGGAAATTTTTCCATGAATTTACGATCACAGGAAAGTTGACAATATGTACTTTTAATTACGTTTTACCAGTCCATGGGAGAATAGAGTCTCAGGTAACTTTCATTCTTCTTCTATATGTTCAAACTAACAAGACAATAGATCCTGATGAAATAACTATACTAAATTTCTGGTTACGGAAAGGAAAAAGAAGAGGGACGTTTGATTGCGGTGTTGGTACATGTTAAAAATTAGGAAGAAAAATGTTAAGATATTGTAGTATGTATTTCACATTCATTTCAAGGGATTCATAACTGAGGAAATTATGGAGATCAAAAGTTTGTATAGGGGAGGCGGTGACCTACCCACAGAAATAATGCAGAATATAACTTAGATTTTGCTCTTGTTCTTCAACAACTCATTGTTTACATACCATGCCTACCTGAGCTCAAAATTTCTGTTGTTAAGTAAGATATTTATTAAGTGAGTTTTGCTCCATTTTATGACTTTTCTTGCTCCAATTGTTAAGTGAATCACTGCAGCTATTAAGTTAGCAACATGGTTCTGTAGTGAATCTAGTTTCCACATTGCCTTTGCTCGTCAGAAGGTTGCAAAAAGGTTGCAAAAGGGTTGCAGGACACTGCAACCGTCATAAACATGAGTCAGTTGCCAAGGGTCAGAATTTTGATTGCATGTCCATGGTGATGAGGCAATGGTGTAAAAATTAGTCATGTAACTTTTTTTCAGTGCCATTCAGAGGTGCTATTCAGCAGGTTCTGACAGGTTCTGGAGAACTGGTAGCAGATATTTTGAGTAGTTCAGAGAACTGGCAAATACCACCTCTGGCTGGCCCCGGAGTGGGGTGGGAATGGAAATTTTGCAATATCCTTCCCCCAGGAATGGGGATTTTGCAGTATCCTTCTCCTGGAGTGGGGTGGGAATGGAGATTTTGCAGTATCCTTCCCCTGCCATGCCCATCAAACCACGCCCACCAAGCCACGCCCACAAAACCGGTAGTAAAAGAATTTGAATTGCACCACTGGTGCCATTGTAACTTCGAATGGTCACTAAATGAACTGTTGTAAGTCGACGACTACTTGAATTCCACCAACTGTGTCATGAGATTCATATACGTTTCTTACCTTGCTGCACAAAGGATCCGTACACAAACCACATGGAATTGTAGAGGGTTGTGGAGGTCATCGATCCCATCTGAAGACGTGGAGGATTAAGCCAGTTGAGAAGATATACCAAGAGTCCGACGAGCAGTACTGTGCCAGCGATGCAAGCCCAGAGGGAGAGGTCAAACGGTGCCAGACAGGCAAACATATCCATGGTCTTTTCAGCCTTTTGCAGCAAGACTCCCACCGAGTAGTCCATGTAGCGAGTTGTAAAATCGACCACGTTTTCCCGGTCTGGTGTAATCGTTAATGCAGAAATGCCTATATCAGCTCTCTAAAGGAAAAGAGACAGAAAATTCATTTCCCTGGGCAAGAGAAAAACAGCATCACTTCTGTCTGATTTACAGCCTCTGAAACCTCTCTTGGAAAAACAGTTGCCAAGTTTCGCTTACCTTGCAGTTTGCGTGTAACAACCCGGGGAGCAAGTAGGAAGAAAACAGACACAAAATTGACTATAAACGACCAGATGAATTCATGGAGGACACATTTAAAGAATTTTTAATTGATTCAGATGAAGAACATACTTCAAATAAAGACAGCTTCTAGAAGAATTTAATTATTTTTATTTTTAAATTATTTTTAATAATTAAACATTTATGAATTTTTGATTTTTTAATTGACACCAAACTATATAACTGAAAAAAAAAATTGAAAAGTTCCTTTCAATAGTATGTTGATTAAGACTTTTGCCCAGCAAAGATTTTTAATGGACTTCTCTGTATTATTACATTTGCATAATACCAATGTCTCTATTTATATTATCGTTATAGTGGAACAATGTGGAAAACCCTACAGTTTGATAAATAAAACTCCTTCTTAGACTGTAAAAATAACTTTTGCTCATTGCTGCTGCTATTGTTGTTTTCGTTTCTTATTCTATTAGCAATTGCCAGTTCCAAAAGACACAACCTAATCTAAACAGGCCAGCAGTGCTTTGGATTCAATAACAAGAGATTTCTTGAAGGGCACTCATACTGATCCGTCTTCAGCTTCTGAAACCAAACGCCTCATTGCAAAGCAGCAAGTAGCTGTATAATCTTGAAAAAAGATGCACACACTTTTTTTTTTTGCCTTTGAATCAAAACATATAAAGAACGGTTGCAGGAACTGGGTATGTCTAGTCTGATGAAAAGGAGTAGAGGTGACATGATAGCAGTGTTCCAATATCTCAGGGGCTGCCACAAAGAAGAGGGAGTCAAGTTATTCTCCAAAGCACCTGAGGGTAGGACAAGAAGTAATGGATGGAAACTAATCAAGGAGAGAAGCAGATGTGGTATTCAGATGGTTCGGACCAGTTCAGGCGAACCAGTAATGGCAATTTGAATTGGTTCGCTGAACTGGTAAATATTGCCTCTGGTTGGCCCCTCCCACACCTGCCTGGTCGTCCGCTCGCCGCTTGCCCCACCTACCCCTACCCTATATAGGTTGCCTTAGCCACACGGCCCAGCTAATTGCCTCGCCAGTCGCCTATCCACCCCACCTGCTCTGCTCAGCTCACCAAAGGTAAACATGCTCACCCTTCATGTTTTTCTGAAATGTATAGGCTTTCCTGCCTAAGCAGGGGGTTGGACTTGAAGACCTCCAAGCAGTGGTGGGATTCAGTCAGTTCGCACCACTTCAGGAGAACCAGTTGTTAACTTTCTGAACAGTTTGGTGAACTGGTTATTGGAAGAAATCATTATTAGCAGAGAACCGGTTGTTAAATTATTTGAATCCCACCACTTAAATTATTTGAATCCCACCAGTTGGAAGGTCCCTTCCAACTCTGTTATTGTTCTGCCCCAGCTCCGGATTCCCAAGGATTGTGACACACACCAACGGTCCTTATCAAAGTTATAATGTACCAAGAATAAACAAAGTCCAGCAAAGGTTGGCAACCAGCCCAGAAAACAAGATACGATAAGACACTCACTCTCCAAAATGCTCTGTAATAATTGTTGTTTCCAGTAAGATTACTAACTGCATGCGACTTAAATAGGCTAAGGGAGTGGCCAATTATCCAATTATAACTTTATTCTTGAGGAGACCTCCTCCTCCTGAGTAGCCACTCCTGCCTTTTGGCAGTCCGGCGTGCTCGAGCATTGAGGAGAGGCTCCTCCACTTTACTCTCTCCACTTGAAGGAGCCTCTGGAGGTTCTGAAGGCCCTGGCTGAGTCTCTGCCTCTGGCACCACATCCTCTTCAGCCTCCTCGCTGTCCGACGTGAGCACCGGCTGCGCAGGCTGCTGGCGTGACCTCACATCAGCCTCCTCGTCGTCGGGATCAGCCACGATCCGCGCAGGCCGCTGGTGGGCCACAACAGTTATTTTAAATGTAATCCAAAGCATTGTATAGTCCTAATCAGTTCCCAAATAACTGATCTTTGTGAATGGTTACTTGCATAGACAATTGGAGAAATTCTCTGAAGCCACTTGCTAAGCCTTCTAGAAGACATAGCTGTTTTAATGCTTCAGGGAGAAGTGATTTTTGCATGCAATTATGCCTGTTTCCTTTAGTATGCTTTGCACAAGTGAGGGTCACAAAGTTGGTAACAGCTATTCCAAGATAGAAAATGACTTTGCTTTACATCTCTAGGAAGCGAAATTAAAGCCATGGGTGGGACTTTGAGAAGAAGATATGTCCTCTTCCAGAAGCCTTTGCATTGCTGTTGCAATTTTCTTCGATGCGTTCAAGGCTGGAGTTGATGCACTCTCATGAGGGGACACAGTGGTTCAGTGGCTAAGACATTGAGCTTGTTGATCAGAAGGTCGGCAGTTCAGCGGTTCGAATCCCTAGTGCCATGTAATGGAGTGAGATCCCGTTACTTGTCCCAGGCTCTGCCAACCTAGCAGTTTGAAAGCATGTAAAAGATGCAAGTAGAAAAATAGAGACCACCTTTGATGGGAAGGTAACAGCGTTCTGTGCGCCTTTGGCATTTAGTCATGCCGACCACATGACCACAGAGACGTCTTTGGACAGTGCTGGCTCTTCGGCCTTGAAACAGAGATGAACACTTCCCCCTAGAGCCAGAAATGACTAGCACGCATGTGTGGGGGAACTTTTACCTTTACCATGAGGGGAAAGCAAGATAGATATTGGCATGCATCTGTATGTATAAAAGGGACAAGGGAAGGGGAAGAATGACTCTAGGTTTATAGCTGCAATCAGAGAAAATTAGTGCTTTCCTTTATGTGTGGCAGACCATACAGAAAAATAAAAGTTCAAGTTTTGAGATATATAGGCTAGAGAAGCAGAAAAGTTTTTGCTTAAGACCTTATCATTTGGATAGCGAAGTGTGCTTGGTTCTATTCAGCCCTTGGGCTGAAAAATCCCCTTATAATAAATTTGAGTTGTGGCATTAGATAATGTGAAAGGCCTAAACAGCAAACGAAGCCTGATGAAAGCTTTAGTTCAAATGTCTCAAGGTATTCCTTGACCTGTTTGTGAAACTGCTGAATGTCATGGTATACAAATGTAAGACAGTCAGGATGGAGTTATCAAGGGTTCGGAGGGCCGTATTTCTCTCTGTATAATTCAGCATGTGCCTTAATCATTTTGTCTCTGATAGGTTCACATATGACTTATAGGGAAATGCAACACTTGAAAGCAGTGGCAATTGTGGCCGGGAAAGCCTTTCCATCTAGTGCAGGAGTGTCAAACTCAATTTCATTGAGGGACGCATCATAGTTATGTTTGACCTCGGGGGACCGGGGTGGGCGTGGTCCCGATAGGAGTGGCCAGCTTGACGTCATTCCTGTCGAGGGCGCTTGTGATGGCCTGAGTGCTCTGCCAATGAAAACAGGCTCGCAAGCTCCATTTTTGGCTGCGACAGCCTCCTGCAACCCTCTGTCACTGGCCCTCTCAAGCTCCATTTTTGCTGGCAGAGGTATCACGGGCCAGTCCTTCACTGTTTCCAGGGTATCCCCACAGGCCAGTTCTAAGCACCCCACGGGTCGGATCTGGATCTGGGCCTTGAGTTTGACACCCCTGATCTAGTGTGTACTTCTGCACATTCAGAGAGCAGGAGCGCTTCTTGGCTAAGTGCTTAAGAATGGACAACTGTAATATGTGTCATGGAGTAATATTTTTCATAGCTTTTGAAAAAAATTGTTCTTTTAAAATGTAAGGGAAATTGTGACAGTTACAGAATTTTAACCAGATTAGTTGCTTAGACTCAACAATTATTCTTCCATGCATGTGTTGATTTACATAGTTTATACCCTAATATAGCACAATCTTGGTATAATAAAATAGATTTTAGAATATTACAAAATATGATACCCAAGCTAGTACAGAAACTCCAGTGGTAAATGTCATAAAAGCATATATAGTCTCAACCCTAACGTGAACTATTTAAGTTCTAATTGGGGTCATGAGTCAGACTATATTATGTAAATACAGTGGAAGACTCTGCTTAAACACCCAACTGCATCCTTGAATAGAAGACTCTACACCGTACTTTTGATCTTCCAAAAGACATCCTGATATAAGTATTTTGAAAACTAACACATACACACCACACAAAAAATCCCTAAACAAAAGCAGGAGGATAGAGATGATTTGATGTTACAAGAGATTCTGATCCTAATTACAATTCTGTCTTTTAAACTGGTGACAGTGATAACATATATGCAGTGTTAAAATCAGAATTTTAATTCAATTGCCTTATTCTGGAATATGTCCTTGCAATCTGAAAATACAAAAAATTAAATAAAAGATAACAATACTTCTTTTTCTACTTTCCTAATTTGTAGGAAAACATATTGATTTATGGTTTTGGAAATCATTTTCTGTGCTTTTAAGTCAAAATTGGATTGAAAACCTTTTAGATCTCTCCATTATAGAATTAATAACAGAGGAGACATAGATCAGGGGGGGGGGAAATCAATTTATAATTGTTTTCTATTTTAATGTAATTTTTTTGCTAGTCTCTTATTCATGCATAGAAATCAAATTTAATTTTTCTGCTTAATTGATGTTTTCATGTTATGGTAAAAGTTAAACAAACAAGAAAAAAAACAAGTATGGTACAAAGAAAACCAGAATGAGTAAAGGAATTAAGATGGGAGGTAAGAGATTGCCTTTATTTTTTTATTCAGTAGAAAATTTAAAAAATATATTTTTGCTTATGACAGCACAATTGGATTTCTTCTAAGTCATAACGATAATAGAATCATGTCAGGTTCACCCACCACACTAAACCATGGCTTGTTTGACTCTACTTTTGAATAAATAGTTATAGACAGCCAATTTCTCTAGACTACAAATCATAGGAACAGATTTCATATATCACTAAGCCAATATCAAGTAAAGCACACTGCAGCATAGTATGCTGTATGAACTGAATCCTAAAACAATATTTAAGAAGTCATTTTAGGTAAACTCTATTCTGAATTTCGGAAATTCAAACCACATCTATAGATCTCTAACATCTGTCAATCCAGTTTCTGCACGTTCGTAACAACTGAAAGTCATTCCATGTTTTGAACATGTTTTATCATGAGGAAATTTTGCCTAATGACTAGCAGAAACTGGTTGCCTGCCAACGATATTGGTCCAATCTGTGCTTGATTGTTAAATCCATATTTATATCAACAGGAACAGCAAAATGTTTAACTTTGATTGAATAATGCCTAGTAGATTCGGTTGACACAAATCAATACATTTTGTCTACTTAAATTTTTTACCACCATGGTGCAAAAGAAAGAAAAACTTTCCCCCTGCCAATTTAATAAAATATAATTCATTTCCAAAATGTCTTTTTAAAAGGCAAGAGAACGTTGCAATGGAGTGAGTTGTACTTGAACTAATGAAGTAGCTAAGGAACTTTCAAGGAACTTGGACTTCAAAACTGTTCTATAGCCAGTGTCTGTTGCCTTCCCATATATCAGTTAATCTGAAGTTCTAGATTCATTTTAGGAAATGTGGACAACAAGCAGGGCCGGATTTAGATGAAAAGAGGCCCTAGGCTATTCCACTTATGAGGCCCTTTCACCTATAGTGAAAATGTAATTTTAATTTTGCTAACAATTTGAATGTAGGTCCCTCTTGAGGCCCTAGGCTGAAGCCTAGTTAGCCTATAGGAAAATCCGGCCCTGACAACAAGGGAAGCTACCATTCCCATTCATGTTGGAGGCACTTTTTAAGGGGTTTCCAGTTTGAAAGGATTAGCTGTCAAGGAACTGGAATAAATGACGTGAGCTCACCCCATCCCACAGCAGCTGGGTCTCGAACATGCATTTGCTAACCTCCAACCCAGCGTCCTAACTGCGTAAGTCACCATGTTCCCCAAGGGAACCTTGAAAGTGACAGAAAGACATTGAACAAAGCCATACGAATGATGCCACAAGCAACTAAGCTTAGAAAAACATCAACAAGAGAAAATTGAAATAAAGTCTTAAGCATCTCAAGAATAGGTTTGGAAAATGGAAACATATTTTACAACGATAGGAAACTTCCAGGCACATTTCTGTATGGCATTAGCTTTCAACCCAAGACAGACACTTGAAGTCATTTGAAGACACTTGAAGGCATCTATTAGCAAGGAAAACCAGCTGGGTGCATTGAAGGATGAACAGAGAGATGTAGTACTGTCATTGTCTCTATAACTAACTGGTAAACAAATTCTATTGCCCTGCAATTAGCTGTATCATAACTCTAATGGAGAAGAACAATAATTTCCTAAAACTTTATGATGGGACAAATGAGTAAAGCAAGAATATAACCATTGTTAGAATCAATGTCTCCACATAATTCACGTCAATCAAAAAAATAAAATGCTATTGTCCATGATAGCAAATGCAAGTGGGAAATTAAAAAGAATTGAGAAGAGCATTTCGTCCATTTTCCTTCCAAATGACAGGTAACCACTTAGCCAGGTCTGTATCTTGAAGCAATTTTATTTAAGTCACACTAAATTGGTCAATTTGAAAATAGCTGAAGAAATGGAAAAAGCAAACAAAAGAAACAGGGGGGGGGGGGAAATCCACCTAAATGCTGAATTTTTAAAGAAGAGCAAGGAGTTACCTCTAACTAAGCAATGCAAAGATGATTACAGTTGAATGGGAAGACAAAAGTTTTATTTAAGACAATTACAGAAAACCAAGGTAAAAATTTATGCAAAGGTAGATGTGATAAAAGGCAAGGTAAATATCTCCAGTGAGATCAAGCAAAGTGAATTGTCCGGATCCCACTGATAAACAGTCTTATCTAATGGGATTCAGGAAATGTACTTCGTTCTGGCACCTTGTCTTTGGAAAGACAGAGTTTCATAGAGTCCTTATGCTAATGATATTCAGAAAGTTATTAAAATTTGGTTGTTCTCCCAGGTCTTGGGATCAGGACATTGTGGAGTCCCTATTAGTTGAGTTTGTTTTTACAGTGTGTTGAATTGGTTGTGTGGTCAGTTATGGTCTTTTTATAAGCACTGTTTTCTTATTTTCTTTCTATTAGCCATTCAGAATCATTGGGCAAGTCAGGTGACCATGAAATGCAATGAAAGTGGCTGCTTAAAGATAAACAGTCCATAAGTACAGCACAGGTGGAGAGATTCTGTGCAGCAGCACTGGGGATTCATCTGAAACACGGGTCTAATCCACCATAGTTATGTTTTATAACAAACTAGCTGATAACCCGGTGTTGCCCGGGTATTTATTTATCCCAATCCTGTATTAGACAGGAAAAGCCATCGCTCACTGTGGTGAGAATTAGAGACCTAATTGCCCTGGCCAACAGCCTGGGAAAAATTCTAAAGGGAATAGCCTTTGAGGTGATTATCTGCATTAGCAGGGACCTCCCCCGACAACTTGCTCTCTTTGCTTGAAGCTGAAGGCCTAGGGGGTTTATTGTTTGTTTGTTTGTTTGTTTAAGAACCAATCCCCCTTACCAGAGGGAGCCCCCTTATGGAGTACTATGAAGCCGTTATCATGGCAACTCCATTGTGATGTATATTAGAAGCCATTTTAAGGCACAACAGGCTGTATCTTAACAGAACTTGAATACAAAATGCACACTATCACTGTCAAAAGTACTGTGATTTGACACTATAGATATAATTCATTCTTTTTCATTTCAGCAGCCTAGGCATTCCAGAGTTATGCTGGAACACACACACAAACACACACCCCCACAGTATTTTTTTCCAGAGAATAAGTCATCTGTGTATCTAGTTTGGTTGAAATTGCTTGAGCTGTTCCAGAGTTATGCTGGATCATATATCTATACATACATAGATCCTTTTATATATATATATATAGAAGAAGAATATGTGGCCCTTTGCTCTGCTTATTCCTTTCCCTTTTAGTATTAAACTTACAACGGGCCACACAGTTTATGGATTGTAATTTTAGTATAGTTAGACCATGTATAATCGACAGACTAGATTTTATCATAGATTTTAGTTGTTATTTATTATTTTATACTAGAATTTTTAATTGTATATTTACTGAGTGTTTTTATTTGTTCTGGTCTCTGTAATAAACTGGGGAAAAATGCAATGAAATAAATTAATTTATTTTGGAAAGTAGAGCTAAAAAAGCAATTACAAATATTCAGAAGAACTTTACAAAAAAGATCTAAATATTAATGATATGCATGAAAGTTTAATCAGGTATGATATCCCATATTTTGGAAAGGGAAGTAAAACGGATTCTAGAAAATGTTGCTAACAAAAAAGCTGCATTTTTTTTAGAAAAAATTACAAGATGATGCATTTAAAATGATGATGGGATAGGTGAGCAGATATGAAAAACAGTAATGATCAAGAGATGGAATAGGATCGATTTGTGCTCCAGTACCAAAAATGGCAGTGCTAATGATATTTGAACTACCAAACAGCTGCTTCTATCTCGCGTACGAATAAGAAATTCTCAAGATGCTAACACTCCAGACTTCAATAGTGCATGGAATGAGATAGCTGCTAGATATATAAACTGGATTCAAAAGGAGAACATTGCTAACATCCAGTGGATGGTGGAAAGGGCAAAAAAACCCCACAAACAAACCAGAAAGATTTGTGGATAGCTTTAAAAACATGGATGTACTGAGCCATGTCATGTGCCTTCTGAATAATTTGTACCATGTCTAAGATGTAATATAACCAAAGCAACCAACCCCCTCAGAATCAAGAGACGTTTTCTGCAGTCCCCTAATTAATTTATATGCAGAATATGTCATGAGTAATGCTGAAGTAGAAAATAAAAAAAGATGTTGGAATCAAAATTGCTAGGAGGAACATCAACAAACTCAGAGGTGCAGATGACACCACTTTGAAGACTGGAAGGAAGAAAGGCTTTAGGAATCTGTTGCTGGAGGGGAAAGGAGTTTTCTGCTCAGTATTATTATTTTTTTTAAAAAAAGATCAAGTCACCAAGCAATGCCAAGTCAATGCCAACAAGTGGAGAAGAACAGGAACAGAACAGGATGGCAACTTGGAAAGACTTGATCTTCCCATGCTCAAAACTTCACAAGGATTGTGATTAGAGCCAGGATATAAAGAAATGTCTCTTATTTAGAAGAAAGATGGATTTGAATAAAATATTAAAGTGCATAGGCTAACAACAAAGGCGTGTACTTGTAAGGCATTGGCTTCCCCTGATGTAACATAAGGCTCTGCAACTAGACTCTAGACCAGGGGTGTCAAACTCAATTTTCATTGAGGGCTGCATCAGAGTTGTGTTTGACCTTGGGGAATTGGAGTGGGCATGGCCAGCTTGACATCATTCATGTTGGGGGAGCCTGTGGTGGCCCGAGCACTCTGCCAGTGGAAACAGGCTGCTGAGCTCCGTTTCAGCTGCGACGGCCTCTTACAACCCTCTGCCAGTGAAAATGGAGCTTGGGAGTGCCACCTGTGGCCCTCGCAAGCTCCATTTTCAGCTGCAGTGGCCTCCTACAACCAACTTCCAGCAATAATGGAGATCAGGAGGGCCGCAGGCAGTCGTCCTGAGCTCCATTTTCACTGGCAGAGGCACTGTGGGCCGGTACTTTGCTGTTTCCAGGGTGGCCGCGCAGGCCAGATCCAAGCACCCCATGGGCTGAATCTGGCTCTGGGGCCTTGAGTTTGACACCCCTACTCTAGAGTATCAAAAAGATTACATAAAGGCAAATTGATGCCTTTTGAATGGTACTGAAGGAAATTCCTGAGAAGACCTTGGCTTGCAAGAAGATCAAATACTTCAATACTAGAAGAAGTAAAACCAGACTGTTTATTGACAGCAGTAATAATTAAAGTAAAATGTAGGTTTATTAGGTACCTTAAGAGAAGGAGGGAAGCCATGAAAGAAAATTTTGATACTTTGAGTAATGGAAGGCAATAAAAAGAAACAGACAGAAGATGTGTCTGGGTCCTATTACTGATGACAGTAGTAGTTTATTATAACTCAACAAAACAGTTAACTGAGAGAAAATTCTGGTAAAATGATATTTACCGGGTGACAATGTTTTGGAAGTGATAGAAACAAAATCACGGTTGCTCCTTGTGGGCTGTTGATAATTCTTTAGAAGGTGATGATGAATCTGGATGTATAACAGGACATACTGTGCTTTCCAATTTAACCGGTGATGTTGTAAGAGTTAAGCACTGGGCATCAAGCCCAAAATTTTGGGGTTGCACTTGCAATCCTTCATTTAACCTGGTTCAATCCACGTGGATACTTCCTTCTCCAGTGAAGCTACCTCACTGTATCTCCAAAGTCTTTCCCAAGAGTAACTATAGCCCTCCAGATTTGTCAGAAAATACAGGTAGGATTTATGCTGAATTTAGTTCTTTTACCTCATGGTCAGAGAGAGCCTTTTGAAAACAACACAGCTGCCTACATGGGAATTGGAGCTCAATTGTCAGTCAAAAAATTCACTTCTTCTTATTTTTGATGAAATAGTGCCAAACTTTTATTACAAGGTTATGTTCAAAAGTCACAAAATGCTGTTCGTTTAATTTGTCCTGTGGATATTGTCTTTGCAAAATAACTCCCGAATAATGTACTTTTCCCTTCTCTGAAAGATGTTTAATAATATATCGAAATGAAGCAGCTGTGCCATATGGCTTCCTGTCTTGTATGTATCAACCATGCTGTTTTTGGTCCTTCTAGATCCATTTAAGATATGAAGGGGACCATTAATATATTCCTTAACTAGCTTATTGTTCAGAAATTCTCAAGAGGCAGCTGTCACAACTTTAATAGGTCTAACATTACTTTTTCAACATGCGGCATTATAAGAGCCACACACAAACAGGCACACAAACATACTCCCAAAATTCAAAACTCCACACCTTTATAGAGTTTTCAAGGAATAATTTAACTTTTTAAGATGGAAAGGAATACTGAATAACTGACTGGAATGGAACATAATCCTTGTGTGTATACTTGTTGGGGCCTAACAGAATAACAGAATAAAGTGTCAGGCAATACTTAGGATGCAGAACATAGAATAACAGAGTTGGAAGGGACTATGGAGGTCTTCTAATCCAACTCCCTGCTCAGGCAGGAAACCCTATAACATTTCAGACAAATGGTTGTTCAATCTTTTCTTAAAAACTTCCAGTGTTGGAGCATTCACAGCTTCTGGAGGCAAGCTGTTCCACTGATTAATTGTTCTGTCAGGAAATTTCTCCTTAGTTCTAGGTGCTGATGGTGCTGTAGATGTGGGAACAGATTGGACATCTGGGTTTGTTGCAGCATCTGATCGAAATGTTAGCATTGTTGTCCTTGTTGCTTGTGAATCTGCTTCGGTTGGCGGGTTGCTAATATGGAAATGTGGCCTTGCCACACAGTGCCTGAGAAAGGACAGCGATATTGTCCAGTGTGACTTCAACATTAATAATAGGTCTGAATGCTTTGAATGTGAATTGTAGGTGACACTTTTTTTCTGGTTTGTCTTTTAATAGCTCTCTAGGAGGACCGATCTGGCTCAATTGGTTTACCTATTGAACTTGTCTAAGGGATTACTCCAGTCTCCTGAATGCCTGGCTTAATTTCATCAGCTGAAATTCTGAATTGTACCAGTGATTCAGAACAAATGCAACTGTAATATAATCCTCGAGAGCAGGTTTGGTGTAGTGGTTAACACACCAGTCTAGGAACCAAGAGTCCATAGGTTTAGTCCCATTTTAGGCACAAAGCCCACTAAGTGATTTTGAGCCAGACACTCCCTTCTCAGCCCTAGGAAGAAAGCAATAACAAACTACTTCTGAAAATCTTGTCAATAAAAATTCAGGACTAGTACAAACAGTCACTGGGAATCAAAACCGATTTGAAGGCACAAAAAAAGGGAAAAAGAACAAAAGGAAAAAAGTAGCACTTGGTTGCAGATTTGCTGGTATGTTCTGGGTGAAAGCTGGTAGCTTCCTTGCTTAAATAACTAGATTAGAATGTGTTTATGTGATTCAAGTGAACAATCTTAAACAGTCAAATAATCAGATAAATGCTTTCAACTGAAATATTAAATAAACAAGAAGAAGATAATTTTGAAGCTCATTGGGAGTTCTTCAAATGCTTAAAAATTCTATCTTTCATGGAGAACATGTCACACAGGTGCATTGTGTTGAATAATGTTCTATTTTAATGTAGGAACTATAACTACTCCACTGCCTTATGTCTCTTGCAATGGCACCTTTGAAATTTGACACACCTTCTCAGCAAGGTGCCTTCAGCAGCTCTTCATGCAAAACCTACTATTTTCCACAAAATGTGAGGGCTGCATATTTTCATGTCTCAGCACTTCCTTGCACTGCATTTTTTTAAAGGAATCTCCTGATGGAGCAGTCATCCCAGAACTGCTTCAAACAGCCACTTGATAGGACTTTAATGTAGGTTTCCAAATGTCTTATAATGTAAGTCAAATCTCAGCTTGCAAGAGACTTAACAAAAATGGAAGGGTAGGTCAACAGTGGGACTCATCCTTGATAAACTAATGGTAATCTAATCCATTATTCTGTTTTTTTGTGCTGGCCAATTATATGTACACAATCATAGTACATTGTGTTACATTGTGATAGTACTGACTTATAGCAGTTCACTTAGTGACTTCAAAGTTACAACGGCACTGAAAAAAAGGGACATAACCAGTGGTGAAATCCAAATTTATTTACTACCAGTTCTGTGGGCGTGGCTTGGTGGGCATGGTATGGCTTGGTAGGCATGGCTTGGTGGGCATGGCAGGGAAAGGATATTGCAAAATCTCCATTCCCACCTCACTCTGGGGCCAGCAGAGTTGGTATTTGCCGGTTCTCCAAACTACTCAAAATTTCCACTACCGGTTCTCCAGAACCTGTCAGAACCTGCTGGATTTCACCCCTGGACATAACCATTTTTCACACTTAATGACTGTTGCAGCAGCCCTATGGTCACATGATCAAAATTCAGATGCTTGGCAACTGACTCATATTTATGTCATATGATCACCTTATGTTCATATGATCACCTTTTGTGACCTTCTGACCAGCAAAGTCAATGGAGAGGAGAGATTCACTTAACAAATGCATTACGAACTTAACAACTGCCGTGTTTCTCTTAACAACTGTGGCAAGAAAGGTTGTAAAATGGGGGCAAACTTCATTTAGCAAATCTTTTATTTAGAGATAGAAATGTTGGGCTCAATTTTGGTTGTAGATTGAGGACTACCTGTAATCTTGTCGTTTTACCAATAGTCCATATTGTCTCAATACTTGAAAAAGAATAGATATCCAGTAGCTATTTATGTATCTGTCCCACTGTAGGAAGTTAGCACCCACCCCTTTCCTAAAAGAATGAAATATTTTAGGAAATATTAAAAAGGCAGAATATTATGTTTCCCTGGATGAAAAATGGAGAAACATGTTTTAAAGACGAAGCAGCTCCCATCTTCTTGCCCACTCCATCCTTTGTCAATGGGCCAGAGGCAGAAACTCAATTCCCTCCATCTTTGTCAATGGACCATCATCTGCAACACAATAGGACCCATCTAGCAACAGAAACTAACACAATAGGACCCATCTAGCAACAAAAACTCACCACATGGCACCTGGGAAGATTACATCAGCCAGCAAGACTAGCTAGCTCCCACCCCCTGGGAGTCTGACAACCAATCAGGATACTCTTTCTGGGCCCCAGGAAGTTCAGAGCCAGAGAGGGCATAAAACCCAGGGACTCTCAGCATCTCGGCCCCTTTTTCGGTTCAGGAACTCAAACCATGTGATCCTGTCCACCATTAAACCATCTTTCCAAGCAGTCTCATGTTTCCAGTGTCTTTTTCCCCACTTGGAGCTGAACCCAGAAGGATATTTCTTCCTACACCACACAGACTAAATTCAGCCATTTCTCAGAGCATGCTCAAATCACTGCTTAACTTTGAACCTGAATTTACTTTCATAATTTAATCTATGTAGGAAGAGAGCTCTTTACAGAAGCCCAAAATCAGAAGGGGACTTGTGTGAGAAGTTTGATGCATCTTGATGACATTATCTGCAGCTTGCAAAAGCTACTGCCGGTAATAAAATTTGCTTGTCACAAAAAGTGCTATCAGATTGCTTTTGGTAATCTAATCTAATAGTATTGTTGAAAAGGAAAATATGTGCATCAGAGGGACTTGGTAAATACGTTATCCATCTACATCCAAGAAAATCTTTTGGAAGAAGACAGAGAAAATAAATAAACAAATGAAATATATTTCACGTACAATTCCAAGAAGCTGACAATCTGATGATCTGTACATATTTTGGACCAACTCTCACAATCTCTTGACAATGGACACTGGCCACAAGCCACACTGGTTTGGGCTGAATCCCAAAACATTTGGAAGGGGACTTAGTTGACTATATGTTGTCTAATCTATGTTGTATAAGGGTGGTTGACAGAGTGGGTAGCAAATTGCTTTTATAGCTGCAATAGGTTGTTGCATTAAGAGAGGGGTAGAATCAAGATCAAGGTTGACTCAGCCTTCCATCCTTCCGAGGTCGGTAAAATGAGGACCCAGATTGTTGGGGGCAATGTGCTGACCCTATAAACTGCTTAGAGAGGGCCATAAAGCACTGTGAAGCAGTATACAAATCTAAGTGCTATTCTTATTTTAAACTGCAAGCATCAACAGGGTAAATGTTTAATGAACAATTTGGAGGCATAGTAGGGTGGAGACATTGGGTCTTGACTGCTGAATATCTCTTTCATTAGTCCAGAATTCACAATATTGAGGGGAGGGAGCTTTAATTCTAATCCCTACAATTTTGGATGGGGCCTCTAGAGAGTTTCTAAAAATTGCTTGCGAATTATTTTTGCAACGTGACAGTAGGCGAAATTTATAAAATATACAGGCATTAGTTATTAGATCTATGGAAAGCAGCCTTGATACCATTCAGATAGGAAGTCTAAGAAGATGATATAGTTCAGTTCAAGTGTGCACTTCAAGGTTTTGAGGGCAAACCAATTAAACTTCAGCCACTCTGAGATGTGCAAAAGAAAAGGAAATTGCCCATCAGTTATAATGAGGAGGCATTAAAATTCATGCAGCTATTTTTATTTGTAGAGTGGGATATAAATAACAAGGAAGGTACTTTAGAGGAGACCAATTCTGCCAAATTTCAGTAGGATATCTTTTCTATAATATTTGCGCTGCGTCTTTATTTAGAAAGAGGTAGCTGGGGTGAAAAAAAAGACGAGAGCAGGTATCAAGCAAATTGATGGATGTTCTGAGTCATGAAGTAATGAGGAAAGTGTCCTGCTTCAATTGAAATTTAAGTTCTATTTCCTTAGTTCTCCATTTGCTCTTTTTTTTTTGCCTCTGATCATTGATGGGTTCCAGGATGGTTGGAATCAGTGATGGAATTCAATTTTTTTTACTACCGGTTCTGTGGGCGTGGCTTCGTGGGTATGATGTGGCTTGGTGGGCATGGCAGGGGAAGGATACTGCAAAATCTCCATTCCCACCCCACTCCAGCGGAAGGATATTGCAAATCTCCATTCCCACCCCACTCAGGGGCCAGCCAGAGGTGGTATTTGCCGATTCTCCGAACTACTCAAAATTTCCGCTACCAGTTCTCCAGAACCTTTCAGAACCTGCTGAATAGCACCTCTAGCTGGAATACCTGGTTATGGAACTTGGCTTCTTTTAAGAATGACCCCTTATCACCAGAGGAATCTTAGACCTGGCAGGTCTCTTCAGGATCCCAAAGGTGCTTTTTCAAAAGGCAACTGGACTTTCTTTGTTTTTTCTTGAGGACATTTCACTTCTCACCCAAGAAGCTTCTTTAGTTCTAACTGAATGGTGGAGAATGAAAGGATTTATATTCCTTGCAGTCATCTGGTCGTTAGCACTCTCTCTGAGAGTCATTGAGGCCACTTTGAGGTTTAGTCCCTTGGGATCACCTAAATAGTGCAAATGGGTGTGGACCCTTTTAGGAACTGCTGAAAGGACTCTGTTGTAAGTAGGAGATAGGTGGTGTTGTACGTTTCCCCTGAAGATGTTGTAACTCAGGCCCAAGTAGGTATTATCAGATGCAATCAGTTCTAAACAAACAGACTTTATTAGAACAGCTGGGAATTAACTCATTCTCAGCATAGTCCAAACTAATTCAAAACAAATTCTTCATAACACAATTCTTCAGCCTTATCATCAACCTTGGTCTAATAAGGCAACCTACCAAAGGCTTTTCTTGGCAAAAGTTCAGAAGCAGAAGACGCAGACAAGAAATAAATGCAGCAAGATAAGAAACAAATCTATCAACATTGTTTTCCGACAAAGAGCCCAAGAGCCGTTGCTGGTCTTTTAAGCCTTATGGGAGGGGCCAATCATTTCTTGGCCCTACTCCCAAGTCGTCCTCTTTGCTTGAGCTGCTCTTGCCTTCTGGCAGCTCTTCTCATACATGCACTAAGAACAGGCTCCTCCTGTTCCTCTGCCTCTCTGCTGTCAGCCTCTGGAGGCTCCGGAGTCCACACATCACTCCCAGATGGCCCTGGCCCCATCTCTGCCTCTGACACAGAACCTCATCTGGGCCTTCCTCAGCCTCCAGGACTGGCCCATGTTCTTCCTCAGCCTCCTCACTTTCCGATTCTGCTGCCAGTTCCGCAGGCTGCTGGCGGACAACAACAGAAGAAGCTTCTTGGATGAGAAGCGAAACATCTTCAAGGAAAAACAAGGAAAGTCCAGTTGCATTTTGAAAAAGCATCTTTGGGACAACCATGACTTAGATGACTGAGAATCTCTATAGATGTCTCTTTGGGATGATCTCAGAAGACTGTACTTTGACTTTTTCTTGCAGGGCAACATATGTTTGCTTCCTTTGTTTTCTGGCACACAGTTTAGGCAGGACATATTGGAAAAGCTTGTCTCCTTCTGAGCATGACTTCTTCCTGTTATGGCTGTGACTTGCTGGCCATGTTAATTAGTTTGCAGAAGCATGAAAGTGGTGTATGGTGAGACACAATGCCACACAGATAGTCAGTTCACAAAAAATAGGCTGGCCCAACGAAAGTGGTATGTTAAGCTTTGCTAGTCTGATTCCTATTGGAATTAAATGCTTGGTCTAGTATCTGTAAGAGTTAGCTTGGCATCCATTCATTATTGTTGAGAGACTTAAATCTGCCCCAGTTTTGGAAAATATAAAGATTAGATCCAAGACCTAACTGAATTTGCCTGAGCCCATAATCAGAGTGCTGAGAGTTTAGCTGAATTCCTCATTATATTCATAGAACCAGCAGAGATGAATTATATTGTCTTTGTAAGTACCATATTTATTTTATTTATTTATTATTTATTAGTTCAATTTATATGCCGCCCTTCTCCGTAGACTCAGGGCGGCTTACAATGCATTATAGCAATAGCCTGCATACTTTTTTGTATATACCTGCTTATTAGGGCTTTCGCCCCCCCCCCAAAGCGGTGTTGTTCTATACAAAGTTGGTTTATTGCCCCCACAATCTGGGTCCTCAATTTACCTACCTCGAAAAGATGGAAGGCTGAGTCAACCTTGAGCCTGGTGAGATTCGAACTTGCACTAATTGCAGGCAGCTGGCAGCTAAGTGCTAGCACTTAACAGCACTTTAGTCCGCTGCACCACCGAGGCTCTTCATAATTAAAGTTGTTGGCTGAACATTTGAAAGAGATTAAGAAGAATTAAATCCAAACAATGTTAGCCTTCCTACTCCAGAAGACCTTTGATGGGCTGATAGCTTACCGAGGTGATAAAATGTGCCATTCACGTCAATGTCAGAAAGGTCATCACATCACACAACCTTTCCCTCCCCAGCATTGTCACTTCTGCAGAAACAATTGAAAAGTTTTTTAAAAGAATTACATTATTCTTACCAAACTGTCCTTGGGGGCTAGAATGGACATAAACAATCCTGCCGAACTCTTGATTTAAACACACTATTCAGATTATATTCAATATTAATTGAGATGGCAAAATTTGTTCAGTTCTTTAGGATTCAGTCCAGATGATGAATACACACACACACACACACACACACACACACACACACACAGGATCAAATGTGAAGCGATCATAAATTCAATATATTGAATTTATTTCCAGTATTGATAATAAAATTATTTGACTGAAATATTATTTAATTGGCAGAATTAATTAGAAGAGGATGGTTTTATGAATTCATGTTCACCTACCTACACAATGTAAATGGCATCATGCATTAAAAAAAAAATCTGTTGATCATATACCTCCATTATTCATGGCTATCCACGCTGTGCATTATTTATAACGTGTGCCAACCTATTAAAATCATACTTCCTCTACCTAAGATTACTTTACCCTGCTTATGTCTTGCCCTGACATATTAAAACATTCTTATGAAGATTGATATGCTTCCTTTCTGTGATGTTGTGTTTCTGCCTATTGTAGGGATAGGCTTAATGACTGCAGAAGCATACATTTGATCACATAGCATCGGATAACATCAGAATCAGTGGTGGGATTCAGCCAGTTCGCACCACTTCGGGAGAACCAGTTGTTAACTTTCTGAGCAGTTTGGCAAACTGGTTATTAGAAGAAATCATTAGGACAGTGTTGTGGCCTGCCAGCGGCCTGCACGGATTGTTGCTGATCCCGACGATGAGGAGGCTGGTGTGGTGTCGTGCCAGCAGCCTGTGCAGCTGGCGCTTGAGTCTGACAGCGAGGAGGCTGAAGAAGATGTGGTGCCAGAGGCAGGGATTCAGCCAGAGCCTTCAGAACCTCCAGAAGCTCCTTTAAGTGAAGAGGACAAAGAGGAGGAGCCTCTTCTCGATGCACAAGCACTCAGAGCTGTCAAATGCAGGAGTGGTTCCTCAAGAGGAGGTTTCCTCGAGAGTAAGGCTTGGGGCTAATTGGCCACTCCCTTAGCCTATTTAAGTTTGCACACAGCTTGTAAAAAGCTGCAGGAAACAACGTGTATTCGTTCGTTCGTTCGTTCGCTGATCATTGAGTTTGAATTTTCTCTGCAAACCTGGCTTCTGGGCTTTCTGCCAACTCTAGCAAGACTCTATCTTATCTGTGGAATTTCTGGCAGGTTGTTAAGAATGTTTTAACAGCCTGCATTTGCAAAAGACTGTGTTTTGAAGTAAACTGAGTTTTGTTCAGAGTTTGTGTGTGCTACATTCTTTGGGATCCGTAATTGGGGCAGAACAGACAGAGAACTGGTTGTTAAATTACTTGAATCCCATCACTGATCAAAATAATGATTGGAAGGGACCTTGGAGGTCTTCTAGTCTAATCCCCTGTTCAAGCAGGAGACCCTAAACCATTTCAGACAAGTGGTTGTCCGATTTCTTCTTAAAAACCTCCAGTGATGGAGAACAAGCCGTTCCACTGATTAATTGTTCTCACTGTCAGGAAATTTCTCCTTATTTCTAGATTGGGTCTGTTTTTAATGATCTTCCACCTGTTACTTCTTGTCCTGCCTTCAGGTACTCCGGAGAATAGGTTGACCCCCACCTCTCTGTGACAGCCCCTCAAATATTGGAAGCATGGCTGGCTGGGGAATTCTGGGAGTTGAAGTCCCAACATCTTGAAATAGCTTCGATTCAGAATGCAGGATGCCCAGATTTTAAGAAAAAATAAAAGGCTTAACGATTATTAGAAATAAAACAAGCTGAACCCAACTTCTAGCGAATTCACTGTGCCCAGCAGCCTTCACCCATTGGACAGCATCAATGGGTGCTTTTCACAAGAATATTGAGCAGTGTCCTTATTGATTCACTACGCTCTTTCTGACAAACCAGCATCTATCTCACAGTCCTTACTTCTCTGCTTCCTTTCAGAACTCATGGGTTTCTCTTGTTCAAGAGAAGAACCATTCCCATTTGTTCCGAGAAGAATCCTTCCAGTGGAATGAACTAAATGCTGTGAAAATTGGCTGCTCTATTCTGCTGGTTTAAAATGCTATTAATGTGTGTTGTAGGAACGAGATCCATGTCTTTATGGAACAAGTGGATCAGGGGTGAAATGCTCTAAAGTCTGCTATCGCTTCGCTTCGCTACTGGTTCGCTTCGCTCACACATGCGCACCAAACACAAGCTTTGTGTGCATGCGCACCGCAGGCGCTACAGCGTAGCACTGAAAAAGGAGGACTTTTCTGAGTCTTGCAAAGGTAAGTAGAACAATGAGGGGGGAGAAAACAGCTGTGCTGCGTGATTCAGATTAGCTAGAAAGCAGGATTTCCTGCTTTCTAGCGAATATAAATCGCGCGGCACAGCTGATCGTCGGAAATACCGGTTCGCCTGAATCAGTAGCATTTTTTACTACCAGTTCGGGTCAACCGGTCCGAACCGGTAGCATTTCACCCTTGAAGTGGATTATACACAACTGAACAATACTTCCATTTCAAAGCATGTAAAGGTCACTCAGCCATTCATTCTTAGGAAATATAGAATTTTGTGTTATTCCTGTGTCTAGCAAGGCATATTACTTTACAGTATCAGAAAAAAACTGTGTCAGTCCTTCAAGCTTACTGAGTCACACTGTAAGAAGAATTGTAGGAAGCTAAATATATACAGTATATTGTAGAGCTGGAATTCTTGATAATTAAATCCCAGGGAATAGGGAGAGGGGAGATACTGATTTGTGCAACATTTCCTTGACTTCAGGGCAATTTCTTATTACATTGGACACAAACTGATTATGCCACCAGATTTAGAAAAAGAATGTGCCTTTCACCAATTTGAATCAATTTTGGATATTCTGAAAGCAAGACGCAAACAAGAAATACTAATACTCATATAAATTCTAAGCCCAAAAGACTTTTTTATCCCTATCTCTGCAAACTAGGCACTGTGATATGAATCTAGACAATTGCTACTTCCGTAATGGAAGAATAGTTTAGTATGAGATGGGAATACAGCCAGTAACCTTGATAAAAACTGCAATATTTTCCTCAAGATTCTCCCAAGACTCAAATGTTGTTTCCTACCTAATAACTTTCCAGTTCTGCCTGTTCTGAAACTGCTGGAATTATGCAGATTTAATTCCCAAGTTTGTAGTGGCAGGAAATTATATTTTTATTTCCCCATTTTTAAAAAGGCACTGAATGCTAGGAAATCTAGTTTTCAGAATTTTTGCTGGAACATTTCTATGAACTATGTCCTTTTAAAATTATAATTGTTATGGGATGGGGGGAAGACTAGTGAATGAATCTTTTTTTAAAACCTCCAAATTATGTGAGCGGTGGTTGCGCAGTGGTTAGAGTGCAGTACTGCAGGCTATTTCTGCTGACTTCTGGCTGCCAGAAGTTTGGCAGTTCAATTGTGACCAGCTCAAGGTTGACTCAGCCTTCCATCCTTCTGAGGTCAATAAAATAAGGACCCAGATTGTTGGGATTGTTGGGGGGAATAAATCCATCAACGGCAATAGGCTGACTCTGTAAACTACTTAGAGAGGGCTGTAAAGCACTGTGAAGCGGTATATAAGTCTAAGGGCTATTAGTGCAGTGCTATAACCACTGCATTTGTAAATGCCCTCATCACATATGTGTTTAAACCTGTACATTATATTCTGAAAGTGTATTGGTATACTTCATAGTTTATGGCCGTGATGGCGAACCTATGGCACACGTGCCACAGGTGGCACGTAGAGCCATGTCAGTGGGCATGCGAGCGTTGCCCTAGCTCAGCTCCAGTGGGACTGGAAGTCAGGAAACCAGCTGTTTCTGGCCTCCAGAGGGCCTCCAGAGTAGTGGGGAAGGCTGTTTTCAACCTCCCCAGGCTCCTAGAAAGGCTCTGGAGCCTGGGGAGGGCAAAAAATGGGCCTACCGGGCCCACCATGCTATCATGTGCCAAAAGCGGGGGAGTGTGTGTGGGGGTCACACGTGCATGCATGGGGTGGGGCACATTGAATTATGGGTGTGGGCACGTGCACACATGACCCTCCCCGCTCCCCCCACTTTTGGCACGTGACAGCAAAAAGGTTAGCCACCCCTGGTTTATGGGATTGTGATCAACAATGTATTATATTGCACTGTACTTTCTATATTAGCTTGCACAGAATAGCAGTAGCATATATTGGGTAAAACTGGATTGCGGTTGTGCTGCAGTGAATGTGCCAAAATCTGCAACTGATGGGTACTGTCCTTAGTATTTGCAGGAAATTCTGCATGTAGATCAGTAGATAGGACCAAGGCTGTTAGCAGTAGCTCTTAGACTTTTCTAGTGTTTTATAGTGCTTTACAGCCCTCTCTAAGCAGTTAACAAAGTCAACATATTGCCCTCGACAATCTGGGTTCTTATTTTAATGACCTCAGAAGGATGGAAGGCTGAGTCAACCTTGAACCGGTCAGGATCGAACTTCTGGCAGCGAGCAGAGGTTTTTTTTTTTTTAATTTGATTTATATGCTGCCCTTCTCTGGAGACTCAGGGCGGCTTACAATAGCCTTCATACTTTTGTATATTTATACAAAGTCAGCTTACTGCCCCCACAAACTGGGTCCTCAATTTACCTACCTTAGAAAGGATGGAAGGCTGAGTCAACCTTGAGCCTGGTGAGATTCGAACTTACAGTAATTGCAGACAGCTGGTGTTAATCACAATGCTATCAGTCTGCTGAGCCACCAGGCCTATGCAGCTTGCAATACTGCATTCTAACCACTGCGCCACCGTGGTTATTCTACGACTTCTGTGAAAGCCTCAATTGACCAAAGCCATGATGGTTAAAAAAAATATTATCCATAGCAAGGATAATACAAATTGGAAAAATGACCAGGAGGACATTCTAATATAGACTGTAGTGTTTATCAAACATGGGCAAAAAATGGCTGGAAAGATATGAAAAATGAGACCTAGTGACCGATAGCCATGCTCTTATTCTAATGGATGATGGCATTATAGATCACAAGTATTTGATTATAATTATCCTAAGATTAAAAGAAAACAAATTGTCCCTTTTCACTTGGCAGTGGTATAAGAAGAAGAAAAGCTCTTCATTCAACTTTCCTTTTAATTTAATTTAATTTAATTTAATTTAATTTAATTTAATTTAATTTAATTTAATTTAATTTAATTTAATTTAATTTAATTTTTAATTTGATTTATATGCCGCCCTTCTCCGGAGACTCAGGGCGGCTTACAATGTGCTCAGCAATAGCCTTCATCCTTTTATATATTTATACAAAGTCAGCTTATTGCCCTCACAACTGGGTCCTCAATTTACCTACCTTAGAAAGGATGGAAGGCTGAGTCAACCTTGAGCCTTGGCGAGATTCGAACCTGCAGTAATTGCAGGCAGCTGGTCTTAATAACCAGCTTAATAACAGGGTGCCTTAGACCACTGTACTACCAAGGCTTTTGTCAATGTAACGTAGCCCAATTTTAGAAGCACCTTCTACCTCCTTGCAACTTCAACTTTCATCTTGATGGGTGGAAAGCCTGAGCAGTCATCAGTTACTTTAATGCTTACACTGGAAGTAAATTAGTTCACAGACCCTATTTTAATCCTTCTTGAGTAGAAACAATTAGACACAAAATGCAGGATTATAAATCGGATTCTTCCTATTGTGCCTAGACTAGGGGTCAGCAACCCACGGCTCTGGAGCTGCATGTGGCTCTTTCATTTCTCTGCTGCGACTCCCTGTCACTCAAAATATGCGTCACCAACTGCCAACATGCGATATCTGCCGGCACGTGATTTATTGAGCTTTTCAACCCCTGGTAGGCCAACCATGGATAAATCCAAGAAAAGAAAGTTTCAGAAGAAAACAGAATGTTTAATTCAACTATATATGCTAGTTTTGTGGCCTGTTGTGGCCCCGCCCTCTGAGCCTGTCCCATCGGAGGAAGAAAGCTCCGAGCATGAGGAAGAGGAGTCAGCCAGGCCTCCCTCTCCGGGCCCCTCCCCTCTGGCATTGTCTCAAGTGCCGGTCGAGGGAGAGGAGACAGCTGATTCCAGTCAAAGTGATAATGAGACATCATTCCTGGACGCACGCCTCCGAAGGCGTGATAAACGTTTGCAGCAGCTTAGGAGGTGTGCTAGGGATTAGCACTGAGTCACTGGACCACACCCCAGAGACCACACCCCAGAGACTATATAATAGAGAGGGGTGGTCAAGGATCTTTTGTGACGAACAAAGCAAAACCTTGGAGTCACTAAAGCCTCGTCCGGAACTGCTGGGAGGAATATTATTTCTGTTTGGACTTTCTTGAACGTTCGTATTTTATCTGTCTGTTTGTGCAAATAAAGACCCTTGGCAGACGGTGTGTCTATTGCTGCCAAGTCGGAGATAAGAACTGGGTGCGTTCCAAAGAGTTTCCTTAACCCTCGGCTGGCTGTGTGTGTGTGTGTGGGGACGGGGACAGATCATGGCCGTTCAGGAAATAGTCAGGCACAGGAAGGGTTTTGTGGCTCCCGGTGTTTTCTTTTCTTTGGGAAACAGGTCCAATTGGCTCTTTCAGTGTTTAAGGTTGCCAACCAATGGCCTAGACTATAACGGAACAGAAGATAATAACAGAGTTGTAAGGGACCTTGGAGTTCTTCTAATCCAAGTCCCTGCTCAAGCAGGAAACTCTATACCAGGGGTGTCAAACTCAATTTCATTGAGGGCTGCATCATGGTTGTATTTGACCTGGGGGTTGGGGGGCATGGCCAGAGTGGATGTGGCCACCAGGACGTTACTTGTGTTGGCGGTGCCTGTGGTGGCCCGAGAGCTCTGCCAGAGAAAACGGGCTCCTGAGCTCCATTTTCAGCTGCAACGGCCTCCTGCAACCCTCTGCCAGTGAAAACGGAGCTCGGGAGGGCCGCACACACCTCTCCCTAGCTCCATTTTCACTGGCAGAGGCACTACAGGCCAGTCCTTTGTTGTTTCCAGGGTGGTGTCGAGGATCAAACAACCACTCGACACAATATCCTGGGGAATATGAAACACCTGAACATGAGCATCTGTGCAGATCCAGAATGAGATGGAACAGACCCGGAAGAACACACACGGTGGAGGGGGTGTTATAGCGTGTAGGATGGCACGGTGATATTAGGTGATGGACGGTATAAGGGAAAAGGTGGGGGGAATAAATCCATCAACGGCAAACAGATCCCAGTGACAGGAGAAGATAGTAAAAACCCGGAAGTAAGGGCGACCTGTAGGTAGCCAGAATGGGATAAGCAGCGCGGTTACTTTAAATTTGTAATAGAGCAAAGGAGGGGCGCTTGAAGGGCGTTCTATAAAGCCGGAGGCACGGGAGAAACAGCCATCTCCGACTTTGCTTCTCACCAAAGAACTTCAGCGCTTATTGTTTGACCATCGTGTAAGCTATGATTAAACCGGATAGATTCCTCTTCTGAGCGTGAGTGTGTGTGTTTATCCGGTGCAGCACCGGTGGTTCCAAGTGGGGCTGACAGAAAGTCAGAGACCCTTTTTCTTTTCTTGTACTGAGGACGGGAGCAGCTGACAGGTGGCCCCACAGGCCAGATCTAAGCACCCCGTGGGCCGGATCCAGCTCATGGACCTTGAGTTTGACACCCCTGCTCTATACCATTCCAGAAAAATGGCTATCCAGGTCTCTTCTTAAAAGCCTCCAGTGATGGAGCACCCGCACCTTCTGAAAGCAAGCCATTCCACTGGTTAATTGTTCTCAACCTCCTCAAGATGCTTTTTTATCTGCATATTGAAAGATAAATGATTGGAATTTATTTATTTTATTAAATAAAAGAAATGATTTCCAATTACTATGGAGAATTTTTTTTTTTTAACTCCATTACGAAAAATCTGACACGCTGCAACCCCCATACAGATTATACCGGGTTGTCCATTTTATTGATCTGTTTAAAATTAAATATGCTCTAATTACTGTCCTACTTTATTTTCATCTTATCATGGTAATTATAGTTACAATATCTTAGTTCAGTTTAGAAATGTTACAAAGAACTAAAGCAGAAAACGTTAGGAATTCAATTAATTTCAGTAATATTTAATTGAATCCCCTTTTATTTGGACGTTATCTAATGGCTAGAATTAATTAGGTAATTAAAGTTACATACACGCACTTGCCCACTATATGTTCTCAGTCAGTGGTTAGGAATCTCCTTACCTTTAATACCAGTTCTCCAATCAGTCCATTCCAAGTCCCATTCTCCAGTGGAAGTCCGTATTTTTGATCTGGTGCAACATAAATTTCATATGTGAAGCCAAGATAAGTAGATAAAGATTCCAGGACATCAATGGAGAAACCCTGATATTTCTTTGGTTTGCCCAGAACATTTTCTGACACCATCACAAATGGTTCCTCCTATACAGAGAGAGAGAGAGAGGAAAAAAAAGAGTGACACTTAGGACATAGGAAATTCATATTTTCAAATATTTTTTCACTATTCTTTACCCCAATTTTCTCCTTTCTTTTCCTTTTTAAACTTGTAGAACTTTGAGTGCTTATTGATAGATTCTGGGGCTTCCAAGTTGACAATCATAGACTATTATTTCTATTTTATGTAGCACAGAAGAGGTGTCCGGTTACAAATTGTAAGGCAGGTCAAGTCTAGAGTTAGAATGAAGTACCGGTACTCCATTCTTGATGGTCAAATAACAGTACTTCAAATGAGTAGCAACGTGTTTTACTGGATCCCATTAAAAATAAAAATTTTAATAGTTTGCAGTTTACAGTCTAATTTTCTTGGAAAGCATATATAGAATGGAATGGAATGGAATGGAATGGAATGGAATGGAATAGAATAGAATAGAATAGAATAGAATAGAATAGAATAGAATAGAATAGAATAGAATAGAATAGAATAGAATAGAATAGAATAACAGAGTTGGAAGGGACCTTGGAGGTCTTCTAGTCCAACTCCCTGCTTAGGCAGGAAACCCTACACCACTTCAGACAAATGGTTATCCAACATCTTCTTAAAAACTTCCAGTGTTGGAGCATTCACAACTTCTGGAGGCAAGTTGTTCCACTTATTAATTGTTCTAACTGTCAGGAAATTTCTCCTTAGTTCTAGGTTGCTTCTCTCCTTGATTAGTTTCCACCCATTGCTTCTTGTCCTGCCCTCAGGTGCTTTGGAGAATAGCTTGACTCCCTCTTCTTTGTGGCAGCCCCTGAGATATTGGAACACTGCTATTATGTGTCCCTTAGTCCTTCCTTTTGTTTCATAATATACAGTCAAAGAGTATGGCACTATGCATTGTAGGCATCCAACTATGGCCCATTACACTGAAGTATATATTCCAATTCTCTGGAGTGGGGTTGTTATGAAGAAGTATGCACGTCTGGACAAAGAAAATCAGAATACATTTATTTACATGAAAATGGAACTATATATCCTCTTTCAGAGCCTCTTTAATGCATACCATTGGAATTATATAAGTGACAAGAGTTGGTGAAGAATACTCCTGTACTAATTCATGACCAGCCTTACTCTGCTATATATTGAAGGTACAGTTATGTTATTATTATGCAGCCCTGCTGGATCAAGCCCAAGACTTATGTACAGCAAGATACCACAATAATAAAATAAATGCATCTGGAAAAAGCATAGGCTTGCAGATAAGTGCAACAATTCCTGTTGTCCACTAGGAATTGATATTTAAGCTATGCTGCCTACAATTCAGTACCTAGAACTGGTAGCCATTTTTTTTAAAAAAATTGATTTATATGCCGCCCTTCTCCGGAGACTCAGGGCGGCTTACAATGTGCTAAGCAATAGCCTTCATCCTTTTGTATATTTATACAAAGTCAGCTTATTGCCCCCACCAAACTGGGTCCTCAATTTACCTACCTTAGAAAGGATGGAAGGCTGAGTCAACCTTGAGCCTGGCGAGATTCGAACCTGCAGTAATTGCAGGCAGCTGGTCTTAATAACAGGGTGCTTTAGACCACTGTACTACCAAGGCTCTCATTGACAGGTCTATTCTCCATTAATTTATCAATCAATCAAGTATCAATATATTAATATTTAATTAGCAATAATTTATTAATTAATGGCTACCAATTTAAAGACTTATTTATTAGCCATATCCTCCTTTAATTTATATCATCTTCATTTAATATAATCTACCATGTTTCCCCAAAAAATAAAGACCTGGTCTTATTTTCTTTGGGGCCCAAAAATAAGCCCCAGGTCTTATTTTCAGGGGATGTCTTATCCACTTACCTTAGGATCACCACAGCCAGGCCTCCCACGACCTAACACCTATTGTGCCACGGCCTGATTTCTTTAGCTACTTGCAGCTGCTCGCAGCAGGGCACCACATAGCTCATTGTGCCAGTGCCACCACTCACAGCAGGAGGCCACATGGCACATTGCACCAGTGCTGCCACTCATGGCAGGAGGCTGCTTGGTGTGTTGAGGCTGCATTGTGCGTGTAAGTGGTGTGATGTGCTACATGGCCTCCTGCCATGAGTGGCTGCACTGGCACAATGCACCGCATGCCATCCTGCCATAAGTGGCAGCATCGGTGTGATGTGCCATGTAGCGTCTGCTCGTGAGTGGCTGCAGAAGAAGTCAGGCATTGGTGTGGCAGGTGTTGGAGTGTGGGAGGCCTGGTTGCAGGCGGTCCTAAGGTAAGCGGGTGTGGGGTGAATATGAATTTTATCCATATGCCTTGCCCCAGAGCCATATGCGCCAGCCAGAGGGACGGAATGGGTGGCGTCATAACTAGGCCTTATTTTGGGGGTAGGGCTTATATTAGGCACACATATAACAATCAAGCAAGGGCTTATTTTGGGGATAGGTCTTATTTTTGGGGAAACACTGTACTGGAGGCTTTTATACATTTCAGGACAATGAGTTAAATAAAAATGAGTTCCCTTTATTGAAGCTACATCTTTCCACATGAATAATTCTAATTTCGTGAGAATGGAGAACTTTCTTCTCTCTTACTTTCACATCATAATAATGTCCATAAGCTGTTTTCCCTCAACTGCATTCTCTTTAAACAAAGATCCCCAATACTATAGGGGTCTGTATGAGTAGATGAACTGCTTTAGACCCTTAATCGTTGTTGATGTACAATATCTTCCTTCCTGTATTGTATCCACTTCGAGATGTATAATTTATATTGGCAACTTTATTGTTATTGATCCTTTTCAATAACTGCTAACATGGAATTTCCGTTTGTGAAATCATCAACTGTAGAGGTTGTCCATACTGAGCACAAAGTTAGAAGCTGTGTTCCAGGAATCCCTCTACTACACAGCTTGTATCACAGTTTGCTGAGTAGTTAATCTACCTATGCTTAGGGAACTTCTTTCAAGGCTACCTTGCAGGGACTCATCTTAATTATATCTTAACTTCTATAGCTGACAAACCACAGCTTCTGCTATAATAATTAAGAACACTTTTCACATTATTCAGTAGGTCTCTGCATGCATTGAATTGTTCATCTTGCAATGTTCAGTTTTTATATTTCTATTTATAGCTTCCACGTTCAGAATTATTGGTTAGATCTATTTTCAGTAGAGCTGTGACTGTTGTTGGGACAACTCAACAACACTTAATCCAAGAAATTTTATCATTCTGAAGACATTATTCCAGAAAAGCATGCAATGATCACCCAGCTATATTTTAAATCACATATGTGATACAATCTCAACAGGATTTAGGGAACTAAAATTTCCACTTGGTTTTATACAGAGAGTATACAGTCAAATGACTGATAAGAGTTACTGCAACGCTGAACAGCAAGCATATTACATATAAACACATTTTGATTTAGAACAGATAAAAAGTTAGCTTATTTTCCTGTTCAATAAATCTGATATGCTGCAGTTAATAACAGTATTTACACACACACACACACAGAGAGAGAGAGAGAGAGAGAGAAAGAGAGAGAGAGAAAAAAAACCACACACAATCATTTACCAATTTGATGCATTATGTACAGCATTCCTTAAATCTGTTTAGAAAAAGAGTGATTCAAATGATATTCTTCACATAAGGAAAAACTTATTCATATCTCCTTTGTTGGGATATTAGATACTAACAGTTAATAGTTCAGAATTTGAATTCAGGAAGTTAAAAGTGATCACTAATTGCTCCTCTGATTTTATAAAAAGGCTTTTTGAAAAGGCTTGTACACCTTCGCTGCTTATGCTCAACTTTCAGGAAACCAAGGACAAAAGTAGGCAGGTGAAGAACTTAGAGATAACTTCTTCTCCACAACAGCTAGCCACAAATTAAAGATCCCCAAACTGTTAGGGTGTTAACATTTTGCTCAAGCATGAAATAGACAACTTTTCAACTCTTCAGCTGATTTATGATGTTTCATTTTTCAGAGCATCCAAATGTTCACTGCAGATGTTAAGCTCCAGGGGAAGTACACATTGCAGAATTTTTTTGTGCTTGGAAACTTGCAAAGAATGCTCATTAATGTGGTCATTTCTGTAATGACCAAATATCTCTATTGAAAAATCCATATCTTAAGGCTCTCACACAATCTGTCCATAGTTAGAAATGAAGGGTAAATTCAGAAAAAAAGGAAAGAACAATTCTGGAAAAAGTTTCTCAAGTTAGGATGCAGTAACAAGAGTTATTCTGTAAAATTTTATACACATAAATGAGAAACCAGACATAAACTTCCTTCCTTCCTTCCTTCCTTCCTTCCTTCCTTCCTTCCTTCCTTCCTTCCTTCCTTCCTTCCTTCCTTCCTTTCTTTCTTAAACAGAATAACAGAATAACAGTGTTGGAAGATCTTTTAATCTAACCCCCTGCTCAAGCAGGAAATCCCATACCATTTTAGACAAATGGTTTTCCAATCTCTTCTTAAAAATCTCCAGTGTTGGAGCATTTACAACTTCTGGAGACAACTGGTTCCTCTGATTAATTGTTCTGTCAGGAAATTTATCCTTAGTTGTAGGTTGGTTCTCCTCTTGAGAAGCAATCCATTGCTTCTTGTCTAGCCTTCAGGTGCTTTGGAGAATAGATTGACTCCTTCCTTCCTTCCTTCCTTCCTTCCTTCCTTCCTTCCTTCCTTCCTTCCTTCCTTCCTTCCTTCCTTCCTTTCTTCCTTCCTTCCTTCCTTCCTCTCTCTCTCCCTCCCTCCCTCCCTCCCTCTATCAGCTGAAGTCAACTCTTATGTCACAATATACCTATGTATTTGCCTTAGCATTTTTTCCTTGATTTTCTGCAAATGATTAAGAGAATTACATTAGTGACCACTGAATTCGTGCAGAGAATTATAAATATCTCAGGTCATGCCAATTTGGAAAACATCCTGCACATTTTTCTTTACTACCTGAGCTTTAACTTATAAGCTTCTTCCCCAGTTTTCTCAAATCCAGAAGATAATGGTTCTATAACTAACATATTTTATCAACTATGAGGCTTGAAAAGAGTATCCAAGGGTAATAACAGTCTGAGATGGAGTAGCTATTCATCTGCAGAGGTGGTATTCACTGGTTCAGACTGGTTTGCTTGAACTGGTAGCAAAAATCGTGAGTGCATCCGCCCACCTACCCCGGCTCTATGCCATCCTATTTAGTCACGTTTTTTAACCGCATGCATGCGTGTAAGCCACGCGTGCGAGCAAAGCGTATGCATGGAAGGCCGTGCACATTGGGTGGATGAGGCGCGTTCGAGCAAAGCAAGCGCATGGATGAGGCGTGTCCGAGCGAAACAAGCGTGCTCGCGCTCACATTTGCGAACCGGTAGGGAAGGTAAGTGAATACCACCCCTGTTAATCTGGTCTTGCAAAGCTTCCAACATCCATAGGTGGCCTTAGATCCTGATATAAAGCCATCTTGTTGAGATTTATCTCAGACCATGTAACCTTCCATATTGTGCCCTCCACGGTCAGGCAACATAGTCTTTACAGCTTTTTGTCTAGAGAACCCAAATCCATAGCTTGTTTCTGTAGGGCCCTCAGAAAGTCAGGGCGAAGATTATTTCTACAAGAGTTTCAGAAGAAGTGAGACTTAGTTTCATTAGTTTACTAATGCTGCTTTTCATAAAATAAACAAATAACTAAAGAAAGGATGGCACTAATGAACCCATTATGATATTGATAACATCGAAGTACTCTGAGGAAACCTTTCTTGAAGTACTTAATCTTTGAATGAAAATTGGCTCAAGACCATTTGTAACACACCATTGTGTCATCATTTTGTACCTGTTAAAGTGGACAGCTCTCACAAATAGTAGATTCTGATCAACTGAAAGTATTTTCTATTTTCCTTCTAGTGCTAAAGGGTAGCTATTTCATTATCTCACATGCTTGACAATGATGAAGATAAAAAGTAGGCGTCTCCTGATAATGTATGTATCATACCATGTATGATAGGAAGAATTTTAAAAAGTCAATCAATAGCAAAAATTGAGTGGCAGATCTCCATAAAATTTCCCAAACACAATAATCTCCTGATCCATTGGTGCTCTTGAGTACACATTCAGTTAGGAAACTTAGCTTCACTGATATTCTTGTTGGGTTACAGAGAATGAGTAGAAAAGATTTTTGGCTGACTTCAACTTTTACATTCCACTGAGGAACCAGAAAAGTTGTGTTTTCATAGCCCTATATCAGGAAACAAGGTAACATACACATCCATAGAGGCTCAGAGCAGCATTTTTAAAGGAGTATTTTATACTGAAATAAGAAAAGAAAAAAGAAAAGTACACTATTTGTCCAAGTGTGATTAGACACACAAGTAATTTGTGTTTAAATTTAAATTTATTTTGTTCCAAAATATCCCAGAGATTGTCTTTTATTTTGCTTTGTCCACTGCAAACTGTCTGGCACCTGCAACTGATCAAACTGTGGTTTAAAATATCATTATTTTAAATGAGCCACGGAGGCACAGTAGTTAGAGTGCAGTACTGCAGGCTACTTCTGCTGCCTGCTGGCTGCCTCCAATTTAGTAGTTCAAATTTCACCAGGCTCAAGGTTGACTCAGCCTTCCAAGGTGGGTAAAATGAGGACCCAAATTGTTGGGGGCAATATGCTGACTCTGTAAAACCGCTTAGAGAGGGCTGTAAAGCACCATAAAGTGATAAGCACCATATAAGTCTAAGTGTTATTGCTATTACTGCCATGGTTCATTGAAAATAAGACCCTGTCTTATATTTTTTTGAACCCTGAAATAAGCGCTTGGCCTTATTTTCGGGGAGGCCTTATTATTTGGGGGCATGTGGAGCAAGATGGGGCTCCTCTTGCCGTCTTACCTGATTTCCAGCTCAGTCTCCTTAGCCTTAACCAGAGGAAATGGCGGGGACCAGCTGCGCATGTGTTTAAATATTTTTGGGGAGGTCTTATTTTCGGGGGGGGTTGGGCTATTTTAGCGCATGTGCTCAAAAGCCCAATTGGGCTTATTATCAGAGGAGGTCTTATTTTTGGGGAAACAGCGTATTATATTTGTTGCATCATTGCACAGATACAGAAGAGAGGAGATTAAACTGGAGACAAATGAGGACACACTCTCTAGCTACTCTTTGGTTCTGCGATGGAGGGGTGATTTGAGTGGAAGTTAACCAATTGGCCTACATGTACATTCTCTAAATGGAATAGAGAAAATTAAATCAAAGCACTATGATAATTTTCACAATCTCACCATGATTTGTAGTTCTTCTTAGAGTGACATAAATATCTTAGATCTGTGTCATTCCAAATTCAAATCATGCTACTTGTAGGGATGTTTCTGAAGTCTGCTCAGAAATGTAGGTTAAAACACTGCTAAGTGGGGCTAACTTCTCCCTTCATTGTCATAAAATTTCAGGTGAAAATTTGTTTCTAGTAAAACTGAAAGCATGGTTTATTATTTTTTAAACAGCTTAATCACAGAGGTGGCAGCACTTAGCCAACCATGGCTGATCTAGAAAAAGCTCAGCAGGAACAGGTGTGCATAGTAATTGGACAGGAGACCAGCAAGTAATCCCAGAGCTGTAGAGTATTTGAAAAAAACATGTGAAAAATGCAAGGACAAACTGCTCATTTATTATTACCAGGAAAAATAATGAATGTGTCCATAAAGTCACCAGAAGTTAAGCTTGGGTCCAGGATTTCTTGGGTTTACATTGGCTTTTTCAAGAACATCTTTTTTGAGGACTAGAATGTTTGAAATATTGCATTCCTGCATAAAAATGCATGGATATTACGGTCAATATTCCAGACTCCTATTGACATTCCTCCCATTTTTAACAGTAGTTAAATAGGGTCTAAAAAAGGATTTCTCAGCTGTAGCATCCCACATTTGAAATACCCACATTAAAGAGGATAGTCTGATAATAAAATGAAATCAAATGAAAATGCCCGTCTGGCATCTCATAAAATTGTCTGTGCATTAAATCTTTTCTGATGTTTTTAATTGGTCACTTTTATTGAAATTGCTGAATCTCAATGTGTTTTTATTGTGGTGCTACTTTTCTTTACTCACGAGTGCATTTTGGCGATTCAATTTTACTTCATTATTTATTAGCCATTTGGAAAGTTTGTGTTGACATTTCCAAATACATTTTCTACAAGAAAAAAAATGGTCTTTAAACTCCTTTCCATTTTATTCAGGTGACCTAATTAGAAAGTTATACGGGTCCTGAGTTTTTTAACATCTAGGCTTGTTTCTGAGTAGCTAAGACGCTGAGCTCGTCGGCAGTTCAGCGGTTCGAATCCCTAATGCCGCATAATGGGGTGAGCTCCTGTTCCTTGTCCCAGCTTCTGCCAACCTAGCAGTTCGAAAGCACGTAAAAAATGCAAGTAGAAAAATAGGGACCACCTTTGGTGGGAAGGTAACAGCGTTCCGTGTGCCTTTGGCATTTAGTCATGCTAGCCACATGACCACGGAGACGTCTTCGGACAGCGCTGGCTCTTTGGCTTTGAAACGGAGATGACCACTGCCCCCTAGAGGTGGGAACGACTAGCACATATGCGCGAGGGGAACCTTTACCTTTTTATACAGATCTCTAGAGAATGCCCTTTCCAAACTGACAATTGCCCTGATGTTGTAAATGAGAAACGTGGTACACTCTCTTATTTGTATACACCAGGACAGACAAAATAAGGCCTTCCAGAATGTTCCAGACTTAAGCTTTAAGAGTTCTGTGTCACTGACCATTCTGGCTGGGCTGATGGAACCTGTTGCTTAGAACATTCAGTGCCTATACTTGATACAGGTGTTGAAATATAATCCCACTAGAAGAAAGAAATTGTCGGCTCTTCTTAACTACTAAAACCATCCAATGGAAATGAAATAAACTTCTCCTTAATCTTGGACATCATATCACTCTATTGTAAAACACCCAGTATGCGTTGCTAAGTATCGTCTAAGCCCCAAGATCCAAAATTTAGCTACGATATAACTAAGGACCCTATTACTTTAATGACAATAGTTTTTAAAGCCCTCTTTTCCATTGGAAACACGATTCTCTCTTACTTTACTGAGGATAATCTATTGTGATTCAAAGGAATCCTTTATTTGAAGGACTACTTCCACTTTAGTAAAATAACAAAAGAAGAGAGAGCTCCTGTTTTGAAGTTGTTCATAAACAAATAATATTCATACAACAGACTGCCTTCTCAAATTTGGCTTTACACATTGTGTCGGTATCTAGATCTATAGAGTATATGCATCTCACTATATAATGTAGCACATGCAAATTTTTTTTTTTTTAAGAAGAACTGCCTATTTTATTCATTTTACAATGAATCTTCTTTTAAAAATCAAGACACCTTCTGGTGGGTCTGCAAAATCAAAATGAAAGCAGAGAAAGAGGTGGTGATCGGTGGGAAATATAAGATAGAATCTACAGAGGTCTCAAGAACTTCTGAAGGTTTGATTGCAAACTCATGACCTTTTACTCTCCTGTTGAAAGAAACAGCAAGGTCAAATAATTAGCCAGACTGCTAGCATTCACAGAGCATACAAAATGGCTCAACCTCTTAGATTTTTCTGACCAAACCAGAATATATCTTAATATTGATATTTTAATCCATTAAACTGAACTCTGCAGGTAATGTAATTTTCCATTCTGCCAAAGTTGCCGGCCAGTATAAAATTACCCAATGGTTTTATAGCAGACAAATTATAAATGGCAGCTGCTAGTTCTGATCTTAGATGTTCAGGCTTACAATTGTCCAAGGCAGTTTCCTACTGTATATAAAGAACAAGATAATCAGTAACAAAACTGTTTGGCTAGGCCAGGGCTGTCAAACTCACGGCCTGCAGGATGGATGCGTCACGCGCTGGCCATGCCCACACCCGGTTTAGCGAAGGGGGAAAAGTTGCAATACGTCATGTGATAGCACCGTGACGATGCAAGTTTGACACCCCTGGGCTAGTCTGATGGTTCCCACTTCATTGCTAATGATGGAGTAGTATCTACCGCATCTGAAGACACAGACTAACTTAGAAGCTGTAAGGCAGGCAAGGTGGCACATACATATCTCCTGCCTGAGCAGTCTATAGTTTTGCCTAATGGTAGGAGTGATGTTAGACTTTGGTCAGCTAGCAATGCAAAATTAGAACAAAACCAAACCTCAATCCAAGCCAAACAAACTTAGAAATATTTAGAAGAGCAGAGGAGCTTAGATGAGAGGTGCGGTGGCCTAGAGGTAGAGCTCTCGCCTCACAATCAGGAGGTTGTGAGTTCAATTCTAGGTAGAGGCAGATATTTCTCTTTTTGGGCACAATAAGAATATATCTGCTGTGAACTCCTCATTGGCAACAGGAAGGGCATCCGGCCAGTAAACACTCAGCTCCATTCAGTTGCCTTGACTCCACCCCAATGCAAGGGATTATGGGGTCATTAAAAGTCAAACAACAACAACAACAAAAACTGAGGAGCTTAGATTTAGTGTCAAAATATTATTGATCATTATGAAAGGATTCTAGCATCTGACATGTATCAAATGCAAGTTCTATTTATAGAAAAATCAAGAGTCAAATTTCCTCCCATCGACCCGTGCGCTCCCACAGAGAGGGCCTCCTCAGGGTGCCATCAGCCAAACAATGTAGGCTGGTGGCCCCCAGGGGGAGGGCCTTCTCTGTGGGGGCTCCCACCCTCTGGAATCAGTTGCCCCCGGAGATAAGGAGAATCCATGACCTCAATGCCTTCCGTCGTTCCCTGAAAACCCATCTTTTTCAGCAAGCCGGGTTGGCTTAAGAAGAAATTCTTTTAATTAGTCTGTGATTTTTTTAACTTTTGGGCCAAAATTTATATATATTTTTAAATGTTTTAATATTTGTATTCTATGTTTTTTATCTTGGCTGTACACCGCCCTGAGTCCTCAGGGAGAAGGGCGGTATATAAATTGGAAATTAAATTAAATTAAATTAAATTAAATTTTGCCCTTCTCTCTCTCTCTTGAGGAGTACAATGTAATGATCATCTTGGTCCTTTTGGAAGCCCCGTTTCTTGCCTGAGTAAAAGACAGAGCTGTGATCAGGTGTTCTTATTTTTGTTTATGTGAGAGCTAGGACTCACAGCTGGTCAGGGGTGAAATGCTCCCGGATCGGACCGGATCACCCCATCTGGTAGCGATCTTGGCCGGTGGTTCAGCGATCTGGTAGCGATGGCAGAGCAAAGCTCCGCCCACCCACCCAGGTGTCATTACTTCCTGATTTTAACCAGGAAGTAATGTGTTTTTTACCTTCTGCGCATGTGAAGAAGGTTTTGCGCATGTGCAGAAGGTCTGCGTACGCATGTGATGCGATGCGTGCACTTCCGAACCAGTAAGGAGGGTAAGTAGATTTCACCCCTGCAGCTGGTCCTGTTTAAAATGACACTGCATTGTCAGACCTCATTCTGCTTCATGACTAGACTAGCCCAGAGATAGTGAAGACATAAATGTAAATAATACAAGCCTTTGGGTACCTACTTAACAGTATTATTCCATTAATTCACCTGCATTTTAACACAGCAGCAGAAATCATAACATCTGCGCAAATCGTGATACAAATGTGGAAGATTCCGTATCTATATCGCACAGACTTCTTCTGATCCCTCAAAAGTTTTAGTCTTAGCATTAATCATACTGAATTTCTCTGCCATACGTTTTCGGAAAGAATAAAGAGATACTGATACTTTCTTTCCTTGGTTGCTTAATTGACCATCTTTTCCTTTCATTTACACTGGGACAAAGAATGGCATTAGAGCTTGCTATTTTTAATTGAAAGCAAAATGTATTATCATGACGCTGACTATCAATCAATGGCCAGAATTGAATCGAAACATTTAATATTCTCCTTCTGGAAGCTTGCTAGCCATGGTTAAGAAAACAATATTTAAAAGAAAATGACTGATCATATAATGAGCTACAGAAAAATAAAACAACATAAAGATTTTGAACTGCATTCCAATAACTTGTCAATGAAAACCCGTCAGAAGCAATGCATCATAAAGTTATGGAGAGTATTATGCTACAAGTTAAAGCAGTTGGTGAATGAAATCACTGAGAACAACTTTTATTAAAAGACAATGTACTCTTATTAATTCTACTTTCATGCCCTAAAGCAGGGGTATCAAATTCAAGGCCTGGGGCCAGATTCGGCCCTTGGGGTACTTAGATCTGGCCTGTGGGGCCGCCTTGGAAACAGCAAAGGACTGGCCTGCAGTGCCTCTGCCAGTGAAAATGTAGCTTGGGAAGGCTGCAGGAGGCCATCGCAGCCCAAAACTGAGCTGAGGAGACTGTTTTCGCTGGGCAGAGTGCTCGGGACACCCCAGGCAACCCCGACACGAGTGACTTTGAGCTGTCCATGCCCACCTCATCCCCCCAAGGTCAAACACAACCCTGATGAGGCCCTCAATGAAATTGAGTTTGACACCCCTGCCACAGAAAGTGTTCTGCCCCACCTACAGACCCCAAAGAACGCAGCACACATAAAATCTATACAAAGCTTATTTTACTCAAATAACTCAGTCTTTTTCAAACAAAGGCTGTTAATAAACTTTCTTAACAGCCTACAAGAATCCTAAAATAAGGTAATCACAGTCTTACTGGGGTTGGCAGAAAGCCCAGAAGCAATTTTGCAGAGAATCTAGATGTGAAGGACAGTGAACTAAAATTGTTCCCTACAGCTTGCTGCAATCGGCGTTCCTCCTTAAATAGGCTAAGGGAGTGGCCAGTTAGCCCCAAGCCTTACTCTTGAAGAGACCTCCTCCTGAGGAGCCACTCCTGCCTTTTGGCAGCTCTGCGCGCCCATGCATTGAGAAGAGGCTCCTCCTCTTTGTCCTCTTCACTTAAAGGAGCTTCTGGAAGTTCTGAAGGCCCTGGCTGAATCCCTGCCTCTGGCACCACATCTTCTCCAGCCTCCTCACTGTCCGACTCGAGCGCCAGCTGCACAGGCTGCTGGCGTAGCACCACACCAGCCTCCTTGTTGTTGGAATCAGCTACAATCTGCACAGGCCGCTGATGGGCCACAACAGAAAGATACATCCATAGATGTCTATATCAATAAACACTTGGCCCCTCAGTGCTCTATCTCAAACTGTCTTGTACTTCAGGTTCAGATTATGACCAAAGAATAATAGGAGATGTAGCAGTCTTTCTTCTAAAGGCTGCCAAACTCTTTAAAGACACAGGAAAGACACTTAAAAAACAAACAAACATACTTGCAGATACTTGAAATTGGCAGAAATTTCTTATGATCTGCTGAGGAAATGTATCTTAAAAATAATAATTCTTATGATCTTGGTAAAGATGAGAAGCCCGAAATTTCCCAAAGCTGGCAAAATTCAGTTCCTAATAGTGTCACCTTCCACTCTGATTGAGATTACAATTCTCCTAACCCATAAGGAGATAATGCTCTTTTTTGAAGCTCACATCTTCCTGTGTTGGAGGTAGATTCAATGACCTACTGATCTAGGCTGAGGCTCTGATGGTGGATAATTTTTTTCATACTTTGAATCATAAATTGATTCTATTAAAAAGCAAAAGAAAACCATTTCTCTCAAATACTTTTAGTCTTCTTTCTCCAGCTTTTGCCTACTAACACATTAAAATCCTTAGGAAAAAAAATTAAATCCTTAGTAATAAAAATTTCCTTTGTCAGATTATTCATGAATTAGCAGAGACATGGTAGCAAGGTCAGCCAATGAATAGACATAGCAACTAAATCAGCCAATTGGGAGCTGCGACAGACTAAAGCCAGGGCATGTCTTAGTCTGCAGCTTCTGAGTCTGTAAAGAGAAATGAAACTGAAACCAGTGTGTGTGAACTTGTCTGCTGATCTGCTCTGCTGAAATGAAACTAATTGTTCTTTCCTGCCTTGTGTTCTGCATGTAACTTCTACTCAAATCAACTATTGGTATTGTAAATACTTCATCTGTTATGATGTATATAAAGAAGTTATTGAATCCAGCTATCCAGCTATCAGTTATCTGTGTGTGCTTCTGGATTTGATTTTGGAAGAAACTCTGATATCCTTTTATACCATAGACCTGACTTCTTGACAGTGTTTTACTTATGTGGGTTTTCTGTGAGGTAGGAGAGGTAATTTGTTTGTTAACTTTCTAGACTAGAGAGCAGCCCTGGAATTTCTCAGAGGTCTCCTATTCCAATGTGACCGATCCTGCTTAGCTTCCATGATCAGCCAAGGTTGCCTAGGCGCAGCTACCTGTTAAAGCAAAACTAAAATCCTCTACGACATGGATTAAATATTTCTTTGATTGGGTCATAGTTTCTGTCATCTTATCGCTCTTTAAATTAATTTTTTAAAGAAGCCTTATTCCCATGCAGATCACATCACACAGTGAAATCGTTTTCTCTCCAGTATAGAAGAGACCGTGCGAGTAGTGTGGTGGCCTAGAGGTAGAGTTCTTGCCTCACTGGAGGCTGTGAGTTCGATCCTAGGTAGCCGCAGATATATCTGCTGTGAGCTCTGTGTAGGCATCAGGAAGGGCATCTGGACTGTAAATACTCAGGTCCATTCAGTCCCCCTGACTCCACTCCAATGCAAGGGATTACACTACAGGGTTGTTAAAAAAAATAGAAGAGACTATGCAGCAGTTGATCTCTCTTAAACTGGAGCTAATGTTACAAATTTAAATTAAAACGGGGAGAATGTCTCCATTCTAAATTTAAATGAACACCTAGTCCTTGTTTCCTAGATTATTGTGGACCACATTGGCTCACAGCTACCTTGTCAAGGTGAACAGTGACCTCAGGAAAGTTTAGCTCCAGCTAATAGTTTCACTGGAAGCAATTCCTTCTGTTTAGATACTGAACTACCTGAGATATTATTTTTAGCCATGTCGAGCATTTCACAACCTCTATTACTTACTGCATGTTATCTGTTTTAAATTACAAATGACAGCCTCCCAGAAATCTCAGGGAATGTATTTCATATTTAGTGGCAGCTTCCAATCCAAGGCCTGGTATGGCTAGAAAGAATAGCAAATAGTGAAGCACTTCTGTCATGCATTAATCCTCATGACGATTTTATTCACCCAGAAATAAAATGAGGCCATTTATCAGGGATGCTGTAAATTAGTAACATTTTGAAGGGTGGGGGGAGGTAATCTTCATAGTTTTTTTTTTAAAGGTTGTCCATCCTGATGCTTTTTCTTCTCAGACAAATATAAATAAGAACAAGCAATGAAAAGTGATGAGTAAAATATCTGGTGCCTTGCCATTTCTTTACTTTAGTCAGCTAAAGGTTCTCAATAAATCTTAACATAATGCTCAAATGCTTTTTTAAAAATAGGTTTTTTCTCATGTCATAGGCTGATTGGTTAGTAGCATCATTCCCTTCCCCTCCCCACCAAATTTTATATTCTTCTTCTTGTGCCATATCCGTCATCGGATGTTGGCGATCATGTTGGCAATCCTATTTTTATCAACAGCCTCATGAAAAAGTGCTGCTGAGTTTTGTCCAAACCAGTCCCTTAGATTTTGAAACCATGATGTTCTTCTTCTGCCTGGACCTCATTTGCCTTCAATTTTTCCCTGGATTAAGGATTAAGTGAAGGATGTCATATTTTTCCGGGTGTCGCATCACATGTCCAAAATATTCTAACTTTCGCTTTTTTATGATTTTGATTATTTCCCTTGGCTTTCCCAGGCAGCTTATCATCTCCTCATTTCTGATTTTGTCAACCCAGCTTATACATAACAGCCATCTGTAAATCTACATTTCAAACAGAGCCTTGGTAGTACAGTGGTCTAAAGCACCCTGTTATTAAGACCAGCTGTCTGCAATTACTGCAGGTTTGAATCTCGCCAGGCTCAAGGTTGACTCAGCCTTCCATCCTTTCTAAGGTAGGTAAATTGAGGACCCAGTTGTGGGGGCAATAAACTGACTTTGTATAAATATGCAAAAGTATGAAGGCTATTGCTTAACGCATTGTAAGCCGCCCTGAGTCTCCGGAGAAGGGCGGCATATAAATCAAATTTAAAAAAAAATGCTTTTAGTCTCCTCAAGTGGCTTTCTGTCAGAGACCAACTCCCTGCTCCGTAGAGCAGGATAGAAAAGATGTAACATCTGACAAGCCTGATTTTCAATTTTAGGCTTATGCCATGACTGCAGAAGACCTTTTACATTGATACTCTGCAATTTACAAAAGTGTCACTATAATAATGACTAATGCTCTTATTTGTTCATAAATGGCCCCATGGAAACATGACTCTTAAATGGATATCAAAGCATGAGAGCCCTGGTGGTTAAAATGCAGTATTGCAGGCTAATTCTGCCCACAGTCTGGAGTTTGATCCTGATGGGCTCAAGGTTGACTCAGCCTTCCATCTTTCTGAGGTTGGTAAAATGAGGACTCAGATTGTTGAGGGCAATATGCTGACATTGTAAACTGCTCCAAGGGTGCTGTATAGAGCAGTGTATAAGTCTAAGCGCTGTTGTTAATGCAACAATTTATGATCTAATAAGCTTACATTTTGAAACAGGGAAGAAAAGGAGATACACATGCAGCAAGGAACAAATGTGAGTCCATGCAATGATACTTATTTGAGTTCTGATTCACTGTAATTCTACTGTAGGAGGCAACATAAAGCTTTGTGTATCTCCCTCGGAAGCTCCACGGTTTCTAAATTGTACGACTAAATTTTAAAATATTCCTTTAATTAAACATGAATATAAATTGAAATCTGGCATTCTGCAAAGCATCCGCTTTTCTGTTTATCAGATCACTTCAAGGCCCTGCATGGACAAGGCCCTTCCATGTTTTGGAAGTAAGCCCACCTGTTCAAAAAACAACTGGACTAGTACAAAGCATTTTGGACCTGCTATCAGGAAGCAACCTCCTCCTTCTTCTTTCCTCTTCTTTCCTGTTCCACTTTCTCTTCTACCCCTTCAGATATTGAGGGAAATACAAAGTTCTGGTTCTTGCTCTTCGGGCAGTCTTAACCATTGTTATTTGATGTTCTTGTAGTGTATCTTTGATGTTTCTTTCCATCTTCTTCTGAGTCTGCCTTGTGTTTCTTTGACCTTCTCCTCTTTTTGCATATGCCTTGTATGATATGAAATCCCAAGACATCGTCTCCAAGTGAGCAAAGCACTTTATTTGCTGTTTTTGTATGTAGTTTTAAAATTGGTTGTATGCAGTGCTGGGATTCAAATAGTTTAACAACAGGTTATCTGCCCTAATGACCGGCTGGTAGCCATGGTGGGCATGGCCAGGGGGTAGCACTTGGCCTCCTGCACCCCTCTGGGAGCAAACTCAGGCTGTGGGGAGGCACACCCACCCACACCTGCACCCCATGTAGGCCTCCCTGCAGCCTCCTAGGAGAAAAAACGGGCCATGGGGGGGCCTGTGCCGCCCCCCCTGCCCCCCATTTTGAGCCTAGTAGGCCTCTCTGCAGCCTCCTGAGAAAAAAAATAGGCTAAGAGGGGGCCCCTTTATACACCATTTTGGGTCTAGTAGGCCTTCCTGCAGCCTCATGGGAGCAAAAATGAGGTGCAGGGGGCCCCGTGCTGCGCCCTCCCGTGCCCTGTTTTGGGCCTAGTAGGCCTCTCTTCAGCCTCCTGGGAGCAAAAACGGGGCGCGTGGAGACTCCTGGAAGGGACAGGGCGGGGAGGGGTGGGGCCAGCCAGCAATTTAACAACCGGTTTGCCTGAACCGGGCCAAATCCCACCACTGGTTCTATGCCAATTCTTTCTCTTACTATCTCATTTCTGATTTTATCTCTGCTAGTCACTCCAGTAGCTTTCCTCACACATCTCATTTCCATGGTGACTAACTTTCACTTATGTTTTATTGTAAGTGTCCATAATATGATTTTAGGATTTTGCTAATTTAGCTTTGACTCTTGAGGAAATGTGTTTCTCGGTCAAAAAGAAGCAGCCCATCCCTAGTATGGGAGGAATGCTGAAAATTCACCTATCATATTGATGTGAATGTTCAACCTTTTTCTGCTTACCTGTACATATTTTAGAAATGTAAACTACCGGGCCTTTCTTCTTGGTAGCAGCAGAATTGTCAAGATAAGACATTTATTAAATGGCTTAGACTGAGAATAGGGAAAGGTTCACTAAAAAAAAACATAATGACAGGAAGAACATTTTGAATCCTGGAAAGAATTGCACAAAGGAACAGCTAGCTTGTCACTTTAATCTGATGCACCTCATGCTTAATGGAAATGCTAATTCAACTGCTGCTGACTACATGGTCAAAAGTATAATACTTGCCTTTAGTAATAATCCAAAGCTCTTTCAAGGACATTCTAGAATAGCGATGGCTAACCTTTTCCAGACCGAGTGCTGAAAGCACGTATCTGAACCCCCAAAACAGGGGTGAAATCTACTTATCTTCCTTATCGGTTCGGAAGTGCAAGCACCACATCACATGCACGCGCACACCCTCTGCACATGCACAAAACCTTTGCTCGCATGCATCACATGCACACACACACCCTTTGCACATGCGCAAAGCCTTCTTGCACAGAGGGTAAGAAACACATTACTTCCTGGTTAAAACCAGGAAGTAATGACACCCGGGCAGGTAGGCGAAGCCTCGCGCCGCCATTGCTACCGGTTCTCCGAACCACCTGCCACAATCGCTACCGGAATGCCCAAACCCGTCTGAACTGGGAGCATTTCACCTCTGCCCCAAAATGCAATGCACACATGGTGCCTGTATATGCCCCGCTCCCACGCATTGGGTAGACTGGGACAAAGCAATGTCGGTCAGCCCCTTACATTTTCAGGACGATCCTAAGGGCCAGATCCAACCACATCGCGGGCTGGAAACTGGCCCATGGCCCTTGAGTTTGACACCTCTGCTCTACGGAAAGGCCACACATATTTGATTACAGTTCTGTTTTGTGTTACCTTAATTCTTCAGACACCCTTAATCAACAAACTATTTTAGGAAACCAGAGAACCCAACAAAAGTAGTTAGAGGGAAGACGAGTGTGCTGATTTTTGGAATCTTATTCGAATCATTCCAAATAAGCAAACTGATTCACAAACACCCAGCCTGATTTAATGGGCCCAGGATGCTTCTTCATTTTGTTTTGGAGAATTAATTATAACAGGTTAACAGAGTTGGAAGGGACCTTGGTGGTCTTCTAGTTCAACCCTTTATACAACATACCTTCCAGGTATAGTGGTTGTCCAGACTCTTCTTAAAAGCATCCGGTGATGTAGCACCCACAACTTCTGAAGGCAAGCCATTCCACTGATTAATTGTTCTCACTGTTAGGAAGTTTCTCTTTAATTCTAGGTTGCTTCTCTCCTTGATTAGTTTCCATCCATTGTCTTGCCTTCTGATGCTTTGGAAAATAAGTTGTCCACCTCTTCTTTGTGGCAAATCCTCAAATATTGGAACACTGCTATCATGTCACCCCTAGTCTTTCTTTTCACTTTGTCCTGGTCCTTTTTTCACATTCACTTTGGAGATTTAAGGAAACCCCCACATGATTTCTGAACTGATGATTTCTATAGCTCCAATGGATCTATATCTATAAATGTTTTTTTTAAATGTAATTCCACTTACCAACACAGTGACTACACGAAGAACTACTCCCCGCATGTTATTTTCCAGTCTTCTATCTGTTAGTGACCCATTCAGACCAGTGCCAGGATTCCAGCAGCCCAGCTGAAAAATAGAAAAAAGAAAAAGAAAGGATGTGTCACATCGATGGTCATAAAACCTGGTAAGTTGCTTCTATTTAGATAGTGTGTGCACGTATACAGGTACACAAAAAAGGATGTTTTTTTTTTAAAAAAAAATCATCAATGGATTGAATTCAACCTGGGCTTGAAGGATCTCTTTCTTACATTGCTTCAAAGTTAAGAAATATATTCCCTCTGGACTTGTATTTATTTCTCGCTCTTTCTGCCTTCAGGAAATGACTTAGACCAGGGGTCTCCAACAGAGGTGGGTTTCAACAGGTTCTGACCAGTTCTGGAGAACCAGTAGCAGAAATTTTGAGTAGTTCAGAGAACCAGTAGTAAAAATTCTGACTGGCCCCGCCCTCATCTATTCTCTGCCTCCCGAATCCCAGCTGATCGGGAGGAAATGGGGATTTTGCAGTATCCTTCCCTTGGAATGGGGTGGGAATGGAGATTTTACAGTATCCTTCCCCTACCACGCCTACCAAGCCACACCCACAAAACCGGTAGTAAAAATTTTTTAAACCTATCAGTGGTCTACAACCTTGGCAACTTTAAGACTTGTAGACTTCAACTCCCAGAATTTGCTGGCTCAGCTGGCTCAGCTCTCAGCTTTACTGGCTGAGGAATTCTGGGAGTTGAAGTCCACAAGGCTTAAAGTTGCCAAGGTTGGAGACCCCTGACTTAGACTTTAGTGTAGTATAGTATAGTATAGCCTTTATTGTCATTGTACATCATGTATACAACGAAATTGGTTTTAGCCTCACTGGTGCAATCCATGAGAAAAAATACAAACAACATAAATAGTATAAAGAATAATCCCTATGCAAGTAATTCTTTAATAATCCCTATGCAACTTTCTTCTTCAGACAGACTTTCTTGGACTTCATGTAACTCTTTGGCCTTTTAAAATTGCTTTGAATTTTGAATTGAGAGCCTGGTGGAAGGGAAGGCGAAATATACAGAACCAATAAATAAATGATTTCTTTGATATCAGCCTCCTGTAGAGTCCATGATTGAAAATCTCTATAAAGTCTCCCTGACTACATGAAATCCTGACTAACATGTATCTTTTTTGTTTTTAATGCCAGGAATGGGGAACAATTGTGAACGATCCTCTTAAGCATTCTGGTATCGCTTTTTCTCCTTTGACATTTTATGAGATTTTGCAGCAACTACCATCTTCTTTTCCAGCACAAAGATATCTACTTCTATGCTCAATTTTGGAGCTCAATGTTTTGGTAAAGCTGAGAGGGACCTAACAGAAAAACAGACTTGGAAGGGACATTAGGGATTGTTAGGAATATGACTATTACCTAACTTGTTGGGTTGGCAATATATAAACCATCAATGTATGTTTGCATTATATTGTATTCTATTGTGTAGCTTTAAGACTACTGTATTGCATCATACTGTGTACTGATTGGCTAGCTCTATTGCCAATGTCCTTAAGAGGGAGCTAGAAACATGGCTTGTTCTCTCTGTTGTTCTTGCTCTCTGATATCTCTATCTGATTTACTGTCTTACTGTCTGCAACTCTAGAAGAACTGTTTACTGTTTATGATTAATACGACTGGTATGAAGACTTTGTTTATTAGACTGTGTAAACTATAACACGACTCAGTGTATCTGTGTGGTGACTGTGCTTATTCATAACTACTCTCAACCGCTTTCATGTGCACACCCTTGCTACTCAAGGGTTATTCCTTAACAGGGATCCTCTAGTCCAACCCCCTGCTCACACAGGGGACCCTATACCATGGCTGTCAAACTCGCGGTGTCATGTTGTCGTCACGTGACATATCGCGACGTTTTTCCCTTTTCCGGAGCTAGGGTGGGCGTGGCCTGCACGTGACGCATCCGGCCCACAGGCCGCCAGTTTGACACTCCTGCCCTATACTATTTCAGGCAAATGGCAGTCCAATCTCTTCTTAAAACCTCCAGTGATGGAGCACCCACAACTTCTGAAGGCAAGCCATTCCACTGATTAATTGTTCTCACTGTCAGGAAATTTCTTCCTATTTCCTAGGACAGGAGATAGCAAGATGGACTAGATGGGGAAATTCTGTAGCAGCCTCCCACTACTCAAAGCCAGATGCTGCTCCTGCTTGCAGAAAAATATCTTTCAAAGAAAAGTAATGAGTTTTTATTCAAAGTATTCACAGATAGGTTTTGCTCTCGCCCTCCCCCCTTACAATTTAATCACTGCCATCTCCCAAATGAAAGAAAAGCCACTCTTCTGCCTTAACAAAAAAAGACATTAAAATTGCTAGGTTGAGCTCTATAAGCACATTACTTCTATTCCGAACTATTATTTTTAGTTACATAAAGGAACTAATTAGAATTTAGATCCAATAAGCCCACTCAAACATGTGGATAGTCTGATTACCAGAGATACTGTACTGCTTTTGCCAAATATAAAACTAAGTGAAGAATACAAAAATTGTTCTTTTTGGAGGTCAACAAAAGCCTATTTTACTTATGTTCATTAATCTCTATTTTTATATAATTAACTTTTTAGCCTAGCTCCGTTCTAAGATGTGTTTGAAGAGGCTATGGAGGAGATGAAATGATAGCACAGCCCTAAGATAAAATAAACATTTTATCTCAATCTCCTTTCCTTGTTTAAATTGGTACTGTTTGCTTTCCAATGTCCACATTTCATTTTCAATTCTCTACTGGCATTTAATGGCAGTCAAATTCATGACAAATGCGTGCTTGCAGGCAAAGCAAAACATAACATTGATTTTTTTCAGGACTGGAGTTGTTTGCTTGAGATTCATTAGTATTGATCATCTTTTATAAATTAGGTTTGAATGGTTCTTTCCAATAGTAGAGAACTACCTAAGGATTATTCTGGAAATATGATGTGCTATAGTACATGTTCACTAAGAGTGAGTACCATGTGGCTGATAGGATTGATATGAATAAGTCTTTCCTTATGTGAAGAATATCATTTGAATGACTCTTTTTCTAAACAGATCTGAGGATTGCTGTACATAATGCATCAAATTAGTAAATGATTTTGTCTCCCCCCCTCTCTCCCTCTCTCCCTCCCTCCCTCTCTCTCTCCCCCCTCCTCTCCCCTTCAAAGGTCATAAAATCTCCCTTCCATATTCTTGCTTTCTAATCTATTTCACTTTTAAAAAAACCAAAACTATACTACACCATCTGGAATTGTATAGCAAGGAATAGGCATTTTTAAAGAAAGTTGATTTGTAGATTGATTTTATGGACTTACAAAGCACTTTTAATCATTGTACTGAATATTAGAACATATGGGATATACCTTTTTCATTGTTAAACTCTTTTCTGATCATCTGCTAACCATGCTGTTTTTCCTCAATATATTTATATATATATCAATAGTCCCCTTCATGCACTATAGCAATTCTTCATGTGAAGATTGGAGAGCAAGATCCCACCTTGGACATATGCAATAAAGATGGAGATTCACAACAGGAAAAGCAATATATGTGAAATTGTACTAACAAGTCCTAGAATCCCAGTCCCTCACTCTCTATTAATGCCTGTGTGGGAAAAGTATACACATACTTTCTGACTGTTAATATTTATATTTATTTATTTTTTAAAAAAATATTTCTTACAGGCCATCTATCTCAGAGAAGGACTTTAAAATGTTAAAATATAAAAACAGTGTATAAACGTTAAAAATTTACAAAGAGGAAGAATAGCAATAGCAATAACACTTAGACTTATGGTCTGTACAGTTTTATATAGTGCTTTTTAGCATTCTCTGAGAGCTTTACAATGTCAGCATGTTGCTGTTAACAATCTGGGTCCTCTTTTTACCAGTCTTGGAAGGATGGAAGGCTGAGTCAACCTTGAGCTGGTCAGGATCGATCTTTTTGCTATAGGCAGAGTTAGTCTGCAATACTGCATTCTAACCATAGATCTTGATTAATGATTAAACACTGTTAAAATTAATTGCAAGATGAAGGGTGAGCTTTCAGGACATTATTATTATAAGTGACTACATAATTATCTTAGATAATTACAATCAAAAAATAAGTTCTAAAGTCAAGGAATCTTAATACTATTTTATTCTTAATTCTTAATTCAATTCTTAATACTAAATCTTAATACTAAGTTGAAATGAAGGTTATTAAACATATTTTCTTCTGCATCTAAAACCTGTTGGTTCTTTCCTATATAATCACTCTTTCTTTACATCTAAATTTGGTTTTCTGTTTCACCCATAATAATCTTTTCATTTAGTTTGACTTTCTAATATAAGCTTGGTTTAAAATGTAAAAAGCAACTGGTGGAGGGGATATTTTTACGAGGTCCCAGGACACAAAGGACTCTTCCCCACTTCACCCTGTTTCTGAGCTGTTGAACCATCCTTTGACTATCACTTGTGTAAATAAGATCATCAGTGCATATTAAATTGCTTTCACATTTGCTCAACCTTACTTAGAAAATGTTGTTATAGTGCAGAGGTCTCCAACCTTGGCAACTTTCAGACTTGTGGACTTTAACTCCCAGCTTTGCTGGCTGAGGAACTCTGGGAGTTGAAGTCCACAAGTCTTAAAGTTGCCAAGGTTGGAGACCCTTGTTATAGTGGTTTTGCTTCTTTTAGTCAAATAATTCCTTCTATAAACCTTATATAAGCATAGGGATGAAGTCCATCAATTAAAATTTCCTTTACACAATAACTACAAATTTAGACAGGCAGATGTTCTAGTGATTGCCTATTTTGTCATTCTTTTTACATCTGTGAGCAGGGAAATCTTTTTTCTTCAAGAGATGGTTTTTGTCTTTGATGAGGCTTTGTAACATGTAGCAGGTTACAAATCTATCCAATTGCAAGTTGTTCAAAAATAATGAATTTATGGATTATATGTACAGGTGCATTTATAGGTGTATACAGGCACACACATACAATTTGTGTGTGTGTGTGTGTGTGTGTATACATGTGCTACTTGCACACATATTTTCCACAAAAGGTGAAATGGAAGTGACCAAACTTGACTTGGATAAAAATATTATCATTCTAAGTAGGTTCATTTGTCCTTAAGCAAATTCATCAATAGGACTGGAATGATAAGCAATTGGAGCAGTGCAGGAGTGAAATGCTCCTGGTTTGGACCGGATTACCCAATCCAGTAGCGATGGAGGCGGGTGGTTCGGAGAACCGGTAGCAAAAATCCCTGCCCCACCCCCACCCCATGCCCAGCTGAGCTGCACAATCATCAGAGGCTTTTTTTTTTTTTTACTTTTAGAAGCATTTTTTTTGACAACCTCTTTGGCCGAAAAAATGCTTTTAAAAGTAAAAAAAAAAAAAAAGCCTCTGATGATTGTGCGGCTCAGCTGGGATCATCAAAGGCTTTTAAAAGAAAAAAAAACCCTTTTTTTTTCTTTTAAATACCTCTGACGATCCAAGCTGAGTTGCCTGATCGGCAGAGACTTTTTTTCTTTTAAATGCCTCTGACGATCAGGCAACTCAGCTGGGATTGTCAGAGCCTTTTGAAAGCATTTTTTTACAACCTCTCCGGCGAAGAGGTTGTAAAAAAATGATTTTAAAAGTAAAAAAAAAAAATTGGCCACGCCCACCCAGTCACATTACACCCTCCCACTAAGCCACGCCCACAGAACTGGTAGTAACAAATTTTAGATTTCACCACTGGAGCAGTGCTTCAGAATTAAAATAAACTCATTAACTGATTTGCATGTATTTCAAAATGTAAGGAAGAATGAAATATTTTGGGAAATATTAAAAAGGCAGGATAAAATATTTCCCCTCAAGGAGAAATAAAAAATCTTAAAGGGAGGCAGAAACCAGCCCGTTTCCCTGCTCCAAAGCAGAAACTGAGGAGGCCAGCTTTTAGAAACTCAGATTTGGCAAATCCATTCAGAAAGACTGGGTCAAGACAGAAACTCAGATAAGCAACAAACAAAAGGTTGACAAAATTAGCTCAGACAAGCACTAGGATTTGCATTTTGCCTATAGACGCCATAACCCCATAGGAATCTGACAACAGCCAATAGAATATTAAAGGAGATGCTCTTGCACAGGAACAGGAAGCTGAAATACAAAGCCCAAAGAAGGTATAAAACCCACCCACTCTCAACTCCATTTTGTCAGCTGCCCAGAAACATGTGGTTGGTGGTGCTGCTTCATCAATAAAGAGAACCTTTCTTTCCAATCAGCCTCCATCCTCCATTTTGTTTCCAGTGCCTTTCTCCCTGCTTGGAACTGAACCAGATGGATTTTCCTTCCAACAAAAAGATCAGAAAAAAGGTTTCTGGTGAAGGTTTCTGGTCTATATAGCTAATAATGGATTTACGAACCATTAGCCTGAGTTTACATATTGATTTACAAACCATTAGCCTGAGTTTACATATGGCAATGTCTTACATCTATAAACTTCTTCATAACTGAATGAATTATGATATATTCTGCATACCGCTACATGGCCCCACATTTTTGGTTTATAGCTCTTAGGTTGCCTTCCAGTAGTCTTGAAATCAATGATGAATTTCATGTTTCTTAACCATAAGAAAACTTTTAGAACTTTGGGCTACAATCCCAAGTACGCTTATAGAGATGAAGTCTTTTAAATTAATGGGATATCTATCCAAATTAATAGGGTTGACACTGAGTGGCATGCATTTGGAAGAGGGTGAATTCCAGGGAAGATGAGCCATACCAAAATGTACAATTAATTTAGATCTCTCCATAGGAAAAGCCCCAAGTTATTAGCTTTCCAAGCCTCCATCCTGTTATCATTGCATCTGATCCTAAGACATTAAGGAATTCATTCATTCTATGGTAATATGATGTTCTGTAAGATGAAATAACCATCTTAAAATGACTAATGGCCCTGATAATATAGGGCAGCTGGCTCACCTATGTTTAGTCTGAACACTGCAAATCATTGGCTATTGCCAGCCAGATTGCTAATACCAGTGAGACCTATTGCTTCAAGAAAATGTAGATTTATGGATAGAGCTATTCTCCCCCTTCCTTTTAATCTTGATGCCTCTTGGCTGGTCCATGATAAATGAGGTAGCTCCTTCAATGGCAGAGAGAAGGGGCAAGAATCACGATATGAAAAAGGAGGAAGGTCCTAATAGAAACGAGTGACATTTTTCTCTTGTCTCTGAGTTTTTCAAATGTTAAAATTCTCAAAGGGTATCAGTATATGAATCAGTTAATGGAATCATGGCTTCAGAACAAAAAATAGATATACTGTTTGTCTCAAATCTTTTAGTGGCTTTTCCCCTTCTTTTTTCCCTATACAATTTTCAAGACTTGTTTACCTTTTAAAATCCTTAATAGCCATAAAAATTAGAATTTATGTTCTTGGAATTGCTTGTTTAGAATTTCCCATCAGAAATCTTCAGGCCACTTGATGGCCTTCAAATATTTTGAACCAGAGCTGTGATACTGTTACCATTGGCCACGGTGGCGACATTCGATTTCCCTAACTCCTGCTGTGAAATCTTTCTTACCCATTTTCAGCCTTTTCACTTTGCTATGTAACTAGAATTACAGAATAATAAAGTTGGAAGGGACCTTGGACCTAATCCAACCCCTTGCTTAAGCAGGACACCCTACACCATTTCAGACAATTGGTTGTTCAGTCTCTTTTTAAAAGCCTCCAGTGATGAAGCACCCACAATTTCTGGAGGCAAGCTGTCCCACTGGTTTATTGTTCTCACTGTCAGGAAATTTCTCCTTACTTCCAAGTTGCTTCTCTCTTTGATTAGTTTCCATCCATTGTTTTTGTCTTGCCTTTTGGTGTTTTTTTTTTTTTTAATTTGATTTATATGCCGCCCTTCTCCAGAGACTCAGGGCGGCTTACAATGTGCTAAGCAATAGCCTTCATTCTTTTGTATATTTTATACAAAGTCAGCTTATTGCCCCCACAAACTGGGTCCTCAATTTACCTACCTTAGAAAGGATGGAAGGCTGAGTCAAACTTGAGCCTGGCGAGATTTGAACCTGCAGTAATTGCAGGCAGCTGGTCTTAATAACCAGCTTAATAACAGGGTGCCCTAGACCACTGTACTACCAAGGCTCTTTTGCAAAATAGGTTGACCCCCTCTTCTTTGTGGCAGCTGCTCAAATATTGGAGCATTGCTATTATGTCACCCCTAGTCTTTCTTTTCACTAGACTAGACATACCCAATTCCTGCAACAGTTCTTCATATGTTTTAGCCTCCAGTCATCTTTGTTGGGCTTGTCTGTATAAAATTGTACACAATCAACTTCACTAATACATGTTTTTAATCATAATCACATAGATATATGGCTTGCAAACTTTTTACTTTGAAGAATTACTTTCTACATCTACTTGTCAGCCAAAGCCCTCTTCAACCCTTTTTTATGACAGCTGGCTTCTGTCACATTCTTGAAGTCCTTCAAATGATGTCCAAAATAATTTATTACATCCACTGAAACCAATGGGTGGAGCCAATTGTCATGGTGACAATAAAAGAGCCTAGCAAATGATCCCCCGACTCACTAAATAAAGTTAATGAGGAACATTTCCGAAGAATTCTTTAGCCTTGGCATAGACTTCTGAGGATGAAATAATGTTCTAATAATTCTGTTCTTATGGGACATTCTGTCAGTACATGTTGGATCTACTGCTAAGGCCAAAGTGAAAATGCATCCCCAAACATTCCTAACTGATTTCTTCTCTTAGAAGTGCAGAGGAAGCCATAGGGTGATATTCTAAGTCTTGTCCTTGAATTTATCATCTAGTCATGCTTCACCATAGCATTTGAGTCTAGAAAAAAAGCCAGAATTGCTAGTAATGGGCACATTATCTAGCCTACACATTCTGATAATTTTCAAGAACACTTCATAAAAGCTCACAAAATACTAACAGCTCAGGGACTCAAATGGGCATAGCTCCAAGCTCTGTTTTGATTGGAGAGGTTTTTTTCTCCCACTCCCAGGAATTGTTCTTAGGAACAATTTCATTTCACACTTTTAGAATAGAATAGAATGGAATGGAATGGAATGGAATGGAATGGAATGGAATGGAATGGAATAGAATAGAATAGAATAGAATAGAATAGAATAGAATAGAATAGAATAGAATAGAATAGAATAGAATTCTTTATTGGCCAAGTGTGATTGGACACACAAGGAATTTGTCTGGTTCATATCATCTCATTGTACATAAATAGAGAAGATACACTCGTGAAGAATCATAAAGTACAACACTTAATGATAGTCATAGGGTACAAATAAGCAATCAAATCATACTAGGAAACAATATCAATATAAATCGTAAGGATACAAGCAACAACGTTACAGTCATGCAGTCATAAGGAGGAGGAGATGGGTGATAGGAATGATGAGAAGACTAATAGTAATAGTAATGCAGACTTCGTGAATAGTTTGACAGTGTTGAGGGAATTATTTGTTTAGCAGAGTGATGGCGTTCGGGGGAAAAACTGTTCTTGTGTCTAGTTGTTCTGGTGTGCAGTGCTCTATAGCATCGTTTTGAGGGTAGGAGTTGAAACAATTTATGTCCAAGATGCGAGGGGTCTGTAAATATTTTCACAGCCCTCTTTTTGACTCGTGCAGTATACAGGTCCCCAATGGAAATGAATTTTGCATTCATTCATAACTGTTTCAGTGTGCAACGAATGATGTTAGTTCCAGGCTCAAAAGAACTAAGATTTTAGCTGCAGCCACTTCCTATGCTCTGGAAGAGAGCAGCAAAAGGTCCCTTGACTCAGAAAGGGGGAGGAAATGCAGAAAGTCATACACGCACACACTTGCACACACACACACAGGTTGGACTGTTGTGAACTGCATTAGGAAGATCTCCTGTTGTCTATGGTTTCTTTCAATTCTGCAAAGGTTACTAAGTGAGCCTTCAGCAGAGTAAACCAAGAATTTCAGGTTTCAGAACTTGGGAAAAACTAGGTTTATAATTGTGTCAGTTGTTAAGTCCAACATAATGGATTAGGGAAAGAATGCAGGAAAGGACGTAAAGAATAAGCTTTGTTTGGCTTACAGAGACAAGCATCTTAAGGCAATCATTTTGAAGCCATTACAGGTTTCATTCTGAATGCAGGAATGATGCTGGCTCCCATTACCATTTATATACTTGTCAGAACAACCTACCTTCTATAATAATTTAAATAGCTGGTAACTTACGATAAGAATCACAAGAGTTTTATTAAAACCAATACTAGAGAATTCTGGTATGGGGAAAAATGGTCAGCCATTTATTTAAAGGATGAGATGGAACAGTAACATCCTTGTCAGCTTCTAGAGTAGCTGAAAGAGTGCAATCTATTTTTATTATGAAGAAAAATCACTGCAGTAATGATACCAAGATTTCTCGCAAACATAAGGTAACAATTTATCGCAGAAATTAGTTTATAGTTGCAATATAACATTTTCTTCTAAAGGAAATAAAATTCATTCTTTGGGACATAATATTCTTTAATCAGATTAAGATTAGCGTTACTATGTCACTGAATATTTATTAAGGTGAAGTTAATTAATTAATTTTTAAAAAATTAATACCAATTCTTCCAGGGCATTTACATCACTTGAGCAAATCCTGCAAATTTTTAAATGAAAACAATCCCATTAAAATGTCTGAAGGGAGATCCTGCCCTTTCACAAATAGCTTTCATAGGGAACATAATCATCTACAAAGCAAGAAGTAACCAAAGTAGTACTATAGTGCCATATCTTCTAGCTATGCTTCCCACAGGAATAATTTTTTGGCAATTTTTTTCCCTTGTACACATATACACCACTGGTGGGTTTCAAAATTTTTTACTACTGGTTCTGTGTGTGTGGCTTGGTGGGCGTGGCATGACTTGGTGGGCGTGGCAGGGAAAGGATACTGTTAAATCTCCATTCCCATCTCACTCCAGGGAAGGATACCGTAAAATCTCCATTCCGTCCACAATCCAGGGGAAGGTTACTGCAAAATCCTCATTTCCTCCCGATCAGCTGGGACTTGGGAGGCAGAGAATAGATGGGGGGTGGACCAGTCAGAATTTTTACTACCGGTTCTCTGAACTACTCAAAATCTCCTCTACGGGTTCTCCAGAACTGGTCAGAACCTGCTGAAACCCACCTCTGATATGCACATTTTAAAAAGATTTCATATATATGTGTATGTATATGTGTGTATATCTATCTATCTATCTATCTATCTATCTATCTATCTATCTATCTATCTATCTATCTATCTTTCTATCTATAATAAAACGTATCTTTTATTTTATGTACACTGAGAACATATGCACCAAGACAAATTCCTTGTGTGTCCAATCACACTTGGCCAATAAAGAATTCTATTCTATTCTATTCTATTCTATTCTATTCTATTCTATTCTATTCTATTCTATTCTATTCTATTCTATTCTATTCTATTCTATTCTATTCATCTATCATCCATCCATATCTATCTCTCTATCTATCTCTCTCTACACACACACACACAGTATATATGCATGCACATGAGTACACATATGTAGTCCATGTGTGTGGAAGGGAAATCAGTTATGCCATGAGTTAGGAGAAGGTGTACTTATTAGAGAGAGAGAGGTGAGGGGAAAGGAATTGAAATGTAAATGGGCTGGTCACACAGCAAGAGGAACTGATGGCAGGTGGCTCAAGACAGTCATAGAATGGATCCCACTTGATAAAAAGCTTTCACAAAAACAAGATGGGCAACGACGAAAGCAAGTATTGCAGGCCTAATTGCAAAATAAAAAAAAAAAGCTCAGGACCATATTGATTGGAAACATGCAGAAGAGGCCTTCATCCTCTTTTGCACTGGATAGACAATGGCGATGATGATGATGATGATGATATATGAAATCAGGTGGACATGGCAAGTGAAGGATGATATTGTTGATAAGGAATGAAGTAATAGACAATCTGATTTGATCAATGAGAATACTTTCCTTCTTCTTCTTCCTCACCGTATTACCTATGTAATAAATCTTACAGACTAGACAGACTAGTTCACAAGCAAAGAGATATTTGGTATCATGTATATCCAAGTAGATTACAGTCATAGTCACCAACATTTCAAATCTCACTCCAAAAAAATAAATACATAGAGAGTTGGTCAATATTGCATTGACCTGGATGGTCAATGCAATATTGAGAAGCTGTTTCTACTCTACCTGCTACTAATAGATAGGAGTCCAGAAAAGGTGAGTCCATTTCTGGGCTTCTATATGCACAGATCCCTAGTGCCACGTAATGGGGTGAGCTCCCATTACTTGTCCCAGCTTCTGCCAACTAGTAGTTCGAAAGCACATAAAAAATGAAAGTAGAAAAATAGGGACCACCTTTGGTGGGAAGGTAATAGCATTCCGTGCGCCTTTGGCATTTAATCATGCCGGCCACATGGCCACGGAGACATCTTTGGACAGTGCTGGCTCTTCGGCTTTGAAACGGAGATAAGCACCACCCCCTAGAGTCGGAAATGACTAGCACATATGTGCAAGGGGAACCTTTACCTTATATGCATAGAAATAAAACGGATTGCAATAATTCAAAGTTGATATAATGAGTTGTTTCCCCGGAAATACATTACAATTATTTTTTCAAACAATTAAGACACATTTCTTAAGTTCAGTTTTTAACTGGCAAAAGTTAGAATTAGTCCAAATTCAGGATTCATCTCGAGCTGATTTAAAACTCAATGGATCTTGATAGGAAGAGCATGTTTTGAGCTTTCTTTTATTGTTTAACCTTTGACAGTGGCCTAAAAGATGCACCATTTGATACTTGTATAGCCTTAGGAGAAAGAGCATTCCAGAATGTCGTTATGACCAAAGAATTTACCCAGAAAGGGAAGGAGATACCATTAAAGCATGTCTTAAGATAGATAACTGAGAGTGTATGCACCAAAGACAAATTCCTTGTGTGTCCAATCACACTTAGCCAATAAAGAATTCTATTCTATGCTATGCTATGCTATGCTATGCTATGCTTTGCTATTCTATTCTATTCTATTCTATTCTATTCTATTCTATTCTATTCTATTCTATTCTATTCTATTCTATTCTATAACCAATGCCATCTCCAGATATAAACATTCCTTAATCAACTTCTCTATAGTTTCTGAGGCAGCAGAAACAACTGTTTTTTTTATCTATGTCATTAGCTGTGAGCCACCATTTTAATTTCCTGAACATCACTATCCCAGGAAATAGTGAGAAATTAAACAAGAAATTGGGTATCGTCCATCAGACATATTCCTAAAAAAATCCAGGGCAGGATGCAGGGTTGGTTTCAATCAAATGTTAGAATTCTCCCATATGCCAAAATGGGTGGACAAATAGATATGTGCTTTAGGGGTAGTGATGCCTCTAAGATGCAGTGATAACCTGGTGCTAGAATTGATACAAGTAGGCCTGGACATAAGACCATAAATGAGCCAGGTATTACAATTGTAGATTAGAATGGTCATTGAGCAATTCACCATGTGACTGGGTATGATTTTACAAGCTTTTTTTGCAGTTGTCATTATGCAAATGCGGTAGTCATAAACGAGTTTGATTTCCTCAATGGCTATTTTTTTTGCCAGAAACTGGAAGTAAATGCTAGAAATTGGCAAAAAAACGCCACAAATTCCAGTCCTGTGACTGTCCGATGCTGCAAATGGCCATAAATGTGTACCAGCTGCCAAGTGTCCAAACGACAATCACATGACTTTCAGAACTTTGAAAACAGATCATAAGTAGATCTGGAAAGGTCCATTTTAAGTTTGAATGGTTGCTAAGAATTAACTTTGAAAGGTTGCTAAGCATTCAGTCATTAAGCAAGGAGTATCACATACTAGTTTAATGAAAAGACGGACTAACATGATAGCAGTGTTCCAATATCTCAAAGAAGAGGGAGTCAAACTATTCTCCAAAGCATCTGAAGGCAGGACAAGAAGCAATGGGTGGAAACTAATCAAGGAGAGAAGCAATTTAGAATTAAGGAGAAATTTCTTGATAGTTAGAACAATTAATCAGTGGAGCAACTTGCCTCCAGAAATTGTAAATGCTCCAACACTGGAAGTTTTTAAGAAGATGTTGGATAACCATTTGTCTGAAGTGGTGTAGGGTTTCCTATAAGGCCGTGATGGTGAACCTATGGCACGCATGCCCAAAGTGGCACGTGGAGCCATGTCACCTGGCACATGCGGCATTGCCCATTCCTCTTCTGGGTTTCTGGAGCACATGTGCATGCGATGATCAGCTGGCCTTTTTGCATGCTGCAGTGCCGGAAACTAGAAGAGCTGGTCTTCCGTTTTCCTGCACACCGGCCAGCTGAACGTCGCGTGTGCATGTGTGCCAGAAATCCGGAAGAGTAGCTGGCTGAAACCAGAAGTTCAGTAGCTGAAACCGGAAGTTCATTTTCAGGTGCGCGCATGCGCCCTGGGCAGCTCCTCTTCTGGGTTGTGGCCCAGATGTGTGTGCACGCGCTCCCTTTTCGGCCCTCGGAGCTGAAAAGGTTCGCCATCACTGCTATAAGGGGTTGGACTAGAAGACCTCCGAGGTTCCTTCCAACTTATTCTGTTTTCTTCTATTCAGAAGGTTCCTGTACCCATTTTACATCTTTTATCTAAAAACTGTGCCATTGGTATGTGGTGTTTTCTCACTGAATTTCAGTACAGAAATCTTGGAAAGTTTATACTGGCAAGAATGGTTTCAGAACAGTAGTTGATTTCAAATCCCGTTGCTACCGATTCGCTCGTGGACACGCATGCACTCGCATGTGACACTTCTGCGCATCCGCAGAGACGTTTGAGCGGGTGGGCAGAGCCTGCAGCCGATTCTGGGCGAACCGGTAGCAACCCACCACTGGTTCAGAGTTGCTTGTGACACAAAGACGATGGATTGCCCAATCAAAGTAGTAGATATTTAAGCGAGTCCTTAATTTGGTAATGATTTCAGCAATTACTTGTCCTATCCCAACTTCTCTTTCAAGAAATGAACATTACTGAAAAGAGTAATGTTCTGTATTTTTCTGCAATTTCTCTGTGACAAATATCTCACAGTGAAGGGAAGACTAATGCATTGGAATTTCATTATATGCTATAGTGCCTACCCGTTATATAAAACATAAACAAAAGCAATTAGCATAACTGGCATTAGTCCTGATTTAAATACTTTTTCTCAAGACACTTTCATTAACCGAGTTGACAGAAACTATCTATTATTCATTTTACCTGCATTTAATTGCAGTTTTAATATGCAATATTATATTTTAGATGTGGAAAAAATATAAAGAAATACCTTGTTTGATGCAGATGAGCCTGCTTTAATATAGTTAAATTATTCTACTGCTACTGAAGATCAACCCAATATAGTTGGATCCTACAGCAATACATTTATCTTTTTCATTCATTTTCTGATCCCATCTCCATTAATCATTTACCATAAAAAAATTAAAGATAATACAGGGCTGGTGTTTCATAAAACAGTTAATAGCCACCAAACAGGATATATTTGCATGTTTGTGTATTTAGCATATTGTTATTTAGCATAGATGGATCATTCTATTCCTCTGTAAATTTATGCATGCCAAAGTCAGATTCCCGCTATCTTAATGTTTGATTAAAAAAAAAAACCAAAATACTGGGAAAAAATTGAAGTATGCACTTAAATATTGGATCCCTCACAAAGTATATATACAAATGTAGACACAAATGTAACCCTAATATTAAACCTTTTAAATATATTTTTCTTAAAATGCATAGTGATTCATGTTGTAAACAATATGTTTCATTATATAATAGTCAACAATTAGTAATTATTTAAGTAAGAGCCAGTTTGATGTACTATAGGCATCAGACTAGAAACCAGGACCCGATGACTTCTAGTCATGTCTTAGATACAAATTAGGTGACCTTGGGCCAATCACTTTCTCTCAGCCCTTAGGCAATGGCAAACCATTTTTGAAAATTTGCAAAAAAAACTAGCAGGGACTTGCCCAGACAGTCACTAGGACAGGGATTGGCAACCTTAAACACTCAAAGAGCCACAAAGATCCTAAGTGAAAGCCCCCCACCCATTCAATTCTGGAGCAGACCGGAAGTCCAGTTCCCCCACCATAGAGTCTCCTAGCGCAGCTTCCTTTTTCCCCTGCCAACTGGAAGTCCGGTTCCCCCCACCATAGAGTCTCCTAGTGCGGCGTCCTTTTTCCTCTACCTTTCCTAGCCGAAAGCCCTATCAATTGTGTAGCCGACTGGCGACAGGGAGCCACAGCAGAGGGATGAAAGAGCCACATGAGGCTCCAGAGCCGTGGGTTGCCGACCCCTGCACTAGGAGTTGCTAACACTGATTTGAACATCAAAATAATAATAAACAAACAAATAAAAAAAAAACTGCAGAAGAGCCTCCTTCGCAAAATTCAAAGAAATATATCATCCGAAGAATAACTGACCTTCAGTCCACACATTAATGAGGCTGATCTGGACTAGCTTCATTCATACACTTAATATATATTCACCCCATCCCACTGTCAACGTTCCAACTGATGAACCCAACCAATGCAAGCACGGTCGAGACGATCTCTGAATGCAACACTTTATTGAGTACATCATTTCAGCACTAATGACGGCAAAACCAAATCTAGCTAATTCCCGCACAAACCCACATAATTAAAGTGTAGGATTCTCCCTCACCCTATTAGACCAGTTCACATTGTCCAATTGAGCCTCATTGTATTGTTATGAGAAAAACTCTTTGGTTTTGGCAAACACCTGCTGAAGCACTTGGCACTCATGGCTGGAGCCTACATTCCATGTCACCCTTTTCTCCCCTCTGGTTCATTGGAAAGCTGAGAAGCGATAATGGTTGAAACAGCAAAAGCGCCCTTCAGACTTGAGACCCACATTTTCTGGGCAAGCAGAATGTAGGACAAATGTACAGGTAAGTGGGTTATGTGGTGGTGTCTCCTAATTTTATCCTCAGAGAGCTGTGTGGATGAAGAGAAACTTGAGCCTGATTTCCCAACACCTGTAGAGGGCAGAGGGAATGGCCTTGAGGGGCATTAGGAAGAACCACTAAAAAGGCAATGGTGAAATGGAAGTTTTGGTGAAAAATGTAACATGAATAAATGTCACAAACAAGCTCCTGTGTAGTTCACCTAAAGATAAAGGGATGGAAAGGGAAGCACACTCAGACCTGCAAAAATATGTTACTATGACTTTACTATAAAAGTAGTTCTGACTTAATTGGCAGTAGTCTCTTAGTATTGTCTACTTAGTCTAGTCTTGAAGACTACTGATGATGGCCTTTGATTCTCAGGTACACTGTTTTACTGACAAGACGAACAGTTAAATCACCATGCCTATTAACCAGGACAATGATTCAGTGCTGAACAATTACCAGGACTTCCTGTGAAGGTTCAAAAGTTATTTTAATCATCCCACCTGACGGGAGGGAGTTATGCAAATTCAGGCAAAGGAAGGGTGAGTTTATATTTATTGGATTTTAAATTGTTTACCATAGAGGTGGGGTGTAACAAGATGATACTGATTGACCAGTTCAAAAGAGGCTTGCTGAAACAGTGAAAGATGAACTGGTGAGTCAAGAAGAAACTCCAAATAATTTGGAAGAACTGTTCCAACATTATTTGGTAACAGATGACAGTGTGGAAGGTTTGAGATGGGAAAGATAAGGAAACTGGAAAAGTTTTATAGCATCTCTTCCCCAATAGTTTCCCCTCCCAATGACTTCCACAGAATACAGTGTAGGATACCCCAAGCAAATTAGTGCAACCAAGAGAACCCTGTCATCAGGAGAGAAACAAAGTAGAAGTCTAGTGGCCTCCTGAAAAAGTACCTTTGGGACATCCATGACCTGGATAACTGAGAATCTCTACAGACTTTTAGCTATTCAATTTGGGACGAACACCCTTTGAATGGTGTGGGAGTAGGAATGGATTTCCAGAGGAAAAATTGCAGACTACAGGAACCAGGAGCACTACTCAGGTGACCCTGAGGACACAATTAAACCTCCAAGTGCTTCAACGACCCTCTAAAAGAATTCAAATGACCAGCTGTCTGCAAGGAATATAAATCCTTCCATTCCCCACTGCCCTGTCAGAGCTGAAGAAGCTTCTTGGATGAGAAGCGAAACGTCTTCAAAAAGAAAACAAAAACCATGAAAGTGCACTTGTCTCCTGAAAAAGCAACTTTGGGACAATAAAGTAGTACCTGTGCCTTTACTGTGGAGTAATCACACCTACTCAAATACTTTGGCTACCTAATGAGAAGGAAGGACTCACTGGAGAAGAGCCTAATGCTGGGAAAGATTGAGGGCAAAAGAAGAAGGGGACGACAGAGAACGAGGTGGCTGGATGGAGTCACTGAAGCAGTTGGGGTGAGCTTAAGTGGACTCCAGAGGATGGTAGAGGACAAGAAGGCCTGGAGGAACGTTGTCCATGGGGTCGTAATGTGTCGGACATGACTTCGCAACTAACAACAACAATCACACCTACAACTGGATCATCTACAATAAAATGTCAAATCTCTAACAAAAGAACAGGATGTAGAACATCCAGATCTAGGAAACGGGTGTAAGGACTCCGAAGGGAACTGGAGTGAGTGTGTGTGTGTGGGGTGGGGAGTTCAGGAGGACTGTGCATGACTACAAAAATTAGAAAAAGGTAACAATTGCAGACTGCTATTCTCTACTTTTTCGTTTGGATCTCATGAGCTGCCTCTGGTGAAAGCAGCCTGAGATTTCCAGGGGGAAGGCTGGGAAATGTTACGGCTCAAGCACTCCAGGGAACAAAGCCATATGCTTCAGTATAGCTTCAGAGAATTGGAAGGTCAGAACCCGAATGAAGGGATGAAAGGGGAGTTAATTAAAAGGCTAAAGCTTCCGATAAAAGCTTAAGTGCTTCATCTTGCTAAACTGTAACCCCAGCTATATCACGGGACAAGGCAAAAGGCACAAGCAGCAAAGATGTGACCCTGTAGTGTAGACGGTTAGAAGGAAAATGGAAGCATCTTATGGAAAGCTGTGCTCCAGTATTGCTGATGTGTTAATTCTGAAAGCTTTATGGTTAGCTTAGGAGCACAATGATTGCATTTCTGCTTAAAACGGTAAAAAAGAACTATAAAGGGGCAAGGATTATCATAAAGGGAACATCTCATGACTTTGTGACGTGTAACTGATGGTAGCTGTTGTATAAAACCTACCATGGGACACTGATGGGAGACGAGCTTTGAGGGAGACTGTGTCACTTTCTGAAGAATAAAAGTTTTTGTTAGGGATCTTCATCTTGGCATTTTCAATTTTAAGCATAGGTACTCCAGGCACTGGACTTAGTGTGGGGCTGAGACAGCGCCTCCAAAAGGCATTCGTTTTTATCAAATTAGAGTTAAGAAGCACTTACAATGTAATTAGAAGGCACACACTTGTAGTCTGTTAGTTGCAGGGTGGGATTCAGTCAGTTCGGACAGGTTCGGGGGAACCAGATGCTAATTTTACATCTGGTTTGCTGAACTAGTAGTTGCAAGGACTGGATGGCCAATCCCACCCTGCCCTGCCCCTCCCAGGAGTTTCCATGCAGCCCGTTTTGGATGCCAGGTAAGTGCAGGGCCCGCATGGAGGCTCTGTGAAAAACAGGCCTCCTGGAAGTTCCAGAAGTCTGGAAACATTTGCAACCTTTGGAGGGACCCGCGGTGGAGACCGTTTTCACCCTTCTGGAGGCTTGAGGAAAGACTCCGGAGCCTGGGGAGGGCGAAAAACGGACCTCCCAGAAGTTCTAGAAGTCCAGAAACGGGCCCATTTCCTGCCTTTGGAGGGCCTCTGAAATCAGGGGGAGGCCATTTTCGCCCTCCTGGAGGCTTGAGGAAAGTCTCTGGAGCTTGGGGAGGGCAACCCTCCCCCCCCCGTGGTGCAGGAGGCTGAGTAGGCCATGCCCACCATGGCCACACCCACCCAGCAACCGAGCAGAGAACCAGTTGCTAAAATTTTTGAATCCCACCCCTGGTTACTTGGTACAGCTCACTTTACCATCTCAGAATTTGACTTCTACTTTCTACTATTCAGTGGCAAGATTGGGAAAGAGCATTTTTCCTATTCACCATTCCTAATGTTTACATTAAAAAAAAAACTTTGCAATTAAAACATAACAACATATAAAGGGAATCCTGGCTCGCCTTTTCCCCCCTTTCTGCTTTTTTTTTTTTTTAAAGAATGTGGTTTGCTTTGCTAAATTAGGTTCTGCTCACATTTGCAGCCAGAAGGGTTGCAGCCTACTTCACCATCTCCATGTTCTATTGCATTGCAGCTTCCTTCTGCCCCAAATAACATGCAAGGGGCTATGTGGGGACAGGTTGGTTGGTTGCCTGTTGCCTGTTGCCACCACTCAGCTCCTCTCAGGCTGAGTTGTAATGTCCTGCAGAGCCAGTGGAGAGATCTCTGCTCTGGTTTCTGCTGGCCCAGTTTCCTCACTGGGTCTTCCCGAAGCTGTTGTCAATGTGGCCTGCGTGGTTTAGAAGGGACAGGAACGAACACAGAAGCCCAAGGAAGAAGATGGCTTCTCTCTGTTCCTGCAAGGGGATCTCCGCAATCTCTTCTCCCTTTCCTTTTGTCTTCCTCTTGTGTCATTTTAATTTTTGTGTTCTTTCCTTCAAGATTAAATAGAAACCACTGTAGGAAGTTAGCACCCATCCCCCCCTCCTAGAAGAATGAAATATTCTAGAAAATATTAAAGAGGCAGAATATTATATTTCCCTGGATGAGAAAAGGAGAAACATGTTTTTAAAGACAAAGCAGCTCCCTGCAGCTCCCTGCACCAACCCTTCAGCTCCAGGGTGATGGGATTAAGACATGGCCCTCAGGACATGATAGGATTAGCCCTCTAACCATCTCACCACATAGCACCTGGGAAGATTACATCACTCAGCAAGGCTCAACCAAGCCTCGGACACGGATAGCCTACAAAGTTAGCTAAGATCCCAACCTCCTGGGAGTCTGACAGCCAATAGGATACATTTCTTGTACAGGAACAGGAAACTCTAAACCGGGGCCCAAGAGAGTGTATAAATATATACCTCTCTCTACTCCATGTGCCCTTTTTGCCCGGGATCTCAAGCCATGTGATCCTGCCCACCATTAAACCATCTTTCCAAACAGCCACCATGAATCCAGTGTCTTTTTCCCCACTTGGAACTGAACCCAGAAGGATATTTCTTCCACCACCAAAAAAAATTTTTTTTTTTTTTTAAAAATCAGAATGAAGAAAGAACGGGAATGCTTGACCTGATCTACCTTGAAGAGATGACATCACTCCCAAGTCCAATTCTGTGCAGCTAAACTGTATTTACTTTGCTTCAAGACTATTTTTTTTTTTTGCTTCAAAAAGCAGGATGAAATCTACAAGCATCCCCCAAAGCATAAGCATGTAGGATTCTGCTTTTCTGAACAGCCACTTCAGGAAAGCTGATAAGCAGAGAATGAAAGGGAAAGTATTTGCCTTGAGTTTTGCTTTTCTGTAGAGATGCCATAGAGCACTCTTACAAAAAGCCAGCAGCGGGCAAAACGAATGACCTCAAACATTAAGAAAATAGGAGGGTTTAAAAAAAAAAAAAAAAAAACAAGTATGGAGAGTTTGGCCTTTCATTTCTTTTCTTTTTTTTCCTTTCCTATAAAGGTTAAATTCTGAAAAGCATCCCTAACTCCCTAAGTGTTTTTATTAAAGTAGTTCTGAAGAACTCGTTTCCCTATTTTCCCTTAAACTGATCTCATAACCATAAACCGGATTATATCGCTGAAGTCTGTATAAATTATAAAGTTGCTTTGTTGCATTTTCCTCTGTAGAGAGATAGAATTAGTAAGGCTGCTGAACACAACAGTTGGACTTCAGCTTTTAATTCTTTTTAGCATTCACATTACAGGCAGCTTCAGAGATAAAAACATTGTTCTGTTCTCTAGAGAAGAGTCGCCAATATTAAGTGTTCCTGGAACAGCCATACTGAAGATGATATTTAATGTCTGCCCTTTTGGGTTTTATTAAAAGGCTGATGATTAACTGTATGATTGGCAGCTACCAGCTACCAGCTAACTGTAACTATGATATTTAAATCGAAATGATTCTCCAAAAACCAACTTTGTTGGCATTATTATAGACCTAACCATTCTAAGCACCGCACCACCGTGGCTCTTTATGTATTCTGTGCAGTTTGAAACGGCATTCTGGGTATCCCAAATACCTTCCTCATTGGAGTAATTGCTTTCAATTTTCTGTTTATCCATCTGTTTGGATTCTGACAACAAAAGGTATGAAGAAAATGTAAAGAAGAGTCGCACTTTTCACTTTTATATGAATAGTAATCCAAATTCTGGATACAAACAATAATTTTCTCTCTTGGTTTGTGTGCTAATAATGTTTATTGATTGCAGCTTATGAAAATACAGCCGATTTCACAGAATAGGTTGGATAACATGATTCTTTTTTAGTGACAGGTTAACTATATTTTGTTCATTTGGACTTTTCAAGAATTGAGGTTACCATAGCAACAGGGAAATGTTCAGTCCTTTGATTTCTAACAACAAAATGTAAGAGCAATGAAAAAGTAACAGGAATAGGTCCCCATAGAATAACTTCTGCTTGGCATGGAGCTTTTGAAAGCCACATGCAAGCCACATGTTTGTGACAACTCTGTTGTAGCTAAGCAGGTCTGAGTACTTCAGTGCTTCAGTGAATTTAAGAACCATGGTGTCTAATAATCTATGTAACTCATAGGATGATCATTTGAAATTTATCCCTGTTTTTAGTCTATGGACTGAGGATGTACTTTAGCCTTCCGTAATATTACTGGTTCAAAAGAAAAAAAAATTAGTGTCACTGTCCTTTCACGTCACATGGGTTTTAGAGCAATTACAAACACAACAATTACTACGTTGCAGGAATGTGAAAGGAATGTGTTATCAATTTTTCACTTCGCAAAACTATCTGCCAAGTGGAGTGCAATTGCCCTTTGATAGTCACACTTTCCTGAACATTACAATGCATTTCTCTTAACATAAAAGGCACAGACATTTGAATACATTAAGGAAAAATGTGAATGAAAGCAATTTGGTTGCAAAAAAATGTGCCTATTGGAAAAATCCACATTTTTTTTGGAGCTCTGAATCTTTGCATAATGCCCTACTAATTCAAAACCACTTTTCCAGCAAAGTGTAAAAAATTCTATCTCCTTTTTTTCTCACCTTAAAATTACTATCAGGAACACTTTCATTTTTAAGGCTACCACTGATCTGATATATTTAAACTCTATGCGATTTGAAAAGCATAGTATTGCAGGCAGACATATAGAATTTGAATTAAAAGAGTGCACTAATCAATGATTTATTACCACAATTGTCTGAATTATGATGTGTCTGAATTTATACTTCGTAAACACAGTAGCTTATAAATTACAATGACTAGGGTCAAAGAACATATTAGACCTCCAATTAGAGTGATCCTGCAGTAGAGAAAGAACACATTTTCCTATTCTTTCTCTCGCCGGTTTTTCACTTTTCTAGTGTACCTTCATTTTCTCTAATTACTAAAGGAAGAGCAATATGCAGGTTTTAGTCATGCTCTCTAATTTCTCTTCTCTTCTCTTCCATTCTCTTACTCCTCTTCTCTGAGCAGACTTTTGGAATTTACATACGATTTTGTAATTATTTCAGCTTTTTTGGGATGAACTCAGGCACTTTACCAAACAAAAGTTCCTAACATTACCAATACTTCACCCAGGGGTTCGCTGCTGGGGATTCGCAGGGGTTCAGGAGAATCTCTAGCTAAGATTCTGTGCAGTTCGGAGAACCCCCAAATCCCACTGCTGGCTGGCCCCGCCCTCCTGCCCCTCCCCTGTCAGGAGTCCCCAAGTGGCCCATTTAGGATGCAGGGCATGCCTGGAAGCTCAGGGCGAAAAACAGGCCTACCAGAAGTTCAGGAAGGCCAGAAATGGGCCTGTTTCTGGCCTCCAGAGGGCCTCCGGAGCCTGGGGAGGCCATTTTCGCCCTCCTGGAGACTCAAGGAAAGCCTCCAGAGCCTGGGGAGGGCAAAAATGCCCCCCCCCATGGTGCAGGGGGCAGACTAGGCCATGCCCACCATGACCATGCCCACCCAGCAACAGGGCAGAGAACCCCTTGCTAAAATTTTTGAAGCCAATCCCTGACTTCACCCCATGTATACATTCAGTTCATTCCACTGGCAAGAATTAATAACATATCAAAGATTAATTCCAATTGGATTGTAACCCTGTTCATCAAATCAAAATTGAAGGAGACCTACCTTCATTGACATGCAGTCCAAATTTAAAACAGAAAGCCTTCAATGAGATTTTAACTTAGTTATCCAACGCTTGCTTATCTTTTAAAAACTTTTGTGTACATTTGAAATCTTTTTTTACACTCTTTTATTCTTGAGAAATGACCAAGTGATCACCTGACCATACAAACTGAAGTGTGGTAATCATGTTGTCTGTATAATGTTGTGTGGCCAAGCAATAGTTCATGTGGTCATTTAATCACTTCCTGAAACAATACTGAGGAAAAAAGGTAGAGAGCCATTTTAGTGTACTGGTTAAAGCGTTGGACTAGAAACCAGGAGATTGTGAGTTCTAGTCTGGCTTTAGGCATGAAAACCAGCTGGATTACTGTGGGACAGTCATTCCCTCTCAACCCAACCCAACCCACCTCACAGAATGTTTCTTGTAGGGAAAATAGGAGGCAGGAATATTCAGGGGTGGGATTCAGCCGGTTCAGACTGGTTCAGGCATACCAGTAGCTCTGACAATCAGCTGAGAGTGAACCGGTTCACTCCAATGATCAGCTGCCCCCTCCTGCACTATACCGACCTATATTTCCTTTGTTTGAAGCCCAGCTGGTAGGCGCGGCAGAGCCTATTGCCGCGCCTCAGCTGTTTTACTCACCGGGTCTGCAATAGTAGGTAAATTTTAGAGCTGTTTTCAATTGTACTGTGCGTGTGTGCGGAGAGCGTGTTTGCGAACCAGTTGTTACACTGGTTGAATCCCTACACTGGGAATATTAGGTTTGTTTGCCACCTTGAGTGTTATATACTGTACACAGACACAGACACAGACACACACACAACAGGTGGAATAAAAAATAATAATAGAAATATCATGGTCTACTAGTGTCAATCAAGAGAATGAGAAAGGAATTGATGGCACAAGAAGTCTGTCTGAAATCTCTAAACTGGGAGAAATGGCAACAATTCTCTCAATTCTGAGCCTACAACCTCATTTGCCTGATCTTGAGAACATTCCTTGGTGCCCCCCAAACCTATGAGAAGAAAATTACTTCAGCAAAGTAAGGGCAGAAGAGAAGTACAAGTCTTCAAGATTTTGAGGCTAATAGGTTAACTCGAGTCAAAAAAAATTCTCAAGAGCAGAACATGTTCCTTAGAAATTAATGGGTCCCAGCTGTGCTTTGGATAGAATGCCTTATTTCATAAGGCAGAAAATAGCTTAGAGGACTAGATAAACTCCTTCATGGCCTTTCATTTTCTAGATGGGGGTCATTCTTTGAATGCATAATGCACAATGTCCCAAGTAAATGCTGCCATGCTGGATGAACAATTACAACTAAACGGTTACATTTTAAATGATTACAATGAAAAAAAAAATGAGATGACTTTATTGTAATACTTTCAGATGAATGCACTGATTTTACAAGGACCATGATTGCTTTCTAACCTCATCTGCTACTAACTTTTTGCATGCTATCATCAAGCAAACTGTGTGGATAATATAGGAGTTGAAAGAAAACAACAACAATAATATTATGTACTGTTAAATGGTTTTCTGTGCCAACTCAGACTATCTACTAAAATTACTGTCTGCAGTATTTACTAAGTCTTTTAGTAAGCAATTTACTAAGTCTGCACTACTATCAATCTTCTCATCGTTCCCACCATCCATCTCCTTCCACTTATGACTGTATGACTGTAACCTTGTTGCTGGTATCCTTACGATTTATATTGATATTGTTTCCTGATTGCTTATTTATACCCTATGACTATCATTAAGTGTTGTACCTTATGATTCTTAATGAACGTATCTTTTCTTTTATGTACACTGAGAGTGTATACACCAAGACAAATTCCTTGTGTGTCCAATCACATTTGGCCAGTAAAAATTTCTAGAAAATGGAAATGATACTTGTTCATCTTTTTATGAACTCTTATAACTCCTATAGGCTATGGTTCAACTGATGGCATACCAAAACTTACTTTTATGTTTGCACCATGTTCTTTTGAATTTATCCAGGAAAAAATTTATTTCTCAAAAGAGAAGCAGCTGAAAGCCACATACTAATAACTAAGTGACAGGAAAGAACTTTTAGTTCCTTTAGACTCTTGAAATATCCAATTTACTAGGAGCCATGACAATAGAACTGTGTTGATAAATTAGCCTCCTTTTTTCATTGCCTATTCTCTGAGGGATGAGCCAAACTCTTTCCAGAAATTTCCATGGAAATCAGATACGAGTGGCAAAAGCTTAAGTAAATTGTGAAATGATTCTTTCTACAAAAATGTTCAGCATTTTATGGCCTCTTAGAAATTTGCAACAAGTTTATAACAAGAGTTAATATTCACATTAGGATTGGGCAGATAGTTTATGACATTAAAAACTGGATTATTTATCTCTTTTCTGCATCTCTCCGACCGGTTGCAATCTGTGTTGACAGGGGGGCAGCGGTCGACCCCGAGGCACTTTGTTTGTGGAGTGCCACAAGGGTGACAGGGTGTTCCCATGTGACTCCTCTCCTGCGCAAGCTGCATTGGCTTCCGGTGGACTTCCGGGTGTGCTTCAAGGTGTTGGTGATCACCTTTAAAGCGCTCCATGGCTTAGGGCCGGGGTACTTACGGGACCGTCTTCTGCCACCAATTGCCTCCCACCGGCCAGTTCGCTCCCACAGAGAGAGCCTCCTCAGGGTGCCGTCGGTCAAACAATGTCAGCTGGCGACCCCCAGGGGGAGAGCCTTCTCTGTGGTGGCCCTACCCTCTGGAACAATCTACCCCCAGACAGACGAGTGATTCCAGACCTCCGGACTTTTCGTTGGGCCCTTAAAACCTATTTTTTTCAGTTTATTTTATTATTTATTTTATTTTATTTTTCAATTTATATACCGCCCTTCTCCCTAAGGACTCAGGGCGGTGCACAGCCAGAATTAAAAACATGAAATACAAATATTAAAAACAATTAAAATCTATATAAATTTGGCCCAAAATTTAAAAAAACCACAAACCAATTAAACATTTAAAAATTTTAAAAAATTTCTTCCTAAGCCAGCCCGGCTTGCTGGAAAAAGTGGGTTTTAAGGGCACGGCGGAAGGCACTGAGGTCTTGGATTCTCCTTATCTCTGGGGGCAGCTGATTCCAGAGGGTAGGTGCCCCCACAGAGAAGGCTCTCCCCCTGGGGGTCACCAGCCTACATTGTTTGGCTGATGGCACCCTGAGGAGGCCCTCTCTGTGGGAGCGCACGGGTCGCTGGGAGGTCGTTGGTAGCAGCAGGCGGTCTCGAAGATAGCTAGGCCCTATGCCATGGAGCGCTTTAAAGGTGATAACCAACACCTTGAAGCGCACCCGGAAGACCACCGGGAGCCAGTGCAGCTCGCGCAGGAGCGGTGTTACATGGGAGCGCCATGCTGCTCCCATCACTACCCACGCTGCTGCGTTCTGGACCAGCTGGAGCCTCCGGGTGCCCCTCAAGGGAAGCCCCATGTAGAGAGCATTGCAGTAGTCAAGGCGAGAGGTGACGAGGGCGTGAGTGACTGTGCACAGGGAATCCCGATCAAGAAAGGGCCGCAACTGGAGAATCAGACCTGATAAAAGGTCCCCCTGGTTACAGCCGTCAGATGTTCCTGGTTACAGATGTCAGATGTTAGCCGGGCTGTCCTGATTTTATGGTGGGTTTTTAAAATTTGATATTGGTTTTGAATTGAAATGTTTTAAATTATGGGCCAAACTTTATTTAATTATTTTAAATCTATTTTAACTTTTGTGTACAAATGTTTTACTTTGGCTGTTCACCGCCCTGAGTCCGAAAGGAGAAGGGCAGTATAGAAATCTGAAAAATAAATAAAATAAAATAAATAATCTGTAGCCCTTAAATTTTTTAGATTTTTTTTAAAAAAATCCTCTCATTATTTTTATAAATGCCTCAATAATACTCCTTCCTTTTCCTACAACATCTGTGAGGTAGATTGGGCTGACAAAGAATTAGTGGCCCAAGGTCACCCAGATGGCTTTCATGTCTAAGGCAGGACTAGAACTCACAGGCTCCTGATTTCTAGCCTGGTGGCTTAAGCACTAGACCAAACTGGCTCTTATATTCTGCACCACCAGAAGGATAATATCTTTGAAGTTAAACTTTGTCCACTGGAACTATAATTTAGGAAATCACTCCTACAGGATTACAGCAGCAATCCTGTTTCCAGATAGGAACATTTTCACGAGGAGGTTGGGTATTCCAAGCTGTTGTGATAACTACAGCTGTGGAGACAAGAAACACTTAATGCTTGCATTTGCTGAGGATTTTATGCTTCCATTTTCCACTGAGAAGAATTAATTGAACATTTGCACTTGTTCGTTCTTTTTCAAAATATAAAGAAAGACAGTTGGATAATTATATGAAGAAATACACAAAATTGGTAGACAGGGCAGATGGACTCCTATTAACAGTGGTTGTTAATTGACTTGTGGAGTTAATATAAGAACAGATTTTTCCCAATAGTTTGTACACAGAGAACTTGAATTTCAGGGTTCGCTCTTATAAATGAGAACTATGCATTTAATCTCATTTGTACTATATTAAGATACAAACTTGGTGAAGATAAATCTTTACTGCTTTTCAGATACTGTCATACCTACGCTATTAAATATGCTAAAGCCCTTGACTGAATGTCTGTCAGAGCTAAATGTCTGTCAGAGCTAAATGTCCATTAAATCATTAATGTATTTTACATAAGCATGAAGTGTACATAATGTACATAAAATGTACTTTGCTTGTACTGACAAAACTCCATTTGGATTGAAGCCTGAATACAGATTATGTAATTACAAGCAAAGTCTACTAAAACAAGTTCTGCTTGTTTTAATGATAAACTCTAGGGTTACATATACAATGTTATCTCGCGAACTAATTTTAGTTCATGCGTTTCAGTGGTGGTATTCAATTTTTTTTACTACCGGTTCTGTGGGCGTGGCTTGGTGGGCATGTCAGGGGAAGGATATTGAAAAATCTCCATTCCCACCCCACTCCAGGGGAAGGATACTGCAAAATCTCCATTCCCACCCCACTCCAGGGGAAGGTACTGAATAATCTCCATTCCCACCCCACTCCAGGGGAAGCTACTGCAAAATCTCCATTCCCACCCCACTCCAGGGGAAGGATATTGCAAAATCTCCATTACGACCCCACTCCAGGGGAAGGACACTGCAAAATCTCCATTACCACCCCACTCCAGGGGAAGGATACTGCAAAATCTCCATTACCACCCCACTCCAGGGGAAGGATACTGCAAAATCTCCATTCCCACCCCACTCCTGAGGCCAGCCAGAGGTGGTATTTGCCGGTTCTCCGAACTACTCAAAATTTCCTCTACCGGTTCTCCAGAACCTGTCAGTGCCTGCTGAATAGCACCCCTGATGTGTTTGATAAAGAAATCAAGGAAATAAAGTTTTCATTTATTAGAGCAATGGTTGTGTTGTTGATAAGCACAGAAGGTATAATAAGACACCTCAGTGCATTTTTTGCACCAAGCCATGATTTTTAAATGATACTTCGTTGAAAAAGATACAGTGCTTTGGAAAAATTATCTGCTCGGTTAAATGAAAACGCACTTCAAAGTACATTAAGCGGTGAACGGGGCGAGCCTACCCAAATGTCACTCTGTTGCTTTGCATTTCTAATTGTGATTTAAATCTTTTAGAGTTGCCCTTGTTCATCCTTCTTCACCTTAGGGCACTTTGAATACATTGGGGCTAAAGTTATTAGCTGTTGGTCATGCTAGATAGAAATTCCAAGAATTGTAATTTCTATACATCTGGGGGGATACGAGCTTAGGGAAAGTTGTTCTTGATACTAAAATGTCCTACATGTAATTAGGAGCCAGAAGGAATATTTTAATTTTTTTATGGACAGTTCTAACTTTTCAAGACTCCAAAATGTCCCCTTATGAAGGACTATGATATAACTTTGCATGTTATATCCCTGGTCTATCTATCAACAAATCATTATAAAATATATATTTTTAAATAATTCATCCTAACAAATTTCCTTAGCATTGGAAATAATGTTTAAATGCAAGAAACAAACATATGTTATTCTTTGAATACCATGATCTTGCATTCAATTGACTATGAACGGGGGAGGGCCTGGCTTTAGCCCTAGTAAGAGAGCAAATGGCTATGACTGTTGAGATCTCTTGAATAATAGAGTTTCCATCTGTAGTTTCAAATAGGGGTTTACTTCCACAGACAGACTTGACGCATAATCTAGAGGTCCTCCTAGTATCACAAGTCCTGTTCACAGAGTAGAGGCAGCTACGGCTCAGAGATCCTTTGAACAAAGTGGCACATTTTGTGTGCCACTTGTTCTCTTTCCAGAATTAGGAGTCCCTATACCAGGGGTGTCAAACTCAAGGCCCGGGGGCCATCCCTGTCCCACCGGGTGCTTAGATCTGGCCCTGGAAACAGTGAAGGACTGGCCCATTGCCTCTGCCAGTGAAAATGGAGCTCGGGAGGGCTGCCCGCAGCCCTCCCGAGCTCCATTTTCATTGGCAGAGTGTTGCAGTAGGCTGTGGCAGCCAAAAACGGAGCTCATGAACCGGCAGAGCACTCGGGCCGCCACAGGTACCCCTGACATGAGTGACATTGAGCTGGCCACACCCACCATGCCCACGCCCATCCTGGCTCCCAAGGTCAAACACAACCCTGATGTGGCCCTCAATGAAATCAAGTTTGACACCCCTGCCCCAGAGGTGGGTTTCAGCAGGTTCTGACCAGTTCTGGAGAACCGGTAGTGGAAATTTTGAGCAGTTCGGAGAACCGGTAGTAAAAATTCTGACTGGCCCTGCCCCCATCTATTCTCTGCCTCCTGAGTCCCAGCTGATCAGGAGGAAATGGGGATTTTGCAGTAACCTTCCCCTGGATTGGGGAAGGAATGGAGATTTTACAGTATCTTTCCCCTAGAGTTGGGTGGGAATGGAGATTTTGCAGTATCCTTCCCCTGCTATGCCCACCAAGCCATGCCATGCCCACCAAGCCACACCCACAGAACCGGCAGTAAAAAAATTTGAAACCCATCACTGCCCTGCCCTATACCCTCTCTTGCTTGGGTCACCACTTATCTACACTCTACATAAGGCAACCCTTCAAGACCACTCTGGAACTGCAGCTGGTCTAAAATGCAATAGCAATGGCATAGGCTCACCTTAGTATGCATGTAACATTTCCAACTTTCAAGCCACAAAGATTAGTGGGCTTCTGGGGCAATTCAAGATTCAGTCTGTCTCCTTTAATCCTTCGTAGGTCCTGTTGCCTTATGGAACACATGTTTTCTCTGTCACTGTGACTGCCTTATGAAATACATTATCTTGAAATCTGGATGTTCCCAGCTCTACCTGGTTTTCCTAAAGTCTTAAAGACCTAGTTTTCCCTTCAAGATCAGGATGGTCTCCATTTTTTTTTTAAAAAAAAAATCACATTGGCAGAATTTACATAATCGTGGTTTATATTTTATATTTTGTTATAGTTTATTTTGTTTTAATTGAAACTCGGCCTGACTTGTTCTGAGTGAGCAGCCATATAAATCAACTAAAAGAAGCAAATAAATAACAGTGAAATAAGCAGGGGTGGGCTGCTGGGGGTTCGCAGGGGTTTGGGAGAACCTCTAGCTAAGATTCTGTGCAGTTCAGAGAACCCATAAATCCCATTCCTGGCTGGCCCAGCCCAGCCCTCTCAGGAATCCCCATGCTATTTTAGATGCAGATAAGTGCAGGGTGCGCGTGGAGGCTTGGGGAGGGTGAAAAACGGGCCTACTGGAAGTTCAGGAAGCCAAAGGGCCTTCTGGCCCTCTGGAGCCTGGGGAGGCCATTTTCGCCCTCCCGGAAGCACAAGCAAAGCCTCCGGAGCCCAGAGAGGGAAAAAAACCCTGTCTGTCGTGGTACAGGAGGCCAACTAGGCCGCGTCCACCATAACCAAGCCCACCCAGCAACCAGGCAGAGGACCTCTTGCTAAAATTTTTGAAGCCTATCCATGGCAATAAGTGCAGAAATTTGTGTGGAAAGTGATAGGGCAGGATACGAAAGGAAGGAAGGAAGGAAGGAGAGAAGGAGAGAAGGAAGGAAGGAAGGAAGGAAGGAAGGAAGGAAGGAAGGAAGGAAGGAAGGAAGGAAGGAAGGGGGAAGGAGAGAAGGAAGGAAGGAAGGAAGGACAGAAGGAGGGAAGGAAAATGATTATAGCCTTCCATTAAGTGTAATGGATGTGGATGTGTTGATACTATCTTACTACGTTCAAAAAATAATAGTTTGTTATACAGATAATACAATATTTTTCAACACCTATTCAGATTTGTCTATCTGGGTCTCAGAAATCATTACAGGATGCAGATGGTGGCATGCTACCACTGCTGGCACACCATTTTACTTCCTCCCTTTACCATAACACAAAGATATTTGGGAGATGTTTCAACATCCCAGTTCCCTAACAGACAAGATGCAGCCAATAGTTACAATGAGATTCAGGGTTAAGTGACCTTAAGAATGCTTATCTCTTGGTTGAATTGTAGACAACAAAATGATTCTCATAAAAATCTCAGCCAAGGCAGACTCCTATAATTTAGTGTTTTAGATCAACACTTTATTTCTCTATATTGCAATGTCACAATTCATTTGAGTTGGTGAGAAAAATCTATTTATTTTCTCTTCTCTGGAAAAAAAAATCTATGGATTTACTCGCTTGCTGCAAAAATAAGCAGTATCATTTCCCAACTTTGATGTTTCCTTTATTTCTTTAAAGGGAAAAAATGTATTTATACATCATACATGCTCTTTCTTCACCAGGAAGATATCATTTCCTTTCTGTGTTTTTTTCATTAAAAAATTCTTATCATTTTCTTCCTTTTTTTCCTCCTCCTCCTCCTCCTTCCTCCTTCCTGCTATCAGTAACTGTGAAATACAATTTGGCACCCTAAATAAGACTTTATGCCAAGTTCAGCTTCACTACCTCATTTCTGTTCTACATACAACAATGTTCCACATGAGATATTGCTTTGAGGGAACTAAACATCTATAGGGCTGCTCTTTGATTCCAAATTATCTAAAGCAAAGAAGTTACCCCAAAAATAAGACCGGGTCTTATATTAATTTTTGCTACAAAAGACGCATTAGGGCTTATTTTCTGGTTAGGTCTTATTTTGGAGAAAATATGGTACTACATGCATCCATCTGACTGACAATCTTAACTGGGGAACTTATTTTGGGGATAGGGCTTATATTATGAGCATCCTGAAAAATCATGCTAGGGCTTATTATCTGGTTGGGTCTTATTTTCAGAGAAACAGGGTATATTTAAATACAGGAGCGACGTTGCATAAATACAGGTAGCCTTCGACTTACGACTACAATTGAGCACAACATTCCTGTTGCTAAATGAGACATCTCTTAAGTGGATTTTGCCCCATTTTATGACCTTTCTTGCTACTGTTGTTAACTGAATAACACAGTTCTTATCCCAAAGGTGCTTTTTCAGGAGGCAACTGGACTTTCTTGTTTTTTTCTTTGAAGACATTTCACTTCTCATCCCAGAAACTTCTTCGGGTCTGACTGGATGGTAGGGATGAGAAGTGAAATGCCTTCAAAGAAAAAAACAAGAAAGTCCAGTTGCCTCCTGAAAAAGCAACTTTGGGACAACCATGACCTGGATTACTGAGAATCTCTATAGACAATGCAGTTCTTAAGTTAGTAACAGGGTTGTTAAGTGAATCTGGCTTCCCTGTTGACTTTGCTTGTCAGAAAGTCACAAAAGAGAATCACATGACCCTGGGACACTTCAACCGTTATAAATATGAATCAGTTGCCAAGTGTCTGAATTTCTATCATGTGACCATGGGGATGCTGCAACGGTCCTAAGGGTGAAATACAGTCGTAAGTAATTTTTTACAGTGCTGTTGTAAGTTCAAATGGTCACTAAATGAATGAAGACTACCTGTATATCAAGGCTTGTTCATTTAGTTCTTCATATAACTATGAAGGAGTGATCCTTTAGTCACCTTACAAGCCAATTCAGGGAAAGGAGCAAAAAAAAAAAAAAAAAAAAACTAAAAAGATATCTGAACCGAATAGAGTAGAATAGAATAGAATAGAATAGAATAGAATAGAATAGAATAGAATAGAATAGAATAGAATAGAATAGAATAGAATAGAATAGAAGGGACCTTGGAGGTGTTCTATTCTAGCCCTCTGCTCAAGCAGGAGAAGCTATACCATTTCAGACAAGTGACTGTCTAATCCCTTCTTAAAAGCCTCCAGTGATGGAGCGCCCACAATTTCTGGATGCAAACTAGTTAATTGTCTTCACTGTTAGGAAGTTTCTCCTTAATTCCAGGTTGCTTCTCTCTTTGATTAGTTTCCATCCACTGTTTTTTGTCCTGCCCTCTGGTGCTGTGGAGAATAATTTGACTCCCTCTTTATTGCGGCAGCTTTTCAAATACTGGAATACTGTTATCATGTCACCCCTAAGTCTTCTTTTCTCTAGACTAGCCAAATCCAAATCCTGCAGTCATTTTTCATATATTTTAATCTCCAGGCCTCTGATCAGATTAGTTGCTCTTCTCTGAACTTTTTCCAAAGTCTCAACATCTTTTTTTGTAGTATGGTGACCAAAATTGGTTGCAGTATTCCAGATGTGGTCTTCTTAGGGCTTTATAAAGTGGTACTAATACTTCATGTGATCTTAATTCTGTGCTCTGTTTATACAACCCAAGATCATATTAGCTTTTTTGGCTGCTGCTGCACATATTCAGCCAATGGACACAGCCTCCTCCTTTGCTGGAATATTCTGCTTTTCCCCATCCTGCTTTATGTTCAGAGAATTATCAATTGAAAAATGCCAACACTTGAGTCTTTCTCAATATTTCAGTCTCTTTTAACATCTATTATGCAGTCATTGATACATGGGGATGAAAACTTCTATATGATCATAGTCTGTAGTCCTTTATTGAATAATTCTTCCTATTCCAGAGCTAAGCCCTGAAACAGAACATAATTAAAAATTCACAAATCAACAAAAATTCTCTTTAATCCATCATGGCCAAGCAGACATCTTGTTCAATAATCATACTCAAACTTAAAAACAAAATGATCTTTCTTCCTTGATTTGAATAGCTTCTGTTCATTATGGAAATTTAAGTACAAATATCAATAGCTTTTCATAAACACATTTTTCACTAATCCTCGTTTACAAACCTCTAAATCAGTGGCCATCACTAATTTGAACTAAAATATCGCCCAAAGAGACTTCTTTAAATACAAAATCTATAATGAAGATGAACTGTTTCTTCATTATTAATATCCACAAACTACTTAAGATTTTAGGGTGGGGGGAAATAATGTATGTAGAGAAGGCACAGACAGATGCTTTGGGTTACTCCCTCCGCTTCTGATTTGTCTTTGTTGAGCTGATTCACAAATCACAATCTGATTTTGCAATCAGAAACCTATTTGATTCACAAATCACAATCTGATTTTGCAATCAGAATCCTTTCATGTTTAGCTTAATCGTGCTTACATATTACACAGGACTTCGTAAATGCACAAAAAAGGAAATAATTTAAATTATTAATTTTGACATGGATTGCAACCGTAATCTGCTTTTTCAAACCTTCTCTTCAACAGGGACAAGAGTAAGTTTCATCTTCTAGATTGGTTTCTAGTATAAAAACACGAATAAAGGGAGATCTTCCTTCTCAGGGATGACAATCTATTTTTCATTAAAAAAATACCACCTTAATTTCTGGAGATCTATATGTAAGTTCATAGATAAAATCCTGAAGAAATAATGTTTAATATCTCGCATCATATAAATGCATCTCCTGATTAATTCTCTGAGTCTTTATCACCACAGCTTTCCTAGTTATGGTATGCTGTTTTATTCTTCTCGAAAGTACAACCAGCTATATCTCATTTTTTCCCCACCTTTTGACATCAGGAAGAGTATAAGGCCAATGCTGTGATGCAGTGACATAAAACAACATCCTCAACTCCTCTTCATTCCCTTTTTAGAAAGACACACACTTCAGAAGCTGCTAGTGCAGGACTGGCCAACTCTGCAACTTTATGACCTGTAGACTTCAACTCCCAAAATTCCTGAGCGAGCCATGCTGGTTCAGGAATTCTGGGAGTTGAAGTCCACAGGTTGTAAAGTTGCCATAGTTACCCATCCCTGTGCTAGTATATCGTCATCTTGGCTCCTCCCCCAGACAGATACATAATTTTTGTGGCAGTTTTCATATCTAACATCAACAAGAGTGTGGCAGGCAGGTGTTCAGCACCATGGAGAGCTGCCAGTGCTTATTCCAACAAAGACTCTTCTTGTCTACTATTCTTCAACTCCTCCTAAAGCAGTGGTGTCAAACTGGTGGCCCATGGGCCAGATGTGTCACGTGCAGGCCACGCCCATCCCAGCTCCAGAAAGGCAAAACACATCGTGATACGTCATGATACGTCACATGACGCGATTGAGTTTGACACCCATGGCCTAAAGCAACCAAAATCCCTATACAAATGAAGGCCAATGCAGCAACAACAAAACTAAAACAAAACTTATTGAAGTTAACTGACTTGTGGAGGGAATCTACTACAGGTAGCCCTCAACTTACAATAGTTCATTTAGTGACTGTTCAAAGTTACAGCGGCACTGAAAAAAGTGACTTATGACCAGTTTTCACACTTATGACTATAGTAGCATCCCCATGGTTGGGATATCAAAATTCAGACACTTGGCAATCAACTCCTATTTATGACAGTTGCAGTGTCCTGGGGTTAAGTGATCTCCATTTGCGACCTTCTGACAAGCAAAATCAATGGGGAAGCCAGATTTACTTAACAACAATTTGACGAATTTAAGAACTACAGTGATTCACTTAACAACTGTGGCAAGGAAGGTTGTAAAATGGAGCAAACTCACTTAACAAATGTTTCGCTCAGCAACGGAAAGTTTGGGGTCAAATGTGGTTGTAAGTCCAGGACTACCTGTATTTCTGTTCAAAATATGAAAATACAGAAAACCAAATTGCAAGAGCTAGTAGTATGAGACAGTGGATCAAACCAATATCAAACTAGCCCAGAAGACAGTGACATAAGATACAATGGTATCCTTCCTTGTTGCTTTCACCTAATACTGGAGAATCAGATATATATCTGGAAGTTAACACCCACAGATCTTAAATTTGCTGAGGTTGAGAAACAGTGGTGTAAAAACTGTAAAACCCTAAACAGATAGTTCCCTTAAAGAGAGTGATCACGCCTAGGAATTGTTTTATTTCTCCAGTGGATCCTGCTTGGTGGGTTATGTTCTCCAAACTTCTGGCTTCTAGCATCATGTTCATTATCAGAAACTAATCCAGTTCCTCAGTTGCTGATATAACTTATCCCACTCTGATTTTGAGTTTGTGGCTGAGCCTATGACAGAAGGTGTAGTATCTAAGCTGGAGCTCGCTGGGAATGGAAGCGGCGACGGTGGTATCGCGCTGGGGGCGCCTACCACGTGGACACTGCCCCAGGCTCTGGCTTTGTTGAGGTGCTGTCGGGGCTGTTGGGGCTGCCAGTTCCCTAAAAAATCTCAGGGACGCTGCTGGGATTTCATTACGGCAGTGGGGGATGGCGACGAGGGCAACAACCGCGAAGACTTCCGGCTGGCTCTGGCGGGGAGAGGAGCACCCCATGGCCTTGATGAGGGGCGCTAATGTGGCCGAGGACCATCTTTTCGAGCCAGGATAGACGAGGATTGGGTGTGTTATCGAGGGGGGGTCTCCGCTGGGGTGTTTTAGAGTGGCCTCGGGGACTGAGGGGGTTAAAGTGTAACCCCCCCCTCTTTCCATCTCTCCCCCCTTGGAACACGCCCTTCTCGGACTTGCGCCCTCTCTTGGCTTCACCTCGCTGACATAAATAGCTCGCTTATTCCACCTGAGCCCTTCCCCTATTTGTTTGGAGGACTAATATCATCTGAACAGGAGCTGGTATATGACTCCATCCCACCAGTTGAGAGGACCAGCCAAGAGCCTAACCACTGTGAGAGAGTGACTTGGGCTCTGAGCCCCACGGGCTGAGCTGGGATGGCATTAGCTATTTTGCACTTTGCACTTTGTACCTGCTGGCAGGGGAATGACCATCGGACAAACCGCTGTGAGAGGGCGGATTGGGGGATTTATATCCTGGGTGCTGTACTGTCTCGGTTGTACCATCATTCGGCACCTGCACTTTACACTTACACTTTGCTGGCAGAGGGACGGATCATCGAATCTGCCGTGAGAGGGCAGATTTTGGACCTATATTATGGGTGCCAAGTGCGCAAGTTGAACCATTACTTCCATCTCACCAGTAAAGGGGGTAGACCATCGAGCCAAGCCGCTGTGAGAGGGCGGTATGATTTATTCTTCCTCCCCCCTTGGACTGTGTCGACCTGGAGACGGACTTGGCCTCTGTTGTGAGAGAACAGTGGACTGGGTCTTGAATCCTTTTGTGGCTCCTGTCTTTTTATGTTCTCCCTCGGACTTTTCTGTATGGACCCTTTAGGGGACGGTCACCCCATCCCTGTGGCAAGACGTACACAGCAGCGGAGCTTCTTGGTCTGCGAGATTCCCCCCTCTCGCAGGCTTGGCCCCCCACGTTATCGAGGGCCTACCTCGATGACGGATTTTGGAATCCCGAGAGGTGGCATGCCGCAAAGAGGGGGCTGAGGGGTTTTTTAAAATTGTCTTTGTGTAAATTTTTAAGGGGTTTGGGGAGGGGGGTGGGGAGGGAGGCCAGTCTGGCTGTTAATGGTGCCATAGGGGGTACGGACTCTGGGGGAAAGGGGACTGTTAGAATGCCCTCTATTGAGGGCTTTTCCATCAATACGCTGAGTGGGAGGGGCAGGTATGGCGGGAGCAGGGGGCCGCATCATGTGGTGGGGGCACGCGCTCGCTATCTCCGAGCGATTGCGTGCCCCGGTCCCCTTAGCTCTTCCCGTTCCTCAGGCTGCTTAGAGTCTCAGGGCCCAAGTTTCCGGCTGATGCTGTGTAATGCCAGGTCCGTAGTAAATAAAGCCCCCCTCATTTGTGATCTTATTCAGGAGGGGGGAGCGGACCTGGCAGGTATTACGGAGACCTGGTTGGGCCATGAGGGGGGGGTTCCCCTCGTGGAGATGTGCCCATCAGGCTTCCGTGCATTTCATCAGCCGAGAGCTCAGGGCAGGGGCGGGGGGGTGGCGGTCATTATAAGAGAGGGTCTTGATCCGAGGGAGACCACTGTGCCTCAGATAGCCGGATGTGAGTCCCTTTTCGTGAAGTGGGGTCGTGGGGTGCAGATGGGTCTGTTGATCACGTACCTGGCTCCCTGCCACGTGGCGACGACCCTGCCCGAACTCCTCAATATTATAGCCGAGGTGGCGGCTGATACCCCCAGACTTCTGGTCATGGGGGATTTCAACTTGCCATCCATTGGTGAAACTTCTGAGGTAGCTTGGGAGTTCATGGCTTCCATGACGGCCATGGACCTGACCCAAGTAATTCACGGCCCTACTCACATGGGGGGACACACTCTGGACTTAGTTTTTGTCTCTGGTCAGTGGTTGAGTGGCCTTGATATAGGGGATATAGATACTGAACCCTTGTCATGGTCTGACCACTCGCTCCTTCGACTTGACTTTCTGACCGCCGCACCCCGTCGCAGGGAGGCGGAGCCGACCAGGTGGTTCCGCCCCAGGCGCCTGATGGATCCTGATAGGTTCCAGATGGAGCTTGGGCCATTTCCTGAAACTCTAGCTCACGACTCGGCTGATGACCTGGTGGCCGCCTGGGATAGTGCGGCTGCCGGGGCTTTGGACCGGGTCGTGCCTTTGCAGCCTCTGACCCGGCACCGAACTCACTTAGCTCCTTGGTTCTCCGAGGAGCTGAGAGAGATGAAGCACCGGAAAAGACGCCTAGAGAGCGGTTGGAGGGCCAGTCGTTCCGAATCCGACTTGACACTGGTAAGGTCTCATATTAAGACCTACCTAGTGGCGATAAAAGCGGCGAAATCTAGCTATTTTGCCGCTCTTATCGCGTCATCAGATAACCGCCCAGCCGCCCTGTTCAGGGTGACCCGCTCCCTTCTCCATCTGGGAGCGCGGGAGGACCCCTTGCAGGGCCGAGCTGAGGATTTTGTACAGTATCTGGATGATAAAATAACTCAGATTCGGGAAAATTTGGCCACTGACTGGGTTAGTTCAGACGAGATGACTGAGGCAGGCCTTGAGAATGTTATCTGGGAGGAGTTCGATCCTGTGGCTCCCGAGGACGTGGACAGGATCTTGGGACGGCTGAACGCCACCACATGTTTATTGGACCCGTGTCCCTCCTGGTTGGTGCTGGCTTCCCGGGAGGTTACACGAGGCTGGCTCCAGGGAATTATCAACGCTTCTTTGAGTGAGGGTGTCCTGCCGGCCGCCTTGAAAGAGGCGGTGGTGAGGCCTCTCCTCAAGAAGCCATCCCTGGATCCGGCTGTTTTGGCTAACTATCGTCCAGTCTCCAACCTTCGCTTTATTGCGAAGGTTGTTGAGAGTGTGGTGGCGCGACAGCTTCCACAGTACCTGGATGAAGCTGTCTATTTGGATCCGCTCCAGTCCGGTTTCAGACCTGGGTACAGCACGGAAACGGCATTGGTCGCGTTGGTGGATGATCTCTGGAGGGCTCGGGATAGGGGTTATTCCTCTATCCTGGTCCTGTTAGACCTCTCAGCGGCTTTTGATACCATCGACCATGGTATCATGTTGCGCCGGCTGGAGGGACTGGGAGTGGGGGGCACCGTTTTGCGGTGGTTCTCCTCCTATCTCTCCGACCGGTTGCAATCCGTGTTGACAGGGGGGCAGCGGTCGACCCCGAGGCGCCTTGTTTGTGGGGTGCCACAAGGGTCGGTCCTCTCGCCCCTCCTGTTCAACATTTATGTGAAGCCGCTGGGTGAGACCATCCGTGGTTTTGGGGTGGAGTTCCATCAGTACGCTGATGATACTCAGCTGTACATCTCCACCCCAGACCATCCCAACGATGCCTTGGAAGTGATGTCCCAGTGCCTGGAGGCCGTGCGGGTCTGGATGGGGAGAAACAGGCTTCGACTCAACCCTTCCAAGACCGAGTGGCTGTGGCTGCCGGCGTCCCGGTATAGCCAGCTGACGCCATCGCTGGTTATTGGGGGTGAATCATTGGCCCCCACGGAAAGGGCCCGCAACTTGGGCGTCCTCCTGGATGCACGGCTGTCCTTAGAAGGGCATCTGACGGCCGTGGCCAGGGGGGCTTTTTATCAGGTTCGCCTGATACGCCAGTTGCACCCCTTTCTGGATCGGGACTCCCTACGCACAGTCACTCAAGCACTCGTCACTTCTCGTCTGGACTATTGTAACGCTCTCTACATGGGGCTCCCCTTGGGGTACACCCGGAGGCTCCAACTGGTGCAGAATGTGGCCGCGCAGGGGATTATGGGAGCGACTGGGCGCTCCCATGTGACTCCTCTCCTGCGCGAGCTGCATTGGCTTCCGGTGGACTTCCGGGTGCGCTTCAAGGTGTTGGTGACCACCTTTAAAGCGCTCCATGGCTTAGGGCCGGGGTACTTACGAGACCGCCTTCTGCCACCAATTGCCTCCCACCGGCCAGTTCGCTCACACAGAGAGGGCCTCCTCAGGGTGCCGTCGGCTAGACAATGCCGGCTGGCGACCCCCAGGAGGAGAGCCTTCTCTGTGGTGGCACCTACCCTTTGGAACAATCTACCCCCAGAGATACGAGTGATCTCCGACCTCCGGACCTTTCGTCGGGCCCTAAAAACTCATCTCTTTCAGTTAGCCGGTCTCTCTTGATTTTATGATTTTATGGTTGGTTTTAAATTTTGATATGGATTTTAAATTGATAAATTTTAAACTATGGGCCAAATTTAATTATTTTAAATCTATTTTTAATCGTATTTATGTATAAATGTTTTTATTTTGGCTGTTCACCGCCCTGAGTCCGAAAGGAGAAGGGCGGTATAGAAATTTGAATAATAAATAAATAAATAATAAATAAATTTGGAAGCTCTTCTGATAACTTAAATACTTGTACAGGCGGTAATCCTTAACCTACGACCACAATTGAGCCAAAAATGTATGTTGCTGAAACATTTGTTAAGTGAGTTTTGCTCTATTTTACAAATTTTCTTGCCACTGTTAAGTGAATCATTGCAGTTAGTAACATGGTTAGTAACATGGTTACTTTGAGTTTGCTTGTCATAAATATGAACCAGTTCTCAAGCATCTACATTTTGATAATGTGACCATGGGTACGTTGCAATGGTCATAAGTGTGAAAAATGATCATAAGTCACTTTTTTCAGTGCCACTATCACTTTGAACAGTCGGCAAATGAACTGTTGTAAATCAAGAACTACCTGTACAAGTCAAAGTCATTACAATGACAACAACAACAACAACAACAACAACAACAAAAGCAGGTGGTATTTAAGTTAGCTGACCTGTGGGATTAATGAATATCTATTCAAAATATGAAACCAAATGTTAGTATGTCACGGGGATCAAACCAATGTCAAAGAAGCCCAGAAGATAGCAGACAATGACATAAGGTAAAATGCTATTCTTCCTTGTTGCTGAGTACCAGAGAATCAGATTTATACCGTGCCTTTCAGCTGAATATTCTTAATAAGTGTAGTATCCATTTTTTTCTGATGTGTTCCAGTTCCATACACATATTAAATCTTATGATAATGTTGGAGCTTGTCTTCTAAATTTATTGATTCAATTCAACTCTGTATTTTCGAATTAGCAGTAAATGCTAAACATTGAAAATTGTAAACTGTGCCATTAATAAAAATAAAACATTAATGCCACAAACCATTAGTATTTGTAGTAAAATGTCAGTGCAATACTAACCGCTCTAATTGGAAACTAGCATATCAGTGAATGGCTATTTTCTTGTTCTCCAACTAAAGAACTGTTAATCAACAAGAAGGGAAAGGAAATGAACAGACTTTTTTTTTCTTTTTAACACGAATATAATATTTGGCAACTTGCCACATAAACAGACTGGGTTTCAAATTCTTTGGGGGCAGGGGAAGGGAATTGGAGATAGGAGATTTTTCATGTATGCTTCAGATCAATGAAGATATTCCATTACCGTGTATCCCCGAAAATAAGACTGGCTCTTATATTAATTTTTGCTCCAAAAGACGCATTAGGGCTTATTTTCTGGTTAGGTCTTATTTTGGGGGAAATAGAGTACTAAACGCCTCCATCTGCTGATGATCTTAACTGGGGCTTATTTTGGGGGTAGGGCTTATATATCGAGCATCCTGAAAAATCATGCTAGGACTTATTTTCCGGTTGGGTCTTATTTTCGGGAAAACAGGGTATTTATTGAAGGAGGAAATAGCTCTTGTCTCTTATTTGTTAGATATACTGAATAACCATGTCAACAGTAAAACGTGCATGCATAGATAGGCAAAATTGGGTAAAAACGTGTTTTTCTTGACAACATGGACAATGTAAGTTTTTTAAAAATATTCTTTTTCTAATCTAAGTTTTTAAGAGCTTTAGGTGGTCTCTTTAGAAGTGGGCTCCCTGACCTCTGAGCTGTGGCTGACTACCAGACTGTGTCCTATTTGCCACTGGGCTGCACGTGTGCAGCTCAACCTGTGCAACTGGCGGGCCTGCGCTCACATGCGCACAGTTCAAGGTACACAAGTTCATTTCATTTCATTTCATTTCATTCCATTTATTGGATTTGTATACCACCCTACTCCTGAAGGACTCAGGGCGGTGAACAGCCACAGAATAAAACACATAAATACAAAATTTAAAAACAGAATAAAACCGAATTAAACAATTTGGCCGAGACAAATTTAAAACACCCAATAATTTAAAAAACAAATTAAAATTTACATTTTAAAGGGGAAAGATTTAGGCCAGGCCATCTTGATGGAATAAAAAAGTCTTGAGAGCGCGACAGAAGGTACGCAGATCCGGGATCCTCCGTATCTCCGGGGTTGAGCTGTGTGTACATCCACATGTGCCCAGGCCTGCCGCTTTCACAAATCGAGGTGCACATTCATTTGTGTATGCCGGCCAGGGGTGGGTTCTACTTACTTTTACTACTGGTTCACAACGGGGCAGTGCGCGTGCTCTCTCTTCTGCGTAAGCGCAGAAGCTTCAGCACATGCGCAGAAGCTTCAGCATATGCGCAGAAGTGTTTTGATGACGTCGGGGTCTGTGGGCGGAGCCTTCCACCGGTTTTACCACCGGTTCTATAGAACCGGTGCGAACCGGGGGCAACCCACCACTGATGCCAGCCCACTGCCCAGTTCCACTGTTCCCAGCTGGGCTGTCAAGCTACAAAGGTAGGGGACGGCTGCTTTAGAAGACTAAAGATATAAAATGCAAAGTAAAGAAAAACAATTGTAGAATTTAAAAAGGCAGTGTGGAAAGCCTTTTTTAGCAATGTTTTCTCAACTTCCCTTCCATTTGTTCTACCAAACCCTCATGCAAATATTTATTTTTTATATGGAAATCGGAGATTATTATGAGCCATGGTGGTGCAGTGGTTAGAATGCAGTACTGCAGGCTACTTCTGCTGACTGCCGGCTGCCGGCAGTTTGAGTCTCACCGACTCAAGGTTGACTCAGCCTTCCATCCTTCCCAGGTGGGTAAAATGAGGACCCAGATTGTTGGGGGTAATGGACTGATTCTTAGAGAGGGCTGTAAAGCACTGCGAAGCGATATATAAATCTAAGTGCTAATGCTATTATTGCTAATATCTACTTAAATGATTTCATTGTTGTTTCGATTGATCTCATAATTCTTTTTTTGGAAACCGTATCCCCAATTACTTAATTCCCCTTGCTGTGTAGTGTGCGTATATAAGGGATCCATTCCTGTTTAGATTTGGCCATGCTTTGTTTACTCCAATTTGATATCATTGGCATAGTTGCTCTCTTCCAGTGTTGTGCCAAGTGTGTTTCCCCAGCTGTCAGCAATAGCAATAGCACTTTCACTTATATACCACTTCATAGTGCTTTTACAGCTCTCTCTAAGCAGTTTACAGAGTCAGCATATTGCCCCCAACAATCTGGGTTTTTACCCACCTTGGAAGTGGGAATGGTGGGATTTTACCCACCTTGGAAGTGGGAATGGTGGGATTTTACCCACCTTGGAAGGATGGAAGTTCTGAGTCAACGTTGAGCCTGGTGAGATTTGAACTGCCGAACTGCAGCTAGCAGACAGCTGATGTAGACTGCAGTACTGCACTCTAACCACTGCCGCCACCTCGGCTCACCAAGCAAATAACTTGGTAAATTGTAATTTATATTTTCTGGAATTATACCTAAAAACGTGATAATTGTTTTATTTTTAGAATGTTCTTATTATTTGAAGGTATTTTTCCCAGTAGGTTTGGATTATTTCATATGACCATCACAAATGCCAAAACATTGTGGCATTTCCAACACTTCTTTTTATATAACTCACCCATCTTGGTGTTTATTGACAAAGTTATTCCAAGCAACGATTTAACGAAAATTGCTATAAAATGTTTTACAGTTGGTTAAGATATTGAAGCAAATAAGAACTTCTGGAAATGGCCCAATAATTATAGTAAAGATGAACACATCTGTGATCTTGTATCCAGCAAATCAGCAAATCTGAATCGCTGATTTGGTTTCAATCAAACAGTTACTGTGATGCTTCAAATTGTGTTGGATTAATTTGATTCAAAGAAGCGGCAGCCATGCATGTACAGAAGCCCTTCTGAATCCAAATGAAATTAGAGGTGTTTGAGAGATTTGTTTTGGAAATTCATTTAAATAATCTTCACACAGAATCTTCAAATCCAAAGTCTTGCACAGCCGTAATAGACACAGATTAGAATAGACTTTCAGCTATCAACTAATTTGGCACAGATGTCAATGGTTTTTTCCTACATAATGCTTCCACATCTGCTTTGCATATTGCATTACTTGTGTCTTTTTGGAAAACTTCCTAATAACAATGCTGAATTTCATTCAGCTCATAATTAGTTTGTTTTGCATGCTCTAAATTAATCGCAAAGAAGAAATACAATAGTATATATCACAGTAATTCTACCCTGTTTCCCCCCAAATAAGACATCCCCTGATAATAAGCCTAATCGGGCTTTTGAGCGCATGGCAATAAGACCAAGTGCTTATTTCAGGGTTCAAAAAAAATATAAAACAGGGTCTTATTTATTACGGTAGTAATATGTAATCAGCCTTCAGGAATGTTTTGAACAAAAACAAAATTCTATAAATTTTTATTTGTGTACAACTGATAAAAATGAACTGAAAAATATAGGAAGACTGAATGGGGGGAAAATAGGAAGAGAAAGGGAGTCATAATGTAAATATTATATTGTCTTTAGTTTTGTTATGCTTGAAATGAAAAAAACAAAGAAAGAAAAATGTATTATTATTAGCTATTATTTAAGAAGTATTTGCCATTGGCCTGGAACAAATAATATGAAATGTACGAAGCATAAGAAATTGCCTTCCAATACTGGTACGTATGGTGGAAGTAATGGGATTGAGAAGGTTGTGATAATATTAGGTCATGGAAATGAAAAAAAAAATTGAGATAGAAAGGGAATGCAGTTTGGTTTGGTAATAAACTGACCATCTTCCCAGTTTTGAAAGTAGCTATCTTGTAGGAGATGACCAGGCTTGGGGGAGGAATCAAACATATAATCAGTCTTGAATCTCTTCCTGCCCATGAGAGATCTAACTTCAGTCCACCTTGAATTCCATTGACTATTATCTACTACCAATTTGCTTTGACCATTAATAATTCAGATTCTTGCAGAGAGCTTAAGCTTGCAATAGATTTTTATATGCATTTGAATTGCCTGGACTTGCTGATTTCCTGCGCTTGACATATCCACTTTTTTGAAACTTGGAACTTTTCAAAACTTGGAAACTAGAAAGAAGGAAAAGTCAAACCTAGCAGATTCAAGGCAGTTAAGAATGATTAACTTAAAGCGAATCTGAACAAAATATCCTGTTATGGTAAATTGGATCACATTGATGTAGCATAATACCGAACCAAATCTGGAGGACCTCAAAGTGAAATAAAGAGTTAGTTCTTGGATGGAGATACCAGGAAATCAGTTTCACAGAGATCACTAGCAATTACAAGGCTATTGTAGAACCTTGAAAAAACACAGAAGATGGTTACGGTACCCAAGGATTGGAGAAAAGCAAATGTTCCTATCTTCAAAAAAAATAAGGGAAGAAGAGGAGTCTTTTTCTCGGCTGGGACAATTGGTTGCCAAATATCTTTTTTTCTTCCTACCTTTTTCCTGCAAATGCAGAATTTGTATTTTTTTTTTCAGTTCAACCGAATGTTGATCCATTTGTTGTGATAGGAACTGACTGATTGCCTATTGTCTGAACCTAACATCGTGAGTTTAGGAAGAGTGAACGGCCCAAAGCCACCAAGCTAGCTTTCATCCTTAAGATGAAACTAGAACTCACAGTCTTCTAGTTTCTAACCTGTTGCCTTAACCACCAGACTAAACCGGCGCTCAGCAAAACAATAAATTATCAGGCTGTTATTGTCTATAGATAAGAAATTGCAGATCTTCCACAAGCTACTGTAAAGGTAAAGGTTCCCCTAGCACATATGTGCTAGTCGTTCCTGACTCTAGGGGGTGGTGCTCATCTTCATTTCAAAGCCGAAGACCCAGCGCTGTCCGAAGATGTCTCCATGGTTATGTGGCCGATATGACTAAATGCCAAAGGCGCACGGAACGCTGTTACCTTCCCACCAAAGGTGGTCCCTATTTTTCTACTTGCATTTGTTACGTGTTTTCGAACTGTGAGGTTGGCAGAAGCTGGGACAAGTAACGGGAGCTCACCCCATTACGCAGCACTAGGGATTCGAACCGCTGAACTGCTGACCTTTTGATCGACAAGCTCAATGTTTTAGCCACTGAGCCACTGCATCCCTTACAAGTTACTGAAGATGATGTGAAATAGGCTTTTAGAAAAATAGGTTCTCCTGCTTGAGTGGGGGGTTGGACTAGATGACCTATAAGGTCCCTTCCAACTCTGTTAATCTGTTAAAAAAAATAATAGTATCTTTGAGGGAAGGTTATCTCTGTGATCCAATCAACAAGGGAGGAATCAAACCTGGTCAGCTACCAGTTTAACTAGGAAGTGATTGCTGGCTTATTCATGTGACTAAATTCATGTACTATTGCAGTAATAATCCACACAGTGTCTCAACATGCTTAAACAGCCTTTTTCCATAAACAGATTTTTTTTTTCCTGTTAAAAAACGCGATTCTTCACCAAGCATGTTTTCTACAGAGTTTTCTCTAGCAAGATTTTATTGAGATGAACAGAATGGGGTTACAGGAATCCTAGCAACTGAAATATTTTTCGTTTAGAACTTTCTGGTTTTCATTCTAACAGCCTTCCCTATAATCTAACAAGGAAGTAACTCTCTTCCCTGATAACAGAGAAGCTGGCAGCTGGTTTTTTTAATGCAGTATATGGTCCCCTGAATTGTTAGCAGTCTAGAAACCAACTATGACAAAAACTTTTGCAAAGTTTTAAAAAGTGTACCAGGAGTTTTGCAACCTTCAAATAATCATTTTTCAAAGTGCTCAAATACATCTGATTTTTAAAAATAAAATCCTATAGAATAAATAAGTCATATCTCTCTATACAGACTGTTTATCACTGCCAATTTTCAACCCCCTCTAGTCTACTTGAAGAAGTAAATGTTTGCTTTTTTCAGAGAAAGTGTGCATTACTGCTCATTTTCATTTCTAATTTGCTGCTAAATGAAAAAAAAAAGCAATCTATTTATCAAGATTCTTCAGTCAGAGGAATGCAAGCGCTTATTAAAAATGTATATAGCTCTTTCAGGTGTTAAGTTGTGGAATAATTGAAGTGTTCTGGCAGGAAAAGAATAGAATTGATTGGAAAGTGGTGAAGTGTTCATGAGTTCACGCTGGGAACCTGCATTTCTAATGTGAATCCCTAAAGTGAATCAATATAGACAGCTAAAGATGGCCCTTATATACAATGAAAGGCCATCAAACAACTTCAGTAAAAGGCATAACATAACATAATTCTTCTTCCAATAAAAGCCATCATGTTTATTGCAAAATTCAACCCAGGGAAAGGCATTATTTGATAATTGTAGCTGTTTAAATCATCCCTCCTCTATTTGAAACAATGATATTCATGAAAAAGAAAAGAATCAACAGGCTAATTAAGTATTTAAAAGAAGGTATGAAAGTAATTTCATTGAAATGCAACTGACGTTTGGCATTCTGACACCTGCTGTGGGGCAGGGGGCACAAATCAAGTAGTTAAACACAGACACAGAATGTGACAAGGAAGAAGTAGATAATCTACATTTATCTAATTTTGTATTACTGATTACTCTTATATATATATATGACATATATATGTTTTTCTTCTAGCCAGGTTTTCCCTACGTAGCCAAGGTTTTTTTGTAGCTCCAGCTCAGTAGGGAAAGCTTTTTTGAGCTGGAGCTACAAAAAAACCTTGGCTACGTAGGGAAAACAAAACTGCTTTGAATGAAGGGATTCCTACTCAAATGTATGAATTATCTCTTAATATTGAATGGGAAAGAAGAGCTTAACCTCGCCAAAACCGTGGTTGTAAGTTTTGAGTGCCCCAAATCTGGGGGTGTTGCAGAGTTTCCATATTTGGTTCTGGATGTCATGGCACTATTCCATCCAGATTTAGTATGTAATCTGGAGTTTTTATGGATTTACAGATCCTCTCTCTCTTCTCTCTTTTTTGAATATATGTTTTATTGGTAGATTGTTTCTTTAAAAACATAAATAATTCCATGTCTATCTGAGCAGTGTGTTGTCTGGGCATTAATTAATTTTGAGTAAAAGTACAACAATAGCTATAATCATATTAGTAATATTAATAAACGTATCAATATTAATCATAAAATAATAAAACAATTTGTCTATCTTACAATATTTTTAATACATTTTTTTTGTTATCTCTTTAAATTGTTTTAAAGTTCTAACTTCTGTTTTTGTTAGTTAACCATTGGTAAAATGTATCTCATTTTTAAAAAGTATTCTGTTTCTTCCTTTTCTTTTATCTTAAGTGTCAATCTATCCATCTCAGCACATTTTAATATTTGTTTAATTAATCATAATCATAAATTTATTTTGTCAAGCATATATAAGATAACAGGTAAAAGTATAAACATAATTTGAATACATGAAAAGAGTAAGTAAAAAGGAATATTATGACAGGGATGGTAGGCATGCTGGTGCACTTATGCACACCCCTTACAGACCTCTTAGGAATGGGGTGAGGTCAACAGTAGACAGTTTAAGGTTAAAGTTTTGGGGGTTTGGGGAAGAAACCACAGAGTCAGGTAGTGCATTCCAGGCATCGACCACTCTGTTACTGAAGTCATATTTTCTGCAATCGAGTTTGGAACGGTTTACCTTGAGTTTGTATCTATTATTTGCTCGTGTATTGTTATGGTTGAAGCTGAAGTAGTCATTGACAGGAAGGACATTGTGGCAGATAATTTTATGTATTATGCTTAGGTCAGACTTCAGTCTGACCTAATTATACTTTCGTCTGTCGGGAGCTCTTCATTTTTCCATTGTTGTGCAAACACTATTCTTGCTGCTGTTACTATATGCAAAATTAAATATTTTATTCCCTTTATTATACTGTTCTGGTAGTATCCCCAGCAGAAATATAAATCCTTCTCAAAGAGCAGGATCAATTGCACCCATTCTCGGACTGGGGGGGGGCGGGAGTATTCATAGTCATTCATACATTCACCACTTCCCAACTGAAGTGTTACAATGCATTCTACATGGGACTGCCCTGGGAGCTTCAGCTGCTACAAATTGCATAATGAGATGGACTGATCATAATGCCATTGTAACTACTCTGTGAGCTTTCAACAGGCTTCTGGGTTTGATCCTGATTTATTGCCTTTGTAGTAGTGGTGGGTTGCCCCCGGTTCAGACTGGTTCGCAAGAACCAGTAATAAAACCGGAGGGAGGCCCCGCCCACCGACCCGGATGTCGTCATCGGCGACCTCGTATGCGATCCCATTGCAAACTGGTAGTAAAGGTAAGTAGAACCCACCTCTGCTTTGTAGCCCTTTCTGAGATAAGTATGACCAGGTTACTTGCAGATTTGTCTTCTCCCAAGAACATTGGTCCATGACTCACACAAAAGGGAGGTTATGCATCAGAAGCCCTCCTTTAAATCTTGACATCTTATGAGACTTAAGTAAGAAGCATATCTTTTCTGAGATAGCCTCTGTACTCCTGCCTGATATAGAATAATCACTAACGCTTCTCACATAGGCAATGAGTTAAGAATCTTACCCGATGTATTAGGGAACAATTGAATAAGCTCTCCTTTTGCTTGTTTTGTTATGTGCTGGTCATTTTTTTTTAATATTGCATTTGTTTAATGCTACATGATCTCTCTCTCTCTCTCTCTCTCTCTCCCTCCTTCTCTCCCTCCTTCCTTCCCCCACTTCTCTCTCTTATTTGTATTTTATGCTCTACACCATCCAGAATCACATTGTTTGAGTTGGACAGCCTTATAAATCCTAAACATAATTAAATAAACAATATTCATGACAACCTTTTTTTTTTTTTTAATGAATATCCCAATCAAGCTGAGTAATGCATCACCATCTGTGGGTTTCATAAAGACTATGCGGGTGACACAATAAATCAATTCCTGAGCAGTGTCTTAAAATCGAAACAGAAAACTAGTGTCCATGCATTCTCAATGTGGGTAGGAAACTCGATATTATGAAAACAGGGAGCCTTGTTGGTGAGCATGTAAGTGACAAAAGAAAAAGAAAAAAAAGAAGAAAAAAATGGGGATTTTTTTTTCCTGGGCAACTGTCCTGAAACAAAGTAGAAAGCAATAATTATATCAAGCAGCAACAAGGAACACAGTGAAGAGGACAAGATTACAGTCTGTACGTCAAACATCAGAAAGTACAATAGTAATATCCTTAGCTGACAGAAGCAGGAATGAGACTGACTAAAAGCAGAATGTTCCAAAACTGTCACAGTCAATATAAGAACAGAAGAAGCCGAAACAAATGACTCTAACAACTGCCTAATCTTCCCTTGCTGTCTTTCCAGATATCTATTCTTAGCCCATTTCTGACCCAGCTGTCACCTGTTAAGATAGACAAAGGGCCCTCAACTTTGTACTTTGCTATCACTGCTTTGTTCTTATATTTGTCAACTGATTGAATATGGGCCATCAGATTAGTAATGGTGTCAAGGTTCTGACTGACAAACCCAACCAAGCAAGCACAATGGAGCCAATCCAATCTCTTTAGGCAAAGCTTTTTTGAGGACATCATTTTGGCACAGATTAAGGCAAAACCAGCTCTGGCTATTTCCCGTGTATAATTAAAGTATGAAATTCTCCCTCCCCGTCTTGGTGTAGGTTACATTGTCCAATTAAATGCATTCAAGTTGTTATGAGAAAATACTTCTGAGGATCTTAGCCACCTGCTGAAGTGTCCTTGATTCCCAAGGGTTACTCTCCTGAAGTCTGGAAACTACCTTCCATTTCCCTTCCCCTCCCCCTTACTTCATTGGCCAGCTGAGAGGTGATAATAGTTGCAATAGCATAAGCGCACTTTAAAGCTTGATAAATGGTTCTTAGCAACCACATAGATAGACCTTGTTCAAGAGGTTTCCTTCCCAACCTGGTTGTGTTATTTCCCATCACAATTGTAATTGAGTTCACCCACCATGATTCTAGTAATTCTCTTTTTTCTTTCTTTCTTTGCACATTTCCCAAATTGTGGATTTCTCAATGCTGGATTTCTCTGCATTCAAAATGTTTACAGTATGTTTGAGACTGATCATTTGCGCTTGGGTAATAAATCTCAGTTGGTTTGGTGTTCCATTTGTTTGTTTTCTTGGCTATCCTTGGTATTCTCAAAAAAAATTTTTTTCATTACCAAAAGGCATCACAACTCTTTATAAACTACTTCTTCAAAGTCAAAGGCTCACTTCCATAAAGTTACCATAGGAAAACCATTAATTACATGATTCTGATTTTAGTAGGTATAGAGACATCACTGCATCTAAATATTTTTTCCCCAAACAGTACATTGCTATCCTACCGTGGTTTGTATATTGTTGATAATCACTCTTAAATGTAGAGGTTATTCAGTTTTAATGCTTAATTTTCTCATGTTTGGATTTCCAAAATCTTTTTGGTGTTTATTTAAGATGTTTTGTCCAACTAGACTAATTTATCTACTTTCAGTGGCAGAGGTAAAAGTGTGGACTATTTGTCATCTTCCACATGTTTTTGGTCTTTGATTTACAGCATGGTGGCTGGTGATTTTGGGTGTTAAAGAATATAGAACATCTAAACTGGAGGAGACCTTGGAAGTCTTCTAGCCCAACCTTCCTGCTCAAGCAGGAGACTCTATAATTGTGGCAACCCATCAAATATTGGACCATGTCATCACAATCCGGTCTGTGGACAAATACTATATAGTACAAGGGTAAGCAGAATAACAGAGTTGGAAGGGACTTGGAGATCTTCTAATCCAACCCCCTGTTCAAGCAAGAGACTCTGTACAACTTCAGACAAATGGTTGTCCAATCTCTTTTTAAAAGCCTTCAATGATGGAGCACCCACAACCTTTGAAGGCGTGCTGTCCTTGGTTAGTTTCCAACCACTGCTTATTGTCTTGCCTTCTGGTGCTTTGGAAAATAAGTTGAAGGACAATACTTATCTCTGTCTTAGAAAAGGGTATGATTGTCGTTTTAAACTGGTTATTTTAAATATTCATTAATATTCCTGAACAGGTTTTTCTGTTTCATACAAGTATTTTTTTTTATTGAAGGACGAAATAACGTTTCAGTAAAACAACAACAAAATGTATCATATATGAATTGAAGGAAGATAAAAGGCAAGCTGTTTCAATGGGAGGCAACGCTCATAAAGATTAATTGAGTAGAAATCATAAGAAATAATCCAATAAGAAAATAAAAAAGTGATTCAATTTCCCATAGGGGAAATATACTTCTGAATTTATCAAAACTACCATTATTCCAATAGTAATGAATAATAAATACAAGAAAACAGAATGGATTATGAAAAACAAATAAAGAATATAAAAATATTTTAGAACATGCCATAATGAGAACATTCATGAATGAGGCTCAACTCTGCAAAACAGAAGACTAACATTTGATTCTAATTCATAAAATTCAAGGTTCAACAAGTCATTCTTCCATCCAATCTCTTACAAAGGTGACACAGAGAAGAATAAGCCAAAGCTTTTGGGTTATTGATTTTTGAAAGAAATAAGAAAGATACATTTAGATTTATATTAGAAAGAAGCACGAAAACTTTTTTGGCAGCAATATGTTTGATTTGTGCAATATATCAGAACAGATCTGTCAGCTGCCTGTCTCCATATAAATTAAAATTTAAAAGAAAGAGATCAAAGTATCAACACCAACCTCATATTATAAGGCTTACACACTATCTCTAGGGAATAATATAAAATGTGAATATATTTTATTTTAGTTAGCTCTTAAATTAAGTACAAGAATGAATAGCAAAAAAGGAATAATTATACTCTGCAATGGCCATTATTAATACTTCTTAGAATCCTTTGACTCTGATGTCTCTATTGGTGAAATAAAGTGAAATTTGAGCAGTTGTATGTGAATTTTTTTTTCTCTGAAATCTGAATTTCTATTTATCTATTTGGATAATATAAATTTAGGATCATATGCGACAGAAGGACATTACATTCCTCCATTTTGACTCCAACACCCATGTCTTAAAGGAGAGCAATGCCTCTGGTTAATTTATACCTAATTATTATTACATTATATCCCACTTTTCTCTCAAAGGTACTTTTTCCATAAAGCAACTGGATGTTCTGTGCCCGTACCACGCACACACCCTTACAGATGGCCCGGAGTTAATAAGCCACACGACAAAACTCTTTGATGATAAAGCTGGCAGCAACCCAGTGGCTAGCTGCCAATTCAGATTTTACTCACACAAAACAAAGATTAGATTGCAGCATTCCGATAAAATAGGCAGAGTGTCAATAATACCAGGATTAGTCCAAATGCAGTCCGATAAAGCAGGCAAAGTCCAGTAACACAGAGATCATGGAGTATTTCCAGTTTTTTGCTCATCACAAACTGAACCGGCCACCACACCCACATTTATACCCTGTGGGGTGTGGTCCAGTGACTCAGCTAATCTCTGGCATGCCTTCCCCTCTGCTGTGCACGCTTCTCCCTGCGCCACTGTCGAGGATCCAGCCAGCACTTATCTCCTTCGTCGCTGTCGACCTGTGCCTGCGGGGACATGCTTGGCTCTGAGCCTATCGTTTGGCCTTCAGTGTCCTCTGGAGGCATTGCCAGAGAGGAGGGTCCTGGAGAGGGAGGCCTTGCCAACTCCTCCCCCTCACTCTCAGAGTCTGCATCTGTCGATAGCCCAGGCTCAGGCAATGGAGCCACAACTCTGGACTTGTTTTTCTTCCTTTGAAAATGTTTCATTTATAATCCAAGAAGATCTGTCAGTCCTAACAATTAGAACTGAAAAAGCTTCTTGGATGAGAAGCAAAATGTTTTCAAAGGAAACAAAAAAATCCAAGAAAGTCCAGTTTTCTTTTCGAAAAAGCACCTTGGGACAACCATGACTGGATGATTGAGAATCTCCATAGACATCCCATAGATAGACTGTTATACAACAGTCAAGACCATTATAGCTAGTAAAATACATATGGTAAAACAGAAGAACAAAGGAATAAAAGCAATGAAATTTTAAATCAAGGCAACAGTATAATCAATATCATTTAAATATTTAATTTTAAATAAAGCATGTAGGAACACAAGTTGGAATGAAAATTGTAATCTAATTTTCCTTATCAAGCTAAAGTGTTCAGGAAGATGTCATCAAGTTCAGTATTTGGTGCTTTACTTTTCAACATTTTTCTTAATGTTTTGGATGAAAAGATATAGGAGTACTTATTCAATTTGCAGATAGTACAATAGTTAATGTACTAAAAGACAAAAGCTGAATTAAAAAAAATTATATAGATTAGAAAAACAGGCTTAAAATAATGTAATGAAGTTTAAAAGAAGCAAATGTAATTTCTTCTCCAGGGAAACAACAACAACAAAATCAAATGTTCTTATAGGATGGGTATATAATGGCTTGATAATTTTGCTTGTGAAAAACTTCTTGGAATAACAAGAACTGGACATGATTGCATTGCAAACTGGATATGAGTTAGCAGTGGGACCGACCATCAACTATTTAAAGAGCTGTTGGGCTGCTTCAACAGATATATAGTCTCCACAACATGGGAAGTAAAAATTCCAGTGGTGGAATGCTCCTGATTTAACAACCGGTTTGGTGAGTGCGCGCTTGTGCTGAAAATGGAGCATTTAGAAGAAGCTCAGCTGCTTAACTTTCAAGTCAACAACGGTAAGTAGAACAGCGAGGGGGGGGGAATCAGTGGTGCCACATGATTGAGATGAGCTACAAAGCAGGAAATAAAGGACAGGATAGAGCGGGGGTGGGTGGGTGAGGCCAACTGATAATCAGCGCTACCGGTTCACCCGAACCGGCTGAATTCCACCTCTGAAAAGTTCCATTTTAGTTTGCAAATATTTGTATGATATCCAGTTTGGGGCTCTGAACTCTAAAGGAGGATTCAGAAAAACTGGAACAGCTTCCGAGAGCAAGATAGCAGGAAACTAGAAGTGAAGTGAGACTGAAAGAGTCAGAATATTTCATCTTCAGAAGGGAAGACTTAATTTAGAACAGAGGAAGACAAGGAAACTCTTTTCAGCTAGTGAAAGGTATTGCTCAGAAGACATCAAGACTTTCCCCCAGTCATTCCAGAGTACATAGCATGGAATAATAGATTTAGCTTACAGAAATTGAACCAGAGGTGGGATTCAGCCAGTTTGGACAAGTTTGGGTGTAGTAGTGGCGACCTGCGGATGCGACCAGTAGTGTCGACCTGCGGGTGCCGCCCCCGCCCCTCCCCTGCCCAGGCACAATCCCATCCTATATTGCTGTATTTTTGACACCGCACGTATCTGCAGATGGCACGTGTGAGTGAATTGCCGTTTTTTGTGACGGCGTATGCATGTGTGGATGGTGCATGCGAGCGAATTGTTGTGTTTTGTGACACCGCACACATGCGTGGATGGCGTGCGCTCATATTTCTGGTGCTGGGCGAACCTGTAGCCACAGTATATGAAGCCCACCTCTGGATTGAACATTAGAAAACAAGGTTCCTAACAGGGTGAAAAGTCCAGTAGAGAACCAATTATTCACAAAAGAGAGAGTGAGTCAGTGGATATATTTATGCAGAGACTAGACAACTATCTTTCAAGGATGCTTTATGTTGGATTACTGTATTGAAGAAGGGTTACTCTTAATAGCCTAAATGGCTTCTTTCAATTCTAGGATTCCATGAATACATTCTCTTCAAGCAAAAGCATTTGACTATCAAGTAATGCAGCAGCTTTATAGGAATACTGAAAATAACTATGCAAACTGAATAAAATACATCAGTTGATCTATAAAGTGTTACCATAATGTAAATAGTTAAACAGTTCAATGTTGGAGAAAGTGTTTTTAATCAATCAATCAATCAATCAATCAATCAATCAATCAATCAATTATATGTAAATGGAATAAGGTGGCCACAGTAAATTAATAAAGTCCAGCCATACAGTTAATACATTAACTGATTGAAAAGGAAAAATGTATTGAAAGCATTTACTTTGCCTTTTAATCTTTTGACAAAAAGCTTAATATTTGATTTGTACATCAGACTGTCAGGAAAAGGAAAAAGGTTTTGTATTTATATTCCTGATCTATTTTATGTGATTGAAACTGTGATATAGTTCAGGTTATTTAGTGTACAACTAAATTACGAAATTGGCAGCACTGAATTAAATGGATGTTTGTTTAACCAGATCCGTGGGTTTCTTTTGAAGCTTGAAAATTGGAACTTAAAAACATTTATTTCCTTCTGTTTAGAACTGTCCACGTATTTTTTCCCATCTTCATAGCAGTTTGACACAAAAATTTTAAAAGTGTCATAAGAGATGCACTTTCTCTTTTGTTGCTATGGCTACTACTATAGTAGAACATGCAAGTACACATGTTTAATTAAACTCAGGGTATATAAGCCGATATATCTGTTCTACTTTTGTGTGAAGACTGAATATATTTGACTTGTTTTACAGGAATAAAATACATAACTCAGATGGACTTCTAATTAGCAATTTACATTATCAGCCAAGATATTTTTCAAAATCATTTGTATGTAATGGGCCTTGTTGACTCAATTTCCTAGAAGCTTCTTAGAACTGTTAATAGGCAGTAGTAAAAATGTTACAGATTTGGGGGAAGAATATATTGGTTTCTGACCAGTGATGTCTCTTCATCACATGTGAACACTGACAACATTACTTCTATTTTTCTTTTTCTCATCAATATTCCAGAAATATCATGGCGACAAAGCTGGAATTAGGCAGGATATATGTATTCAACAAAATTGCAACTTCTTAAAAAATCAAGGTGTTGAGCAAAAATTTAAGAAAACAAGGTGTTATTTTGGGTATAGGGTTTTATTTCCTGTCTACAGTTACCCATTTGCATACAAATATACTTTTGCATATGTTCCTGTGCAATATTTACTTGCTTGCTGTTAGCCTTGTGTATTAGCTGGGCAAAGTATGTTGTGGCTCCGTTGCCTGAGCCTGGGCTATCGACAGATGCAGACTCTGAGAGTGAGGGAGAGGAGTTGGCAAGGCCTCCCTCTCCAGGACCCTCCTCTCTGGCAATGCCTCTGGAGGACACCGAAGGCCAAGAGATAGGCCCAGAGCCAAGCACGTCCCCACAGCCACAGGTGGACAGCAACGAAGGAGATAAGTGCTGGCTGGATCCTCGACAGCGGCGCAGGGAGAAGCGTGTGCAGCAGAGGGGAAGGCGTGCCAGAGATTAGCTGAGTCACTGGACCACACCCCACAGGGTATAAATGTAGGTGTGGTGGCCGGTTCAGTTTGTGACAAGCAAAAACTAGAAATAATCCATGATCTCTGCGTTACTGGACTTCTGCCTGCCTTGTTCCGACATTTGGACTAATCCTTGTATTGCTGAAACTTTGCCTGCTTTATCGGAATGCTTGCAATCTAATCTTTGTTTTGTGTGAGTAAAGTCTGAATTGGCAGCTAGGCACTGGGTTGCTGCCAGCTTTATCTTCAAAGACTTTGTCGTGTGGCTTATAACTCCGGGCCATCTGTGGGGGTGCGTGTATGGGACGGGGACAGAACAAAGTATTAGTATTAGCTCCACCTTTATTTTAAGGTTACATTAACACAATACAGAATAACAGAGTTGGAAGGAACACTGAATGCTTCTAGTCCAATCCCTGCTCAAACATGATACCCTACCTCAGGGGTGTCAAACTCAAAGCCTGTGGGCTGAATCCAGGCCACGATGTGGTTGAATCCAGCCCACGGGGCCATCCTGGTCTACCCAATGCGAAGAGGAAAGATCAGGCTAGCCTGGCTTTGGCCTGGTCTACCCAATGAGAAGAGGAAGCATGCCAGCAGTTTGGGGAGGGGTGCCAAACTAGCCACACCCACCCAGTTGGCCATGCCTACCCAGTTGGCCACACCCACCCAGTCCACCTCCACCCCCACCCCTCCGAGGTCAACCACAGCCCTGATGCGGCTCCTCCCTACTCAATTCTGGACTGTTCATACTCTTCTTAAAAACGTCCAGTGATGATGCATCCACAACTTGGGGGCAAGCCTTGGGGGCAATTCATCAGTTCTACTGATGAATTGTTCTCACTGACAGGAAATTGCAAGGCTGAAACTAATTTTCACTTCCTTTCCTTATCTTCTGCACGCCAATAGCCCGGTCTTTGGCTCTCCCTCCTCTCTCTCAAGTCATCCCTACACATCATTATCTTTGCTTGTTTGCTTGATCAGTCATTAAATTGTGAGAGGTCCTTGGTGCTCTCTGAGCTTGCTTGTTTTCTTGCAGACATTTCATTACCCAAATTAGGTAATATCAAGAAAACAAGCAAGCTCAGAGAGCACCAAGGACCCTCGTATCAACCCTGGGCTGCAAATATTCTCCTTTATTAGTCATTAAATTTTTAGGAGTGATGGATGCCAGTCCATGGAGATCAAGACCATTATATAGCGAACATTATATAATGAGCATCCTTACTTAAATCAGGGGCTATTGGTGGTATAAAATGAGATATGGATATGAAAATCATAGCATATGCCAAACATCGGTATTTAGGTGTGCTGTAAAGAACCTGTTACAGGTCTGAATGTTATTCTGCTAAGCAGCTGATTATCCAAGTCTGCAGCTATTCACATTATTAATAGAAGTGGTGCTGCTCACAAGTAGATCTAGGTATTAATGGTCTTTTGAAATACAGGTGGTCCTCGACATACAACAGTTCATTTAGTGACCCTTCAAAGTTACAACGGCGCTGAAAAAGTGACTTATGATCGTTTTTCACACTTGTGACTGTTGCAGCATCCCCATGGTCTCATGATCAAAATCCATATCCTTGGTATCTAGAATAATAGAATAGAATAACAGAGTTGGAAGGGACCTTTGAGGTCTTCTAGTCCAACCCCCTGCTTAGGCAGGAAACGTTGACTCATATTTATGACAGTTGCAGTGTCCTGGGGTCATGTGATTCCCTTTTGCGACCTTCTGACAAGCAAAGTCAATGGGGAAGTCAGATCCGCTTAACAACCGTTTTACTAATTTAACAACTGCAATGATTTGCTTAACCACTGTGGCAAGAAAGGTCATAAAACGAAGCAAAATTCCCTTAACAATTGTCTTACTTAGCAACAGAAATTTTGGGCTCAATTGCAGTTGTAAATCAAGGACTACCTGTATTTCAATATATTTGTGGGTGCTTGGCATCCAAATTCATGATAATTCATGATAATAACCCAAATTCATGATAATGCTGAATTTTTCTGGGGAAGGATGACTTTTCCAGCAGTTTCTCAAAGACAAATTCCCTCACAGAGAAGAACAGTGGACCACTACATAAACCAAGAAGAAGTGGAGGAACTCATGGTGAGTATTTAATGGAGTTTTGGAATGACAGAGAGAGAGAGAGTAGTGAGGGAAATACAATGGATCATTTACTTTGCCACATTTTTTTGGAACAACACATTCACTCATGAGAATTTCACTCAATTTTTTCTCTCCTTTGGAATCATTTCTAAATTAAATTCTCTTTCATCTAATTGAAAAGGACTGGCAGAAAAAAAAAAGGAAAGAAAATTTCTCTTCCTGGACTAATCCCAAATAATTCCTTTCTGTATTTATTGTATATAATGTATTTCTTCCTTTAAGCTTTTCGGGGGGGGGGGGGGTGTTCCATCTTGCACTAAACCCCATTTTAGATATTTTCTCTACTCTTCAAATCATGATTAATCTCCCACAAGGTCTTGTGTTACTAAATACAAAAGCCAACTAAGGTGGGTGTATTGTAATTCAATTTTTTTTTTAAATTTCTATTCCTTCCACTCTGGGTAAAAAAAAGATAGAATTGTTCTCCCTGTCAACAAAGTCAGAAATGGAAAATTAATAACCATCTTTTGACCTGGTACTCAAATTGTTTTTGCTCTTTCTAATTTCCTGCCAAAGCACACCATATGGTTTTGCAAGGTGACATTTTCCGAAGCTTCATGCAGATTGATAGGCTAAACTACTGAGAAACTGAGAGAATTCTTATAAAGAATGACCTTCATCCATTATATATTCAGACCTCATGATGCTATTACTGTTAAGAAAAGAAAGGAAGGGTGGGGGGAAGCTTCTTACGAATAAGTAACCGCAAGAAAAGACTCAGGCAGGATACAGATCACAAGAAAAACAGGAAACAAAGCAATATCATCTGCCAAGCCAAGATAATGCTTGGCCAAAAAAGTTTGATTTCAACATTTTCAGTGACGACCACATACAGAAGAGTCTTTTCAGTGAATACAACATATGAAAGTATCCTTGAAAACTTGTGAAACATATTCTAAGACAGGGGTGTCAAACTTGATTTCATTGAGGGCCACATCGGGGTTGTGTTTAACCTCAGGGGGCTGGGGTGGGGGTGGCCAGCTTGACGTCACTCATATCGGGGGCGCCTGTGGTGGCCTGAGCGATCTGCCAGCAAAAATCAGCTCCCAAGCTCCGTTTTTGGCTGCAAACGGCTTCCTGCAGTCCCACGGGCCGGATCTAAGCACCCCAGGCACCACCCCGATCTAAGACATTGAGGTTCACTGCAGTGAGATGGGAATGAGATGGTCAAAAACAGACTGGTATGATCATTATCTTTGCAGCATTACCATTCTTGGCTGGACTTGTGACTTTCTCAACTGGACGGTTTTGGGAGGCTTCCAGGATTTGATTTTTGTGCATTCTTACATAGAATAATAGAGTTGGAAGGGACCTTGGAGGTCTTCTAGTCCAACGCCCTGCCCATGGAAGGAGAGCCTATACCTGTGATGGTGAACCTATGGCACGCGTGCCACAGGTGGCACGTGGAGCCATATCGGTGGGCACACGAGCTCAGCTCCGGTGTGCTGATTTTTAAGCCTTCTGGGCCCACCAGTTGGCAAACGGGCCATTTCTGGCCTCCAGGGGGCCTTTGGGGGGAGGCCGTTTTTGCCCTCCCCAGGTTCCTAGAAAAGCCCTGGAGCCTGGGGAGAGCGAAAAACGGGTCTACCACTGTGCCATCACGTGCCAAAAGCAGGGGGGAGAGTGGGAGGGGGCTGCATGGGCATGTGCAGGGGGGCAGGGCAAGGCGCATAGAATTATGGGTGTGGACACGTGCATGACCCCCCGTGCTTCCCCCACTTTTGGCATGCGATGGTAAAAAGGTTGGCCATCACTGACAAATAACTGTCCAGTTTCTTCTTGAAAACCTGCAGTGATGGTGCACTCACAATTTCTGAATGCAAGCCATTCCATTTAATTGTTCTCATTTTAGGAAATTTATCCTTCGTTCTAGGTTGCTTCTCTCCTTGGTTAGTTTCCATCCATGGTTTCTCATCTTGCCTTTTGGTGCTTTAGAAAATAGTTTGACTTTCTCATCTTTGTATGAGCCCATCAAATATTGAAACACTACTATCATTTCTCCCCTAGGCCTTCTTTTCATTCGACTAGACATACCCAATTCCCGGTAATGGTTCTTCGTATGTGCACCAAATGGAGAAGGGATCTCATTTTTAATGTTCACTATTTGTTAGGGAATGGCTATTGCCTAACTAGTTGGGTTGGCAATATATATATAAACGATCAATGCATGTTTGTAGTCAAAATGTATTGTATAGCTTTAAGACTGTAATGCTGTATTGCATCATACTGTATTCTGATTGGCTAGCTCTGTAGCAAATGTCCTTAAGAGGAAGCTTGAATCATGGCTTATTTTTCTTATTACATTATTATTGCTACCTCTGCTCCTCTCTGCCTGTTCTCTCTGCATGATCACTGCTTGATCATTGCTACTTGTTGTTTTTTACTGTTTTACTGATTGTTTTACTGCTGTACTTGTTCCTGTTTGGAACTCTAAAAAGAACTGTTTTATTGCATATGATTACAACAATTGGTAAGAAGACTGGATTGACATTTTAACTATCTTTATCTGTGTATGACCTGGATTGCTTATTGGACTTTGCTTTGCTTTTTCCTAAAAGTAAAAGAATATCACAACTCAGTGTGTCTGTGTATTGACAGTGCTTATTCACAATCACTTTCAGCCGTTTCTTATGTGCACACCCTTGCTTCTCAAGGGTTACTCTGCGCATATTCCTCAACACTATTGATTGGCAGTAGCTCTTTTGTCCCAATGTGTTTGTATTTGGCTTTTAAATAAATGAATGAAAAAAAAATAAATCAAATTTGAGGGTTCTAAATTATTTTAGCAAAGGATTTAAAAGATGATATATATGCATCTGAATTTTGAGGCGGTAGACCTCAACGTTTTACCATTGTATTATGCAGCCTAAACAGGATCTTAACACTAAAAAGAGTGCAGTATGCAGTTTTAAAATCCAGTTTGCACTTAAATATGAACTGGTGGAATCTGAATGAAGAAGATCATTGGAAATACCAGGGCGTCCTTCAAGCTGGCAACATCAAGGACCATGAAGTCAAGAAGAAGGCTATAGTGAATACATTGTAAGAGTAAAGAATATCTTAAAGCCCAAACTCAGTGGAAGAAATTACATCAAGGCTAACACCTGGCCAATTCCAATCATTAGATACACAGCTAGAATAGTGGACTGGACTCAAGCAGAACTAAAAACAAATAGGAAAACCAGAAAAATAATGGCAATGAATCATACCCTTCATTCCCTGTGCAATTTTGACAGATTCTACTAACAGGGAATCCATGGGTGTATGTAGAATGTTTCAAGTATACCAGACAGTTGAAGAAGAAAATAGGACATTGGAGTAATATTTGAAAGACAGTGAAAAAGATGCACTGAAGCTGGTATGAAAGCTTACTAAATCCCAAAGAAACCAAATTGGCCTAAATGAGCTGTGGTGGCGCAGTGGTTAGAGTAAAGTAATGCAGGCTACTTCTGCTGCCTGCCGGCTGCCTGCAAGTTGGCAGTTCAAATCTCACCAGGGTCAAGGTTGACTCAGCCTTCCATCCTTCCGAGGTTGGTAAAATGAGGATCCAAATTGTTGAGGGCAATATGCTGACTCTGTAAACAGCTTAGAGAGGGCTGTAAAGCACTGTAAAGCAGTATATAAGTCTAAGTGCTATTGCTATATAAGAAAGACCAAATAAAGAGTAGGAAAGAAACATGCCAAGGCAAAGTATCACATGGCCAGTATAATTTTTTTAAAAAATCAATAACAACTAGCAGGCAAAGAAGATAACAACAAGAACTGGCAATGGCTAAGATCAGGAAAACTGAACTACAGCAAAAGGTCGAGGGGCTGGCTGCACAAAACCAAGCCTTAAAAACTAATTCATATAATCCAGAATTGAAAAGACAGCAAATGCTACCTCTTCAAAGAAGCTGAAGAAACAATGGATCACCAAATTAGCTGTGGTAATAAACAGTTCATACAGACTGGTTACCAAACGACAGCACGACAAAGCAGCAACAATCGTGTATTGCTTTTTCTGGAATAAATAACCACTTGCCTGCAAGCAAGAACTGGTAGGATCACAAAATAGTCAAAGTAGTATCCAAAGAAAGCAGAAGCAGTGTGCCCCATCCCATAATTGTGTAAACCAGGTTGCCCTGATAGACTGATCTCACCGGAAAAAAACACTTAGTCAAGGTACTAGAAAGTGAAGAAGCTAAAGTGCTAGGGGACTTTAGAATTCAAACAGATATGCATCTGCCACACAACACCATAAGAATTAAGAATTGTCAATAAGAAACACAAAGAAGACTGGATAGTGGATATCGCAGCAACTGGGAATAGCAGTACAGAAGAGAAAGAACCGGAGAAAATCACAATAGCCTGCAGCAAATAGAAGTAGATATAAATATAAATATTAATCCTTGCGATTTATATTGATATTGATTGTTCCTAGTTTGATTTGATTGCTTATTGTACTGTATGACTGTCACTGGGTGTTGTGCCTTGTGATTCTTGACAAGTGTATCTTGTCTTTTTATGTACACTGAGAGCAAAGACAAATTCCTTGTGTGTCCAATCACACTTGGCCAATAAAGAATTCTATTCTATTCTATTCTATTCTATTCTATTCTATTCTATTCTATTCTATTCTATTCTATTCTATTCTATTCTATTCTATTCTATTCTGGAATAACTGACAAAAGGTAATACTACTAATAATATATGCCCTGAGCTCAATCTCAAAACATTTGGATCATCAAGTCAATGCCACTGGCATTGACAAAAACCCTGACTCGTCAATTGTAAAAGGCAGCTTTACTTGGAACACCTTACATCCTGTGATCATTTCTTTAATATTATTTTTTTTAAAAATCTGCCTATCCCAGGTCCTCAGGAAGAACCTGAAGGTGGAGAAAAATGCCAAATCCAGTCTCTATATATCTGCTGACTATACAATGAACCACAATAATAATAAATAAATATTTTTTTTAAAAAAACCAATCTGTCAATCATAGTCGATTTTGAAAGAGCCTAAATTTAAGAAAAATTAAAAAAAGGAGTCTAATTCACTATACTTCAGTAAATCTCAAGCACTTTCACTTCCTTCACTGTCTTTCTAAGCTAAGGATATTAAGAACAAGCACATTTTATTGGGAATATATTTAAGAATTACCATTCAATGCAACAGAACTTACTTCCAAAAAATGTAGAATGGGATTACATTGTGAATGTTGCATACATTGCCAGAATAGAATTTAGAAACGATAATGGTAATATTAATATATATTGCTACTAATACTATATTATTGCAATAGTAATATTATGTTTACAAAATTAATACCATAACGTGCAAATGATACGTTTTTGAGATATTAGATTTTTTAATTGTTTAATGGGTTTTAGTTGTAAGGTTCTTAATTTTCGGCCAAAGGGTATAATTCTTTTAAATTTTTAAATTTTGTATTGGATGTTTTTTACTTGGCTGTGCACCGCTCTGAGTCCACCAGGAGAAGGGCGGTATACAAATTTAAATAAAATAAAATAAATAAAATAAATATAGATATAACACAGATCAGATAGTGAAGAAAGATATCAATTATTTTATAATATTTGAAGAAAACCAATTCCATTTGGAATTCCTGATTAAATCTCCTGGAGAAGATGAATCGCTTCACAACTTGGAAAAGTAAGTCATATGATTCTGATTCACACCATCTATGCAAAATTATCATTTATTGAATGTTATTTAAGGATGATAGGTGAATAGTCTATCACTCAAATATCTTACCTACTCAAATACCCAATGAAATCCTTCAGAAGCCCGAAAGCCACTACAAGAACCTAACACACTATTAATCTTTAATAAGTTATTTTTCTTTGAAATTATCTGCAGTGAATTTACAGATCAAACTGATGTAAACCCTACTCTCAGGGCAGATTTTGCTGTTCAAAAACTAAATCGTGCTGATGTAGAACTTAAACCACTAGATGGCAATGAAACAGTTCACAAACCACAATTGTAATAATAATTTTGATATACAAACAAAAACAGCACCCCACAATAAAGAGGTGCAAAGCTGTTCCATTCTGCCTTGGATTCTTCTATCTCCCCACATCCCAACGTTGGTGTTCTTTGCAAAGTTAAGTATACAATTTTGACAATGCACTTATGAACCATTAAAATATTCTGCATGGTTATTTTTATGGCCAAGTGACTTAATTAAACATTGCATTCTCTATTCAAAACCACAGATCTTTTTAAGTAATACACTACAGCTCTGTTGCAAAAACCAAGTTAACATTGCTTTATGCTGTTAATCATTAACTGCCTTCAATATTCAGTTATCCCTTCCCTTCCCTTCCCTTCCCTTCCCTTCCCTTCCCTTCCCTTCCCTTCCCTTCCCTTCCCTTGTGCTTAGTTAGGAGGGCAAAGTTAATAAACAGTTTTTGGGCTAAGTGTAAAATCAATCAATCAATCAAAATCAATTGATCAATCAATCAATCAGAATAGATCTGGAAGGGACCTTTGAGGTCTTCTAGTGAGTCCAAACCCCTGCTTAAGGAGGAGACCCTATACCATTTCAGACAAGTTGCTGTCCAGTCTCTTGTTAAAAACTTCCACAACTTCTGAAGGCAAGCTGTTCCACTGATTAATTGTCTTCACTGTTAGGAAGTTTCTCCTTAATTCCAGGTTCCATTTCTCCTTAATTAATTTCCATCCATTGTTTCTTCTCCTGCCTTCTGATGCTTTGGAAAATAAATTTATCCCCTCCTCTTTGTGGCAACCTCACAAATATTGGAATACTGCTATCATGTTCCCCCTTGTCCTCCTTTTTCTCTAGGCTAGCCAAACCCAAATCCTGCAACCGTTCTTCATATGTTTTAGCCTCCAGGATCTTTAATCATCTTAGTTGCTCTTCTTCGCACTTTTTCTCAAGTCTCAATATGGCACTCTATGAAATTCAATGCAACATTTCAGGAAGGATGTTAATACACAGTATTGGAAACCACAAAGAGAGCTGTGAAGCTGATAAAAGAAATGATGAATGGTTTCTGAAGACAAAAGGCAAGATAGTGAATTACATTCTATAGACAGTCGTTTGTATTTGATCCTTCTCACTAGGAACACACAAAATAAACGGGAGCTGAGCTTTTGATACACTGACAACCCAGTGCCTCTAAAATACCTTTATAATCCAAACCCATTGCTTGTCAACAGTATTCTTTAGTTTACATAGGACAAATATTTCTTTCTTTTTTTGCAAATAATAATAATAATACTGAAACGTACAATTTATTGATATTGCGGTACAAGGAGACGCCAGATTCGAAGAAAAAGAACTGGAAAAAAATCACGAATCAACTTTTGAATACAGACGGATCGTCACTTGGAACACAACACCCCAGACATCACAGTTGTTGAAAACCGAAACGTATAATTTATTGACATTGCGGTACCAGGAGATGCCAGAGTCGAAGGAAAAGAACTGGAAAAATTAATGAAATATCATGACCTGGCCATCGAAACTACACAGCTATGGATGAAACATGTAACAGTGATACCCATTGTCATCAGGGCACTTGGCACCATGGCCAAGAATTTTACAAAACACATCAAGAAATTGCAGCTTCCTGCAATAACACCAGCGGAACTGCAAAAAACTGCGCTACTTGGAAACACCGTACATCTTAAGAAGGTACTTGGTTGATACCTAAGATGCTGGCAGCAACCTGTATCAACCATTAGCACAAGTCAATGGTATTTGTGATGCATTTTTGAATGTCCAGTTGACTAAGTTTCATGTTTAATGAATAAAGTAAATAATAATAATAATAATAATATAATAGCCTTTATTGTCATTGTACATCATGTATACAATATACATGATATATTGGTTTAGCCTCTACTGGTGCAATCCATAACAGAAAAGGCAAGACAAGACAAGAAGGAATAGATATAGATCTCAAGTAGGGAAAACCAATACTGTACATGATCATATGGAACTCCAGCAATGTTTTCTTTCTGTACAGATGACAGAGACTAACTTTTAAAGGGGGCACACTAAGCGTGAGTTGATTTGCACCTGTGACACAATTTAATTATGTGTGACTATAACTGAGCACCGGCCCAGAAGAGCTTGGATATCTCTTTGGCTATAAGAATCTTTTGTGATTTAATTATTCCTCCCACCCCCGGCATTCGCTGACTCCTTCATTATAGAATTTTGCAGTATATATATTATTCCTTTTTAAAGCTCTCCTGCGAAACCTGCATTCTATAGCAAAACCAATTCTTTTTTCTTTCTCTGAATATGTATGGAATTACAATTCTCCTCGCCTGCATTTAATAACTATGAAAAATCATCTGAAATATTCTATAAGATTCTCAAGGTCTAGGTTTAGACAACATGGTCAAATAGATCATTTGAAGCCATGGCAGTTGAATTTTCATAATGTGCTAATTTTCATAATGTGCATATTGTCCAGTCCTTATTAAAAATAATATGATAAATCAAGGCCGGGAAAACATGGGACAATTTCAGCAGGGATACCAGAAGAAGAATAAAAGAATTCTGAATAATAAAGTCACCATTTTTATGTGCAGAGATGACAATTGAAAGTTAAGCCAAAGTTCAGAAGTTCAGACAAATAAATTGAGTTTACAGTGGGCTATTTCAACGCAGAGATTTTATAACAGGATGTTCAACTATCCACATCAGCCAGTGGTGAAATCCATTTTTTTTTACTACCGGTTTGGTGGGCGTGGCTTGGTGGGCATGGCTTGGTGGGCGTGGCAGGGGAAGGATACTGCAAAATCTGCATTCCCATCCCACTCTAGGGGAAGGATATTGCAAAATCCCCATTCCCTCCTCACTCCTGGGGGAAGGATATTGCAAAATCTCCATTCCCACCCCACCCTGGGGCCAGCCAGAGATGGTATTTGCCGGTTCTCCAAACTACTCAAAATTTCCACTACCAGTTCTCCAGAACCTGTCAAAACCTGCTGGATTTCACCCCTGACATCAGCTCAATTGGAGTGCATTAGCTCAATTGGAGTGCAATAGCAATAGCTTAGACTTATATACCACTTCACAGTGCTTTATAACCAGAGGTTGGATTCACATAATTTACCTACCGGTTTGCCCAGCACCGAAAATGTGAGCGTGCATGGCCTTCCGCCCTTGCGCATTGCTCACACGTGCGGCTTCAACGCATGTGCATAGCTTGAAAACATGGCTACATAGGACAGCATAGTGGCGGGTTTCCAGAGTAGTGGGTTTCGCTATTACTGGTTCACCTGAATCAGTCCAAACCAGCTGAATACCGCCTCTGTTTACAACCCTCCGTAAGTGGTTTACGAAGTCAGCATATTGCCCCCAACAATCTGGCTCCTCATTTTACCGACCTTAGAAATGATCGTAAGTCGAGAACTACCTCTACCTCAGTAGAAAATTGTAGGAAATTCTGGAGTTGGGACTTCAAGAAATATCCTGGAAGAAGTTAGTTCCAAACTACTTCCATGAAAGGAGAACAATATGGCTATTTTCAAGTCATAACTAGAAGTTGAGCTTAATGCACAGAGGCTTAAAAAAACCCTTTATTGGCTTACAAATATCAATGATGTTCAGATTAATCAAGGTCAATTTAGTAGCCTCCAAGATCGGTTCATGAAACATTTAGTTACCCAATTCTCAAAAATCTCAAGCTAAAGCAGTGGTTATTGCACATACATCTGAATACAGCAATACTACTTTCCTTCTGTATTTTATCTGCTTCCTTTTCTTGAACTTTTTCTCCCCCTCCCATGCCTTATGCTGGAAGGAAAGATAAATGTCATGCCAATCTAGAAAGCCATTAACTATAGTCTGTCTTGAGAACAATGGGAGATAAGCGAAAGGCTCCTGAGAACTTTCCATGATAAATAACAGGGAAAAAAACTAATTTAATTTTCATACGATGAAAAATGCATTGGTGGTCCAGGAAAGCTGAGCTGTTATATTCATTGCCTTATAATGACTCCCATAAAAGGAAAGAAGCAACAATTGTCATGAAGGATTGGATCCTGAATGGATTTACTATTCTCATTTTTTTAAATGCAATTGATAGCTGAGGGTTGGCCAGGAAAATATGTATACAGATGCAGATGTACATGTTATTTATTTATTTGTTCCTTCAATATATATTGCTATTTTCTATAAAATTATGATATTCTTCTCCAAGTGAAGAGAATAACGCATAGTTTCAAGGAAGTTGTTCATCTTAAAAAACTTCCATCCTCATGATGACAAAATCTAAAATTATGCAGCTGTCCTGCTATTTCTTCCAAAGCGCTTTACAGGATTTTTGCTTCTCAGTCATTTGAAGTGGATTTTCAAGGAGCATATCCTCCCAGTTCAAATATGCAGAATGAAATTCAATGATACACAGAATGAAATTCAATGGTGAAAAAACTAAGGTTCTACATTTAGGCAGGAAAAGCAAAATGCACAAGTACAATATGTGGTATCTCGCTCAATAGTAGTAACTGTGAGAGGGATCTTGGAGTCCTAGTGAACAACCATTTAAATATGAGCCAGCAGTGTGCAGCAGCTGCCAAAAAAGCCAACACAGTTCTAGGCTGCATGAACAGAGGGATAGAATCAAGATCACATGAAGTTTTAATACCACTTTATAATGCCTTGGTAAGGCCACACTTGGACTATTGCATTTAGTTTTGGTCGCCACGATGTAAAAAAGATGTGGAGATTCTAGAAAGAGTGCAGAGAAGAGCAACAAAGATGATTAGGGGACTGGAGGCTAAAACATATGAGGAATGGTTGCAGGAACTGGGTATGTGTAGTTTAAATGAAAAGAAGGACTAGGGGAGACATGATAGCAGTGTTCCAATATCTCAGGGGCTGCTACAAGGAAGAGGGAATCAAACTATTCTCCAAAGCATCTGAGGGCAGGACAAGAAGCAATGGGTGGAAAATAATCAAGGAGAGAAGCAACTTAGAACTAAGGAGAAATTTCCTGACAGTTAGAACAATTAATCAGTGGAACAACTCGCCTCCAGAAGTTGTGAATGCTCCAACACTGGAAGTTTTTAAGAAGAGATTGGATAACCATTTGTCTGAAGAGGTGTAAGGGGTTGGACTAGAAGACCTCCAAGGTCCCTTCCAACTCTGTTATTCTATTTCTATTTCTACTTTCAAAATAAATAATTCTTGGCTTCTTATTCTAATTCTACTACTAACACTTCTTTATACCTGAAGGGGGAAAAAAATCTTCAGAAAAGATTAAAAACATATAAAAGAAAACAAACAAGCCATGTCCATTGGCTCTACAATTGACAGTGAGCAAATGGAAACAACAGCTTGAGCAAGTTGTTTTCAATAGCTTGAGCTCAACTTTGTACGGCAGTTTTCTTGGTGGCAATATAGATCTGCTTTGTCCCTGACTCTCCTGAAATTGTCTTGACTTCCTAATCTAGTGTTCTAGCCCTGGAAAGTTTCTCATCCAAGTCGTAACCAAACCTATCCATGCTTTGTCCCAAGGGTCCTTTTTCAGGAGGCAACTGGACTTTCTTGTTTTTTGTTTTGAAAACTGTTCGCTTCTCATCCAAGAACCTTCTTCAGCTCTGACGGGATAGTGGGGAATGGAAGGATTTATATTCCTTGCAGACAGCTGGTCATTTGCATCCTTTTAGAGGGTCACTGAAGCACTTGGAGGTTTATCTGTGTCCTCAGGATGACCTGAGTAGTGCTACTGGTTCCTGTAGCCTGCAATTTTTCCTCTGGAAATCGATTCCTACTCCCACACCATTCAAAGGGTGTTCATCCCAAACTGTATAGCTAAAAGTCTGTAGAGATTCTCAGTCATCCAGGTCATGATTGTCCCAAAGTTGTTTTGAAAAAAGCATCTTTGGGACAACCATGATCTGGATGGCTGAGAAACTCTACAGACTATCCCTGCTTTGGTTCTGAGACTGGTAAAGGTCAGCTATATATTATCATCATAGTGAAGAAAGTAATATTTAATGACTGTGCCTCACTTATAAATCTCCCTAAGAGATTGGATGTCAGTTGTTGACAATACATAGTACATGGGTCACTTCCATTATTTATTATCAAATGTACAAGACTACCTGATATTATAAATGTCAGGTTTCGATGTCATCTCAATTAAAATTGCATTTCCAAACAAATAGTCTTTGATGAAATCTTTCATTTATTAAGCACGACAATCTGTCTCCGATTATGTCGAAGCCAACACTGACTTCCTGACCCCAAACCTTCCCTTTCCGTTCCCCAATTCTCTGCGTCTCATTGGCCACCTTCCAAATCCCTCTCCCCATATCTACTACTTCAGCTCCCAGGAATGTCCCCCCTCCCAACCCATCTCCTAGGGGATATTATCTTTAGGGAAAATAAGTAGGTGAAAAGTCAAGCGCCTCTTGTCAGCTGCCCCCTCTTCTCCTCCTTATGTCAGCACTGGAACAAATGTAGTTTGAAGTGCTGACAATAAAGACTCTGGGCAACATACAGGCATCAACAGAAGAAAATATATGTAGCTCAGGGTTTAACTGTCGACTCCTTGGTACTCTCTGAGCTTGGTTGTTATCTTGTAGACATTTCATTACCCAACTAGGTGACATCATCAGTGCTGGAGAGTATGGTCCTTGTTTATATACAGAAGCTTATCCTTGATGTTCTGGTGGTTGTACAGTCTTCTCCTTGGTAGTTCCTTGATTAGGGTATTGATTTCAATCAAAGAAAAAACAATATCCTAGTCAAAAAACTACTAAGGAGATAAATAACCAAGCAGACAAACAATCAAGTAGAAAACAATACCCTAATCAAGGTATTATCAAGAAGACCACACCTCCATCCCACAACAAACAAAGATCTTTGGCAGGAAAGAGCATTCAAAAGGAAATAAATGTGTGATACACACTATCTCTCTCTCCCCACTCCCCCCCCACAAACACACATACAGAAGTGCCAGCTTCAGTCAGAAAATCTCATCTCTGAACTAGAAGACAATTTGATATAAACCTTCATAAAAATTTGATTACAGAAAAGCATGCAAAGATGTGAAATGTTTAGGTGAATAATTATTCCATTTTAATTTCCTTTTTTGCTTGATGGGAATATAAATTTTGATCAAGGAAGGTGTATTTCATAGTGCTGTCTCATGCTGGCATTGAATGAATCTAGATGGGTTAGTAGGAAAATGCAATGTAACATTTTTTTTTTCAAAACTAAAAAAAAGTGGAAACAAAAAGGGGTTGCATCTGAATTCTTAAATTTCTCAGTAGAATTAATTGTCCCTACTTTCCCAGAGTCATTACTTGGGAATTTAACTATCTCAAGACGTTGGATATCCTACAAGTTCCAAAAAAATACATAGCAAGTATTCCAGTTTTATTTTCCCCCCAGGTTTCATGAATGAAAAAGAAAGTATGTAAAGAGAATTATGTTCCCTTTCATACCTTGCATTCATTCATTCATTTTTAGACATAGGTAATATAATCTAATTTAGACTTCATCACAAGTTCTGCATACCAATTTAATTTGACCAGTTATGATTCCAGGGTGTTAAGAAACTGGGAATTTCTGTCAGGTATATAGGGAAGTTAATCCAATTTATGAGGATTCTGTCTTTAATTCTTTTTTATTTCCCGAAAACTATGGTGACAGAATGATAATATATAACTTTACCTTTCTCCCCACCCTCAAGTTCATTTGAATATTTGCATTTATTCAGGTCCCATTTCTAAAATGCATTTAAAAGGAAGCCATGAAAAATCCTCACTTTATAGTCCCATTGATCTTACAAGGTTGAACAGTTGTCTTAAATCTCTGCTGTATATATGTATTCCTATCAGACCATAAATATTTTATACATATATAGATTTCTCACTCCTTTGAATTTAGCTACAGACGTATTCACACATACACATACACATAAAAGGGGGCCAAAAAAAAAAGGAGAAGAAACATAACAGAAACAGAAGCCTTTTGCCAGCTTTATATCACAGGTTTTGTGTTTACTTTATTGATGCTTTCATTTTCTCTGATGTAAATTTCTGTGGAGAAATGATTTGTCCCAGCAAGAAGCATATTGGAAGGCAAACAGCTTTAGTGACTAATGGAGTGACTGATGATCTAGACAGGTGGAAGAAATTCCAAGCAACTTATGAAGAAGTAAATAAAAATACAGTTGAGGAAAAGTGGAGGAGGAGGGAGATTGAGAAATGTAAGTTTTGTTCTCCCTTCATTCTTTGGACAATATCTTATTTTATTTTATTTTATTTTTTATCCCTCCTTTATTATTTTTATAAATAAAAAGTGGCAAACATACATAACATTACTTCCTCCTCCTATTTTCCTCAAAATAACAACCTTGTGAGGTGAGGTGGGCTGAGAGAGAGTGACAGGCCCAAGGTCACTCAACTGGCTTTCGTGCCTAAGATGGGACTATAACTCACAGTCTCCTGGTATCTAGGCTACCACCATAACTACTATACCAAACTGGTCCTTATTTTCTGTACCACCAAAAGGATAATATCAGCATCCATCCCAAGAACAAGGCCACTTGGTAGAACATAACAGCAGAGAGGGTTAACTGTTTTCATGTTCCTCTGGATATGAGCAGGGAGTAAACCCCACATTCACTAGCTCTGATGATGTTGTGGAATTCCTGGTGTACTCTGAGGTTGTTTGTTTGATGTGAGTCAGCAGTATGCAGGAGCAGCCAAAAAAACTAATATAATCCTTGGTTATATAAACAGAGGCATAGAATCAAAATTACATAAAGTATTAATACCGCTTTATAAAGCCTTAGTAAGGCCACACCTGGAATACTGCATCCAGTTTTGGTTACCACCTTACAAAAAGGGTGTTGAAATATTGGAAAAAGTGCAAAGTGGAGCAACTAAGATAATCATCAGGCCTGGAGGCTAAAACATATGAAGAATGGTTGCAGGAACTGGGTTTGGCTAGTCTAGAGGAAAGAAGGACTAGGGGGGACATGATAGCAGTATTCCAGAATTTGAGAGGCTTCCACAAAGAAGAGGGGATCAATTTATTTTCCAAAGCACCAGAGAGCAGGACAAAAAACAATGAATGGAAACTAATCAAGGAGAGAAGCAACCTGAAATTGAGGAGAAACTTCCTAGCAGTGAGGAGAATTAACCAATGGACCAGCTTGCCTTCAGAAGTTGGAGGTGCTTCATCACTGGAGGTGTTTAAGAAGAGACTGGACAGTCACTTGTCTGAAATGGTATAGGATCTCCTGCTTGAGCAGGAGGTTGGATAGAAGACCTCCAATGTCTCTTCCAGCTCTATTCTGATTGATTGATTGATTGACTGTTTGCTCAAAAATGTTTCATTACCTGATTATGTAACATCATGGCTGGTGAATGTAGGGTTTGTTACCATTTATATATATAGCTTGCCCTGCAGTGTTAGTGGGAGTGTGGTTTTCTCCTTGATTGTTGATTAGGATGTTGTTTTCTGCTTGATTGTTTGTCTACAGAAGTCAGACAGAAAACAATACCTTAATCAAGGAACCACCACGAAGAAAACTACACCTGTGTTCTTAATTTAGCTTGACAGTCTGTGCTCAGTGTTTGAAGCTTTAAAAAAGATATAGCTTGTTCCTAGCCCAGGAAGAGTAAACAGGAGAACCAGGGAGGGAGGGAGAAAGAGAGAGAGAGAGAGGAAACCAGTAGTGTTAATTTTGCCATCTGTGCTCACTTCCATAAAGATAGGAATCCATTCTCCAACATTAGAAGAGCTAGCTAGCCCTATAGGAAAGAAAGATAATCTTAATCAACAGTTGAAAATAGACACTAACTTTTTGACTTTTATATTCAGCACATTTGCCTCAAGACTCAGTTTGGAATTTGTAACATAACTGGGAACCTGTTCTGGAATTGCTCGAATCACAGAACATCAGAGTAGAAGGGATTTGGGAAATAATTCTTCCATACAGCACAAAAACATTGCAATACAAGAAGCTACTACTAAGAGATTACCATTTATCCTCTGCTTAACTCTTGGTGAATCATACACCACCATCTACTAAAACAGTTCGTTCCATCGCTAAACAGTTCTGTTAAGACATTCTTTCAGATTCCCAATAGATATCTACTTCTTTATAATTTAAACTTGCTGCTTATCCTGGAACAGAACCGAACAAATATACTGTCTTCTGCATGACAGCATTTCAGACACATGAAGACAGCTATTGTATCACACTGCAGTAATCTCTTCTCCAGATTAAACATATCCAGCAACTACAATTTCTTATTGATGTACGCTCTTACCAGACACAGTATTCCAAGTGTGAACTGATCAACGCAAAAGGCTAGGAAACAATGATTTCTGTTTATATCAATACTGCATTTCTGTTCATGCAGTTTAGGATTGCATGGGGATTTATTTGACATTGTCGGCTCGTGTTGCACTTCCGATCTATCAAGCCACTGAAATAATTTTGCATATAAAATATGTGCTTAATATATTGCTTTTACTTGTCCTGCCCAAATGAAGGACTTCTCAGTTTTTGTTGAAATTCATTTTGCTGGTTGCAAAATTAATTGCAGCTTGTCAAAACCCTCCTGATTCTTAGTAATGTCCTCAAAACTATTCGTTGTTTTTCCTATTCTTTGAGCGAACTGCAAACCTGATAATATTTCCCAAGCCATTATCCAAATGATTTGTAACAAGTTGAACAATACAGGGCCCAGAACAGAATCCTGCACTTGGTACCTTCTTCAATATTAATGTAAACTTTGGGGGCATAATTGTTCAACCAGCTCTGCATCCACATTTTGACATCTTCTTTATTAGAATTTCATGGGATATTTGACAAATGTATAACTGAAGTGAAGGCACATTATATCCTGTGATGATTTAATTTGGTCCTTCTATCAAAATTTGCTTGTTATTGATCAACTCCTGCTGACTCCTGCTAAGGGGTGCATTCTTTACGAAATGCTCACAAAATGATGGCTTAGTAATTTTTGTAGACTTTTGTATGGTATTAATGTCAAGCTGACTGTAGTTTTGAGGGTTCTCTTGTTTTCCTGTTTTGGAATGTCTAAACATTTGCTTCTCTCCAGTTCTTTGGCACAATTATTCAGAGCTTCCTTCAGATATTTTTTTTTTTAATTTTTCAAGCATATATAAGATAACAGATATAAGTATAAACATGATTATGAATATAGCAAATGGATACAAATAAAAGGGGACAGTAGGACAGGGACGGTAGGCACGTAGGTGCGCTTATGCACGCCCCTTACAGACCTCTTAGGAATGGGGTGAGATCTACAGTAGACAGTCTAAGGTTAAAGTTTTGGGGGTTTGGGGAAGAAACCACAGAGTCAGGTAGTGTATTCCAGGCATTGACCATTCTGTTGCTGAAGTTGTATTTTCTGCAATCTAGTTTGGATCGGTTTACCTTAAATTTGTATCTATTGTGTGCTCGTGTATTGTTGTGGTTGAAGCTGAAGTAGTCATTGACAGGTAGGACATTGTAACAGATAATTTTATGTACTACGCTTAGGTCAGACTGAAGGCGGTGTAGTTCTAAATTCTCTAAGCCCAAAATTTCAAGTCTGGTGACATAAGATATTTTATTGCGGATAGAGGAATGGAGGACTCTTCTCGTAAAGTATCTCTGGACTCTCTCAATTGTATTAATGTCTCTTTATTTTATTTTATTTTAATTTAATTTAATTACAATGAATTTGACATTAATTGTATTAATGTCTCTCAATTCTATAAATGACTCTTAACTCCTTCAGGAGTTAGAAATGTAATTGGTCTGGAAATTTAAATTTATGCATGGTAGCTAAACTTTCTCTAACTATTTATTTACTTTACATCGCTATTCCTTTCTTGTGTAAATTATTTCCATTTGAATCAAACTTCTCCTTTGGGAGAAGACTCAAATTGAATAGAACTAAAAGAGCTCTAGCCTTTCCTTTTTTTATAAATACAACTTTTATTTAAAATGTTTACATGAACAAAAGTAACATATAAAACAGAAAGTTAGCGGAAAAGAAAATATAAAACTATATTTGAAAAAGGCTTCTGATTTTCAGTGCAGTTCCAAACAGTTTTATTTTCTCTCCTCCCCCTTTAAAATTTTGCACTTATTTTCAGGAATAAGTGCAAGTTAATTTTTTTCCCCTTCATTAGTTTACCCTTCCGATCATTTGTATTGAAGATTTTTCCATTTTTTAAAATTGAATTTCTCTTTCATATTTTCAAATCTTTTAGCCAACAAAGTTGCCACTGACTTTATAATATTCTTCCCATGTTCTTCAAAAGTTCTTTGTAACATCACTAGTGTATTGCCATTTTCTGATGTTTGCTGAGATAGTGGTGTTCCCCTACGTTCCCTTGCTACTAGCCTAAAATAATCTCTCTCTTTTTAATTTTCCCAACAAGGGAAAACAACAGCCAAAATGAGTTCTTTTTTCTCTCTCTTCTTTTCGCTTTCTCTGTATTGTTAATTCATTAGTCCCATTCACTATATTCTATAGTTTATGAATTTTAACAACACTCCCTTGACTTTTTTTTGGTGACCAATTATTTCTCTTGGACAATTCAAGCATCCTGTTTTCCATGAAAGTCTATTTTATTTTATTTGTTTAATTAATTCACAAATACTTTTAAATAAGCTAAATCCAAATTCATCTAAATCAGGGGTGTCAAACTCAAGGCCCATGGCCTGGATCTGCCCCGCAGGGTGCTTAAATCAGGCCTGTAAAGGATTGGCCCGCATTGCCTCTGGCAGCCAAAATCAGGTATGTGGGGCCCACGTGCAGTCCCTGTGTGACTCCGTGTGGCCCGTTTTTGGCCTGGATGGCCTCCTAAAACACTTTGCTGGCCAACACCGGGTGCGGGGGAGCTGTGTGCGTTTTGGCTGCCAGAGGCACCATGGGCCAGTCATTTGCTATTTCCAGGCTGGCACCGCAGGCCAGATTTAAGCACCCCATGGGCCAGTCAGGAGGCCGTCCAGGCCAAAAACGCCCCGTTTTGGCTGGCAAAGTGTTGTAGGAGGCCATCCAGGCTGTCTCCCTCCCCCACCCCAGCTGGCCCACGGAGGAGAACTACAATGCTGATCCAGCTCTCAAAGAAATCCAGTTTGATACCCCCGATCGAAACCCTTTCCTGCGGTGCACAAAGGATAGGAAGGCAAGTGCTGAACAGAATGAACTAGCAATTTAGGCCATCACGACTGCATTGTGTTGCGCATTTGTAGATTTCCCTGACATTGTATGACATATGCTAAATAAATAAATAAATCCATTTTAAATGTTCATAGTCCAAACTCTTAGCAACTATTTTATTTTTTATTTTTTTTGCTGTGGATTATTTTTAAATCCTGGTACTTATTTCTTTCCATTTCCCCTTATTCATGCCTTGGGTCATATGAACACTCACCAGGAAGTCTAATTACTCTGCTGCTCCAAGGATCTCTGTAGCTTTTAAATAATTATAATGCAAATGTGTTTTAGAAAGTGGAGTTAGGTCACTCCATTATAGGCTCCATTGAGACTTCCAGCACAATCTTTCTTCTTCAGCTTTTGGTGCTCTTACTTTGAATCACCTTCAGGGTCTCCACAAGCTTCTTCATAAGGAGTATAGCTTTATTGCTTTTAATTTGTAAGTCATCCAGAGTCACCTTGTGGTGAGATGAGTGGCAAATAAATTTAATCAACAAACAAACAAACAAACAAACAAACAAACAAACAAACAGATCCTTGGCTGAGTTGGTTTTCCAAGCAAGGTGCGGATACTTGAATTTTTAAAAAAAATATAGTCCCACAATTGAAAATGTCTAAGGAAACTGTGAACGCTACACATGATATACGTGACCAGCTCTGAAATTTTAATTATTCACAAAGGCAGACAAAGCGACACAAGTAGATTTTGCCCCATCTTTTCACTCATCCATTTTTCATTCTGCCTGCACTGAGAACAAGCTTTTTCAATTTGATCTAAGTTGGCTTAAAATCACTTAGATGGCTTTTACTGTTAAGAGAAAGAGTCCCGGGAACTTGACAAGATATACATTTTGGTTAGTAAATGAATAAGAGAACAAATTAGATGCACTTCCCATTCTAGTGCAGTCTAATGCCTTATTTACCTGTAGAATGAAATATTTCTTTCTCCAAATAATTAATTGTCTGAGAAGGGGAGGGGGATGGGCTGCATTTGTTGATATGTAGGAGGAGCTGTGTAAAGTAAAGGAATGAAGAGGAGATGCAAATGATTGCAGGTATTCATGCTGAAAAGTATGGATCTTCTAAAATAATGCCTACTGATATTAATCCTTAGAATAGAATAACAGAGTTGGAAGGGGCCTTGGAGGTCTTCTAGTCCAACCCCCTGCCCAGGCAGGAAATCCTACACCACTTCAGACAAATGGTTATCTAATCTCTTCTTAAAAACTTCCAGTGTTGGAGCATTCACAACTTCTGGAGGCAAGTTGTTCCACTGATTAATTGTTCTAACTGTCAGGAAATTTCTCCTTAGTTCTAAGTTGCTTCTCTCCTTGATTAATTTCCACCCATTGCTTCTTGTCTTTTCCTTTTGGAGATGGAAATTTTTCTGTCCCTGATTACCTCCACTTTTGTCTCTACCTTTCATTCTTGTGGTTATTATCCCATTTCATTTCTCCATTTCCATGTTGTTTCTTTTTATTTTTCATATTTCCCATGGAAGGGAATAGGTGAGAGATTCTATGCTCAATGTGCCTGTGTGCAATCTGAGAGTAGTTTGTACATAGGTTGTCCTTGACTTATGACCACAATGGAGCTCAAAATTTATGTTGCTAAGTGAAAAATTTGTTAAGTGAGTTTTGCCCCATTTCATAACTTTTCTCACTATATTTATTAAGTGAATCACTGCCGTTGTTAAATAAGTCACACTGTCGTTAAGTGTGAATCTGGTTTCCCCATTGGCTTGGCTCGTCAAATGTTTGTAAAAAGTGATCACATGATCCCAGGACACATTGCAACCGTCATATATACTGTATGAGTCAGTTGCCAAGCATCTGTATGTAAATCATGTGTCCATGGAGATGCTGCAATGGTCATTAGTGTGAAAAATGGTCATAAGTCACTTTTTCCAATGCCGTTGTAATTTTGAACGGTCACTAAATGAACTATTATAAGTGGAGAACTACCTGTACATGAATGAGAATGGATGATATCTCGAAACAAGGCACAATTAATTTTGTAAAGTAAGTACCTTAGTTTATAGGCAATTAATTTTAATCAGTAGACTTAATTAACAGTTCTTTTTTTTGTTGTTGTTGTTCTGGGCCATGTCCTTTCTGGGAATATGACTTCTGGAATCTCTCTCTCTCTGTGTATGTGTGTTTGTGTGTATGATACTAAATTTGATCTTAGCCAAAAGGCTGAGAAGTGATTATTAAGGGAGACTCGTGTTGATCTTCAGAAACAAATTTATACTGTATGATGTACCTAGAACCTGAAGCTTGCACAACCTGCAAGTTCTTGAAAAACTGTTTGTTTATATTTTTCTTTTAAACTGGAAGACTCACATGTAATTCAATATTGTAGTAAAAGCAGTGGTGGGATTCAAATAATTTAACAGCCCTAATGATTTCTTCCAACAACCAGTTCACCAAACTGCTCAGAAAGTTAACAACCGGTTCTCCCGAAGTGGTGCGAACTGGTTGAATCCCACCACTGACTAAAAGTGGTTAAGGTATTTCTGTATTCAGTATTTATTTATTGATTGATTGATTGATTGATTGATTGATTGATTGATTTATTGGTTCGATTTATATGCTGCCCTTTTCCGGAGACTCAGGGCAGCTTACAATGCATTAAGCAATAGCCTTCATACTTTTGTATATACCTGGTTAGTAGGGCTTTCGCCCCCCCCCCCCCAAAGCGGTGTTCTTTTTTATACAAAGTCATCTTATTGCCCCCACAAACTGGGTCCTCATTTTACCTACCTCGGAAGGATGGAAGGCTGAGTCAACCTTGAGCCTGGTGAGATTTGAAGGTGAGATTAGGAGGGCATGTCAGTATTTCATAATATTGACCTCTCTCTATGCTGTTTTAAACCTCACTGTGGGCAGCTCAGTCAGTTTTGCCATGGAATATTAGTCCTAGTGTCTGTTTCACTACTGAACTCAAATGAGCAGGAAACGTGTAAGTCCTTTACACGAAATCTTCACTTCTGCAAATATTTGTGCGTGTGTCTTGTCGGTCAAAACGACAACAATAGAATTCTACTTTGCGCAAGATGGCAACATAGCATAGAATATAATCCTACTCCAGTGGTGGGTTGCCCCCGGTTTGCCCCGGTTCTATAGAACCGGTAGTAAAACCGGCGGGAGGCTCCGCCCACCGACCCCAACGTCATCAGAATGCTTCTGCGCGGCCCTGTTGCGAACCGGTAGTAAAGGTAAGTAGAACCCACCCCTGTCCTACTCCTGTTTAAGGTGGGAAATATGGAGAAACAAGGCTGTTGGAGGTCAGTTGCTGGTGAGTTCATGGATATATTTGCAGTCATCTTGGCAACAGTATGGAAAAGACTGTTTTCTTCAATTGTTTTCTTCTAGGATGAGTGTTTGATTTCCCAGTCTAAGATAAAAACCCTGAGATTTCCTTGCTTCTCTGTTTAGTTTTCTGAAATCAGTCAAAGATTTCTAGATGCTGCCAACCTGCTACATTCCTTAATTTTTAACCTTTAGATCATTCTGGCATTCTGGTAAAAGTCAGAGTTTTGTGCTACAAGAAAATATATGGATTTGATGTACGAGTATCTGGTGGCAATGTTTTATCCTGTAATTTTTTAAACTTTCCGTGATACTCCTGGCAAACAGATTCCTCTACATCTGCCCAGTTCAATCATAATTATTTTCCTTTTCCTAAACTATAAAAGGAAAACATGCTTACTACACAAATAATGGCTAAATAGCTTTGAGATAAATTTATAATTTCTCTCCTTCCACTTTCTCAATTTATTTCTAATAGTTTCTATTCTGACCCGGTGGCCTCCTGATATATTGGACTTCAACACATGCCTGCCTGGAATTTTTAAACTTCAATTCCCAATGCCTCTGAAGAGCACTAAGTTAAGAAAGCTGCAGAAACTCCTAAGCTTTTAGCTTGGGAAAGGCAGAATAAAAGGTTGGGGAAGCTATCTGTGGTTGGGTTCACACACCCTACTATGCTGTCATAGTCTATAACCCATGATTTATGACTTAGCCCGTTGTGTAAACTTTCAAATTTATTTTTATTTATAAATCATACTTGTAGGGCTGCCAACTCCAGAGAGCTCTGGGAGGCTACAATAATAAAAACAAAACATGGAAACAATTAACCTAGAAAACACAATGATTAATTTGGAGAGAGCAGCCCACAACCAATTTTGCATACGTGCTCATTTGAAGGAGAAACAGGGTATGAGCTTTTTGAATACCTGGGAGAATGCAAAGTTTATGAAATCTGTACTGACAGTATTCAATTCTACACTGATGGATCACCTAATCCAAAGACTTCACAGGAGTTGTGAGATATGAGACTACAGGTAACCCTTGACTTATGACTTTTTGTTTAACAATGATTCAAAGTCATAATAATCATCCTCTTTTAACGACCCCATAATCCCCTGCAGGGTGGAGTCTGGGCAACTGAATGGGGCTGAGTGTTTATAGGTCAGATGCCCTTCCTGTCACCAATGCAGAGTTTTGTTCAGCAGATATATTCTCAGTGTGCCCAGAGAGAGAAATATCTGCCTCTACCTAAGATCGAACTCACAGCCTTCTGATTGTGAGGCAAGAGCTCCATCTCTAGGCCACCGCACCACTATTCAAAGTCATGATGACCCTGGAAAAAGTGAGTTGTGACCTTTACTCACACTTATAACCATCACACCAATCTGGGCTTATAAGATTAGAATTTGGCCACTTGGCATCCACATCAACTGGTTGTAGCATCCTACAATATATGATTACAATTTGCAATCTGCTTTGCCAAAACTTTCTGTCAAAAAAAAGAGCCTTGGTAGTACAGTGGTCTAAAGCACCCTGTTATTAAGAACAGCTGCCTGCAATTACTGCAGGTTCGAATCTCGCCAAGGCTCAAGGTTGACTCAGCCTTCCATCCTTTCTAAGGTAGGTAAATTGAGGACCCAGTTTGTGGGGGCAATAAGCTGACTTTGTATAAATATACAAAAGAATGAAGGCTATTGCTTAGCGCATTGTAAGCTGCCCTGAGTCTCCGGAGAAGGGCGGCATATAAATCAAATTAAAAATAAAATTAAAAAAAACAAACAAACAAACTCCCATTGGGAAGCTGGATTTGCTTAGCAAATGTGTGATTCACTAATGATTGCCATGATTTGCTAAATGACTGTCATAAAAATCGTCATAACATTGGATCTATTCATGCCATTTCCATATTGTGTCTCAACCTAAAATTCAACTAAAAGAGGTCTAGAATAGCTGCATCTTAGTTACAGCCTAGCCACTTTCTCAACAAACTTTCCTAGAAAGTGGGGCTGGAGACTGGCCAAAAACCTTGACAACTGGGTCCAGTGATGGCATATTTAGATGGGGAAATATCACTGCCTCCTTTAAGGCAAGTGTAAATAACTCTTCCCTTAAGGAAAACATTTTGTATCCAATTTCTGGGAACTGCCTTCACCAACCAGAAAAAGCAGGGATGTAAGCAGGGGTGAAATGCTACCGGTTCGCTCCGGTTTGGGCAAACCAGTAGTGATAAAAACTACCAGTTCAGATGAACCAGTAGCAAAAAAAAAGCTACCAGTTCGGGCAAACTGGTAGTTAAAAAAGCTACCAATTCGGGCAAACCAGTAGTTTAAAAAAGCTACCAGTTTGTCTGAACCAGTATTTCTGACGATCAGCTGTGCCTCATGGTTTATATTTGCTAGACAGCAGGAAATCCTGCTTTCTAGCGAAGCTAAATTACACAGCACAGCTGTCCCCCCCCTCGCTATTCTACTTACCTAGTGAAGTCTTCTTTTTCCACAGAAAGCGCACATTTGGTGCACAATGTGCAATGCACGCGCAGCATGCTTTTGGCACGCACTGCGCATGTGAGGGCAGCATATTGGTGGCGATCTGCAGAGGATTTCACCACTGGATGTAAGTACAAATAGATGGGATAATATTCTACTCTCAATTTCCTTATGAGTTACATAATCAAACTTCTCCAGGTAAACAAATAATACCACTTGGCCATTATCTTAATTTGAGCTTTCCAACAGAGAGAATTCAAGCAAATTCAAGAGAATTCGAGCAAAATAATTCAAGCAAAAAGAGGCCTAGAATATGCTGGTGCACAGGAGCTGGAGGTACAGCAATATGGAGTTGAAACAATGGGAGCAGAATCGGATTGATAGATTTATCTGCTGATGGGAGCTTTGCAGCAGAAGGCATACAATTCTCATGATTATGTTAAAACTGAAGAGAATTTCCGAGGGTTTTTCTTAACCAGCTAGCTTCTCAGATAATTTGTAGACTATTAATTTCTTTTCATTCACAGGTGTAATCTTTATACTGGAAATAGAATTTAGACTTATATACCACTTTGCAGGGCTTTACAGCCCTTTCTAAGTGGCTTACAGAGTCAGCATATTTCCTGGGTCCTCATTTTACCAACCTCGGAAGGATGGAAGGCTGAGTCAACCATGAGCCGGTGAGAATCGAACTGCCGAACTGCTGGTAGCTGGCAGTCAGCAGATGTAGCCTGCAGCACTGCTTTCTAACCACTGCACCACCAGGCTTCAATAGCAGCTGAAAAACTCAGCTCTACCTAATGGTTTGTAAAATTGGTGTTCATAATAATCTATTATGCTATTTTGCAATGCCATGATATTCCAGCCTAAACCTAACAGCATTGAAATTGGCAGCATCCGCTCACATTGTCAAAGATTGGCTCATCCTTCATAATTACAGGAGAAAGAACACCATCAGTTCAGTGTGATAGTGGCAAATTAAAACAAGAAGCAAAAAAGCAAAAAAAACCAAAACAAACAAAAACTAACCCAAACCCTTTCTTTGTGCAGAATTGGCTCATTACTCAAATTACCTATGCCATCTCCTGTGTATTGCCCCCTCCTTTTTTTTTTTTGCTTTTGAAAATGTAGAAATGGTTGGTCTTTTTCAATAGCATCCGTCCTATGAGATTTAATACAACAACAATGATAAACCCTCTTGTGGTATCCTCACAGATTTTGGCTTTCTTGTACACGGGTTTGTGGGGTAAACGAATCTCATGAGATTAGCATCCTGGCTAATAATGCAATCATAGAGTGGCACTCAGAACTTTTAAGGATTGTCACCATCTGATAATGAGATTTTCATAGAATGCATAGCATATAAATTCAGCATTCAGAATTTTGAGTAGGAAAAATGAATTATACCTGCCGTGTGTTATATATCGTCATCTTCATTTAATGACCCCATAATCCCTTGTGGGGTGGAGTCTGGGCAACTGAATAGAGCTAGCAGAGTGTTTTAATGGCCGGATGCCCTTCCTGTCACCAATGTGGAGTTTTTTTCCAGGATATATATTCTCAGGGTGCCCAGAGAGAGAAATATCTGCCTCTACCTAGGATCGAACTCACAGCCTCCTGATTGTGAGGCGAGAGCTCCACCTCTAGGACACCGCACCACTCCACAGTGTGTTATATATGTTACCAAAAAAATTAATAATCAATGGTGTATTGATGTTGCTGAAACAACATCAGTATTTTTATCCATCTCCATTCATATTTACTGCTTGTTCCTAAGAGGATTTTAAAATCCTTCCTTACATACAGTATGTACAGTAGTAGAATTGACTACCAATCAATTACCAGTGCAAAAGCATTGAAACAAGGTTTAATGAAGTGCCCTCAATCAGTGTGGAGCATAATAATCACAAGTTCACTACTTCAGTTCATTCACAGCACAGTCCATAACCCAGATGTCCCTTCTACCACGAAAAAGCAACAGAACAAATCTTTCTATGATTGCCACTCAAGGTCAAACAACAGTGGTAATCACAGCACCATGGTTTTCAAATAACAAAGTGTGTTTCCTCAAATAGCTAAAGACATGCTTACAATGACCCAGTCATCTGAAGTTTCATTTGCTTCTCACTGAGCAACACAACTAGGAAACCCAAACTGAGCAAGTGCTAAACAACTCAGATATTCCAATAGGAACAGGATATTATAAAGGTCTAGAGGCATTCCAGAAAGAATCCAAAGAAAGGAAATAATTTATCCCATAATGTAACAATGGGTGGAAACTGATGATTATATTTGGTGTGAAAATGATTCTTCTGCATAATTTTAACTGGTTGTTTAAAAAAGGATGGGACAGTGACAATATTGTAGATATGGATAAGAAAGATGGTAGACATGTTCAACTATGCCATCTTGCTTTTATAAAAGCACAATTTATTTATTTATTTAGCGCATGGCTGGTCACGCACAATATTAAAACACTTCATTTTTACAGGTTAAAACAATTAAAACATTTAAAAAAAGAGCAGTAAAAAAACCTAAGAGGAAAACAGAAATAACATTTCAGAGTTTAATATCGAGTTTGGAGATCCAGTCAGTAGCTGTCATTGTTACGCAGAGGAAGTCCCTAAAATCTCCTGGATACCTTCTGTTAGAGCATTCCCTCACTATATGTTGGATAGTCTGTCAGACGGCCCCACAATCGCTTGTGCTAAAGGTGTCTTTCCCCATTTATACAAGGAGTCGGCACACACCCCATGAGTCGTTCTAATTCTATTGTATATCACCCATATGTGTCGGGGTAGATTAAATCCTGGAGGTATACTATTAGGATTAATATGCTCAGAAATATCTTGGGGGGAATAGCTACTCCACGCTTCCACGCTTTGCTTTGGGAGGCAAAGTTACTCGCATCCATGGCAACCCTTAAGCCACACGTTCCTCCTGGGTGGTGCTAAATGAGTAACAGACGGACTGGTAGCCAGACATCCGCGAGGATCTCCTGGCTTCACACACAATCCCACAGTCCTTTTAAGGACCTTTTAAGTTCCAAAAAGCACAATTAAAAGTATTTGATAGATGCTGGAAGATTCTCAGTCCCTACAGAGAGCCTATACAGTGTATATATTTTTGTAGAAAAGCTCTTTTTCCTTAATGTTTCCTGTTCCTAAATTACATCCCAGTCTCTTTTATTACCAATCACATTTCAGTTCTGACACTGTTCACATCAAACCCTGCCAGGCTCAGTACAGATATGACTTTAAACATACATTGATGGCTCAATTATGTCCCCATAACTGATAGACACAATTGAAACCTATTCCTTAAATTTGGATCTGGAAAACTGTAGGAACATGGCATAGTGGACCATAGTAAGACTCAGAGTGAAAGTTAAGGTGAAGACCAGCAACTGCCCATCCCAGAAGACCATCTTATAACCATACCACCAACCACTTGGTTTCAAAACCACCAAGGGCTGAACAAAATACCAATTACGGGTAGTCCTTGACTTAAGACTACCTAAGTCAATGGCTGCTGTTGACCTCTCCCCATTCCTAAGAGGTCTATAAGGGGTGTGCATAAGAGCACCAGCGTGCCTACCATCCCTGTTCTAATGTCCCTTTTATTTGTATTCATTTTATGTATTCAATTTATGCTTATACATATTATCTAATATATACTGGATAAATAAATAAATAAATAAATAAATAAATAAATAAATAAATAAATAAATAAATAAATAATTGAGCCCAACATTTCTGTTGTTAAGTGAAATATTTGTTAAGTGAAATTGCCTCATTTTATAAGCTTTCTTTCCACGGTTGTTAAGTGAATCATTGCAGTTGTCAAGTTAGTAACACAGTTGTTCAGTGAATCTGACTTCCCCGTTGACTTTGCTTATAAGAAGGACGCAAAAGGTGATCACATGACCCTGGGACATTGCAACCAACATAAATAGAGTCAAGTGTCTGAATTTTGCCAAGTGTCTGAATTTTGATCACAAGACCATGGGAATGCTGCAACAGTTGTAAGTGTGAAAAATGGACAGAAGTCACTTTTTTCAGGGCTGTTGTAACTTTGAACGGTCATTAAATAAACTGTTATAAGTCGAGGATCACCTGTAATTCAGAAGGACAAGAAAAATAAATCCAAGTTTAATGCCCCTGAAGTTACATCTTCTCACTGGCAGTGGGAAATTAATAATTTGGAATTATTCTCTACAATAGAGATACTAATCTAACTGAGCCTTCCAAGTGAAGCCAAGCAATGTAACTGAGCCATGAAGTGACACTTCTGAGATTTACCACCAAGTCCAGGCCAGGAATCTTGACAGTTAGGACAAGGGAAATCAAAATTATTTAAAAAAAAAAATCCCACTGAGATTTGCAGTTTTGAAACTGTCCTTAGGCAAGCCATCAAACTCTACCAAATGATGGCAAGGATACACATTATAAACTATAAAGTTTGTACAAAGTCAAAGATTGTATAAAGTCAGGATCTTAAAAGGTTATTTTTCTATTTTTCCACTCTCTGAAATATGTTTCAGAGACCATAAATATCCAACAGTTTCCAACAATTCATAGCACCCCAGGGTGATCCGGAAGTGGCCTATGCAGATACTGCATAGCATTGATCTTTTATGTTTTGTGGGGCTTTAGGGAGAAAGAATAGCTGTTCTCTTCCCTGGTTACGTGAATGGATTTTATTCTCTCTTAGGAAAAATAAACCCTGTTATTTCAAGACACTATTGGGTTTAAGAGGACTCCTCTGATCAGGAGGAAAGTATCTCCTTGACATGCTTTGATTTCTTTCAGTTGTCTTCACTGGTGGTTCTAGGCAGGAAAAGGCTGAAGGATCCAAGTCAGGGGTGGGTTCTACTTACCTTTACTACCGGTTTGCAACGGGATCCCACGTGCGCGTGAGCGAAGCATGCACAGATCGCCTATGATGACATCCGGGTGGTTTACTACCAGTTCTTGTGAACCAGTTCGAACTGGGGGCAACCCACCACTGGTCCAAATTCAGTGCCATATAGGTCTCTTAAAGCAGGGGACTCCAACCTTGTCAACTGTTAATGGGGCTCCCCTTGAAGAGCACTCGGAGGCTCCAACTGGTCCAGAATGTGGCCGCGTGGGTAATTATGGGCGCAACTCGTTGCGCCCATGTAACACCTCTCCTGCGTGAGCTGCACTGGCTCCCAGTGGTCTTCTGGGTGCGATTCAAGGTGTTGGTTACCACCTTTAAAGCGCTCCATGGCTCAGGACCTGGGTACCTACGAGACCGCCTTCTCCCACCGATAGCCTCCCACCGACCAGTTCGCTCCCACAGAGAGGGACTCCTCAGGGTGCCGTTGGCCAAATTATGTCGGCTGGCGACACCCAGGGTGAGAGCCTTTTCTGTGGGAGCCCCTGCCCTTTGGAATGAACTGCCCCCGGACATATGCAAGATCTCTGACCTCCGAGTTTTCCACTGTGCTCTTAAGACCCTGCTCTTCTGACAGGCAGGGCTAGCTTCATAATTGAGTTTTAAATTCAGAGTTCTTAAATTTTTGGGTTTTTTAGTTAATTGGCCTTAAATGTAATATTTTTAATAATTTTTAAATTTAAATCGTGATATTTGTATTGTGTTTTTACCTGGCTGTACACCGCCCCGAGTCCTTCGGGAGAGGGGCGGTATAGAAATAAAATTATCCTTATCCTTATCCTTATCCTTAAAGTTGACAAGGTTGGAGATCCCTGTCTTAAAGGAAGGTCAGATTGTTGTAGTTATTATTATTTAAATTTATAAGCCACTGGCTCCAGCATCTTTGGGTGGTTTACAAATGATTTACAACATGGAAACAAGAGAAATAAAATAAAAATAAAAAGGATAGAGATAATAGAATAACAAACCAGCTAAGTTAAAAGAAGGCTTCAATTATCATCACTAGGAGCTCAAAGCAACCTATGGAATGTCTGTCTTCCAATTTTTCCTACAACAGTTTAGGGGATATTTAAGACAATCTGTCCGGGATTCTGACAAATTTCGCAGCATCACCAAATGCCTTATAATTTTCAACCTCTTATTATAAATAGATCCCCTTTCATTGGTATTTATGGAGTGGCAAATAAATAACAATGAATAACTTCAGAAAAGAAGAATCAGTGGATATAAAAGAGAATATCCTACATCGCTGCATTTTTAGAAAATGCTAAACGAAGAGGGATGTATTGTGTTTGTTTTGTTTCCTTTTTCTTTGTTTTGCTTTCTGAAATGATGCTAACATTTAATTTTTTTTCGTAGCTGTTTATCTGTAATCTTGTTAGACTTGTTCTTTAAAGTCATAATGGAAGGATTGGAGGGGGGTGGGGCTTACTGCTTCATGAAAAATAAACACAGAGACACAGAGAGCAACTGCCAAATGCCATCTAACTATGTCAAAACATTATGACATTTTCTATTGACGTATTCACTAATGAATAACCTCTCACTTTCGGAATTCAAAAAGCCAAGTAAACATTCCTTCTGTAGATAGCAATAGCACTTAGACTTATATACCGCTTCACAGTGCTTTACAGCCCTCTCTAAGTGGTTTACAGAGTTAGCATATTGACCCCAACAATCTCGGTCCTCATTTTACCCACCTCGGAAGGATGGAAGGCTGAGTCAACCTTGAGCCTGGTGAGATTTGAACTGCCAAATTGCAGTCAGCCGGCAGTCAGCAGAAGTAGCCTGCAGTACTGCACTCTAACCACTGCGCCACTGTGTCTCAGATCGTGCTGAAAGGCCCCCAAAGACATGTGGCTCCATGAACTGGCAATAGTTAGCTTTCTGCATTCCAAGTACCTGCCATATGCAGCATATTCTGGGGAACCCATCTGCTACCTGTGGGAAGGCTGATTAGCATGATAGTAGAAAATGGTGGGTTACCCACATGTTAAGCTAAGAGTCTTGGGATCAAACAGGATCTGGCATTATGCTGCAGTCTCAGCATGTGTTGGAAATGTCTCAAGATTGGTTTCCCACATCAATATTTAACAACATTCAACCAGGGGTGGGTTCTACTTACCTTTGCTACCGGTTCGCAGTAGGGCCATGCACGCACACTTGCTTCGCTCTTCTGCACAATCACAGAAGTTTCTGCACATGCGCAGAAACATTTTGATGATGTCGGGGTTGGTGGGTGAAGCCTCCTGCCGGTTTTACTACCGGTTCTATAGAACCGGTGCAAACCGGGGGCAACCCACCACTGCATTCAACTATGGAATTAGCTGTCTGGAGCTATTATTTAATAATAATAATAAAGGTATTTTATCATTTTCTCTATTTCTATATCAATGTAATATGAATTAACCAGAATGAACTTATTAAAAGTTCCTTCTGATTAGCAATTATTCTTTACCTAGTTATTTTTTAACTATCGTCTGATATGATAGGTAAGTAAAGATTGAATATTGAATATTGCTTAACGCATTGTAAGCCGCCCTGAGTCTCCGGAGAAGGGTGGCATATAAATCAATTTTTTTTTAAAAAAAATCTGGTATTCCAAAGAATCAGATATATAAGTAAAAGTCACCCACTATAATGACTTAAATAAATTGGGTCCAAATTGATCCAAAGATTATATACCACTGACTTGTTATTACAGGGTAGAAATCAGAGCAAATCTTATACATAAATATAAATACATTTATAACACAATAAATATCTAAATAAATGCAATAAATAGTTGCTCAGCAATCTTTTCACCAGGATTATCTGCTGGTAGTTTCTAACATATAAAAATACACATTCTATATCCTATATTCATAGTCTTATCTATACACATTTATTAAATATGTATAATATTTTGCTCTTCTAAATTGGATAGTGAAATATGTAATATGCATATGTATAACATATTACATTTATTAAATACCTATTAAATTGGATAGGGAAATATTTTATTCATTTATCAAAAAATATATATAATGTCCTTTCTATCAAGCCATTATTATCCTAAGCTTTTCTTCATCTTCTATGTCCATAAAAAGGGTTCTTAATATCCATGGTATCAGGCACCAAGCAATAAAGCATACATTACTTCTAGAAACTGAAAATGAACATTGACAAAAAAGGCTTGAAGAATTTACTAATATACATATTCCAAATCCAAGATGAATTTTTGTTTTGAAATACAAAATATTTTTTCAACCCATTCTCAGTTTAAAATTCTCCTTTATTGTCAGTCTAACTAGCCTCAATAAATGATATTGAAAATACATAGCTTCCTCAGTCACTTAGAATTCCAAAAAAAACACAAAAAACAGAAAAAGGTAGTATTTCTTTTTTCACACAAAGCTCTTTTTTTTAAATGGCTGACATTTAACAAACACTTGTAGCAGCCTGATTTTCATATGATCGAACCTGACATCATCTAAGCCAGTGGTTAGAAAACAAGATACAGTATAGCAAAAAAAACCAAACGGACATTAATTTTATAGATTAGTAGTTAGACTTGCTGACAAGAAACAAGAAATCTCTCAAAGCTATAGGCCCCCCCTTTTAATACAGCATAAATAAATTAAATATATGCAGCTGACCTCAATTGACTTTAACTTATCCTACCCTAAGGTAAGGTCCCATTTCCATAAAAATAAAATGTAACATGATCCCAACTTAATGAGAAACAAAAATATTACCTATACACAATGCTAAGAATTATTCTCATATAGTAATAGATGCTTTGGGTGCAATTCCACAACAACTGGATTACCATTTGAAAACTGTTCAAATGAACCCTCAACACTGTCAAGCTACTTACTAAGTCTGCATTATTATTAATCTTCTCATCATTCCTACCACCCATCTCCTCCCACTTGTGACTGTATGACTGTAACCTTGTTGCTGGTATCCTTAAGATTTATACTGACTGTTTCCTAATATGATTTGATCGCTTTTTGTTCCCTACGATTATCATTAAGTTTGTACCTTATGATTCTTGACGAATGTATCTTTTCTTTTATGTACACTAGAGCATATGCACCAAGACAAATTCCTTGCGTGTCCAATCACACTTGCCCAATAAAGAATTCTATTCTATTCTATTCTATTCTATTCTATTCTATTCTATTCTATTCTATTCTATTCTATTCTATTCTATTCTATTCTATTCCAGTCCAGTCCAGTCCAGTCCAGTCCAGTCCAGTCCAGTCCAGTCCAGTCTAGTCTAGTCTAGTCTAGTCTAGTCTAGTCTAGTCTAATCTAGTCTAGTCATTGGCAAATTCAGTCAATTGCAAAAGGCAGCTTTACTTGGAACAACTTACATCCTGTGATGAGATTTATAACACCATCAAACATCCACACCTACCTATCCCAGATACTTGGGAAGGAATTGATAGGTGGACAAAAATGCCAAATCCAATCTGAACATTTGCCTGACTGTGTGAAGAACCATAATAATGTTTATGCACACCCTAAATAACATTTAGATTTCTGAGTGAAATTCACCCCAAACCATGCAATTAGGATTCCTTTGACTTCAACAATACCTCATTAAGAAAAGCTGTTCAGAATGAAATACTGATATTTTTTTATTCTGAATTAATAATCCAACGGTTTATTTTTCTTTCCTTTGCAGCATAATCTGAAGAAAAACTAAAAAGTCAAGCTCTAAGATGAACTGTTTTCTATTTTTCATTTTCTATTTTTCTAGGCAGTGAAACTATTTGAACAGGGAGAGAACTGTAAATTTAATTCTTATGCAAATCATATTTATCTGTTTGTTTTCATTTACATATAAAACTTAAATAACGCCCATCAGACTACCCACAGAGCAACTCATTGTATTTAATATCAATATTTTTTAAAAAACAACAGCAGATGTCACCAATTATAGCAGTTTCTCAAAATATGTACCTTCATTTATAAGAAAACGAGAAGCTACAATACTTAATTTTCTACTTGATTTCCTGTTTGATAATTAACATTTTGAAACAGACGTGCATCCTCTCAGTTCAAGACTTTGTGTTCATGTCAATGCAAAATATCATTGTGGGGGATTTAATTACTATATAATAGTGGTCCTCACCACAATTTGCCAGAAACTACTCATAAAGGCCATATTTCCACAGATGGATCTGTGAAAAATTTAATGATATTTTGATCACCTTATCAAGAACAACAAACATCCAAAACACATTTCAAAGCAATCTTTAATCTTTTTTTCTAAAGCAATTTTTCCGGTCAGTTAGTTATATTTATTGCAATTGTTTTATTGCCAAAATGTTCTTGAACACCGTTGAAACATTTCCAAAAAAAGACGAGGAAAGAATTTTACCTTGCGGATTCCTCTGCTTAGTTCCTCTCCATAGTTTGTCCCTAGGATCTCAAACAGAACATTTGGATTCCCACCATTCTCTGCAAACTCCAGGTCTCCTGTCAAGCCATTCACTCCACCCTTAAAAACAAGCAGGAGAAAACTTTCAGATGTATAAAAGGTAAAGGTAAAGGTTCCTCTGAACATGTGTGCTAGTTGTTCCCAGCTCTAGGGGGCAGTGCTCATCTCCGTTTCTAAGCCGAAGAGCCAGTGCTGTCCAAACACGTCTCTGTGGTCATGTGGCCAGCATGACTAAATGCCAATAGTGCACAGAGCGCTGTGTACCTTCCCACCAAAGTAGTCCCTATTTTTCTACTTCTGTTTTTTACATGCTTTCGAACTGCTAGGTTGGCAGAAGCTGGGACAAGTAACGGGAGCTCACTCCATTAATGCGGCGCTAGGGATTCGAACCGTTGAACTGCCGACCTTCTGATCGACAACCTCAGCATCTTGGTCACTGAGCCACCGTGTCCCACTTCAGATGTATACTTCATTTCAAATATAGCTTCCTGCCCTTATGAACGTTACTCACAACAAAATATAGTCGTTCAACATTCATTATTCAAAATGTTTTATGCATCTGTGAACTCTTAATAACTACAAAAAGTAGAATAACAACCTGGAAGAAATTTAAAACAGTTGCAATAATTTTAATATATTGGCTATGCCTTTGATTTACTTCTTTATGCTTCCTTTAAAAAAAACCCTGTGCAATAGCTGCCCCTCTCAATCAATGACTCTAGGCAGCTTACATCCAAATGCTAACTTTCCAGTACTCAGACTGATCAGTCGTGTGTAACGCAAGCAATTGTTGAAGCCTCTGCAGAAAACAACATTTGATTAAGTTGATGAAAGGATCACATTTTATGAATATTAAAAATATGAATATTTTGCCAGGTAGGTAGAAAGATACACATCCTCTGGTAGGCTAGCTATAAGGGCAGCTTGTATTTGGAAAGGGAATAATTTTAAAAGGATTGCAACACCAACCTTTGAACTATATCTGTCAACTCTTTAAATGTGTTCCACCTGTCCATTAATTGCTTCTTTTGTTTTTCTCTCATATTTTTAAGTATAATTTTTGTTTTATCTTTATTTATTTTCAATCCAGCTACTTTTCCATATTCCTCTATTTGCTCAATTAACTTTGGACCTGTTTCTATTGGTTCTTCCATAATGAATACTAAATCATCCGCAAATGCTTGTAGCTTATATTCTTCTCTTTTTATTCTCATTCCTTTTATTTTGTTGTCTTGTCTTATTTTCCTGTTTAAAATTTCTAGGGTCAGAATAAATATAGTGGAGATAATGGACATCCTTGTCTAGTTCCTTTTCTTATATCTACTTTCTCTGTCATTTCACCATTTATTATTACTTTACCGATTGGTTTTGCAATACCAACCTTTGAACTAGATCTGTCAACTCTTTAAAACTGTTCCACATGGTATAAAAGAGACCACTGAACAGTCTTTGAGAAGACTGTAAAAAGTAGATTAGAAAAAAAAATTGTCTTCCTAAAATGGCCTAGAATTTTTCTAAAAGAAGAGAACTTCAAGAAAAAATATTGCATAAACAAAGCAATTGTATTGCCTTTATTTGCTTGTATTATCAGTACAAGTAGTCCTTGACTTACTGCAGTTCATTTAGTGACCTTCAAAGTTACAATGGCACTCAAAAAAGTGACTTATGACTGTTTTTCACACTTATGACCATTGCAGCATCTCCACGGCCACATGACCAGAATTCAGACATTTAGCAACTGGTTCATATTTATGATGGTTTCAGGGTCCTTGGGTAATGTGATCAGCGTTTGCGACCTTCTGACAAGCAAAGTCAAAATTCGGACGCTTGGCAACTGACTTATATTTATGACAGTTGTAATGTCCTGGAGTCATGTGATCACCTTTTACGAGTTTCTGACAAGCAAAGTCAATGGGGAATCCAGATTCACTTAACAACCCTGTTATTAACTTAACAAATGTGGCAAGAAAATTCGTACAATGGAGCAAAACTCACTCAACAAATGTCTCACTTAGCAACATAAGTTTTGGGTTCAATTGTGGTCGTAACTCATGGACTTCCTGTATTTTCCCTATTAAACACATCTAGAATCCAAAACTTGATTTTTCGAGACTGAAGATTAATTTGCTAAGATAAAAATGAACTTTTGTGTCTCCTATTTCATAAATCAATGTTGGAAGAAATATCCATCTGGTTCAGTTCCAAGCTGGGAGACAAAATGGAGGCTGGAGTCTGATTGGAAAGAGGGTCCATTTATTGATGAAACAGAAGCACGTGGGTGGTTCTGAGCAGCTGACCACATGGGGATGAGAGTGGGTGACTTTTATACCTTCCCTTGGACTTTGAACTTGAACTTCCTGTTCCTATGCAAGAACATGTATTCTATTGGCTGTTGTAGGTGTCATAGCTAACTTTGTAGGTTGTCTGAGTCCCAGGTTTGGTTGAAGTCTGCTGGGTGATGCAATGTCCCCAGATGATTGTGCCAATGTGGTGAGCTCTGCTGCTAGATGGGTTAATCCTATTATGTCCTGGAGGGTCATGTCTTAATCCCATCACCTTGGAGCTGGAGGTCTTTTGTTTTGTAGATAGGTTGTCCCAGTCTTTCTTAATGGGCACCAAATATCTGCTGGGGGCAGGGAGCTGTTTTCTGTTTTTAAAACATATTTCTTCTTTTATCATCCAGGGAAATATAATATTCTGCCTTTTTAATATTTCCTAAAATAATTCATTCTTCTAGGAGGGCGTGTGTCTTCCTTCATCAACACTATCCATCACTGACAATGAAGACCAAAAATTGGGATGCAGGACGTTAGATCAATGGATCATTCTTGAGATGAAGGGAAAACAGCAGCCACAGCTCTCTTTTCCATAGGGCACATAAAAAAAGACTTTCTTTTTGTCAAGAACTTAGATAAATGTGACTGAGAAAACCTAGAGGGCAGTTAGATATAATAAGGTGGCATCATTTTTCTTTAGAGTATATTGTTTGTATCAGCCTTATTTAATAATTTACATGGATTACAAATGGAATGGCACTGCTATTATTTCCCACGATTGCCCCGGTCACCATTTCTTGAAGTGTCTTTACTGAATAATGGGAAAATTGTCAGAAGCTTGAATAATGAAAACAGGGAGTTTTTAAACCCAAAATACCTTGATGGATTCCACTTAGAATAAGAGAGGAATGGTGAAAATGATCTAATTTATTATATTTCTCCCAGTTTTGAGATATGAGAGCAGGTTTTAATTTTAGTTCAAATAGGATTTGCGATGATCTTTACTTTTATGAATTTTCTAGACCTGATAGAGCAGGGCTGTCAAACTCCCGGCCCGCGGGCCAGATGCGTCACATGCTGGCCATACCCACGCCTGGTTTAGCGAAGGGGGGAAAAGTCCCGATACGTCATGTGACAACGCCGTGACGACATGAGTTTGACACCTCTGTGATGGAGAATCTAAAAGTAACTTGTGCTGATTCCTTCTTGACAACAGGTGTATTCCTACAGTATACAGTAGAATCTCTTTTCACAAACCTTTTTGACCACGACCAAATTTCACCCTGACAAGTCCTTTAAAAAAAAACCCAGCAAGCAATCATGTGATTAATATGAACAGTTTGTGACAGTAGTGAAATCTAAAATTTGTTACTACCGGTTCTGTGGGCGTGGCTTGGTGGTGGTGGGGGTAATGTGACTGGGTGGGTGTGGCCAATTTTTTTTTTTTTTTTACTTTTAAAACCATTTTTTCTACAACCTCTTCGGTGAAGAGGTTGTAAAAAATGCTTTCAAAAGGCTCTGACAATCCAAGCTGAGTTGCCTGATTGGCAGAGGCTTTTTTTCTTTTAAATGCCTCTGACGATCAGGCAACTCAGTTTAGATCGGCAGAGGCATTTAAAAGAAAAAAAGCCTCTGCCGATCAGGCAACTCAGCTGGGATTTTTGACAATCCCAGCTGAGCCGTGCAATCATCAGAGGTTTTTTTTTAAAAAAAGCATTTTTTCGGCTGAAGAGGTTATAGAAAAAATGCTTTTAAAAGTTTTTAAAAAGCCTCTGATGATTGTGTGGTTCAGCTGGGCACTGGGGGGGGGCAGGGATTTTTGCTACCGGTTCTCTGAATCACCCGCCTCCATCGCTACCGGATCGTGCGACCCGGTCCGAACCGGGAGCATTTCACCCCTGGTTTGTGAACAATGTGCTGACTGCAGTTCAGGATTCCTAGAGTTTCATCCTGAATTTGATGTTGATAAATTCTGGAATACCCAGCTAATCCCCAATCAAAAGGCTACGAAAAGCATCCTAACTTAGATAAACGCTGGCTTTTATTTAACAAAAAATTAATATTCCACTGAATTTTTAATTTAAAATGTATTCAAATGCATCGAAGCAGTACATATTGAAAAAAAACGCAATTTCAAATAATGGACTTTGGGGAAAAAAAATGCATTTGGACACCCAGAATTTGAGATGGAAAACTGATTGCCTATTCTAACATATATAGACTAGCTGGGAATGAATGTTTCCCATTCAGAAGGGCACGGGGTTTTTCCTAAAAACGTTTGCCACCATTAAAAAAACCAAATTTGCAGTCCAAATCAATTATCCTTCAAATTGCTTAAATCATACCTCATTTCCATCCCCGAGAGCTGCAATTACTGAATTGTAATTGCTTATCTAGGGGCACTATGGATGGGTGGCATGTTTCCATTTTATTTTTAGTGGTTCTGGATTGTACCTTAGTCAGTCATACCGCCTAACCACGTGGAGATTACAGTGTCTCATTGCTAAATAGCTAGATGAATATTAAACATGGGTGATCTCTCCATGATTGCAATTGGAGTAGTCTGGTAGTTTCGACCAGTGAGGAATTAAAAACAAAACAAGAAATTTAGCAGAATTTAACAGCTAGAGTCACCTGTGTGCGCTATGCTTTTATAGAGAGGGGAATAGGTCATGGCCGAGCCTGCAGACTTTTTATCTGTCAAACGCAGAGGGAAAATTAGCCACAGAACTACCCGAAGGCCTGAACCTGTAGAAACTCCAATTGTTATTTATGTGGTACAGGTGCTGTGTGTTTCTGACAATTTCTAAAAATTGAAGGAAAAGCATTAAAAACCCAAAGCCCAGAGGTAATAGCCTGAAACCAGAAAAGAGATTAGAAATTGATTATTCCCACTTAGAAGTTATAAGGAAAGTGAAGGAAAGAACCTGAGCAAATCTTTATTTCTGAACTTTTCGGGCAACTGAAGCTCCAGACTTAAGAGCTGGTTTTATCTATCACGCACAATTTAGGCCCCCTAGAGTAATTTGAGAAGCAACATTATTGAAGATTTATTGTTTTTACAAATGGTCGATGGACAGGCAGACAAACATACAATCCAATTTTTGTGATATTCTGAAAACATTTTCATTAGTATTGACTGTAATAGAGCTTATCTGGATAATATATTTTCATAAAAATCAATGCCTTTTTAATCTTTACTAAATCTTGCTGGATATACACAAGTAATAGAAATTGGGGGGGAGGAATGACCATGTTAGGAGTACAAAAAGTAGAACAAGCCTGATAGGGTTATCAGAAGAGACCAAATAATGCTTTGGATACCACAGTGGTTTTTCATATTTAGATCAGTGGTGGGTTGCCCCTGGTTTGGACCGGTTCGCAAGAACCGGTAGTAAAACTGGCGGGAGGCTCTGCTCACTGCCCCGAATATCGTCATAGGCGATCTGCGCATGCGCAGAAGTTTCTGCACATGCGCAGAAGCTCAGCATGCGTTCTCACTTCGTTTGCGCGCGCATGTGATCCCATTGCGAACTGGTAGTAAAGGTAAGTAGAACCCACCCCTGATTTAGATAGCAAGCGTTAGCTTCAAAAGGTGCAGGATAAATTAAGAAATCCCTCATCCTTCAAAATGGTTGAGGTCACCTTCTACTCAATGGAGAAATAGGAAATAAATATCTCAGCCTAAAAGAAAGAAGAAGAAGAAAGGAAAAGGAGACAGCTCTCAAGCTGTGGCAATTTCATCCCACTCTCTCTAATTGAAGAGTGCCATCAAAATGAGCCTGAAAAAGAAATTTCAATGTACAGCCATTTTGATACAAGCCACTTTGATCAATTGCAGGGTTAGGTCTTTCTCACACATAGAGAAATTAAAGGAGTATGGTGCACTCATTTACTGCATCACTGTTGTGGCCCACCAGCAGCCAGCAGAGCTGGCAGGAGATTCGGACAGTGAGGAGGTTGAGGAGGAACGTGGGCCAGTCCTGGAGTCTGGGGAAGGCTCAGATGAGGGCTCTGAGAAGCAGAGAGGGGGTCAGGGCCGTATGCCAGTTATCAGTTGCCTTCAGAGTCAGACATCAATGAGGCAGACGAACAGCTGTTTTGTGACCGAGGCCCACATAGTGATTACCAAACACAATTCAGTCCTGAACAAACTTATTTTATTAAAAAAGCTGAAAATTAATTCATTCTCATCTTAGTCCAAAACAAATTCTTCATAATCAGTCCTACAGCCTTATCACTAACCTTTGATGTCTTTGGCAACCTGCCAAAGGCTTTTCTTGGCAAAACCCCCACAAAGTTCAAGAGACTCTGACAAGAAGCACTGGAATCAATGTTGCTTTTCTACAAAGAACTCAACGGCTCGTTGATGCTCTTTTAAGCCTTATGGGAGTGGCCAATCATCTTCTGGCCTTACTCCTGAGTCGTCCTTTTTGCTTCAGCTGCTCTTGTCTTCTGGCAGCTCTTTGCATGCGTGCACTAGGAACAGGCTCCTCCTCTTCCTCTGCCTCTCTGCTGTCTGCCTCTGGAAGCTCCGGAGTCTGCGCATCACTCCCAGATGGCTCTGGCCCCATCTCTGCCTCCGATGTAGAGCTCTCGTCCAGGCCTTCCCCTGACTCCAGGACTGGCCCATTGTCCTCCCCAGCCTCCTCATTGTCTGACTCCGCTGCCAGGTCCGCAGGCTGCTGGCGGACCACAACAAGCTGGAGCCTGTTCCTAGTGTGCACATGGAAGAGAACAGCTAAAGACCAAGGGTCAACTTGGGAGTAAGGCCATAGGTGGACGATGAATGGCCCCTCCCAGAGGGAATAAAAGAGGAGTGAAAGGGGAGGGGAGTTTGCAGGAGACAATTAGTTTGCTTAATTGGTTTCTGACTCTCAGAGATTTCTTGCCAGGTTTTGAAGATATCAGCCTGGCAGCTCTCCAAGCCAGATAAGGTCTGTGACTGTAAATTCTCCCTTGAAAGTTTTTGCTGGATGTGAATGAGAGGAATTCACAGTAACTTAATAAAAAGGGTTTTTTGTCAGGACAAGGAGTCTGCTTCATGCTCCTGGAAAGCCTAGGTCAGAACAATCTCTTGATTCCAAGTCTGGATGAAAATTTTGTTCCAGAAAGGAAAATGATAATGCATGATGAGGCAGAATTGGTAAAGGAATTCATCCATGAAAGCTGAGCTACTTTGGCTCTTGTTCAAGAATTTAAAAGCATACGAAGCAATGAAAACAAAATGAAGTTGGCTTATCCCCATTTGAAGAGGCATCTGGTGTACCGTACGTTAATTCTTCTGTATGTAAGTACACATGTAGGTATTTAGTTACAAAGTTTTGACAATGATGCAAGTCTATGTGTAGATTTTTGCACTCTCCTGACATTTCAATTCAATCAGACTCTACATCACGGGTGTCAAACTCACGTCATCATGGCGGCATCATGTGACATATTGAGACTTTTCCCCCTTTGCTAAATCAGGCATGGGCATGGCTAGCACGTGACACATCCAGCCCGTGGGCTGGGAGTTGACCGCCCTGCTCTAGACAATGTATAGACGATAATGAAGAAAATCATCATCTCTTTTTAATGACCACATTTCGGGGTAGAGTCTGGGTAACTGAATGGAGCAGAGTGTTTACTGGCTGGATGCCCTTCCTGTCACCAATGCGGAATTTTATTCAGCAGATAAATTCAGATTGTGGACAGAGAGAAATATTTGCCACTATCTAGGATCGAACTCACAGCCTCCTGATCGTGAGGTGAGAGCGCCACCTCTAGGCCACTGCACCACTCTTATAATGATATCAGAAAATAATGTAACATAATACAATAATTTGGTTATCAATTGCTCCACAACTCCACAATTGCTATTCAAATACCTTCTAGAGAAGGCAGTTTTCATCACTTCCTGGGATGTCCTAAGAGTGAAGGCCATCCTCTCTCAAGAAGGATTGGTTATTCCATTGGAGAACACCTACTCAAAGATCATCAATGGAGTATCACCTGTCACCCCTCCACATAGGCATGGACATTTTGCAGGCATTCTCTGGCCCTCTGAGTCAGGCAAGCAGAATTGATCCTGTAGATCTTGTCTCAGATATCCAGTCTTATGCCATGATTAAATAACGAGCAAGTGAGCAACATCAACTTTGAAGTTCTCTGGGTCCATGTTTTTGGAAGGCACATAGATTGAGAAGCAGGAATGGAAAAAAAAAACTTTGAAACTCAGCCTGATTACAAAATCTCTTTGCGGATAATCGGTTCAGAACTTCAGCCAAAATACTCTATTTCTTTTCCAGCAGGGCATCAAAGAAGAAATCCAGATAGAAAGGCAGAGGAAAGGGAAAGAGAGGGGGAAAAAAGAAGAAAGCAAAGGAGCCTCAAAAGGAGGGATGAATCTGAGTGAAAGAAAGAAAGAAAAACAAAAGACAAAAGCAAAAAGAAAGCTGAATCATTTGCCATCCTAATCGGGGGCTTGATCCTATCCATTGGCCTTTTCATATTTAGATACACTCTGCATGCAAGATCAGACATATCATTCCCTAGAAAATGAAACCATTGGCACATTTAAGAGGCTTCTAGCCTTGCTGTAAAGAAGGATTCCTGGAGACTGTGAAAACAATGCAGATACACTGGACAGGTAAATAGCAAGGCCAAACCACACATTTTGCTAGACAAAATGTGCAGGTATCTTACATTCACACCTGCTTCTGTTCACATTAAAAAGTCATCACTCTGTAGCTGGTTTGTAGATGCTTTCCTTAAAACAGAGTTGCATAACAATTGCAGATAGTTCTTGACTTACAAATGGTTGCTTAGATTTCTCAAAAAAATACTTATGGCCCGGTTTCTAATTCTGACATCTGCCCCTACCCCTGGTTACGTGACCACATTTGCAGTGCTCAGCAACTGGCCCACATTTGTGGCCATTTCCAGCTCTTCATTTGTCCACATGACTGTAGTTTATGACATCTTTGCCATAAACCAACATTTACTTCTGCTTTCCAGCCAAAACCACTCCATTGAGAACAATGGGTTTTATTTAATGATCGCAGAATTTGCTTTATGACTGTGGCATTCACTGCAAAAAATATATATCATAAAATCATGTTTGGTCATGCAGTGACCTGCCTTATAATCATGGCTTATGGCCATCGTTGTGGGGCTCAATTATGGTCATAACCCGACAACTAAATTCTAATCCAATGCCAATTAGTTCAACTTCTTTCTCAGATGCTCTTTTTCTTTGCGCGTTTTTTGTATTTTATTCTCCAAATCCTTGAGATTTTTTTTTGCCTTTCTACCATGTTTCTCCAAAAATAAGACCCTGTCTTATATTTTTTCAACCCCGGAATAAGCCCTTGGCCTTATTTTCCGGAAGGTCTTATTATTTTGGGGCACATGGAGGAAACCAGAGGAAATGGCTGTGCATGCGTTTAAATATTTTCGGGAAGGGCTTATTTTCAGGGGGAGGCTTATTTTAGCGCATGCGCTCAAAAGCCCGATTGGGCTTATTATCAGAGGATGTCTTATTTTAGGGGAAACAGGGTAGTATTGCTTATAATGTTTATATCATTGTTGTAAATGGCAAAAGGTGCTAATGCTGATTGTTCTTCTCAATCTATATAAAGACTAGTAGAAGGAATTTCGTCAAATATTTTCCTCTGAAAATGAATTGAAATCTGCCTAGCCAGAGAGGATGCAGATCAACCTTATAGAGCAGGGGTGTCAAACTCAAGGCTGGATCCGGCCCACAGTGTGCTTAGATCTGGCTCGCTGGGCTGATCTCAAAAGAACAAAGGACTGGTTTGCGGTGCCTCTGCCAGTGAAAATGGACTTCAGGGGGGTAGTGAATGGCCCTTCAGGCTCTGTTTTCAGCTGTGATGGCCTCCTGCCAGTGAAAACGGACTTCAGGGGGATTGCTGCAGGAGGCCGTCCCAGCCAAAAAACAAAGCCCGGGGTGGCCGCCCGGACCACCACAGGTGCCCAGACACAAGTGACATTGAGCTGGCCATGCACATTCTGGGCACCTCCAACTGGACATGACCCCCCCCCCCAAGGTCAAACACAACCCTGATGTGGCCCACAATGAAATCGAGTTTGACACCTGTGTTATAGAGGCTTGTACAATGAAAGGACATTTACTCCTTTATAGACTTTGGGCAACTTATAACAAGATACAAGAAAGAGCACCAAATTCCCCTTATGAAGATTTCACTGCAATTGTATTCTTTGAAATGAATGCATATAGGAAACGTTCTTTCCTGAATGAGAACTGGAAAGACAAAAGTGATTTGTTCTCTATATGACACTGATGAAGTACCTCAACATTTAATACAGAGGTTATTCATTTTCTTTCCCCCTTTAAGTTTTATGTGGCTAGTCATGGTTTCTGCATTGTGGGAAGAAATTAATCATTACTCTGAACAGCAATCCTGAGTTAAAAAGATACTTTTGTTTTCTTACTTTCCAAAGGCTGATAATATCAGAAAATAGGGTGAAAAAGTTTGTGAATACAAAGATTCGGAGGGTGTATTTACATACACATCATACTATATTCCCTTTCAGGTTTTTGCAAGGAACAAATGTAGTAAGCAGAAGAAATTCAAACAAGGCGATAAGAAAAAAGAAAAAGAAATCTAATTAAATGTCGTTAGTCTTACATTTTTCTCCTTTCATTTAGCATCTATTCATTCTTGAACTGTCTCTATATATTACAATACACAATTGTCAAATAGTCCCTTATCCTTGCATTAAACTTTGTTTAGGTTCCTTCTCATATATTCAACTATTATTTTTTATCTAAGAAAGTGGGCAGAAGTACACATTTTATAATTTTTTGACAAACACTTATTCCTAATAACATACCACCAACTGACTGTCTACCAGCATTTGGGTGTCAATTTTTTGCATCTACTTCCTTATATTTAGTAAACATTTTACCAACTTTTATACCTACTTTTCCTAATTTGTTACCGTGTATGTATAACTTGTAAATATTCATTCTACTTTTCAGATTCATCTCTGTTGCATCATACAATCCAACTAGTATTCACTGCAAATTGTTTAGGATCACAGCCAATTAAATAGTAACAGTCACAAAAGAAGCATACAACTTTCACATCCCCAACAACAGACCTCTAGGGTCAGATCAATTTATCCATAAAATATCAAAAAAGACACGACTTTCTAATATTCATAAATAAAGTTAGCATTAATATTTGTGATTTTGTAGATATACATCAATGTAATGATTCAGTGACATTGCGATTGCCAGGATTCAGCGACTTAATAATTATCTTGATAATACAAATCATAAAGTTCTGAAGCTCACCTTTCTCAGAAAGATGGATTAGCCCAGTTACCACATTAAACTAATAAAATCAGCAAGCTTCATAAGATTTTGTAGAATCATTGTTCAAGAATACCCCAATGTTTCTCTATGCACTAAGGCTTTTAACACCACCTCCCACCAGCAACAACAACAAAACCCAGGCCAATTTTTAAGCATCTCACATCTAAAATTGGATCAGATGTCAACAACATGAAAGAATAATAAATGCTCTTTGTGTCAAGTTTCTGAAAGATGCCCTAATTAATTCATGAGCCATGATCCAAACTTCAAAGGAAATATAGTCATTTATTAGGAGCAACATTCCGGCAATACTCGGATGCAGTTAGAACTGATCCCACGTAGATTTACGTTCCCCTATGACCCTGTCTCTCCCCTCCTCTCTGGCCATGTGATAAATCACATTCTCCAATTACCCACTTTGGCTGGCTGTGAAACCTAACACCCTCCTTCTGATTGCGGTCAGGAAGAATGTATGGAATTCACTTCAGTTCTCCCTCCCTCCTGCTCATGGCAACTTGAAAGCTTTGCAAGTTGACACTTTGTGGATCTTAGTGCCCCAGAAACTCAGTTGGCTTCCTGTTTACTAGTGAGTTACCAGTGACTGAGGAATGTGGCAATGGAGAGTTTTCTGTTGGCATTCTATACTTATTGTTTTAATTCTTACCTTTTTTGGAAAACTTCCATGTTTAATTGGGTTGTGAAAAGTGATAGATAACCAGTTGGATGACATATCCTTAAGTGGTTGGATATATGCATATATATACTCAAAGTATATATTCTAAATATTAGATTTCTTACAGAATGCTAATATAAATTGAATATCTATAGGTAGTTCTCGACATATGACCACAACTGAACCCATCATTTCCATTGTTAAGTGAGGCTTGCGTGAATTTTTACAACCTTTCTTGCAACAGTTGTTAAGTGAATGCAACAACTGCAGTTGTTAAGTTAGCAGCATAGTTTTATAAGTGAATCGGCCTTCCTCATTGACTTTGCTTGTCAGAAGGTTGCAAAAGGTAATCATATGATCTCATGACACTGCAATTGTCATAAATGTGAGCTAGTTGCCAAGTGTCCCAATTTTGATCACGTGACCATGGGAAGACTGCAACAGTCGTAAGTGTGAAAACCGGCGGTAAGTCACTCTTTTCAGTGTTGTTGTGACTTGGAACAGTCACTAAATAAATGGCTGTAAGTCAAGGACTATCTGTATTTACCTTCTTTTAGGCCCTGGAGCATGACCAGTAGACACTTCTATAGGATAGTGAGCATAGCAATGTGCCTCGTGAATGATCTGCACAGGTCTTATCTATCATTCAATCTATCTATCTATCTATCTATCTATCTATCTATCTATCTATCTATCCTCTTTCTTCCTCTCTTCCTCTCTCTCTCTCTCTCGTATGTGTGGGTCAGTAGTGGGTTTCAATTTTTTTTACTACCAGTTCTGTGGGTGTGGCTTGGTAGGCATGGCATGACTTGGTGGGCGTGGCAGGGAAAGGATACTGCAAAATCTCCATTCCCACCCAACTCCAGGGGAATAATACTGTAAAATCTCCATTCCGTCCCCAATCCAGGGGAAGGTTACTGCAAAATCCCCATTTCCTCCCAATCATCTGGGAGTTGGGAGGCAGAGAATAGATGGGGCGGGGTCAGTCACTACCAGCTCTCCGAACTACTCAAAATTTCTGCTACCGGTTCTCTAGAACTGGTCAGAATCTGCTGAAACCCACCTCTGGTGTGGGTTTATCTCTCTCTCTGTGTATATATATTGTCATTAGACACTTCTATAAAGGTAAAGGTTCCCCTCGCACATATGTGCTAGTCATTCCCGACTCTAGGGGGCGATGCTGAAGAACCAGCACTATCTGGAAACATCTCTGTGGTCATGTGGCCGGCATGACTAAATGTCAAAGGTGCACGGAACACTGTTACCTTCCCACCAAAGGTGGTCCCTATTTTCCTACTTGCATTTTTTACGTGCTTTCGAACTGCTAGGTTGGCAGAAGCTGGGACAAGTAATGGGAGCTCACCCCATTACCCGGCACTAGGGATTTGAATGCCTGAACTGCCGACCTTTCGATCGACAAGTTCAATGTCTTAGCCACTGCGCCACCGCATCCCTTAGACACTTCTATAGGATAGTAATATAGCAATGTGCCTCGTGAATGATCTGCACAGGTCTAATATTAGACCTGTGCAGATCATTCATGAGGCATATTGCTATACTGACTATCCTATAGGAGTGTCTACTGGCCACACACACACACACACACACACACACTCACACACAAACCCATTGAAAGTTATAAAAGAGATGAACGACTTCTGAATTCACCAACCGTGATAGAGAAAGGCATATGTCTTAACAAAACTCATATGTATTTCATCAACAAATGCAAACCATTAACTCTATACAAATCTGACCTCCTGCTGAAACCCAAGCATCATGATTTAAAGTACCTTCTTGATTGTATCCAGCATGGATCTCCCTCCTTGCCAGGGTTTTGAATTCTTCCTAATGCATGTCAAGCTAGCCATACTGTGCCACTTTCGGTCTTCCAGCTTCTTATGAAAAGCATTTGCCAGCAACAACACGGTATCGTATATGTAAAGGTTGGTAATCTGTCAAAGAGATTAAGAATTGATTATAAGTAACTAGCACCCACATGCTGGCATGCTGGAATTCAGAGGTACTTTGTCTCAGCTGTCACCACTCAAGCTTTCAGGAACTTAAATGTAATACCACCACAATAGATTGCCTCACATTTTACAAACCACTCGGGCCCAGAGGCTATTATGTGATTACTAGTTAATTCAGTTTGCATTTCATAAGTCGAGGCATGTTCCTGGCTGCAATTTGAAATGTTACATTTTTCCAATCCAAGGGTTATTTCAATGCATATCAAGGCTTTTATGATTGTTGTGGCCTGCTGGTGGCCAGTGAAACTGGCAGCAGAGTCGGACAGTGAGGAGGTTGAGGAGGAACATGGGACAGTCCTGGGGGCTGGGGAAAGTTCGGATGAGGGCCCTGCATCGGAGGCAGAGAGGGAGCTAGACAGCAGTGAGGCAGAGGAACAGCTGGAGCCCGTTCCCAGCGTGTGCATGAACAGAGCTGCCAGAAGACAAGAACAACTCAGAAAGCAAGGTCGACTTGGGAGTAAAGCCACATCTTGGAGATGATTGGCCCCTCCCATAGGAAACAAAAGAGGAGCGAATGGGGAGTGGCCTTTTGCAGGAAACAATTCGTTTCTTCATTAATTTCAAGAGTGGAAAGTTCTGTTCGTGACTCTATGAGACTCTGTGACAAGTTTTGCCTTACACTGCGTTTGGAAACAAGTTACGTGGCAGCTTGCCAAGCAAGATAAAGGTGTGTTGATAAATATTCCTCTGAAAAACTGTTTGGACAAGCCTTGCTGACTGTGAATGAAAGTAATTCACAGTCGTGTAAATAAAAGAGGTTTTGCCAGGACGAAGACTCTGCTTCCTGCTTTTTAAGGGGGCCTAGGTCAGAACAATGGTGTCTTGATAAGTGTCTGTATGCTCATGAATGAACAACTGCCGACAGCTTGTTCTCCAGGTATAAGTCCTAACTGCACCAGGACATCCTTCTGATTTCCAAATACAGTTAAGGAGGATGTATGACAAACTTCTACACTTCATCCTCTGTGAGTTTCATGTTTCAGATTAATATTCCTAACAGGTACAGTATTTCTGTATTTTTTCTGTATTTCTGCTTTTGCTTAATGACTGCTGCAAAAAATGTGGAAACATTGGGTCTGGTTATGTGATGCCTCAACTTAGGAGCACAATTATAGTTGTCAGTTGAGCACTACCTACATTTCTTCATTCAACATTAAAAAAAAAATTAGAGCCAAGAAATAAATATTTTAAGTCTTTATGTATATTGTAGATAAGCACTTGTGTCACTGTTAATCACCAGGAATTCATGTATGCTAATTTATTTTACATTAATTTTTATATTTCAATTTTTCCCCCTGTGACTTTAGAATACTGTATTAATCACAATAACCTCAAAGCGTATTATATTTTGGGAACTGGAATTCTGCTTCATATATTTATTGTGGTCATATGTAATCAAAAGTGGTTGCTTAATGTCCTGTATAATTCAGCAAAAGGCAATTGATTTAATGTACATTTTTTTACCAGAGGTTTCAAAGTGGAAGAAAGAGGATAATGGAAAGAAATGAAATGGAATGGAATGGAATGGAATGGAATAGAATAGCCAATGAACTGACCAATTTTTATGTTTGCTTTTTCAAACACTTCAAGAGACAGACAGAGAGAGAGAGAAAAAAATATATATAGAATGATTCTTTTTTTAGTGTGGAAATTAGCCATGATTAAAGATAGGATTGGTAACAATCTCCTTTGGCTATGTTTGATTACATTGCTTGGGATTATACTGGTTTAGTTCACCATATGTCCCAGGTTTAGTTATCTCAGAGCACAACTGAACAGCTGAAACTACTATTAGCTGGACACGGTGATGATTTTGTCATATGTTGTCTATATTTACCATACTGAAAAGATCTGCCAGCAGAGTTAGTATTTCGATAGATAGATAGATAGATAGATAGATAGATAGATAGATAGATAGATGGATATGGATATGGATATGGATATGGATATAGATATAGATATAGATATAGATATAGATATAGATATAGATATATAGATACTATCATAGCATAGTTATAAGTACTGAACATTCCAGAATTTAGAAGCAGACATAACAGATGCATAAGAGAGAAGAGAGAAATGAAATGGATACTTAAGATTGAATAGTTAGGGCAAAACAGATATGAAAAAGTGTTAGTGGAATCCCCCCAAATCTAAGATTATGTCTCAAACCTAGTCTAAACTTAAAACTAGGTTTACAGATTTGGCAAAAAGGATAATTAAATTCGGGATTTAGAATGAACAGAACAACCAAATAACAAGTTGGAAGGGACTTTGGAGGTCTTCTAATCCAACCCGTTCCCAAGTTCATGCTTCCCTTCATGTAGATGTAGTTCCATTAAGTACTACATGCTGAGTGTGTTTGTCGAGCAGTTATGAATCCATCTGGTGATGTTGCTGTCTACTCCACATGTTTCTGTCTTATCAAGAAGCAGGTTGTGAAGACAAGTATTAATCTATTTCCTTCCTCCCTCCGTCCCTCCCTCCCTCCCTCCCTCACTTCTTCCTCCCTCCCTCCCTCACTTCTTCCTTCCTTCCTTCCTTCCTTCCTTCCTTCCTTCCTTCCTTCCATGATGTTGGTCATAAAACATCAAAAGTATTTTTGAAAACTAGTTAGGAATTTTGATACTCCTCTTTTTGCAAGAAACTTTTATCATCCTTTGATTTGAGGCAGTGCAGCTGGATAAGATTGGAATAATGGCATGTGCTGTATTCCAAGACTTTCTGTCCATATGTCATGTTATGTATCACCATCTATTACATTTTGCATTCAACAAATTTTCATTTGGGAATTTCTGGCAGGACTGTCCATTTATAATGAGCTGATCATATCTATTCTTGATTACTATATAAAGCAAAGTATTTAAGTTATACAATAACTCTGGATGTTGCATTTCATAGCTTATGTAAAAATAAGTAAAATTAAAAATTAAAATATTTAAAATAGTGTAGTAAAAACATATCTAACACCTTAAAATATCCTTAAAATCTATAAATTCACAGAGTTAACTGTCAACCATTGATTGATATTGTTAACCCCTTTTTCAGGAAAACAAGTTTGAGATGACTGATATAAGTGGACATGGTGTGCAAAACTCCTTTTGGTGTGCAGAAAAAGAAGAAAAGCATTTTTTAAAAATACATGACTTCAGAGTTTCTTTTGTTTTCTTTTGGAATTTTCACCTTGAGATGACTTATGGTTTTGAACAAATCTCTATTCATTCATTCCCCTTGTAGTCTGGCATCATTCACTTAATATTATAAGGGTAGAGATTTCAGCTGAATGGCACTCATGATGAGAAATCACATTTTAATTAAAAAGTCTGGCCCTTCTCAGCAGATTTTCTGAGAAAGGATAGTTGCAAAACAAATGAATACAGATATTGATCTCCAGAAAGCTGTGAATATATGGGATTTCATTATGGACTATGTAGGGGATGTAAGTGTGTTTATGTATGCATTTCTTTGTTTGGGTTTACGAACATCTACTTAAGTGCATAAGATGGGTAAAAATTTCATTACATAAAAAGCTTTCTTCATCCACCTAAGTAATGATTATAGAATAGGCTCAGAAGATACCTCCATATTTTGAGAGAACGGGTCTTTCGGGTCACAAAGTGATGAAGATATTCGGTGGTTCCCACGGAAACAGCGCTGACTGATGTTCTGTGGTACAGGAAAGCTCTGCCGAATAATTGTTAATCTTCCAATTGACTTTCTCACCAGATCCTGTACGTCCCCATCATTGATTTCCTGTAAGATAAAGCGCAGAATATTTGGAAAACTAAAAATACCTGCTGTAAGGTATAGGGTGTGGGATACACTTAGTATAATAAGATGAAATATATATCAATATCCAAAAAGCTTGTGCTTTACAATTTATTTTAAAGCAGGGGTGTCAAACTCGATTTCACTGAGGGCCACATCAGGGTTATGTTTGACCTTGGGGGGCTGGGTGTTTGTGGCCAGGGTGGGCATGGCCAGCTCAACGTCACTCATCAATGCTCTGTTTTCAGCCATGATGGCCTTCTGCAGCCCTCTGTCAGCAAAGACAGAGCCTGGGCAGGCCATGCGTAGCGTCCATTTGAGCTCCATTTTGTCTGGCAGAGGGTTGTAGGAGGCCGTCGTGGCTGAAAACGGAGCCAGGGAAGGCCACATGCAGCCCTCCTGAGCTCTGTTTTCGCTGGCAGAGGCACCGTGGGCTGGTCCTTCATTGTTTCCGGGATGGGCCCATAGGCCAGATCTAAACACCCTGCGGGCCGGATCCAGCCCATGGGTTTTGAGTTTGACACTCGCTGATTTAAAGCTTAATGGAAACTATAGCCAAGAAGAACCCAAAGGAAATTCACTTTATAGTTTATTTAATTTTTTTTCATATGCAGATATGAAGGCAAAGAAGCAAAATAAGCAGGAGAGATACTATGCACACTGAAAGCAGAGAGAGAGAGAGAGAGAAGACAGAGAGAAAGGATAAGATGATGAACAAGACAAGTCTCTTCTGTGACAGAGCATACAGGACAAAGTAATGTCAGAGCATTTCCATCTCCAAGGACAATATATGACGGATCTCAAACTGACTGTTTTGAAAAACAACAACAGTTTAAAGGCAGTGCTGAAGAATTAATCGCTGAATAGAAAAAAGTTTCAGGTAATCTCAGATGGCTTCAACAACCACAATAATTTTTAATACTTTACTATTATTAATTGATAAGATTGTTGTAATCTATTTTATATTGTATGTAATATGCATTTCGATTAAAAAAAAAGCCCTATCTTCCTCTCCTTTTCCACCTCAACCCAATTTAAATCCTGCATCAGTCCAGATGGTGATAAGTCTTCTTCCTTAGATTATTGGCACAAAGGTACTTTGGTTTACCACATTTAAAAAAAACAAAACACAAGAAAAAAAAACACAGGAAAAAGTAGAAAGCTTTCTGAGGGAAAAACAATCTTGGAGTTGTCTTGTACAATGGAAGTACACTAACCAGTGGTGGGTTCCTCCCGGTTCGGCCCGATTCCACTGAGCCGGTAGTGGTGACGATATGACATCACCAAACCGGTTCTGCCCCCCCGCCCCCCCATCCCCACGTTATTCTTACCTTTTATTTGGCCCCACCCCCAATCTATTGCTGCCTCCTGAGTCCCAGCTGATGGCTAGAGGGAAAAAAACTGTTTAAACTCTTGCTGTGGGGCTTCAAAGGGCTGCCCTACAGCTGATCAGTGTTAAAAGAAAACAAATGGGTAGACCGGTGCCTGCAAAAATACATGAGTAGATTGGTACAGCTCTGCAAGCAGTTAAAAGCGTGGTAGACCAGTACCTCCGCTAAATCCTAAATAATTGTCACATGACCATCAAGCCACACCCACAAAATAAGCCACGCCCACAGAACCGGTAGTAAAAAAATTTAGAACCTGCCCCTGAAAATAACCCAAAGAGATAAAAAATGCTTGAGATGATCTCACATGAATAAGTGTGGTTTGGAAACAGAACAAAATCTGTCTTGATTTCACTTTGATAGTATGCATAGGATTAAAACAGGATGGTGTTATCACTTTTTGTCCTCCAAATACAGTTGGCAGGACAGTTGGGCAGTAGGAATAAGGTCAGTGGTGAAATGCAACTGGTTCTATCCAGCTTGGGCGAACTGGTAGCGCCAGCTGCAGGAGGCTCCGCCCACCCACCCAGACATCATCACACCCGTTTTTGACTCTCTGCGCATGCGTGGCGAAGTCAAATGTGTGCGCTCACATTTGCGAACTGGTAGCGAAGGTAAATGGATTTCACCCGTGGAGAAGGGCTGATTCAACGAAAAAGATGATATGTGTTCACTGACTTGAATTATAATAAAAATAATAAAGGTGAGATAGAAATAAATTCTTGATAAGAAATAAGAAAATGTTCAAAAAGCTGTCTTTAAGGTACCAGTAAGAGAAGTTTTATTTCTAAACTATAGAAAATGATAGCTTCCTACTATTCTGTATTGATCAGATGAAGTCTCGAGCATTTTGTTTAGGTCTGGGTTTTAAGAAGGATTTTCAAGAAGGACTCAGAGATACCTCAGCAGATTCAGAAAGGCAGTGAAGACGATCAGGGACAAATTAAGATTTATGAAGAGAAATGGAAGTAATTGGGCATGCTTAGCCTTGAAAAGCAAAGACTGAAGGGAGATGTGATGTTGCCTTTCAAATATCTGAAAGGACATCATGAAAAAGATATGAAGTCTTTTCATGACTAGGACATGTATAATAGATTTAAGTTGCAGAAAAGCAGTTTCTAACTGAATGTTACGGAAAAGAGAAAACCTTCCTACCAGTTACAGTGGCTTAATCATAGAACTAGCTACCTAGTAAAGTTGTTATTATTATCAGTGTTGTTACAATAGTCAGGAGACCACAATGCAAGTGCAAAACATAGTTTGGCTTGCCAAGTCAACAGCCCTGTTGTAGGACATGCTTGCACACTTCCCAAGGTGCATCACAGGGGGGCAAGTTGGCTTCACACCAGAGAGAAAGACGAGGGATTCTTCCTGCAGGGTCATCCAAGGCCACCTGGAGCTGCCTTGCAAATGGGCATTTCCCAGAACTGGGAAGGTTCAGAGCCATCAGGAATCTGACTGCCTACACAGAGCATCAATTTATCTCCTCACTGAAATGGTACCTATTTATCTACTTACATAAAACATGCTTTCAAATTGTTTGACAGACAGAAGCTGAGGCAAGAGACGGGAACTCATCCTGCCATGTGGTACTAAGACTTGAGCAGCCAGAGCAGAGACAATCTCTAGTGTCATTAAGCTACTAAACCACACCTCTAAACCTAGTGAGTAGTGGGCTGCTTTTTACAGAACATTACCAGTCAGACATGTTCCTTTACTATAGTCTTTTATTTGCTTTTTGATATTTTAAAATAAATAAAAAGTGTTTTAAACCCCGTCTCCTGCCCTACTTTAACTTGGATTCTGAATAGATCAAAGGGTTAATCAGAAAACTTATTCAACTTATTTAGATTTTTTTTTAATTTTGGCAGGGAAGAATATGATTAAGTCCCATATTAATTCATGACAATCTTTGTCCACATCTATGATGCTGAAGGTCCATCTTTTATAAAAAAAAAATAATGCAAATAATCATATGTAAGAAAATAAAATAACCAAAAGACTGGCTGTAATTCAAAGTTACTTTAACATTTTCTTAGCTGATTATATAAATATAATTTATGAAAAATGGATATAGATTAAAGTATAAATAATGATTAATGTTGCTACTTAAACATGCCTATATTTAAATTTTCCACAAGTAGGTCAGATGTAATACTATGCCTTTATTTCTTTAATGGTCCAGCAAATAAATGTGAAGAGCCATGAATTTTAAACATAAATCATCTTGACTACATTAAGTCTATTTTATTCTTCTTCATAGACTGTCATAGACTTCTGAAGCCATCTGTTATTTTTGTTCTTTATGAAATATAGATTTTTCGGAAAACAAAATAACACCTGGCATCAGCTGTGTCCAGTGTAATATCCTGAATTTCTGGTCGATTAATCCTTAATGTACCATAGATAATGGCTTCTCTCAGCTTACAAAGCCGTCTTATCATTTAGTCTGTATCATTTCAAATAGCCACAAGATGGAGAGCAAAGTGACCAGTTTTTACAAAATATAAACCGTTTTTATGGAGCAGCAATATAATTAGAGATGAAATTTTCAGAGAATTTATTAGTCATTTTACAAACCAATTCAACTGAAAAGAAAGTGATTAAAAGTATATATAATATTGAGAAGCAGATATTGACTTGGCTATGAATGGAAAAGCAAATTTTTAAGAAAGTCGGATAAATGAAGGTGAATATAGGTGTCCCAGGATAATGTTGCAGGATCCAATCTGGGTCGGTCACTGGGGCCAGAAGTTTTGTATTCCAAGCTTTTGGACTAATCCTAAATTTAGCCGTTCCTATTGATGTAAAACTTTGAGGATGGATAGGTGAATATATATTTATTTATTCATGAATCAATTAAATAATACATTAGGCCTGAGACTCCTTAACTGGGAGAATAGCTCCAACAGATTCTAGGAATAATTTCAGAGCTATCTGTTTAGAAGAGGGCAGTGTTAGGAGCAGCTAAGATCCTACACAGAACCCTCAATCTCTCAGGCCTCTGGTAGAGAACTCAAGACTGAGGAATACCACCTATACAGGTGAGAAGGAAAACAATCCACCTCAGCTCTCCACGGGACAACTGTTAACACATGAAGCTGTTTATGACATTCTTAATTTCAGCATGATTCTTCTCCCTTTACACCCTAGATCAGGGGTGTCAAACTCAATTTCATTGAGGACCGCATCAGGACTGTGGTTGACCTTGGGCGCTAGGCAGGCATGGCCGACTGTGTGAGTGTGGCCAACTGGGTGGGTGTGGCCAGCTTAACACCACTCCCCAAATTGCTGGCATGTTTCCTCTTCGCACTGGGTAGACCAGGCCGCAGCCACATTGGCCCGATGTGTCCTCTTTGCATTGTGTGGACCGGGCCGAAGCAGTAGGGCCGGCCTCTGATATTTTCCAGGACAGGTCTGGGGGCTGGATCTGACCACATCTGGCCCATGGACCTTGTGTTTGACACTCCTGCCTAGATATATCCACCAGGATCTAAAGAGTCACAGCCTCTTCCACTTGTACTTCTGTACATTTTCCAGGGTCCTTGTCCAAGCTGTCTTTGAGGCTTCTAAGACACACATGTCCTCTTCCCTTAACAAGAGCCCTGGTGCTGCAGTGATTAGAAAGCACTATTGCAGACTAACTTTGCCCACAACCTTGAGTTTGATACAGCTTTAGGGGCTTGAGGTTGATTCAGCCTTGCATCCTTCTTGAGGTTAGTAAAATGAGGACCCACATTGTTGGGGGCAATATGCTGACATTGTAAACTGCCCAGACAGTGCTGTAAAGCACTATGGGGCAGTATATAAGTCTAAATGCTATTGCTATGGATTCCAAATGTGAATTTTCATTTTTCAAGAAAAGTTGATAAATTAACAGGGAAAAATCAGCAGTGTTTATTTAAATTCATTTCTATTTTTTAAAAAATGAATTTCTGTCATAACTTTGTCCCTTACATTGTTCTTGCTTCATTCAACCCATTCAAATATGGCTATCATCACAGCATTAAAACATCAGGTATGGATTTAGGCTAAAGAAGTTTATACACTGACATTATTTGCATAAGTAGTTCTACCATTTAAGCAAAGTGTTCTGAATTGAGATCTCCTTTTATTATACATTATTGTTCTCTTTGCCCACATAGGCAGATCCCATGCACCTAGGATTTCCTACATGTAAAATTGCATCACTGCATACGTGGTAAGATAATTGAATTGGGTTATGTCCCTCTATACTAATAAAAAATGAACAATTTTTTATATGAAACATCATGCTCACAGGACCCACAAAATAGCTGGCATCTATTTTCTAAAATGTTTGGATGCTTAAAATCTCTGCAGACACTTGTGCTTTGTTTCTCAAGAAGCACAGAGCCAATTGGTTCCTTAGTATTTAGAGCCCACCCCCATTTTAATTAGAAATCACAACTTTTGTTTTGTATATCAGTTGCTGCCCAAAGACATATTGTGTATTTTTCATATATTATCAAGAGAATAAAAATACACAGAGAAAAGTAGGTTTAGGAAAGTATAAGTAATATATGTTATGTTACTATAATGAGGCATTATAAGTACTATAGAGAACAAGTTCTCATTTAAAATATAGATTATACTGAGTTTTCCTTTGTTTATACTTTTAAGAGGTAAACATTTCTAATTTCTCTGTTATTTTCTGTAGTTGTGGAGTTAGAGTTTTGAAATTAGAGTTAATATTAAAAAAAGAAAACAGTAAACTAACATGCATGTATATATATATATACACACACATACATATACATACATACATACATACATACATACATACATACATATATAGAGAGGTGGAATTCAAATGTTTTTACTAATGGTTCTGTGGGCATGGCTTAGTGGGCGTGGCTGGGGAAGGATACTGCAAAATCTCTATTCCCACCTCACTCCAGGGGAAGGATACTGAAAAATCCCCATTCCCTCCCCACTCTGGGGCCAGGTTGGACAAGAAGCAGGGGAAATAAATATAGTGTGCTTTTTACTTGCAAAAAGGTTGATTCCCAGAGATATTTGGATTTTACAAAGTCTAAGGCAGTGTTTCTCAACCTTGGCAACTTTTCGTGGACTTCAACTTCCATTGAAGCATGTCATGTGGGGAATTCTGGGAGTTGAAGTCCACATATCTTAAAGTAATTAAGATTGAGAAACACTGGTCTAGAGTGATAACCTTGGATACCTGATGTCTATCCATCCATTAAAATTTGTCTTCTTCCCATCATCATTCCTGGGCTCCTTTTCATCACTATTTCTGATTATCTCCCATGTTGAGGAAAGATTCCCATATGAACTCACAATAATTATAGCATGATCAGCTTTGAATTTCTATAATTGGGTTTTCCTCCATATGCTAGGCACTTGAAAATTGAGAGAGGGCCTTTTCAGTTATGACATACCTTCCCAAATATGTTCATCTTGGCACCTAATCTGTTTAATTTTAGGTAGCATGTCAACATTATCTATCTTTTCTGAGAATATGGTAAATAAAGTGGATTTTTAATAGTAATTTTCTGCACTGATTTATCAGACTGTATTTTATAGCAATGTTAATGTTGATCTTACCATCTGTTTCTCCCTTTCATGGATCACCGCCTTGTTGCGGCGAAGGGGCTTGCATAGCGCAATGAAGCTATGAGCTATGCCGTGCAGGGACACCCAAGAAGGACAGGTCATAGCAGAGAGTTCTGACAAAACGTGATCCACTGGAGAAGGAAATGGCAACCCACCCCAGTATCTTTGCCATGAAAACCCCTTTTGGACAGTACCAAAAGGAAAAAAGATATGATGCAGGAAGATGAGCCCTCAGGTCAGAAGGTATCCAATATGCTACTGGGGAAGAGCAAAGGGCAAGTACTAGTAGCGCCAGAAAGAGTGAAGCAACTGGGCCAAAGTCGAAAGGATGCTCAGCTGTGGATGTATCTGGTGGTGAAAGGAAAGTCCAATGCTGTAAGTACTCCATAGGAACCTGGAATGTAAGATCCATGAATCAAGGCAAGCTGGACGTGGTCAAACAAGAGATGACAAGACTGAACATCGACATCTTAGGAATCAGCAAACTAAAATGGACAGGAATGGGTGAATTTAATTCAGATGACCATCAGGTATACTGCTGCGGGCAAGAATCCCTCAAAAGAAATGGAGTAACCATCATAATCAATAAAAGAATAGGAACTGCAGTACTAGGATACTGTTCTGCCTCCATCTCACACACGCACCCCCACAGACAGTCAATAGTGAAATAAACCAGCCGGCAAAGATTTCTCTAAGAGCAGAATTGGCAGCAACCCAGTGGCTGGCTGCCAAGAGTCTTTTACTTATGAAGGGAGTGTTTTTCAAAGCCAACACACAAGAAATAAGGGAATACTCAAAAAGTCCAGCAATGCAGAGAGGTTTGTTCAATATCAGTTTTTGCTCATCACAGAGCTTGAACAGTCACCACACCCCCTTTTATACCCTGTGGGGTGTGGTCCAGTGACTCAGCCTAATCCCTGGCACGCCTCTTCCTCTGCTGCGCGTGCTTATCTCTGCGATGCTGTCGAGGGTCCAGCCAAGACTCATCATCATCATCATTACTGTCCACCTGTGGCTGCGTGGAAGTGCTTGGCCCCGGGCCTATCTCTTGGCTTTCGGAGGACACCGGAGGCATTGCCAGAGAGGAGGGTCCTGGAGAGGGAGGCCTTGCCAACTCCTCTCCTTCACTCTTGGAGTCTTCTCCTGCTGATAACACAGGCTCAGTGATCGGATCCACAACAGATACAATGCCCCAAATGACAGAATGATCTCAGTTTGAATCCAAGGCAAACCATTCAACATCACAGATCACAGTAGTCTAAGTCTATGCCCCAACCACTGGTGCTGAAAAGGCTGAAGTTGACTGGTTCTATGAATACCTACAACATCTTCTAGAATTAACACCCAAAAATGATGTCCTTATCATCATGGGGGAATTGGAATGCTAAATAGGAAGTCAAAAGATAACCGGAATAACAGGCAAGTTCGGTCTTGGAGGCAAGGCACAAGGCTGGTAGAATTTTATCAAGAGAATATGATGGTCATAGCAAACACTCTTTTCCAACAATCCAAGAAACATCTCTACACATGGACATCACCAGACAGTCAACACAGAAATCAGATTGACTATGTGCTCTGCAGCCAAAGATGGAGAAGCTCTATACAGTCAGTAAAAACAAGATCAAGAGCTGACTATGGCTCAGATCATGAGCTTCTCGTGCAGGGGTGAAATCTAACATTTGTTACTACCGGTTCTGTGGGCGTGGCTTGGTGGGAGGGATAATGTGACTGGGTGGGTGTGGCCAAAATTTTTTTTTTTTTACTTTTAAAACCATTTTTTCTACAACCTCTTCAGCTAAGAGGTTGTAAAAAAATGCTTTCAAAAGGCTCTGATGATCCAAGCTGAGTTCCCTGATCGGCAGAAGCTTTTTAAAAAAGCCTCTGCCGATCAGGGAACTCAGTTTGGATCGTCAGAGCATTTAAAAGAAAAAAAACCCTTTTTTTCTTTTAAATGCTCTGACGATTCCAGCTGAGTTCCCTGAAAGCCTCTGCCGATCAGGGAACTCAGCTGGGATCATCAGAGCATTTAAAAGAAAAAAAGGGTTTTTTTTCTTTTAAATGCCTTTGACAAGCCACGCGATCATCAGAGGCTTTTTTTTACTTTTAAAAGCATTTTTTCGGCCAAAGTTGTAGAAAAAAATGCTTTTAAAAGTAAAAAAAAAAAAAGCCTCTGATTATTGTGCGGCTCAGCTGGGCATGGGGAGGTGGGCGGGGATTTTTGCTACCGGTTCTCCGAACTACCCGCCTCCATCGCTACCGGATCGGGTGATCCGGTCTGAACTGGGAGCATTTCACCCCTGTTCTCGTGGCAAAATTTAGGCTTAAATTGAAGAAAGTAGGGAAAAGCACTCGGCCATTCAGGTATGAACTAAATCATATCCCTGATGAATATACAGTAGAGGTGACAAATAGATTTAAGGAGTTAGATCTGATAGACAGAGTGCCTGAAGAACTATGGACAGAGGTTCACAACATTGTACAAGAAGTATCAACTAAAACTATCCCAAAGAAAAAGAAATGCAAGAAAGCAAAATGGCTGTCTGAGGAAGCTTTGCAAATAGCTGAGGAAAGAAGGGAAGTGAAAGGCAAGGGAGAAAGAGAAAGATACACCCAATTGAATCCAGAATTCCAGAGAATAGCTAGAAGAGATAAGAATGCCTTCTTAAATGAATAGTGCAAAGAAATAGAAGAAAACAATAGAATAGGGAGGACCAGAGATCTCTTCAAGAAAATTGGAGATATGAAGGGAACGTTTCATGCAAAGATGGGCATTATAAAGGACCAAAATGCCAGGTAGAAGAGATTAAGAAGAGGTGGCAAAATTACAAAGGAGAACTATACAAGAAGGAGCTTAATGTCCCTGATAATCACAATGGGGTGGCCACTGACCTCGAGCCAGACATCCTGGAATGCGAAGTCAAATGGGCCTTAGGAAATCTGAGCAACAACAAAGCTAGTGGAGGTGACAGTATTTCAGCTGAGCTATTCAAAATCTTAAAAGATGATACATTAAAAGTGCTACACTCAATATTCCAGCAAATTTGGAAAATTCAACAGTGGCCACAGGATTGGAAAAGGTCAGTTTACATTCCAATTCCAAAGAAGGGCAAAGCCAAAGAATGCTCAAACTACCACACCATTGCACTCATTTCACATGCTAACAATTATGCTCAAAATCCTACAAGCTAGGCTCTAGCAGTATGTGGACCGAGAACTACCAGAAGTGCAGGCAGGATTTCGAAGAGGCAGAGGAACTAGAGATCAAATTGCCAACATACGCTGGATCATGGAGAAAGCTAGGGAGTTCCAGAAAAACATATACTTCTGCTTCATTGACTATGCTGAAGCCTTTGCTTGTGTATATCACAACAAATTGTGGCAAGTTCTCAAAGAGATGGAAATATCAGACCATCTTATTTGTCTCTTGAGAAACCTATATGCAGGTCAAGAAGCAACAGTGAGAACTGGACACGGAACCACTGATTGGTTCAAAATTGAGAAAGGAGTTCGGCAAGGCTGTATACTGTTGCCCTGCCTATTTAACTTATAGCAGAGCACATCATGAGAAAGGCGGGGCTAGATGAATCACAAGTTGGAATTAATTAACAAGTTGGAGAAATATCAACAACCTCAGATATCACTCTAATGGCAGAATGTGAAGAGGAAGTAAAGAGCCTTCTAATGTGGGTGAAGGAGGAGAATGGAAAAGTTGGCTTGAAACTCAGCATTAAGAAAACTAAGATCATGGCTCCCGGCCCTCTCAATTCCTGGCAAATAGATGGGGAAGAAATGGAGATAGTGACAGATTTTATTTTCCTGGGCTCCAAGATCACCGCACATGGGGACTACAGCCAAGAAATTAAAAGACGTTTGCTCCTGGGGAGGAAAACTATGGCAAAGTTAGACAGCATACTAAAAAGCATCACCCCGCCAACAAAAGTACAAATAGTCAAGGCTATGGTTCTCCCAGTTGCAATGTATGGCTGTGAAAGGTGGACCATAAGAATGGCTGAGAATTGTGCTGGAGAAGATTCCTGCGAGTCCCTTGGACTGCAAGGCGATCAAACCAGTCAGTCCTAGAGGAGATCAACCCTGACTGCTCTTTAGAAGGCCAGATCCTGAAGATGAAACTCAAATACTTTGGCCACTTAATGAGAAGGAAGGACTCACTGGAGAAGAGCCTAATGCTGGGAATGATTGAGGGCAAAAGAAGAAGGGGACGACAGAGAATGAGGTGGCTGGATGGAGTCACTGAAGCAGTCGGCGTGAGCTTAAATGGTCTCCAGGGGATGGTGGAGGGCAGGAAGGCCTGGAGTTGTCCATGGGGTCACGATGGGTCAGACACGACTTCGCAACTAACAACAAACTATCTGTTTGTGTGGTTAGAAGCTGCTTTTAATGGAAAAGTGAGGTTACTATGAATGAATATTTGTCTTTCTGGCAGCTTTTGATGCTGCAGATCAAATGATTTGGATAATATAGAGGTGAATTCAGAAAACCAAAGTGCTCTCAAGTTTTTTTCTTAAAACATCAAAAACCAGAAACATCTGAAAGCAAAAGATGGAAAATCATTCCATGAGCCACTCAAAATTTTGACTTTAGTTTTCCTTCTCCTTAGCTGAGGAGAACAATTTAATGTTAGGATTGGTAAGAATCACTTTCTAACACTCCTTTATTTTCTCCTAGGACTGAAACATTCACGGTTATTCTACCTCTGGATACACAGTAAATTGTTTCTGAGCAGAAGAGAAGTGTGTAAAACTACCCTTCTTAAAAGAAAGGCAGGATATAAAAATGACTACATATATATTGCACGGCATAGCTGATCATCAGAGTTACCAATTCATCTGAACCGGTAGCATTTTTTTTACTACTGGTTTGCCTGAACCGGTAGCTTTTATTACTACCGGTAATAAAATACGACCGGGTGAACCGGTCCAAACCAGTAGCATTTCACTCCTGCACAGGCCAAAGATGAAACAGGGCACAGTTGTGGGTGAGTTCAATTAACTCATCTATCCCTTCCTTAAGAGCACCGATGTAACAAGAAATTATACAACAATGCTCTGGATTGAGTTATCAGGGAGCAGCATGGCAGAGACCAGCCTCAATTCACTGGACACAAGATTGTAGAAAGCCCCTTGGAGGGTTTTGATGGTTTCAGAGATTCTAGAGGGGTAAAATCAAGGGTCTTTCTCCTGAATTCAGCATTTTTGTTTTCAGAAACTGTTTATGTCAAGATTGAAGCGTTTTGATTCTTTCAAACCTTAATGCTTTTCAACTTGTCAATGAATTGGGAGGAAGGAAGGGGGAAATGGAATGTGAAGAGTGTGAGAGACATGAAAACTATCAAGGTCACCACTGTAGGTGTTGGAGAAAGAGATGGACTGTTCCCATAACAAAAGGACGTCTCATAATTGGACAATGTGATTACTTAGGGGTGGGGAGAAGAAGAAGCTATTGCTTAACTAGGCAAGCATTTTCGCTGGAAAACCAGATCTGGTTTTGTTTCTTAAGTACCAATACAGTGTATCCAATAAAGTTTTATTTTGGGGAATTCAAATCTCCCAAGAGGGTTTCCTTGTTTTGGGTTTGCTAGTTGGATTTAATTGCTGGAGGTAAATGTAGAATTGTTATGTAGAACAGTATTTTCTTTATTTATACACATGGTTTTATTCCCAGACTAAACAAATATATCATAAAATAATATGAGAATGAGAAAAAGTGGTTGTTGCTTTAAGAATAATCTTATCTTCAATGAGTAGATTCCTTAACCAGGACACCTGTTTCAGGCTCATTTGCAAATTTCATTAATGAACCACAGAGAGATGCTGTGTTTAACCTCATGAAGGATTCAACACACTTCTTCCAAATTATATTTGAAGCATGAATTGTATGGAAATGCTAATCTGTAATTCATAAAATCCCAATGCTAATCCATTAAAAGTGCCAGAAGAATTTAAAAATAATCATTACAGTGTGGCAACACAAGCTCCATCCCTCTCGTATAGACATTGCAACATTACAAGCCTGTATGGAAGGAATGGATCTTGTGCCACGAAGTTACAAAACTCATTCTATCATTAATGATAAATCCACTACTGGATTCTGTGGTTTAGCCATATGAATGGCTGTGGCATTGGTGCCTACGATAAATTCTGAGATTCCATCTAAGCTCACAGTCATAATGTAGCCAATATTGATCGTAAAGTTCAGCCCGGCCTAATTTCTTAATCATGTTTGGAATTACGTTTTTACTGCTTTTCAAATACTGTATTAAGAATCTTTGGAATGGCAAGTTTTAGGGTGTTCCCTGGTGACTTTCGTTCAGTCCTTAATGAAAGAAGTTCTTAGGAGAAGATGACTTTTGGTGGGGAGGATAAATAGCACATGGGTGATTAGAGTGATGTATTTGGAAAGTTATAAATGGTCCAGATAGATCTGAAATAAGATTTTGAAATTAATTATAAGAAGTCTTCCTGTGGGAAACAGCTGTTGTTCTGAATTATGGAAAAAATACATCATAGGATGGGACTTTGAAGGTTGGACACTAGAAGAAACCCAAAGGAGTTAAAGATTACAATTAAAGGAGAAGGATATTTCAATTCAACTTGCTGATACAGAACAGAACAAGTAGGAGATGCCCATTTTAGTGGCATAGTAGGAGATATGATACATAGTTTCCTCTGGGGGCAAACTACCTCATTAATTAATTAAAATAGGATAATATGGGTATAATATATTAGTTGATAAAACATGTATGGTTATCATTAAAATAAAACCTACTTGGATAATATTTCTTTAGGAAATATATATCCTAAGCAAGGACTGATATGTTTTTAAAACACAATTTAGTGATTTTAATGATTTTTAAGTGGATGTTTTTAAAGACGGGTGGATAAATAAATATAATGTAAATATTAAAGATAACATGACTGGTTTTAGTTTGACTATCAAATAAAAAATGAAATTTCACTTATAATGGGCATCATCATATTCTATTGTAGACATTCTAGATTCCAGATATTAATATTATATTAATATTTAAATTGTATCACATAAGATGTGATACAATTTAAAAAGCACAGATGTTTTATTAAAAAAAGATAGTGTCTAAAGTTGATATAAGACTCAAGACCCAAATGCAAGCATAACATTACCTTAAAATGTTTCAAATGCTTACCAGTAATTAAGTATTTAAAAACTATTCTAAATTTCTAAGATATGACTTTTGTTTTTTCTTCGGGTGATTTTTATACAAACATGCCCTTTATATATTTTTTTATCCCAGCATTTTTCTTAGAGCAACCAGCAATTTTTTTTAAAAAAAAACCAACAGTTCATATCCCGTTAATAACTGAGTTCTATTTTTCAAAAAAAATGGCACTTGCAAAGGAGATATCTGTAATTCAAATGGTGGGGTACTGCTGAACCCACACAAAACTGTGCAAAAAGGAAAATTAATATATCTGAACATAGAGAAGTCGGTGACAGATAAGAAAATGGGAAAAGTACAAGCCAAAAATAATAGAATGCTGAGAAGCATCTCAGTAAAAACAAATCAAATGTAAAGTTTTGTTACAACAGCACATTTTAAGACAGTTTGCTGTGATTGCATTATTTTTCATGATAATAAATACAACTATAAGTAAACTATAGATATATGTTGTGAAGCTAAACCTCAGTTCCTTATTACTATCTTTACATTTTCACATTTTCAGTACAAAGGCAGAGAAATTAGAGAGCTCCCATGAAATATATAGTATGTAAGTCTAAATGAAAGTCAGAATAAAGAATCCTTCCCCAAATAATCTCTTCACTTAAATTATTATCATTTAAAATGAAAAAAAAAAAGACATTCAGCTGAATTGCCACTTATCACTTGTACATTCAGCTATAAACAGAATATACTATAATCTGTCAGAAATAATGAATGGGGGGCTTAAGTTAATAATGATTTAGAGCTTAATTATTTCAACAGGACTGTGTATTAAATATATATTGGATTTACTTATATAAATGCATTGGATTTGTAAAGCTAGTTAAAGATGACAATTGAGAGAGTGTACAAAGAAGATTTATTTTTAAGTATGTCTAAATCTGGCCCAATCCATTCTACTTTACTTACTATTTACTCATCCCAAAAATTCAAATTCATTCTTAGTTTATATAATCCTTGCCATAAATTTAAATTAAATCTTTTCCGTTCTGTTTCCCCAATTTATTTAAGCAACATTTCTGTCCACTAGCTCAGCTGAACTTTTACTTCTGCTCCTTGTTTCTTCTTGGCAAGGACAAGACCACTAGGAATATTCTCACCCTTAGATTAAAAACAGGATTCATGTTTGGTTGACAGTTACCTCATTTATAATGATCCAGTGACAGTCAAAAGCAACCAAATTGGCTTCCACAACCTGAAATAGAAAAGAATGCAGCCATCAGTCATTTTATTTATACCAAAGTCAGTGATTGTTAAATAGATGTTTGCCACAAAGGACAACAGAAGCTCAGCGGTGGGGATGGAGAAAGGAATCATAGCAGAGGCATTAAAAACAAAATAATTATGAAACCCCAGATCTGAAAAGGCTCCCTTCGCCCATTCTGTGGAAATAAAAAGGCTTTTTTGTGCAAGAACAGTCCCAAAACATTTGGATTATTGTTTGGTTTGTTAATTAAACTGTGGGATTAGAGAATGAAGAAGGTAATTCCCTTCTATCCAGCCATCCATCCATGAAAAGTCCATATGATTATTTAAGCCTTAATGTTTGCTGATGAATTAAAAAATACTAAAATATTCAAGATGCACCATTTTTTTAAAAAATGGATTTTCCATCGTAGCTACAGTAGAAACATGTTTGGTTAATAAATGCCCTTCCCTGAACTGAGTTTAGGGAAAACTCATCCTCTGCCCTGGAGCAATATGAGGCACAAAGGGAAAGAACAGAATAACAGAGTTGGAAGGGATTTTATAGATCATCCAGCTCAATCCCCTGCTCAAGCAAGAGACCCGATACCATTTCTGACAAGTGGCTGTTCAGTCTCTTCTTGAAAGCCTCCAGTGATGAAGCAGCCACAACTTTTGAAGACAAGCTGTTCCGTTAGTTGATTGTTCTCACTGCCAGAAATTTTCTCCTTATTTCTAGGTTGAATCTTTCCTTGATCAGCTTTCATCCATCATTCCTTGTCTGGCCTTCAGATATTTTGGAAAATAGGTTGTCCTCCTCCTCCTCTCTGTGACAGCCTCTCAAATATCGGAACACGGCTATCTTGTCACCCCTGCTCCTTCTTTTCACTAGACTAGCCATGCCCAGTTCTTACAACTGTTCTTCATATGTTTTAGCCTCCAGGCCCCTAATCATCTTTGTTGCTCTTCTTAGCACTCTTTCTAGAGTCTCAACATCTTTTTTATAGTGTGACCAAAACTGATGTCAATAGACGAAATGTGATGTTCCTAAGATTTATTGTAAAATCATAAGTTCAGTTATTGTGGCCACCCAGTTTTAATGAAATATAAAGGGCTGTTCAGACTAAACAAAATAAACAGATGGGGAAACTGGACAACGGTAGAATGATGCGTAACAGAAATAACAAGTAAATAAGCACCACTGGCACCTGAATCCACCTGTGTCTTAAATAGACTTAGACTTTTCAGTAGTAAAATAAAGTCAAAAGCATGACCAATGCAGAGTAACAAGCAGTGGTGGGATTCAAGTAATTTAACAACCGGTTCTCTGCCCCAATGATTTCTTCCAACAGCCAGTTTGCCAAACTGTTCAGAAAGTTAACAACCGGTTCTCCCGAAGTGGTGCAAACTGGCTGAATCCCACCACTGGTAACAAGTATCATGCAACTTAGTCAGAAAAAACAGCAACTACTTTGACCAAAATAATTTGGAAGTTTAATTCAATCAATTAAATGATTCACCCACTTTATTTCCACCTCCATCTGATTAAAAATTATTTGAACAAGAAGTCTTCTCTTGTTTCCTTCCTTCTCTTCATTACAATAATTGGATAAAAGCAAGGGATTCCATACTTCAGCTGTTATGAAACAGCTGTTTACATATTTATTATTATATTAAAATGAATGTAATTTGTTTTCTCCATTAGCATATAATTCATTCTGTATTTTTTTAGTCCAAAAGCAGCACTAACATAGACCAGATCCAATTAGTTAGAAGAGTAGTCCCTTCCCAATCTTGTAGCTTACCTGACTCAGGTAGATCACTGTACCCTCACCTGAGAGAGAAGAGATTAAATAGAATAATGCTAATGAGGTATTAGAGCTGTGATGGCGAACCTATGACACATGTGCCAGAGGTGGCACACAGCGTCCTCTCTGTGGGCACACGAGCCATCACCCCAGTTCAGCTCCGCTGCGCATATGCGTGCGCCTCCCACTTGCCAGTTGGTTTTCGGGTCTCTGCCACGTGTGCGTGGGGGCGGGACATGTGCAGAGGGGCGCACATGCATGCGAGGGGGCAGAGCATGTGAGGGGGGCATGCGCACATGTGCAGGGGTGGAGTGCATGCAGGGGGCCGCATGCGCAGGAATCACACCACATTGCATTTTGGGGGTTTGGACGTGCACGCGCACTTTTGGGCACTTGGTCTGGAAAAGGTTAGCCATCACTGTAATAGGAGAGTATTCTTCATTGATAAATTCTCTTGAGTACTTTATATAAAGGTTGGAAAGGTGAAGTGAATATACCACCTGATTAACTACAGGTAGTCCTCAACGTACGTCTACAATTGAACCCAACATTTGTGGTTGTTAAGTGAGACATTGTTAAGTGAGTCTGGCCCCATTTTACAACCTTTCTTGCCACAGTTGTTAAACGAACCACTGTGGTTGTTAAGTGAATCTGGCTTCCCCATTGACTTTGCTTGTGAGAAGTTTGCAAAAGGTGATCACATGATCCCAGAGCCCTGCAACCATCATCAATACATGCTATGTGTCAAGCATTCAAATTCTGATCACATGACCATGGGGATCCTGCAGTGGTCATAAGTGTGAAAAAAGCTTCCTAAGTCACTTTTTTCAATTAACTTTAAATGGTCACTAAATAAACTGTTGTAAATTGAGAGTTTCCTATATTTTTTTAAAAAAATCCTGATTATTAACAGGTAAAAAATTAGTAGTTACTCAGAACAAAACAGCTGCACTGTATACTGTACAAGAAGAAAAACTTCAGGAGTAATAAAACAGATGTTCCCATGTCACTTTAACACATTGATTGTTTCTGAGAAAAGATAAGGGATCGGCCTATTATAAAACAGCAGGAATATCAGAATTAGCATTTAGATAGATTAATCTAAATCATTTCAGTAATTTGGGCAACCAATCTGTCAGGTAGGTTGATGTTATCGCAAATGTTGTTCTTGTGAAGATCTTGGCTAAGACATTTTTAAAAAATCCCTATTTTTAGCAATGGGAGAAGAGGTGGTATTCAGCAGGTTCTGACCAGTTCTGGAGAACCGGTAGCGGAAATTTTGAGTAGTTCGGAGAACTGGTAAATACCACTTCTGACTGTCCCCACCCCTGTCTATTCTCTGCCTCCCGAGTCGCAGCTGATTGGGAGGAAATGGAGATTTTGCAGTATACGTCTCCTGGATTAGGGAAGGTATGGAGATTTTACAGTAACCTTCCCCTGGAGTGGGGTGGGAATGGAAATTTTACAGTATCCTTCCCCTATTATGCCCACCAAGCCATGCCACGCCCACCAAGCCACGCCCACAGAACTGGTAGTAAAAAATTTTGAACCCCACCACTGAATGGGAGCTAACTAGGTAATTTTGGACCAGTCGCTTTCTGTCAACTCCCTTACCTATGGGAAATTTGGAGGCGGGAATACTATATAAACTACCTTAAGTTCTTGAAAAAAAAGAGGCTAAATGTAAATCTATTAAATAAAGAATAAAATTACATTCTGTAGGGCTGTTGTAGAAATCCAATACTGAGAAATTCTGGACAAGTAGGTTGTTATTTATGACACTGGAAATCAGGTCGTAAATCGTTGCCATCATAAGTTGAGACACCTACCCAAACAGATCTTTTTAATTTTGATATTTCTCATGGTGGTCATTAAGTGAATCACTGCAGTCATTAAGTAAATCCATTGTTATTAAGAGAACCCAGATTTTGCTGAAATCTGGCAAAAAACACCAGAAACTGGCAAAAAATGTTACAAACTGTAGGCATGTGACATAAAGGCAAACCAGTTGGCAAGTGCCTAAATGCGGGTGGGTGGGTGAGTGGGTGCAACATTTTAGTTTCAGTTTCAGTTTCAGTTTTATTAAATTTTTATACCGCCCTTCTCCCAGGGGACTCAGGGCGGTGTACAGCCAAGATAAAACCCACAATATAAAAGTTAAAAACAATTTAAAATTATTATGATGAATGGAAGTGCTTTGTAGATCATAAACTACTCATTCTGAGGTTGTTGTAATTCTGAAAGTTCATAAAATACAGATCATAAGTCTGGAACTACCTGCATAGCGCAATCCTACATGGGTCGATACAGACGTTCCATTCAGTGGTGAACTCCAATTTTTTTTACTACCGGTTCTGTGGGCGTGGCTTGGTGGGCGTGGCTTGGTGGGCATGGCAGGGGAAGGATATTGCAAAATCTCCATTCCCACCCCACTCCAGGGGAAGGATACTGCAAAATTTCCATCCCCACTCCACTCCAGGGGAAGGATACTGCAAAATCCCCATTCCCTCCCCACTCTGGAGCCAGCCAGAAGTGGTATTTGCCGGTTCTCTGAACTACTCAAAATTTTCACTGCCGGTTCTCCGAACTGCTCAAAATTTTCACTGCCGGTTCTCTAAAATCTTTCAGAACCTGCTGGATTTCACCCCTGGGTCCATTGAGTGTTTAGGAATCCTAAACAGAAATTATCTCATTCATTCATTATACAAGCCATGGTTTCCTTAATTGTGGTATACTAAAGAAAAATAGTGGAAAAATTGCAGCATTGAGGCCTAGGGGTGCAGATGCTCACCTCCCACTCAGAAGGTTGAGAGTTCAAATAAAAAATATCTGCTGTGAATTCTACATGGTGTCAGGAAGGGCATCTGGACAGTGAATGCTCAGCTCTATCCAATCGCCCTGATTCTACCCCGAATTAAGGAATTACAGGGTCGTATAAAGGGAGATTTTTCATACTTCGTTACATTAATTTTAATAAAATTCTGCTAAATCATAAAGCCATTGCTGAGTTCGTACAGTACACTAGGTAAAACTACATAATAGCATAATGGATAAATTCCGATATCATATTTACGTCATCCTTCCTCCCCTTACATGAAGTTACTAAATGAGAATCTCTCTGAATTACTTCATGTAAGGGGAGGAATTACTTCTTTTCTGATGTCCAAGCAGAATTTTTTTCCCCATGACATATTATGATCAAACAACTATGTTATCTTTAAAGATGATAGTTATTGTTTTATGAGTGAGCAAACACGTAATGTTTTAGCCAGGGGTGGGATTTTGCCAGTTTGGACTAGTTCGGAGGAACCTGTAATTCTGACGATCACCTGAGAGTGAACCGGTTCACTCTGATAATCAGCTGGGCCCGCCCGCCCACCCCTGCGCTATACCCAGTGGTGGGATTCAGCCAGTTCGCACCACATCGGGAGAACCGGTTGTTAACTTTCTGAGCAGTTTGGCAAACTGGTTGTTGGAAGAAATCATTAGGGCAGAGAACCGGTTGTAAAATTACTTGAATCCCACCACTGGCTATACCGACCTATATTTCCTTTGTTTGAAGCCCAGCTGATAGGTGCGGCAGAGCAGATTGCCACTCCTCAGCTGTTTTACTCACTGGGGCTGCAGTAGAAGGTTAAATCCCACCATTGCTTTTGAATCCCACCATTGCATTTAGCTACTTGGAAGAATCCATTATACCAGATTCTCTGATCATCTATAGTAAACACGGTAACCAAACTTTTGTGTCACTATCTTTCCTAGTTTCCACAACTGATTCATGTGAAATTACCACATGAATTATTTATGGAAAATACAGGTCCAGGAGCGTGTTCTAGTAGGGAACTTCTGCAATCTTCCTCAAAGTAGCACCATCACATGGGGATTACAAAAAATCTGAATGACTACTAAACAGCAGTATTGTATCTCTTTGCTGGCATCAATCGATCCTTTTGTGGCTTATTCAGTCTCACATTTCATCTCTTGAACATAGTATTGGCTCCTGCCCCATCTCCACACTAGCGGAAGCTAATCCTCACTTGACATATGTCACAAGTCTTGTAAACCCTCAGAATGGCTCTATTGTTGACATGCAGTTGCACAGTATTTTAAATGGCATGGACACAAACTAAGAGCTCTGGATTCTATTTCTTTTTACATTTCCATTTGGGGGATCACATTCTTGTCTTTTTTTTTAAAAAAAAAAATGGAGGCGGGAAGAGGAACATTCCACTTCTAATGTTTTAAACAAATAAAAAATAAAGACCGGATTCACTTTAGCATTAGGTTTTGGCAACCTGGAAGTTGGACAAAAAATAGATGAGAAAATTAATGCTGGGCATAAGAATAATTGGGTACAGGAAGATGCAACTTGTGGGAGTGGGTAGGAGAAGGCAAAAGAAATGGCAGCTAATATATTCTCTCAGGAGTTTTCAAAGTGATCACTGGGGAATCTTGCAAATCTGCATGATCTATACTCAGTTGTTTTATTGTTTCCCTGTTTTTAATCCTGGAAGCCTTCCAACGTTTCATGGAATTCCTGCCGCTTTTAAACAGTACAAATCAATAAATAAATCAGGACGGGGAAGTGCAAAGGGTATGTGTCAGAGGTGGGTTTCAGCAGGTTCTGATCAGTTCTGGAGAACCGGCAGTGGAAATTTTGAGTAGTTCGGAGAACCATTAGTAAAAATTCTGACTGGACCCGCCCCCATCTATTCTCTGCCTCCCAAGTCTCATCTGATCGGGAAGAAATGGGGATTTTGCAGTAACCTTCCCCTGGATTGAGGAGGGAATGGAGTTTCTACAGTATCCTTCCCCTGCCACGCCCACCAAGCCATGCCCACCAAGCCACGCCCACCAAGCCATGCCACACCCACCAAGCCACACCCACAGAACCGGTAGTAAAAAAATTTGAAACCTACCACTGGTGTGTGTGTGTATGTGAAGAAGGGAAATTTAGTTTAGTTTAGATTTAGATATAGTTGCAGCTATATTAGAGGGGAAAGCTTTTGGAATAGAGCTGTTTACCAGACTCCCTCAGTGCTGTGAAGGAAACAGATTCAGAAGCTAGCAAAATCACTGAAAATCATAACTCTGTTGTGATGGTTCGGTGTCTCTGCTGAAAGGGTCATAGTGCTGTTAAACTTGTTTGGTTTTTTTAAATCCCAGACTCCTGATTTTAAAGGGATGAAGCAATGAGGGATTCTTGGGGTTTTATAGAACAAACGATTGATGGGTAATAACTGTGGATGACATCTGTACAGGGCCATGGAGAACAATCCATAGCTTGCTAGATACGGTTGAACTGTAACGCCAGCATTATTCTTCATTATCACACTAGGCTGAGATGCTGAGAGTTGTAGTTCAACAACATTTACAAGGCCGCACGTACTTTACTCTAGACCTAACTGCGGGGTTCACTCATTACACTAATCTGTAATGGGATCTGTTATTGATTTCAACATTCTGCCATATATCAACCTGGTATTATAGAATTGCTGTTTTTTTTTTAAAAAAAGAACTATAATATATGACTTAGGGTAGCATATAACAAATCAGTTATATATGATATGTATCCAGGCAATACCTGATTGATAGGCTTGCTGGTGCAGTAGCTATTTAGCGGGGAAAAGAAGGAAAAGCAATAGGTTCCCCATGCTGGCAAAATCATTTAAGGCAGTGCTGTTAGGAAGATGGAGATCTATGTGGCAAATCCAATTGCTTCAGTATTCTGGCTTTGTGAAGGTTAACAGTCTCCTCCAGCGAGGAACAGCGGGCAATGCAGAACAAAGGAAGTTTAAGTATAATGCCTCCCCTACTGTATTTTCATAAGACTGTGCAAGGCAAGGGGAGCAGCAGTGAAAAGATTTATAAATATCACACACACACACACACACACCAAATCCTTTCCATTGTAGGAATATATGGCATCCAATAGTTTTTTATGAGCTGCACCTCAGACATCTGCACATGCTTGGAATTGCACTGCACATGCATACAAAACCTTTGCCAGACCAATTCTTGAATATAGCTCGTCTGCCTGGAATCCTCACTGTATATCAGACATTAATATGATTGAGCGGTCCAGAGGTATTTCACGAGAAGAGTACTCCACTCCTCTACTCACAATAGAATCCCTTATGCCACCAGGCTTGAAATTTTGGGCTTGGACAATCTGGAAGTGTGCCACCTGCGGTCTGATCTAAGCATAATACACAAAATTGTCTGCTACAATGTCTTACCTGTCAACGACTTCTTCAGCTTCAACCTCAATAATGCATGGGCAAACAATCGATACAAATTCAAGGTAAACCATTCCAAACTCGATTGCAGAAAATACGACTTCAGCAACAGAGTGGTCAATGCCTGGAATGCTCTACCTGGGTCTGTTGTTACAACCTCAAACCCTCAGAGCTTCAACCTTAAACTGTCTACCGTGGACCTCACCCCATTCCTAAGAGGTCCGTAAAGGAGGCGTGCATAAACGCACCAATGTGTCTACCATCCCTGTCCTACTGTCGCCATTTATTTGTATTCATTTCCCTTGTTCATGTTCATATTCACACCTGCTATCTTGTACATGTTTGACAAACTAATAAATACAAATATAAATACATGCTTGCAATTCATCTCTCTCTCTCTCTATTGCTGGTTTTGGGATGGCAAGTAGAGCCCTGCTTTCATTAAAAAAAAAAAAAAAAGGAGGGACAGATTGGAAATTTCCATATAAGACAGAAAGCCTGCAATGATGTTTATGCAACTCACATCATGAGCTGAAAAGGAGAAGAAATACGGAGCTCAACTACAGAATGCATTCTTAATGAAGGCTGGAGAAGGATAATAAACCGGCATTCTAAACCACAGGCTTCCATTCTGCAGTGGATTAGCAGTATGTCTGTCGAAGAAGGAGTGCTTTTTTTTTTGACTGAATACACCAGACTGGCATTGTTGTATTGTGAAGATATGAGTGCCATTTGGCCAGCGAGCACAAAAGTGGATGGAGAGAGAGAGAGAGAGAGAAAAAGCAGATTATTATCTTTCTTACGGGTAGGCACACTGGGGAGATTTTGCAGTGTGCGGAGAAGCCTGTCAAGAAGACAAGGGATGAAAGAAGAAAAGCCATCTGTCACTGGCAAAAAACTCCAGAACTTCTGAATATTTGGAAGTGTCTAACAATTTATCAGTGTTTTCTTCTGTCGTTCTTTTTTAAATCGGGCTAAAGGGAAGACAATTTGACGCAAACAAATTGGCAATGCTGCCACTTTACAAGGCCCTCTTATTTGTGACAAATAAATAAAAGAAAGTGAAAATTCTTCCAATTATTTGAAAATGAAGACCTCTCAGTTTAGCAGAACAAGACCATTCCCCCCTCCCCCATGGAAGAGTTTTCTGCCATTCCCAATCTCTCTCTGTCTGTCTCTGTCTGTCTGTCTGTCTGTCTGTCTCTCTCTCTCTCTCTGTCTGTCTCTCTCTGTCTCACTCTCTCTGTCTCTCTCTCTCTGTCTCACTCTCTCTCTCTGTCTCTCTCTCTCTTTCTGTATCTGTCTGTCTGTCTGTCTCTCTTTCTCTCTGTCTGTCTCTGTCTCTTTCTTTCTGATGTGTCAAGATTAAGAATGCCTACATGGCCTATGACAAAGCCTGAAGCTTAAGTAGTCATGGGAATAGTGAAGGGCAGAGAAGGTTAAAATGTAAATATTTTCAACATCATGAGTGAAGCCTTTCACTGATCGCACGATTGTGGCCACCAACTTGATTTATTTTTATTTCCTGTGACAATGTTCCTGGCCTGAGGGCAACAATTTCTATTGGGCAAGGAACACTCCACATTCTAGAAGGCATAAAGCACCTGTTTTGCTCCATAACCCAAATAATAGGTTTTTGTTGTTGTTGTTAAAAAAAAAAAAAGGTGACTTCTGAGTACCATTCAGTTTTGGGGTATCCTTAGAGAAACAACAGGGTTGCTGAAAGGCCACATCTGGATACCAAGTCATATTTGTGATCCTGACCTATGGAATAGCTAGATATAAAAACACACACAATGCCATTTGGACAACACTTAACAGAACTTTTGCAATTTCTGCCTGTAAAATTCTTTTGCCAACTTATACTTGGGAAACTAATTGCTAACCTCAGGCTAAAAGGCACATCTCCTGCAATGACAGAAATCATTGAAACATCGATGCTCATTCTGCTTTATGGTGATAGATAGATAGATAGATAGATAGATAGATAGATAGATAGATAGATAGATAGATAGATAGATAGATAGATAGAGATAGAGATATATGTGTGTGTCCATGTGTGTGTGGATATTTTGCCTCCAACTAAGAGTAATGTACATGCCCAGATAACTTGTTTATTAAATAAAAGACGCCACATTCCAAGTTGAAAAATTTTGCAGCTTTGATTATTAAACTTGTCCCATACTGTATTTATTGCAAGTAGAATATAGGCAACTTAGGCCAGATGTAAACTTTCTTGCTTATAATGTTATAAATTTTGTCATAAATATTATTGTATATCACGGGTACTTCCTTGAGATATTAAGTACTTCACTACCACAATATGGTCTACATTACTTTCAGTGTATTATTGCATTCTGGTTTCCAACTCTAAGTAGCCCTCTTGAGTATAAATTCATAATAGTGTGGAATCACAATGAAGAGTGTTGTGTTGTATCTATCTGCAAGGCATTTCTCCCTCAAACTCAACTTAATTCCAAATTCTCCGTCCTGGACTTGACATATCAGCATGCTGGAACCCTTAATTATGTTTTCAAGACAATTTCTTTCAACTCTGTCTTCCTGATTCCCAGGATCACACTTTATAAAACTCATGGTCTTATTCATTCAAGTCTGTAGATCTATTCTTAAGTCAATATTATTAAGAGCCGTGGTGGCGTAATGGTTAGAATGCAGTATTGCAGGCTAATTTTGCTGACTGCCGACAGCCAGCAGTTTTGCAGTTCAAGTCTCACTGGCTCAAGTTTGACTCAGCCTTCCATCCTTCTGAGGTTGGTAAAATGAGAGGACCCAGATTGTTGGGTTACAGACTCGGCAAAGCGCTTAGAGAAGGCTGTAAAGCACTGTGAAGCGATATATAAGTCTAAGAGCTATTGCTATTCTGTTGCCTCCTACCACTCCAATACAGCACTGTACTGCGAGTCAGTGTTACTTCATTTATTTGCTTACTTGCTTATTTATTTGCTTAGGGCAAAAGAGGAGGAGGAGGAGAAAGATCAAAGACATATAAGTGACATTTAACAGTCATTAAACAGAATAATAGTGAAACAAAAGAAGATAATAATTCCTGAAATTATTCAATACTAATTAGAATATTTAAATACTTGGGAATCTACTTTCAATCTTTACATAGGAGGTATCAATCTCATAGTTTCTCATTCTGCCATTTAAAATATTGGGAAAAACTAGTATTTTGGAGTGAGTCATTGGTTCTATTAATCTTATACAAGTGATCTTGTAATCTAGTAATCAATCTAGACTTTCTCATCATGGAAAAATGGTACAAGACAGTGGTGGAATTCAATTTTTTTTACTACCGGTTCTGTGGGCGTGGCTTGGTGGGTGTGGTGTGGTGTGGTGGGCGTGGTGTGGCTTCATGGGCGTGGCAAGGGAAGGATACTGCAAAATCTTCATTCCCACCCCACTCCGGGAAAGGATACTGCAAAATCCCCATTCCCTCCCCATTCCCACCCCACTCCAGGGAAAGGACACTGCAAAATCCCCATTCCCTCCCCACTCTGGGGCCAGCCAGAGGTGGTATTTGCCAGTTCTCCAAACTACTCAAAATTTCCGCAACCGGTTCTCCGAACTGCTCAAAATGTCCACTACCAGTTCTCCAAAACCTATCAGAACCTGCTGAATAGCAACCCTGGTACAAGATATATCCCACTGTGGCTTGGCCCTGAAAAAAGTCTCAATAGTGGCCTCTAAAAAAAAATAATCCTTGATTTGGTTGTTCAGAGAAACAGATTTAAAATCTTGGACTATTGCAATATAGACTTTCCTTTTCAAGTTTTCTTTTATATCTTTATTATATCTTCCTTCCTTCCTGCTTGTCTGTCTGCCTTTTCCTCACAGAAGAATCTTTTTTCTATCAAAGCTAAATATCTTACCCTCTAGATCAGTGCTTTCCAAGCGTTTTCCTTCATGGTCCCAAATTGCTTATCAGGAAGTCCTTTTTATCCAATGCAAGTAAAACACTTTAAGTCCATTTAAATGTTCCTGTGGTGACTGGATAATGGTTTGTGTGTTGTTACCCAAAGAAAAGCCACTTTTATCCAATTTGGGACAATTTACCCAGGTTTGGGAAGCACTGTTCCAAACACTAGAAAGGAACTATAATTCTAAGTTCTGAGTCCCAGTCTCTCAACAGTTGTTCATGCCAAGATGAAACTACTGAAATAATTGCTCATATGCTATTGAAGTGATAGTTGGCACTAATAGTTCCTTCCTTCCTTCCTTCCTGCCTAAATTCTGTACTATTGCCAATACCATAACAGAATAACAGAGTTGGAAGGGACCTTGGAGGTCTTCTAGTCCAACCCCCTGCTCAGGCAGGAGGCCCTGTACTATTTCAGACAATTGGTTGTCCAATCTCTTCTTTAAAACTTCCAGTGTTGGAGCATTCACAACTTCTGGAGGCAAGTTGTTCCACTGATTAGAAAGCACTGATCTTGAATTTGGCTTTAATTTTTTCCCCCACAATCAAATGAGCCTGTGCTTCTGCGGCAAAAATGCAATTATTACCTTTGTGGAATCCAACACAACTTGTTTTTCAACATAAGATGGCTTCACGCAATTCCCAGTGCTAGAATTTTCTGGGCAGAAACAAAACTATCAAGATAGCATCTTCTTTTTGTATTTCCCAGGATGGGAAATAAACATCCATTCTCCATAACTAATGCCTCTTTGTTCACAAACACAATGAATCTTTCAACAGAAAGAACACTCAAAATTTTGATCCCAACTGCTAGGAAATGTTCCCAATGCTGGTATTGTCAGTAGCTCAGTCGGCTATTTTCTGCCATCATTCTGTGCTCCTATTTATCGGCATATACTTTCTCCTGAAATAAAAATAAGTTGCCAGAAGTGAGATTTATACACCAATTTGGTAATCAATTCAGCTCAAGAAAAACAAGAGGAGTCTAGCAGTACTATATCCAAGTGGCAAGTAATTTCCTTTCCTTCCCCATCAACATGAGGCCAAAAGGAAAAGTTGAATCTACATTTTGGCCTCCAGAAAGACAAAGGAAAGGGAAAAAATGCTTAAGAAACATACGTAAAGGATGCACAAATCATCAGAGGCTGTTTTAACAGATTTAATACCAAGAAAGAAACAGAAAAAAAAAAAATAAGAGAGAAGATTGCCAACACAGTTCTAGGCTGAATAAACAGAGGGATAGAATCAAGATCACGTGAAATGTTAATACCACTTTATAATGCCTTGGTAAGGCCATACTTGGAATACTGCATTCAGTTTTGGTTTCCACAATGTAAAAAAGATGTGGAGACTCCTGAAAGAGTGCAGAGAAGAGCAACAAAGATGATTAGGGGACTGGAGGCTAAAACATATGAGGAACGGTTGCAGGAACTGGGTATGTCTCATTTAATGAAAGGAAGGAGTAGGGGAGACATGATAGCAGCGTTCCAATATCCCAGGGGCTGCAACAAGGAAGAGGGAGTCAAGCTATTCTCCAGAGCACCTGAGGGCAGGAGAAGAAGCAATGGGTGGAAACTAATCACGGAGAGAAACAACTTAGAACTAAGGAGAAATTTCCTGACAGTTAGAACAATTAATCAGTGGAACAACTTGCCTCCAGAAGTTGTGACTGCTCCAACACTGGAAGTTTTTAAGATGTTGGATAACCATTTGTCTGAAATGGTGTAGGGTTTCCTGCCTAAGCAGGGGGTTGGACTAGAAGACCTCCAAGGTCCCTTCCAACTCTGTTATTCTATTTCTATTTGTCTATTGGATAGTCTATTGAAAAGTCAAGAACTGGAAGAAATTCTTTCATTCTCCTGAAGGCCTTATTCCTGGATACTCAGAGTGAGCCTTGCCCTTTTTCTTTCCACAGTTGCTGTTTTATTAAACTGTTGTCATGTAACTTGACTATCTGTATCATAGCTTCCTGCTGGGTCCACTGCAGGTCCCCATCCAATGTCTTTGCTTCTAGCACTTGAGCATCTCAGGGGAGAAATCACTCATAAATTTATAAAACGCGCTCTTGCACACCAGAAATGGAAGCTCCTAAAGCTGTTGCTATGCTCACAAACCTATTGTCACAACAGTCACTATACTGTATGCCTTGCTGCATGTGCTATTAAGAAACAGAAATTAATACAACTTCCCAGTTGCATTATTGGAAAGCAGTAATTAGCTAGGAAGTCTACACAAACACACCAAAACAAAGCCAGGGCAAATATGAGAGAATCCAGCAATGTAATTAACAAACCAATGCAATCTTTTTTTTTGGTGACATATTCTGCTTCCTTAAAAAGAATAATGTTTCTGCATTATTGATACTGATGGCTTTGTTTGCTGTTTAATTAATTTATTTTCATTTCTCCTTAGTCTGCTTTGACCTGCCCAAGTGCAGAACCTGATATCATTCTCACAACTGAACACCATTTTCAGGGCTGGTATTCACTTACCTTCGCAACCGGTTCACAAATGTGAGCACACGCACCATCTCCGTGCATGTGCAGGACTTTCCACGCAGAGCATCAAAAATGGGACATGATGACGTCTGGGCAGGTGGGCAGAATCTCCCACTGCCTCCGCTACCGGTTCGGGCGAACCAGATAGAACCAGCTGAATACCACCACTGACCATTTTGTTAGCTAGACGTTCAAATCTATTAAGATCATTTTGAAGCTTTAACTTCTAGTGCATTAGCAATTCCCCAGCTTTGTGTCATCTATAGGTTTATAAGCATCCCTTCTATTCTTTCATGTTGAAAACTGTTGTGCCTAGTATAGAACACTGAGATACCCCAATGCATACATCCCTCTGTGTTAATACAGATCCTTTAAGAAGTCCCAAAGGTGCTTTTTCAGGAGGCAGCTGGACTTTCTGGTTTTTCTTTGAAGATGTTTCACTTCTCATCCAAGCTGAAGAAACTTCATGGATGAGAAGCGAAACGTCTTCAAAGAAAAACCAGTTGCCTCTTGAAAAAGCACCTTTGGGACAACCATGACCTGGATGACTGAGAATCTCCATAGATCCTTTAAGAACCACATTTAGTTATGGTTGTTTATCCAACTGTGAGTTCACTAACATGCTATATTTCAATTTATCAAGAAGGGACTGTGGTCTGTTTTTGTTCTGTCCCCGTCCCACATGCACACACACCAACAGACATTCAAGAGTTAAAGACCAAACCAGCTGGCAAAATCCTTTTCCTTATGATAACGGAACTTGGCAACAACCTAGTGGCTGCCTGCCAAGAGTTTATTACTTACGAAGAGGAAAGATAACTTCTCCCCACTTCTGGTACATCAAAGGAAACAGCTCAATAATTACAAAGTCAATCAAGTCCAAAGATAATCCAGCAAAGTCTATAGCAAAAGTCCGGCAATGCAGAATGGCGTGGAAGCTTTCAGCTTTGTTCGTCATAAGGTTTGACTGGCCACCATGCTCCCTTTTATACCCTGTGGGGTGTGGCCCAGTGACTCAGCCTAATCTCGGGCACACCTTTTTTTCTGTTGCATGCGCTTATCTCTGCGACGCTGGCGTGGATCCAGCCAAGACTCATTACTCTCCTCACTGTCCACCTGTGGCTGCATGGATGTGCTTGGCCCCGGCCCTATCTCTTGCCCTTCGGCGGACACCAAAGGCATTGCCAAAGAGGAGAGTCCTGGAGAGGGAGGCCTTGCCAACTCCTCTCCTTCACTCTCGGAGTCCTCTCCTGCCGATGACACAGGCTCAGGTAACGGAGCCACAACAGTTTTATCAAATACCTTACCATGTCTACATATCCCAAAGGTGCTTTTTCAAGAGGCTTCAGGTGAAGATGATTTTTCAAGAAGCTTCAGTTGAAGAAGCTTCTTGGATGAGAAGCGAAATGTCTTCAAAGAAAAAACAGAAACTCCACTTGCCTCTTGAAAAAGCACCTTTGAGACAACCATGACCGGGATGACTGAGAATCTCCATAGACAATGTCTACATACATTACATTCATAGCTTTCTGTTGGTTCACTAATTTAGTCGCATAACCAATTTCGTTGTATACATGATGTACAATGACAATAAGGCTATACTATACTATACTACTATGCATTGTTAAAGACATCAAAAAGATTTTTTTGGCATGATCTCTTTTTAACAATACTAATATCTGGTAATCATCATGTTTATTTCTAAGTGCTTGCAAACCCACTGTTGTTTTCCCTAGGAGTTTCTAAGATATACACGTCAAGCTGATTGGTCTAAATGAAATAGGCCCGCTTTTTCATCTTTCTAAAATACTGGAATAACATTGGCTCTTTTCCAGTCTTCTGGCACTTCCCCTATGTGCCAATATTTCTGGAAAAAAAATCAGTCAATGTCTTTGAGATGACATCCTCCAATTCCTTTAACACCCTGGAATGTAATCCATTGGTCCAAGAGACTTGAATTTGGTCAGAGCAGCTCGGTGTTTTCTCACCAATTCTTTAGTTATTTTGATCCACATTTCTCTGATGCTCCCCACAGTGCCACTTCTGACAATATAGACTGCTTTTTTTCTTTTGTGAAAAGACAGATGCAAGATAGGAATGAAACAATTTTTTCAGAGTTTCTCAACATTCCTGATCTGTTTTCTCTGCAGAATTTCCACCCATGAAATTTTTCCTACTTTTTGTTGAAGCAACTCTCTTGAAATCTAGAACATTAATCTGGGTACAGATCCCTAACAATGCTGTGTTTGTTTCTTTTCACCTTATTATTCACACAGACACTTTTCATACTTGCACTCTACATTTTCATACCAGTGTAGTCATAGTTTATATATAATGTGACTCCATCTTCCCTTTTGTTGGGTCTGTTTCTTTTGAATAAGTCATATCCTTCCAATAATATATTCCAGTCATCAGATCCACCCCACCAAGTTTTAGTGATACCTACAATATCATATTTGCCATCACTTACTTGAACTTCAAGTGATTCTATTTGTTGTCCATATTTTGTGCATTGGTGTACAGGTATATAAGCTTTTTAATGATACCATTCTGAGGTTTCCCTGCTGTATTCTTGAGCAGCTCTTCTTTCTTGTAAAGTTTCCTGCCTTTGATCTTATGTTTTTAGTGTGGGTTTTGGTAATATTCTCCTTTCCTGTACATGTTTAAAGGCCACCTGATGATTTTAGCATCAACCATAGCAATCTTTGTGAGATGTACAATAGGTCATCTCTTGCCCATAGCCCTTCCTGTAGTTAATGAAGACTGTGGTCCAGGAATCGAAAAGTTTTCTTAGTTATACTTTTCACTGAGCCAGCAGTTCACCTCCAGAATCTTCTGCTTCTTCCTTTGACCATGAACATCAGTCGGAATTTTGAAGCACCAACTGTGCTTCAAGCTATTTGGTCTCCCTGCCTAACTTCTCTTAGTTTTTACATCTAATTCTTAGATTTTTTTTCCCCCTACCAACTAGTGGTGTTGCAGGTTCTTGCAGCCAAGAACTTGCAACTTTAGATCAGTAGAAGGTTCCCACCACATGTTGCAGAATAGTTTGTAACTATTTCTCATTTTATTTGAATTAGTGTTTTCCACCAGTGTTCAGTATCACTATGCAATGAACAGGAAGGATGTATTCTGAACTTTGTAAATTCTAGTATAAACTGCAGATAATCTCCTCCGCCACCTCTTCTTCTTCTTCTTCTTCTTCTTCTTCTTCTTCTTCTTCTTCTTCTTCTTCTTCTTCTTCTTCTTCTTCTTCTTCTTCTTCTTCTTCTTCTTCTTCTTCTTCTTCTTCTTCTTCTTCTTCTTCTTCTTCTTCTTCTTCTTCTTCTTCTTCTTCTTCTTCTTCTTCTTCTTCTTCTTCTTCCTAGCTTATTCCCACAAGTGGAGGATCTGCTTTTTGGATCATTGAACATCACACCACTTTGCATAGTCAGCTGCGTCTCCACGGCTTGCATATCTTTGTTGATGGTGCCTTGCCATCTCTGTTTTGGATGCCCATGAGGTCGCCAGCCATTGACTTCTAGTTGTACTTCTAGTATAAACTGCAGATAATCACTACTGGTAGTAATTGAGATATACTGTATATTAGTTTTCACATTTTTCTAAACATTACAAAATGAATTTTGAAAGTCTGAATACATGAAAATATGATTCAAAGTACTTTACATTGCTAAATATATACCTTGAGGAAAATTATATTTGGAAATACATAATTTGAAGCAATGCATTGGTAACACGTATTTAAAAAAACAACCCAATGTTAACACATATTTAATGCATGGGGATGTGTCTGTCCTGTACTTGTGTATATATTTCTGAAGTAACTACTGTATATATTCTCTCATTTGTATAAAGACTGAAATGCACACATGTATGCATTTATTTATATAAAACTATATCCATTGTCACATGGAAGAAAAACACTTATCAAAAAAGAAAGAAATCAACTGAAAATACCATGATTCTCCCAACCATAGCTGTCATGTCAGAGAGCAAAGAAAATATGCAGAACAAGGAAATTACATTTGGAAAGTATCAGGAACATACGTCTCTAATTCACTGAACTATATATAAAAAAAGAAAAACAGGCAAACTTCTATTATTAGAGCCAATCTCAATAAAAGTAGTTTTAGTTGATTTCCCGGTCTGGTTTATCTAGTGGGGTTTTCCCCGCTTACCATTGTTAAAAGATGGAAAATCTAAAACATGAAGGCAAGGTACTATAGGACGAATAGTCCCTGGTGTCACAAGAACAGATGATGAGAACAAGCAACTAATGTAATGATTTTGTAGCTGAGCTATACATCATGAAGCCATAGCTGGAAGCTAATTTTATCAGGAGCCAACCAAAATAACACAAAAGAGTGTATAGGTTCTGAATCGCCCGGAATGCTTCATAAAGCCAAATCTTTTTTTAAAAAATAACCAACCCCCCCACCCACCCCCAAAATAAAATAGGATATATATATATATATCTGAGCTTGGCAATTTCACGAGAAGAGTCCTCCATTCCTCCACCCACAATAAAATACCTTATGCCACCAGACTTGAAATTTTGAGCTTAGACAACTTAGAACTACACCGACTTCGGTCTGACCTAAGTGTAGTACATAAAATTATCTGCCACAATGTCCTACCTGTCAATGACTTTTCAGCTTCAACCACAATAATACACAAGCAAATAATAGATACAAACTCAAGGTAAACCACTCCAAACTCGATTGCAGAAAATACAACTTCAGCAACAGAGTGGTCAATGCCTGGAATGCACTACCTGACTCTGTGATTACATCCCCAAACCCCCATAACCTTAACTTTAGACTGTCTACCATGGACCTCACCCCATTCCTAAGAGATGTCTAAGGGGCATGCATAAGCGCGCTAACGTGCCTACCGTCCCTGTCCTACTATCCCCATTTATCTGTATCCATTTCCTGTATTCATAATCATGTTTATACTTATATATGTTATCTTATACATGCTTGACAAACTAACTAAATAAAATAAATAAAATAAATAAATAAATACTGTTTTTTCCCAAAAATAAGACCCTGTCTTATATTTTTTTGAACCCTGAAATAAGAGCTTGGCCTTATTGCCATGCACTCAAAAGCCCGATTGGGCTTATTATCAGGGGATGTCTTATTTTGGGGGAAACAGGGTATGGAAAAGCAGAAAGAATTCCAAGCATGAGGACAGATAAGGCCCTCATTCATAGTTACTCGTAGAAGAAAGCTCTTGACTGGGTACCGAGTTAGCGTCTGATGTTGTTTGTGTTAGATTACACCCAATCATCACAGATAACGAAAAAAGATTACCCTCACCTCAAACCATGAAAACTTAAAAGGTTCCAATGTGCATCGGTGCCTTGATGTAGCAGACAGAGGAAATAAAATAACGGCACAGTCTTTGTATCACCAGTGCTTTGGGAGTACTTTTTCTATTAAATCCATAGATGTCTCTATTTCAGTAACTCTGTTGTGTTTGATTACAGTCATCAGAAGTCTTTTTCCGCTCGGGTTCCAATGAACTCCCAGCTTACTATCTGGTCAATAACTCAGGTGTCTTCTGAGGGGTGAAAAGCACTGCATTAAGAGGAAGGTGAGCATGGCAATAGCTTATTGACTGTCCAAGGCATCTCTGAATTTCACGGGGCACCAATATTTTGATGAAACTTCAACTATCAGTCTCCAGGGTGTGTGTGTGCGTGTGTGGAGATTTTTCTAACAGGAACTAAGTTCTAGCAGGAACTCAGTGATGCAGTTTATTTAAAGGTAAAGATAAAGGTTCCCCTCACACATATGTGCTAGTCGTTCCCAACTCTAGGGGGCGGTGCTCATCTCCGTTTCAAAGCTGAAGAGCCAGCGCTGTCCGAAGGTGTCTCCGTGGTCATGTAGCCAACATGACAAAGGCGCATGGAACACTGTTACCTTCCCACCAAAGGTGGACCCTATTTTTCTACTAGCATTTTTTACGTGCTCTTGAACTTCTAGGTTGAAGTTTCAAATTTCTAGGTTGGCAGAAGCTGGGACAATTAACGGGAGCTCACCCCATTATGCAGCACTAGAGATTCGAACCGCTGAACTGCCAACCTTTCGATCAACAAGCTCAGCGTCTTAGCCACTGAGCCACTGCATCAACAAAAAACTGATCCAAACAAAGCTATGTAAAGACTTCTTCCTTCCTTAATTTTCTATCCTTTGGTAGGGCGCCTTTTTATATTCTTTCATCCTCTCTCACTCTCAGAACCAACACTGAAAACGATACTCGGAAGCAAGTGTTTCTGTTTCACCAAGAAGTGTGTTATCCATTCAAACACAATTGTACGTTTAGGATTATAATCCAATTTCGGGATGATCTTTTACTTTATCAAAAGCCTATAATGACATTTCAGACTTTATTCAACACATCTGTAGGCAGATTATTTAAAGTACAAATGGTTTTTTTTTTTGGAACTGAATATATCAACCCAGTTCTGAAATCACAGGATTAAGTCACTCTAGAATGCAGTACTTGAATCTAAGGTTTTATTGCACAGTTTTAAAAGGGACTAGCTGAAGGATGAGTGCAAAGCACAGTATTATTAAGATAAAGTTACAAGGTTAAATGTGCTCATTCAGCTGCGATGGAATCCTGTGAAATCTTTCCTAAAGACAGGCTTGACATAATATTGGGGAGTTCTAAAATTCACTTTTAGGAAGCCAGGCATTTTGATCTAGGTATAATCCAGTAGTCTTTCTAAGAGCGAATGTCTCAGACAGATAAGTTCACTGCAAATTATGCTTTGTGTAGGATGTTCACAATGTCAGCAGCAGAAACAAAGATGAGCTGAGTAGCTTTTCTGGTTCACATAGTACTTGTCTGCTTAAAGCAAATATTTCAGAGGCATGTTCAATTTCAGTACTATGTTTTTAAAATGTGGTCAGCTCACTTTTGTTTACACATTGAGCCTGAAGCCAATTAAAACTATATTTTAGATTCATGAAATTCTATTGCCTTAAAAAAGGTTATCAACCTATTTATTTGGAAAAACAAAAGAAAAGAAAAGGACTAATTCTATAGCCATTTGACATCTTGGCGTTTTTCTGAGTATGTGGAGTTTATAGGAAAAAGGCTACCATATAGCTAGAGGAAATACAACATTATACACGTAGTCCTCGACTTACGGCCACAATTGTCCTCAACATTTATGTTGCTAAGTGTTCTGCCCCAGCTACGGACCCCAAAGAACGCAGCACACACAAAGTCTGTTCAAACCTTAGTTTACTAAATAAACCAGTTTTTTACAACAACGGCTGTTAATTAACTGCATTAACAGCCGCCAAGAATTCAAAAAATAATGCTGAAAGCTTACTGTGGTTGGCAGAATGCCCAGAAGCAATTTGCAGGAAGCTGATAAAATAAGCAAGACAAGAGAGGAAGGTATGTCAATGGAGTTGTTCCTGCAAATTGCTTCAGTCGGCGTTCCTCTTTAAATAGGCTAAGGGAGTGGCCAATTAGCCCCAAGCCTTATTCTTGAGGAGACCTCCTCCTGAGGAGCCATTCCTGCCTTTTGGCAGCTCTGGCTCCTCCTCTTCGTCCTCTTCACTTAAGGGAGCTTCTGGAGGTTCTGAAGGCCTTGGCTGAATCCCCACCTCTGGCACCACATCTTCTCCAGCCTCCTCATTGTCTGACTCGAGTGCCAGCTGCATAGGCTGCTGGCGCAGCACCACACCAGCCTTCTCGCTGTCAGAATCAGCCACCAGCTGCACCGGCCACTGACAGGCCATAACACTATGTGAGACATTTGTTAAGTGAGTTTTGCCCCATTTTACGACCTTTCTTGGCACAGTAGTTAAGTGAATCAATGCAGTTATTTAGTTAGTAACACTGTTGTTACTAACTAAATGGCTTCCCCATTGGCTTTGCTTGTCAGAAAGTCGCAAAAGGTTCATCACATTACACTGGGACACTGCCAACGTCATAAATACCTTGTTTCCCCTAAAATAAGACATCCCCTGAAAATAAGCCCAATCAGGTTTTTAAGTGCATGTGCTAAAATAAGCTTCCCATGAAAATAAGCCCTCCCCGAAAATATTTAAACATATGCGCAGCCTGTCCCCGCCATTTCCTCTGGTTAGGGTTAGGGAGACAGAACTGGAAATCAGGCAAGATGGTAAGAGGAGCCCCATCTTGCTCCAAAATAATAAGACATCCCCGAAAATAAGGCCAGGTGCTTATTTCAGGGTTCAAAAAAATATAAGACAGGGTCTTATTTTCGGGGAAACACGGTATGAACCGGTTGCCAAGCATTTGAATTTTGATCACATGACCATGAGGATGTTGCAACATTCGTAAGTGTGAAAAATGGTCATGTCACTTTTTTCAGTGTCGTCGTAAATTTGAACGGTCAACCAAATGAACTGTTGTAAGTCATGGCTTACCTGTAGTGGTTCTTCTTTACCCCATTAGTAACATTAGTAACAGTAACAGAGTTGGAAAGGACCTTAGAGGTCATCTAGTCCACCCCTGCTCTCACAGGAGACCTACATTATTTCTGATAAATGGCTGCCCAGTCTGTTCTTAAAAGCCTCCAGTGATGGGCCCCCACAACTTCCAAAGACAGTTTGTTCCACTGGTGAATTATTCTCACTGTTAGGAATTTTCTCCTTAGTTCTACGTTAGTTTTCTCCTTCATTAGTTTCCACCCACTGTTTCTTGTCCTGCCTACAGGTGCTTTGGTAATAAGTTAGCCCCCTCTTTCTTGTGGCAGCCCTTCAAGTATTGGAAAACTGCTATCATGTCACCCCTGGTCCTTCTTTTCACTAGTCTAGATATACACAGTTCATGCAATTGTTCTTCATACATTTTAGCTTCTAGGCCCTTAATCATTTTTGTTGCTCTTCTCTGAATTTTTTCTAAAGTCTCAACATTATTTCTTTTGTGTGTATTGAATGACCAAAACTGGATGTGGTATTCTGAGTGTGGTCTTACCAAGGCTTTGTAGAGGAGGAGGAGTACTTCCCATGATTCTAACTCTGTTAATGCAACCTAGGATTGTATTGGCTTTTTACATGATAGATAGTTAAAATATTGGACATCAAGTATATCAAGTAGACATCAACTACAGAAGTTCATTGGATGATTGGGGGCCAGTAACCATCTCTTAATTCTATCTCTATTACTAATGTGATATACAAAAACAGGATAAAGATCTATTTATCTGATTTTTATCCTACCTTCATTTTTCTTCCATAAAAAAAGGCAGTGAACATATGTAATATTCCTTCCTCCTCCTATTTTCCTTACAACAAAAAAATTTGTGAGATGGGTTGAGCTGAGAAAGAGTGCCTGGCTTAAGGCTATCTTGAATTTGTCTAGCTCTGCTATTTTTATCACTGTCACTGATAAAATTATGCAGCTTTTTTTTTTTTTTTTGAAAGGGAAGTTTAACTGAAGAAGTTTTATTCAAGACAACTTGTACAAGTCTGTGAAATCTTCACTGGGCTGAAGGGCTTTAGTGAGCCTCTCTTTCCTATTTTATAAAGAAACCATCAATTTGAATAACACAAAGCCAGAATGATAGAAACATGAAAATAAGTAGCCAGGTGATTGCTTTCAATGTGCTTGAGTTGTCACAGGGCTGTTGTTGTGGGAAAATAGGAGGAAGAAGGAGTTTGATGTATGTATGTTCACTACCTTGAGATATTTATGGGGAAAAAATAAAAGTAGAATCAAAATCAAATCAATCCATAAATGTGTTGTTCTTTGAAAAGTGGTTGTTTCTTTATCTAAAAAGCAAGTGAAAAAAGTATTACACATTCCTGACTTAAAATCCATTTGGTATTTTAAATCCAGTAGTTTTTTTTTCTTTTTGAATATGGTAACTATCAATCTTGTATTTAAAAAAAAAGTTAAATAAATAAATAAATCCATCCATCCTTTGACGGAGTTTAAATTTAGCACCGGATTAAGACCTGATTATTACACTCTTCCTAAATGCAATTTAGTAGATTTCAGTTTACTTATGAGTGTTGATTTTATAGAAGTAATAATAGAGTGTTTCGTTTCTTAAAAAGTACGCATGGCATAATGTTCTTAGTTTATAAAAATCATAAAAGTCCTCTTTTCCAACAGCTTCTCTGTATAATCTGAGCTTCCAACATGCTGTACTTTCTCAGACAAAATTCATTCTACCAGGTTATTCTATTATTATGCTAAATTCATCTTGAAATGCTGTATCAGATCACTACTATAATCTACTCCCGTTTTTAATCCGCAAACCAAATCCATTTGTTTAAGCACTGCTTAGTAAAACACCAGTAATCAAAAACCATTTGCATATCACATCCTGCAATTGTAAGTACTTATTGAATACGCTACCATGATTAATTTAATAATTCTGATACTGAAAGTTTAGAAAATACAAATCCTACTTAATCTAGGGTATTTATAGAAATACCCTAGAATAATTGTGTTGAATATTCTTTTTTTTTTAAACTATGAAAATAATTTTAGAACTTCTTGTCAATGAAGGGAACAAGGTAATTTAAAATAGACAGAGCAATGCCACATGGAAATTGTAGTAACTGCAATGAAATATGAACAGCGGCACCAGGACACTGCATTTAATTACCCTTCTTTTCTCACCCTTCTCTCTCTCTCTCTGCTCAGTCTTAAATTTAATCACAATGACTTACATATTCACTACGCATTCACTAATGGAAAGGCTTTTTTCATTTTATTAAATCGTGAGCCATGCGGAGTTGATCTGGAGCCCGGCAGCATCAAAATAGAAAATAGTAATACTGATAATGATAAATCTCCACATTGACAAAATTTCCATCTATCAATTTATGAAGGCAACCCTGCTTGGACCTCCACACATATTACAACATGCTAAGTTCTTGAGAGGACATATGAAGGACAGTTGCAGGAATTGGGTATGGCCAGATCTAGAGAAAAGAAGGAATAGAGGTGACATGATAGCAGTGTTCCAGTATTTGAGGGGCTGCCACAAAGATGAGGGGGGTCAACTTATTTCCCAAAGCACCTAAAGGCAGGACAAGAAACAATAGATGGAAACGAATCAAGGAGAGAAGCAACCTGAAATTAAGGAGACAGTCCCTAACAGTGAGGGCAATTAACCAATGGAACAGCTTGCTTTCAGAAGTTGTGGGTGCTTCATCACTGGAGATTTTTAAAAGAGACTGGACAGTCATTTGTCTGAAATGGTAAAGGGTCTCCCGCTTGAGCAGGGGGTTGGACTAGAATATGGGTGTCAAACTCGATGAGTCATGTTGCCGTCACGTGACGTATTGTGACTTTTTCCCCCTTCGCGGAGCTGGAGTGGGAGTGGCCTGTATGTTATGCATCTGGCCCGTTTGACACCCCTAGACTAGAAGGTTCCTTCCACCTCTATTCTGATTAATTGATTGATTGATTTATGTTTATTTATTTTATTTTTTAATTTATATGCCGCCCTTCTCCGGAGACTCAGGGCGGCTTACAAGGCGTTAAGCAATAGCCTTCATACTTTTGTATATTTTATACAAAGTCAGCTTATTGCCCCCACAAACCGGGTCCTCATTTTACCTACCTTAGAAAGGATGGAAGGCTGAGTCAACCTTGAGCCTGGTGAGATTCGAACTCACAGTAATTGCAGGCAGCTGGAAGCTAAATACTACCTTTTGACTGGCTTGATGCATATGAAAGCCAACACCAGCTAAAGAACTTCTCGTGATTTCACATTGTTGTGTATATAATGATGAGAACAGAAAAGAGTATATGTCTGTGTATCTTGATGACATCCAGCTTGCTCTATTATTCCTTACCTTCTAATACTAATGATGCAATTAGCATTCTTGAATATTACTTAAGTTTAGTAATAGGTTGAAATTAAATCTAAATAAGAGATAGATGTGGTTAGAAAGAAAAAAAGGGACTTTGCTGGGCTGTTGTGGATGAGGTTTAACACCTCCTGACAAGGCAGATTTTCTGGAAATGTTCCTTGGCTCCCAAATCACACTTGATGTGCAGGTGATGGTTATTGCGAGAGGCACATTGGCCAGCTGTGACTCTCAAGGAGTGCCCTTGAAAAGTTTTCTAAAACTGCATGTGATATAAAATATGGCGGGTAGGAAACTACAGAGATCACCGCACAAGGTTCTGAATGATCTGCAGGTATAGACATAATTTCAGCTACTGGTGGTGCGGTCACCTACAGGTGAAGCCAGTGGTGGGTTGCTCCCGGTTTGCACCGGTTCGCAAGAACCGATAGTAAAAATTTGTAGTAGTTCGGAGAACCGGTAATAACATTGGCTGGCCACGCCCACGAACCAGTCCCCGGCCCGGTCGCTTTTTTTTTTTAACTTTTAAAAGCATTTTTTCTACAACCTCTTTGGCCGAAAAAATGCTTTTAAAAGTAAAAAAAAAAAGCCTCTGATGATCCCACGGCTCAGCTGGGATCGTCAGAGGCTTTCCAAAGCATTTTTTCTACAACCTCTTCAGCCGAAGAGGTGGTTTTAAAAAATGCTTTGAAAAGCCTCTGACGATCCCAGCTGAGTTGCCTGATCGGCAGAGGCTTTTCAAAGCATTTTTTCCTGCAACCTCTTAAGGTTGTAGAAAAAATGCTTTTAAAAGTAAAAAAAAAAAAAGTTGGCCACGCCCACCCAGTCACATTACTCCCCTCCACCAAGCAACGTCCACAAAATAAGCCACGCCCACAGAACCGGTAGTAAAAAATTTTAGAACCCACCCCTGGGTGGAGCTCTTGCCTCACAATCAGGAGGCTGTGAGTTCGATCCTAGTAGAAGTAGATATTTCTCTCTCTGAACACAATGAGAATATATCTGCTGGACAAAAAAGCCTGTTTAAAGATTCTTTCCATCATCCCAGATGATGGAAATGAATATGAATGATGTTGCTTTGAGTGAGCCCTTTATTTTAAATCTGTCAAGTACAGGTAGTCCTCAGCTTACGACAACAATTGAGCCCCCAAATTTCTGCTGTTAAGTGAGACATTTGTTAAGTGAGTTTCCCCCCTTTTACAACCTTTCTCGCCACAGTTGTTAAGTGAATCACTGCAGTTGATCAATTAGTAACCTGGTTGTTAAGTGAATCTGGCTTCCGCATTGACTTCGTTTGTCGGAAGGTCGCGAAAGGGAATCACATGACTCAGGGACACCGCACCCATCATAAACGTGAGTCAGTTGCCAAGCACCTGAAGTTTGAGCAGGGGGACCCTGAGGATACTGCAATGGTCGTAAGTGTGAAAAAAGGTCATAAGTTACTTTTTTCAGTGCAGTTGTAACTGTGAATGGTCACTAAAGGAACTGTTGTAAGTCGAGCACTATCTATATGCCACTGAATATGAAGTAATATATGACTGCTTTGGTTCCATTTTCTTCTTTCCCTTTCTTAAAAGAAATGCTACTTTTTAAAATAATATAATACTGAATCATGTATGGTTGTGAAAGTTGGACCATAAGGAAGGCTGAGTGTCAAAGAATTGAGGCCTTTGAACTATGGTGCTGGAGAAGACTCCTGCGAGTCCCTTTGATCCAAGGTGATCCAACCAGTCAGTCCTAGAGGAAATCAACCCTGACTGCTCTTTAGAAGGCCAGATCCTGAAGATGAAACTCAAATATTTTGGCCACTTAATGAGAAGGAAGGACTCACTGGAGAAGAGCCTAATGCTGGGAAAGATTGAGGGCAAAAGAAGAATGGGATGACAGAGAACGTGGTGGCTGGATGGAGTCACTGAAGCAGTAGGTGTGAGCTTAAATGGACTCCAGAGGATGGTAGAGGACAGGAAGGCCTGGAGGAACGTTGTCCATGGGGTCGTGATGGGTTGGACATGACCTCACAACTAGCAACAACAACTGAATCATAATTACTTTCTGAATCCCATTAATGTTCAACCCACTTTCCAATTTGAACTATACTGATATTCCAAGTTCTTGCATACAGGCAGGTCAGATACCAATCTGTACAGTTTATGGAGTGATGTCGCATTATATCTCCAAACCTTTTCTAACCAAAAGACATCCTGATTGCAAACAGGGCATCAATTTTCATCATACTTAGCAGACCAGCTGCTGGAAATATTCTAGAAGTGGGAAAACAGATGGAGAGAGATCTTTATACTAAAAACATTCATTGCAGAAATCTATCAAGCATTTGCAAATAAAATAAAGTAAAATAAAATTGGTAGGGATATATAGTAGACAGTCAGTTTCAGCAGAGAGAGCTGAGAAGAGCTAAAGTTTATATGAAATGCTGAGCTGTGGTTTTAAGAATAGCCCATTCTGCATAGTGATGGCTCTTTTGGTTGTGTTGGCGCTTATTGTATCGATGAGCTATATGAGATATCACAAACTGATTTGCCCACACACATTGCTGACAGATGTTTACCCTAAGATTGTTTTAATGCCATTATCTTCTACATCCCTTCTGGATTAAAGATAACCAGAACAATGCTGTGCTATTCTGAAATTTTCCTTTAATGTCTGAAAAGGGTTTTTTTTTTCCTCTTGTATTTTCACAGTATTTGAGATTTTCTTTCAACTTCTCAGAGTTTAGTGGTTATTGGCGGAGGTGGTGAGGAATGTTTAATGTTCTAGTTTTCTGATACATATTTTTCCGACCTAACTTTTTGCAGTCATCCCTGGCTGCCCATACTTCTCGGTCTAAAAATGCCCCTGGAAATGAGTTTCCATCTCAAATATTATACTGGGATTTAAGAGACCAGTGGTGGGTTTCAAAATTTTTTACTACCGGTTCGGTGGGTGTGTCTTGGTGGGCGTGGCATGGCTTGGTGGGTGTGGCTTGGTGGGCGTGGCATGGCTTGGTGGGTGTGGCTTGGTGGGCATGGCAGGGGAAGGATACTGTAAAATCTCCATTCCCCCCCCCCCACTCCAGGGGAAGGCTACTGCAAAATCCTCATTTTCTCCCGATCAACTGGGACTCCGGAAGCAAAGAATAGAAGGGGGCGGGGCCAGTCAGAATGTTTACTACTGGTTCTCCAAACTACTCAAAATTTCCACTACCGGTTCTCTAGAACTGGTCAGAACCTGCTGAAACCCACCTCTGTAAGAGACGTATCCCCAGCAAGAGAGATTGCAGCCCTTTGGATAACTTAGTATATAATGAACGACAGGGCATCATATGTGTTTAGCTTGTAACCAGTGGTGGGTTGCCTCTGGTTTGCATCAGTTCTATAGAACCGGTAGTAAAACTGGCGGGAGGCTCCGCCCACCGACCTTGATATCATCAAAATGCTTCTGCGCTTGCACAGAAGAGCGTGCGCTTGAGTGAAGCGGCCCTGCTGCGAACCGGTAGTAAAGGTAAATAGAACCCACCCCTGCTTGTAACTAAATAAGTGCAAAAACACCACTCCCCTCCCCCCCCGTTTGAAACATTATGAAAGCGAAATCTCTTTCATCAAATTGAACGAAATCTAGGAGGCTATTTAGTAGAATAAAACCCTTCTATCTCAGGGAACTGAAATATAGATCACCTACGTTTTTTTAAAAAAGGAAAGGTCATTTGGAAAGAAAGGTAGTATTTTTAAAAAAACATTTCCGCTGAGTTTCAAACAAGCAATATTTTGATGAATAAAATGTAGTCAATTGAAGCAGCTTGTTAAAAGTGAGCAAAAAAAGACCTGACAATCAAAACCATATGTATAACAGCATACAGGTCGTCCTCGACTTACAACAGTTTAGTGACCGCTCAAAGTTACAACGGCACTGAAAAAAGAGATTTATGACTGTTTTTCACACGTCCATTGCAGTGTTCCCATGGTCATGTGATCAAAATTCATGCACTTGGCAACTGACTCAGATTTAGGACGGTTGCAGTGTCCCGGGGTCATGTGATCAGCTTTTGCTACCTTCTGACCAGCAAAATCAATGGGAAAACTGGATACACTTAACAACTGTGTTACTAACTTAACAACTGCAGTGGTTCATCTAACAACGGTGGCAAGAAAGATTGTAAAATGTGGCAAAATTCACTTAACAAATGTCTCGCTTAACAACAGAAATTTTGGGCTCAATTGAGGTCATAAGTCAAGGACTACTGTAATTTCCCTGGAAGACAGACCCACAGGAAGGAAGGCAATTGGCAATCACTGGCATATTTTGCCCAAGATACTTGAGATGCAGCCAAAGTGTAGTTTATCTAAAGCATGATCAAAGTATTCTATGCAATGTACATCCTGGAGATTTCCTTGCAAGCTATTGCATTACATTCTTGATTAAAATATCTTTCCATTGATATATAATTTTATGGTATTACTCCAAAAAAAGTGGTGTTATTAGCTAGTTTTAGAAAATACACTTTTCCCAAAAGATTTCCACAATTTTGGCCACTACTGTATACACACACACACACACACACACACACACACACACACACACACACACAGAGCAAGTGTCAGCCTCTCAGGTAGACAGACAAAAAACACAAGATGAGCTAATTCTAATTTATTATTAGAATCTTGCAACTCTGAAAGTACAAATCTCCCACCGCCTCTTTTTACTACCTGATCAATTAGGCTGGATCTAAGTTTTATTTTCCTTTGCCCGTTTCTCAATTGCAGCATCCTGCACCTGAGAATTGTCATAGTTCACACAAGCATCACAATTACTTATTTGCACCCTTGTCTCAGTGTAGAGTCTTAGCCACCAGATAAAAAAATGACTCCATAAAATACCAGGCTCCAATATTCAAAATAATTGCCAGGACATTTTTGGCATCAACATTCCTTGATATACTGATCTGAAAACCTCTAATCTAAACATATACAAAATGTTTAAATCTGGAGACTTTCAGGAAAAAAAATATTGCAAAAACTGGGATAAAAGATGAGTTTTGCTTTGAGCACCATCAATTCTTCGGCTTTTTTTTTAGAATTCGAGATTTAACTCAAAAGATCTGCAGTCAGATGTGAACATACAAACAAGTAATAATTTTAGTACCTCCACTGATTGTTGTGATTTTTTTTAATATTAACATTAAAAAAAGGCTCCAATAAATTGCTTTAAAGTCGGATTTCATATTTATTATATTTAATAGCAGAAAAGCCATAGCTGTATACAGGAACTCGGCAAAATACATAGAATTTAGCACAAGCTGTTTGAGATACGATTTGATTCATACGCCTCTACAATTTCCTTTGATTTGAATATATGAAAGTCTTATTATATTGGACAATTTTAATCATCTTCTGAGAAACCCAGAGGATTTGCAGAAGTTTATCAGATGTTCCTTAATAAGAAAGTGGTAATTACACACCACCTGGTCAAAAAGGAGTTTTTCACTCACCGCTAACATCTATACATTGATATTTATAGGCCAGAAGAGGTTTTTTTTTTTTTTTTTTTTAAAGAAAGACTAAAGCATTTTGTGGCAATTTTGGAAGTTCTGTGTCTGAACAAGCAGCTCCTGATCCATTAAATCATCACCTTATGTAGTGGTAGAGCAAATATGTTGATGGTGTGATTTTGGATTGTTTGGGGAATTAAGTGTAGAAATTGTATGGGTTTTTTTAAAAAAAAATCTGAAAGGCCACCTGCTCCCTTTCCTACTTTCATTTCAGAGGGACTTTCTCTAAAACTAATCGTATTATTGAAAACTATTTTGCTGGCCAATTTCAAAGTGCAGTCTCAGGTTACCAAGAACCTCTATAAAGATTTTACTGTTAAATTATAATAGTTTGGATTTCAATTTGATGATTTAATATGACATAAATTAAAACCTTTTTCAAGGGCAAGAAAGAAGCTAGCAGCTTTTTACTTACTCTTCTTTTAATTAGAAAATGATTCAGGTTAATCGTTTTCGCTTTAGATGAAGCACAGAATAGTTCCCCAATTCAAAAGACTTTGAAGAGTGAATAAACTTTTGGGATGCCTTCAAGACTAAGCAAGACTATTATGGCATACATTTAATAAAATACTGAATAATGCTTTTTGTACCCCATGAAATTGATTTTATTCAATTTCATTTCATTATGCCATAATAAATGTGATCATTTTAAAATGCTATATAACAATATAATTTCCCAGGTGCTGCTGATCCATCTAGCTATTATCTACAACAGCCACTGATATCTCCTACTGGATTAAAGAACTGTTTCCTGAAGCCAAGTCCTTTATTTCAGAAAACAGAATAACAGAGTTGGAAGGGACCTTGAAGGTCTTCTAGTCCAACCCACTGCTTAGGTTGGACTAGATAAATGGTTGTCCACTTCTAGTCCACTTCAGATAAATAGTTATCCAACATCTTCTTAAAAACTTCCAGCGCTGGAGCATTCAAAACTTATGGAGGCAAGTTGCTCCACTGATTAATTGTTCTGTCAGGAAATTTCTCCTTAGTTCTAGGTTGCTTCTCTCCTTGATTAATTTCCACTCATTGTTTCTTGTCCTGCCCTCAGGTGATGTCCTTCTTCTATCTTTCCTTTCCTTCCCCCTTTTTATGCAGGTACTGAATGCACACAGCTCTTTTTCAATAGTCATACCACTCATCTTATATTCCATAAAAATCCAACAAAAATTTGAGGGAGGAAGAGTTGATAGAATCATCAGGGAGAAAGTTTGTATCTCTGTGGTAAGATCAGGGGTGGGTTCTACTTACCTCTACTACCAGTTCGCATCGCTTGCGCTTCTGTGCATGCGCAGAAATTCTGCACATATGCAGATCACCTATGATAATGTCTGGGTCACTGGGTGGAGCCTCCCGCCGGTTTTACTACCGGTTCTTGCAAAGTGCTCCAAACCGGGGGCAACCCATCACTGGGTAAAATACAGGAAAGCTCCAGATTCTATTCTTTTCTTCCATATCATAACAATAGCAACGACAACTTAAGAACAAATGCATACAAAATCAGAATTGAGAAGACACAACAGACAGCAATTGCTGCCTATGCAAAGACACTGAAGAAACAGCGGACCATCTGGTTAGCTGCTGCAAGACTGACGACAAACAACGGCATGACAAAGTAGCAACAATGCTGCATTGGAAGAACTGCAAGAAATATCATTTGTCTGCAAGCAAGAACTGAGGGGACTATAAAATAAAGAAAGTCATAGAAAATGAAGAAGCTAAATTGCTCTGGGACTTTAGAATTGAAACAGACCAGTACTGCCACATAACACCCCAGACTTAACAACTGTCTATAAGAAAGAGAAAAAAGTCTGGATAGAGGACATGGCAGTATCTGGGGACAGCAGAATAGAAGAGAAAGAACTGGAGAAGTTCACAAAACACAAAGACCTGCAAATAGAAATAGAATGACTGTGGCTGAAGCAAGCAAGGGTAGTTCCAAAAGTAATAGGCACCTTGGATGCAATTCCAAAACAACTGGAGCACCACTTGAACACCATCAGCATTGACAAATTCACCATCAGTCAATTGCAAAAGGCAGCTTTACTCAGAACAGCTTCCATTCTTCGACGATATCTGTAACACCATCAAACATCCAGATATGCCTATCCCAGGTCCTCGGGAAAGACTTGATAGGTAGACAAAAATGCCACACCCAGTGTGAACATCTGGCTGCCTGTGCGATGAACAACAGCAATAATAATTGTCTAAAACTCATATAGTTTTATATATACACTTCATTAGACCACGGTGTTTCCCCAAAAATAAGACCCTGTCTTATATTTTTGAACCCCGAAATAAGCGCTCAGCCTTATTTTCGAGGAGGTCTTATTATTTTGGGGCGTGTGGAGCAAGATGGGGTTCCTCTTGCCGTCATACCTGATTTCCAGCTCTGTCTCCCTAACCCTAAGCAAAGGAAATGATGTGGAGTGGTTGCGCATACAGTTAAATATTTTTGGGGAGGGCTTATTTTTTGGGAGGGATTTTAGCACATGCGCTCAAAAGCCCGATTGGATTTATTATCAAGGGATGTCTTATTTTAGGGGAAACAAAGTAATTGTAAGGATTTTTTTTTCATCCAAGCTTTTCAGGGTTTCACTCAGAACTGAATGGAGTCTCAGTTTCAAGTAAGTGGAATTCAATTTACAGTTAGCACACATTGCTACATATTCACACTTTCACATGTAGAACTGCATGGTGTCATTTTTACAACTTGATATTGTTTTTTCATCTGGAATGGACAAACTGGGGGTTTTTTGGTACTGTTTGGTACAGAAAGAAAAGATGACTGTCCTTGAAAATGTAGATCCCTGTCCAAATAGGAAATAGCAATAGCACTTAGACTTATATATTGCTATATAGTCCTTTACAGCCCTTTCTAAGCAGTTTATAGAGTCAGCACATTGCCCCCAACAATCTGGGTCCCCATTTTAGAAGGATGGAAGTCAGAGTCAACCTTGAGCCAGTCAGGATTGAACTCCTCACAGTAAGCAGTGAGTTAGCCTGCGATACTGTATTCTAATGACTGTGTCACCTCACTGAGTTGTAAAACAGTGATTCCCCTGTAAATGGAGCAGAGAGGCTTCATGAAAAAAAAATGGATTTCTTTGCAGACTTAAATAGGCCAGATTCAAATGCATTGGTTAGCCTACGTGTTGGAGGTTCTCCATGTTTTTTTGCTCATTTAAGTTCAGCATTTTTTGGGGGGGGGACAGACTGCAAGGAAATACAAAAAGACTGTATTGTATAGGAACAGCAAGAAAGAAGTGTCATTTTGCTAAAAAAACCAAAACCTCGCTAAACCCTTTAGCTGGAGGCCTCATGTCTTTCTGCAATGTATTATCTGTTCTGAAGCTGGGTTGAAAGCGTGCTAAGCCTCTCAGCATTCCTTTCATGCTACAACTGCCAATGTTCTCAGCACAAATCCATTTGCAACTATTAAACTGTTTTTATTGGTGGATGAAAGTTTTGTTTTGTCTTTTTGCAATAAATAAATAAATAAATGCTGTAATAACAAGCCACAGCCAAAAAAAAAAAAAAATCCCATTTTCCAAATTTCATTCATTCATGAGGCATTTGCTAACAACAACAACAAAAGACTTGCTGGTCTCCCCCATGAAAAAGTAAGAATAATAATGTTTCCAAAGTATGAAAAAAGCTCTTGAAAGCTTATTCTTTGAATCAAACTAAGAGTTTAAAGAACTTAAAAGCTGCTAAAGATTATCAATGGTGCTTATGATGTATGTAAGTTTGGAGGCCCTGTAAGCTTCTAAGAAAATGAAAATAGCCTTTCAGGGGGAAAAAAAATATTATTCTTTTCAGATAACAGAGTACTCTGTCTTCTAAATGTCTGATTAATTACAATATGACAAATGTTCCTTTCAGAGTTGTGGCTGTTTCTAGGACTTTTTATTTTTCTTCAAACATTTTTTATTAGGTTATAAAGTATTATAAAATACAAAGGTAAATAAAAGAGCAATGAACAGGGAGGAAAAGAGGAAGAGAGAAGTGAGGAAGGGTAGGGAAAAGAAAAGAAAAAGAAGCATTGACTTCCAACACTCTCTGTTGCAGTAGAATAGAAGGGCAGGAGTGTCAAAGTCGCGTTGTCACGGCGGCATCACATGACATATCGGGACTTTTTTCCCCATTCACTAAATCAGGTGAGGGCAGGACCAGCAAGTGACGCACCCGGCCTGCAGGCCACGAGTTTGATACCCCTGGAATAGGGCAATAACATCAAATCACAGCTTTTTGTTTTTCCATAATAATAATAAGAATAGAATAGAATAACAGAGTTGGAAGGGACCTTGGAGGTCTTCTAGTCCAACCCACTGCTTAGGCAGGAAACCCTATACCACTTCAGACAAATGGTTATCCAACATCTTAAAAACTTCCAGTGTTGGAGCATTCACAACTTATGGAGGCAAGTTGTTCCACTGATTAATTGTTCTAACTGTCAGGAAAATTCTCCTTAGTTCTAAGTTCCTGCAACCATTCTTCATATGTTTTAGCCTCCAGTCCCCTAATCATCTTTGTTGTTCTTCTCTGCACTCTTTCTAGAGTCTCCACATCTTTTTTACATCGTGGCAACCAAAACTAGATGCAGTATTTCAAGTGTGGCCTTACCAAGGCATTATAAAGTGGTATTAACACTTCAAGCAATCTTGGTTTTACCCCTCTGTTTATGCAGCCTAGAACTGTGTTGGCTGTTTTGGCAGCTGCTGCACACTGCTGGCTCATATTTAAATGATTGCCCTCTAGGACTCCAAGATCCCTCTCACAGTTACTACTATTGAGCAAGGTACCACATACACTGTACCTGTACATTTTGTTTTTCTTGACTAAATGTAGAACCTTACTTTTTTCACCATTGAATTTCATTTTGATAGATAGCACCCAATGTTCAAGTCTCTCAAGATCCTTCTTGACAGAACAAGTCATTTCTATAAAGATCTATCAATATAATCTGTAAAACCCAAAGTCAAAATTACATCCTTTTTCCACATCAAGCATGAAATTCAGAAGTGGTTTCCATGTGGGAACAAAAGTACTTATGTTTTTTTCTTTAATCAGAGTGGTCATGGTCAGCTTTGCCATTTCAGTCAACTCCATCAACTTCTGCATCCATTCTTCCATGGTAGGTATCAAAGTGTCTTTCCATTTTTGTGCATACGATAATCTTGTTGCTGTCAACATGTATAGTAGCAAAGTTCCAATTATTTTCTCCAGGTCTTTTTTCCAGTAGTCCCAAAAGGAAATGTTCTAGTTTCATTTCTATCTCCATTTTCAGGATTTTCGGTATTAGAGTGTGAGTCATACTTCATTTTTTTTTATCACATGTCCACCATAGATGATAAAAAAGTCCCTTCTTTATTCTTACACTTCTAACATTCATTTGACATACCTTTATACCTTTCTAGGACCTTTTATTAAAATAGTAGTGATAGCAATAATAAAGTAGTGATCGATATGAATTGATCAGAAATTCACGTGGGATAGATGAGCGCAACAATTGTTGTCTTTTAAAGATTTTAAATAAACCAGTATCTTTGCCATCTTGATGACTGCCTGATACCTGTCTTTTACAGAGTCTTCAACACTTTAATTCCTTTTACTTTGTCTTTGACTTGATTTGCAATTTGTGCATAAAGTGAGTATTTCTGCAACAATTGTTTTTAAAGAAGTGTTTACTTTTTTTTGAGAACTATAACAGGTCTGAAGGTGGTTCAGGTTAACAGAATAAATAACAGAAAAACAGAGTTGGAATGGATCTTGGAGGTCTTCGAGTCCAACTTCCTGCTCAAGCAGGAAGACCTTCTACCATTCCAGACAAGTGGCTGTCCAGTCTCTTCTTAAAAGCCTCCAGTGATGGAGTGCCCACAACTTCTGAAGACAAGCCGTTCCACTGATTAATTGTTCTTACTGAAAGGAAATTTGTCTTTACTTCTAGGTTGCTTCTCTCATTGATTAGTTTCCACCTGTTGTTTCTTGTCTTGCCTTCTGGTGTTCTGGAAAATAGGTTTGTGTTTGGCTTCTCTACCATTTATTTATTGGAGTTGTATTGTAGCCTTATTGCAAAGTCCTCACGACAACACATAAGGTGCTCCTATCCCATCCCACTCTGACTTCCATTATTTTATCATCCCACAAACCTTACAAAATAAATTAGTGTTATATATGTCATTCAAGTTCACTCGATGAGTCTTGTGATCATGTAAACATTGAACGAATCTTCATATAAGTGTAACTAAGCAAATCATTTTTAGAATAGAATAGAATGGAATGGAATGGAATGGAATGGAATGGAATGGAATGGAATGGAGAGGAACGGAACAGGCAGGACAGGACAGAATAGAATAAACTTTATTGTCACTAATCAGCACACATTAAAATGAAATTTCGGAGGAGCTGTTAAAGGGTCACCACCTCCACTATACACTACATAAGCATGACACAATGAATGAATGAATGAATGAATGAATGAATGAATGAATGAATGAATGAATGAATGAATATGCATATACCCACATATATTATATGACACAGAGAAACAATACAGTCTAGCTTGGATGTATAAATGTACATGACAAGAAAAACGAATATTGCGAGTTTACCAGATGGATGGCATAGGGAACAAAGCTGTTACAGAATATGGTAGTCCTGCTAGAAATACTTTGAAATCTCTTCCCAGAGGGGAGCAACAGAAACAGATCATAAAGTGGGTGTGTGCGGTCTCTAACACTGCATGTGCCATGGGGTGCAGTGGTTAGATTGCGGTACTACAGGTTACTTCTGCTGATCACTGACTGCCAGCACTTTGGCAGTTTGAATCTCACTAGGCTCTATCTGAGGCACTGCTGTCACCAAACCAAACAGTGATGCAGTTTGTTAAAACGCTCTCAATTGTGCCTCTGTAAAAAGTGGCCAGGACAGAAGGAGAAAGATGTGCTCTCCTCATCTGACACAGTTGAGAAATTCTGCTTTACTGTTTATTTTTATCAGTTATATACTCCTCTGTTTAACTCCTGTTTGTTGATGCCTATATGATATGAAGCCATGCTTTCTGTAATCATGGTCTGATAAATGCACTAGTGTGGCTGAGTTTACACACTGTGTTAAGCCACAAACTATGAATTGCAAGCCATAATGACTGTAATTCACATAATATGCTGAATCAAAATCAAGCACTTACTTCATGGTGTAGCACAATGTCTGAATCTTACCATTAGCTCGTACTGTTGTTGAATAGAGTTACTTCTCGATTGTTTCTTCCTGAAGATTTTTTTTTAAATGTAACATCACTGAATTATTCTTCCTTTCTACTTTTTTTTACTTTTTACTTTTTTACTGGGTAGCTTACCACCCAGTTCTTGTTTTCTAGAAACATCTTGGAAGACCAATCAGGTTAAACAAACTACTGGAGTTTCTGTTGTTCCTATAAGACTTCTCCTATTCCACCATATATATAGTTTACTTAACATTCTGCAGCAGTTACTGTGTTCTGTGGTTTGGCTTATATACCATTTATAGCAAGATGTTTTCCTTCATCATTTTTTTCTGTATTCTCTGAAAGCTTGTATTTCTTTAACTTCAGAGTTTCTATAATATTGGAACTTTCACAGAAGATTCTGTAGCACAATACTTTGTCATGCTTTTCTAGTTACTTCATCTTTGCCAATGTAAGGTGCTGCCAATCAACAGAGGGTAAGCTATAATGTTGTTATTTATGCAACACAGATTAAAAAAAATAAATTAGTTTTTTGCTGAAGGTACCAAAAGGTGTTGAATTTTTAAAGTCAGCAAATCTCCTGTGGATTCTACTATGATTCAGATATTATATTGTTGCTTGGGAATATAATCCTTCTCTGAAATTTCCATAAAAATCCAATTTACCTACTTTATAATTTTCAAGGCTTAAACTATAGGGCATGGTTTATGTTTTTCAAAAGCTTTAGGATTGATTTAGATTAATTTTAAGCTTCTTTCTTTCCTTCTTTCATAATCTTTTACTTCGTGAACAGCTTGTTCGCATCAAAGGAAGCCATTCCAGAAGGGTTGAGAATAGGAAGGAAAGACATCAACACTGGTTTTGTAATAGAATTCTCCTACAAGGAGAGGGAAGAACCTCTCAGGACAACTTCAAACATATAGTAAAGCTATGCATTGCGTGGGCCTTAATGATATATGACATATTTTAGTGTGTCTAAAGTATGGCATCAGTTACTTCAAACTAAGTATGATCGACACAGACTAGAAATAGGCTGATCTATCTGTTGCTACCGCTGTTTAACTGTAGCTGATTTGACAAGGCAAATGTTTTGTGTATGAAATAAAATTGGTCCTTGGGGAATTAGGTCTTGTAGAGAATCAGGAAGTCAAAACCAATTGACAAAATTCATTTGGCTACCGATTACTAGTTGGAGAAACTTGAAAAAGAACAATCAAAACATGTTATCAGGTTACCCCAAAACACAATTTGATATTAAACAACCACTTAGAAATGAGAAGTGAAATGATTTCATTGAGGGCTGTATCAGGGTTGTGTTTGACCTGGGGGGGGGAATGGGGTGGGTGTGGCCAGGGTGAGTGTGGCCTCCTCGACATCACTTGTGTCTGGGGGGGCCCTGTGGTGGCCCCCAAGTGCTAAGGCAAGACTTTCCTCAGACCCTCCCTCACTCTCATTATAATCTTCTCCTTCCTTCCTTCCTTCCTTCCTTCCTTCCTTCCTTCCTTCCTTCCTTCCTTCCTTTTCTTCTTTTTCCTTCCCTCTTTATTCTCCTTTCTTCTTCCTTCCCCTCTTTCCTTATTTTTCCTTCCTTGTTCTCTTCCCATCTTCCCATCTTTTTCTTTGTTTTTCCTTTTCCCCCTTTCCTGTCCCTTCATACATGCTCAAATACAAAAGGGGAAACATTTCTCCTTTTGTTTTGTTTTTAGTTTCTTTTGCTAGCCCTCTGTCAGAGAAATCGGAGCTTGGGAAGGCTGTGCACTTTTTTGCTGGCAGCGGGCTGCAGGTGGCCATCACAGCCGAAAATGGGGGCCGGCCCTCCAAAGCTCCATTTTCACTGACAGAGGCACTGTGGGCCATTCCTTTGCTGTTTCCAGGGCAGCCCTGTGGGCCAGATCTAAGCTCCCCGCTAGTGGGAGTTTGACACCCCTGCTTTAATGGGTTTATATTGTATGGATGCCTCTAACTGTCATTTCCGATGGCAGTGCTTATACTATGGCGTTTACATTTGTGGCCTTCACAAAACTAGTGAAAATGGAGTTTTTCTGGAAGGCCTATGGAATTTCTTTTTTTTTTTTCAGTTTTCCCCCTTTAATCTTCCTCTGGATGTTTTAATTTTTGTATTTGACATGTTGTACTTATTCAATGGTGAAATCCAAATTTTTTTTACTACCGGTTCTGTGGGCTTGGCTTGGTGGGTGTGGTGTGGCTTGGTGGGCATGGCAGGAGAAGGATACAGCAAAATCTCCATTCCCACCCCACTCCAGGGGAAGGATACTGCAAAATCTCCATTCCCACCCCACTCCAGGGGAAGGATACTGCAAAATCTCCATTCCCATCCCATTCCTGGGGGAAGGATATTGCAAAATCTTCATTCCCACCCCACTCTGGGGCCAGCCAGAGGTGGCATTTGCCAGTTCTCCGAACTACTCAAATTTTTCCGCTACCGGTTCTCCAGAACCTGTCAGAACCTGCTGGATTTCACCCCTGTACTTATTACTGTAAACTGTGAAGAGACTAGTGAGGGAAGTAGGTTGAAATGCAATAAATCATTACTGTGGTATCGTTATATGCTATGATAAAAGGAAAGAGCATACCCTAAAAGAAAGCCTGTCACTTGGACAACTAATTCACTTGCAGAATATTTGGGGCTGTAGTCTAGGCAGTAAAGAGTTGATTTTTTTTCTGTGTCTCTTCACTCCCATTCAATGTTCATCTGAATTTTTACAGTCCAGATATAGTCATTGTAATCAAGTATAGGTAATCCTCATTTAGCAACCATAATGGTGACTGGCAACTCTGTCATTACACAAAGCAGTTCTTAAGTCAAGGGTGTCAAACTCAAGGCCCATGGATCTGACCTGTGGGAGGCTTAGATCTGGCCCGCAGGGCTGCCCTGAAAACAGTGAATTGAATTGAATTGAATTGAACTGAATTGAATTGAATAATAAGAGGCAATTGCAAGCAAGGGCTACTGCAACTGATATCCACCAACTGGACATACAAACTAAATTCCATAACTTCCATTGTCACTAAAGGTAGAGAAAAGCAATTAAGGTAAGAGACATGATTGAACAGAGCTCAATATTGGGAATGTCAATATTGGCCTGAAAAATTTGGGCCCAAATCAGGAGCATTAACCAGAATAATTAAACAATGTGGTTACTTTTTTTTTTTTTAATTTGATTTATATGCTGCCCTTCTCCGAAGACTCAGGGCGGCTTACAATGTGCTCAGCAATAGCCTTCATCCTTTTGTATATTTATACAAAGTCAGGTTATTGCCCCCACAACTGGGTCCTCAATTTACCTACCTTAGAAAGGATGGAAGGCTGAGTCAACCTTGAGCCTTGTCGAGATTCGAACCCTGCAGTAATTGCAGGCAGCTGGTCTTAATAACCAGCTTAATAACAGGGTGCCTTAAACCACTGTACTACCAAGGCTCTTTACTTGTGAGTAAATACGCATTAGGCAATATTAAACACACTCTTTTTTTTTTAATTTCATAAGAGTTTTCTAGATACCTCTGTACAAGGCCATAACAATTGTATGGAACAAAAAAAAAATCATTATTAGACAAGCTGACAACATAAGATCAATAATACAGCTTGTAAACTACCTCAGGGGTCTCGTACTGCCTGACAAGTGGGTAGTACTTGAAATATAACAACAGAAACAACAAACACTGCTAAATTATTAAACATCCTATGGGAAAACTCAGGAGTTCAAATTTGTGTCCTCATATTCCTTTTTTATTTTCCTTTATTCCAAAGACACAAGACATATTTAGTTAGCTTTTTAGCTTGGATATGTATATAATATTTTTTTTCCTGTATTGTTCTGAACTGAATTGTTTTGCACCTAATAAAACAGATAAACCATATTCATTTCCATTCTGATTGTCTCTGCCCAAATCAGGTTATTTCCTGTTATATTGAATTACAATTCCTAGAAATCCGTGCCAGCTTAAAAAACAGTTAAACATCTGATGAACCCCAAGTTGGAAATTACATTTATCTTAATAAGTTATATTCATTCTAGGAAGCACTACGCTTATTTTTTAAACAAATATTTATATGCAAGACAACCCAAAAATAAAACAAGCACCCAACTTTTATAATTGAGGGAAATAGAATTCTATCTTGGCATTTTAATGTGGGACCAAAATGTTTAATGTTACAAGTTTCATACATTCTCTTCCTCATTTTATATTTCAGTTGAGATATATATGGATAAAATCTTCTTTTCATTGCATCTGATCATTATCAAAAAGTGAGTGCTTTCAAATTTATAAATTTTTCATTGAAAACTATGGTGGAGAGAAGATAAATTGTGATAAGATGAGGAAGAGCAGTATTTGAGTTGTAAATCATTTTGAGGTTTTTTGAGTTGTAAAATCATTTTGGGTCTTAAAAAGGTGTGGTATCAGCCTTAACTAAAAATAAGAAATCTCACCTTAGCATAAGATATGGAACAGAAAATGTTATATTGAACATTTACAGGTAAACGACCATCATAACAATATGCATAACGTGTGCTTCATTTTGAGTTGTTTAACATAATCTTTTGGGGAAAATGTAAGCATTTTTTCCTCAATGGGGTAAGAAAAATAGAAGATTTAAACAAAGGACAAGATAACAAGATAATTGGAAGAGGTAAGTGTTTTGGCTTCCATTCATTTTCAGATACAACTGCATTTGCGATTGCCAAGACTTGCAATTGTATATTTTGGTGTCAAGGATCTATTTATCACTTCCTTTATGAACCACAGACACACTTTTATAACTTTATAAAAGTTATAACTTTTATAACTTACAAATGTATCTTATATTTAAAAATTACATGTTTTTGCAGCGTTTGTAAGATAATAGCAATAGCACTTAGACTTATATACCTCTTTACAGTGCTTTACAGCCCTCTCTAAGCAGTTTACAGAGTCAGTATATTTCCCCCAACAATCTGGGTCCTCAGTTTACCCACCTCGGAAGGATGGAAGGCTGAATGAACCTTCAGCCTGGTGAGATTTGAACTGCCAACTTGCAGTCAGCTGGCAGTCAGCAGAAATAGCCTGCAGTACTACATTCTAACCACTGTGCCACCGTGGCTCTTCATATTGTTAATAATGTTCTTCAGCTATGAATGGATATTATGTGCATATTTTGAAACTTGTTTTAGGAGCTTGGAAATGCGGTTTCCAAATGCAACCATGCAATTTACCAGAGAGAAGATAACTTTCTGCTACCATTTCATGTCACTGCCATGTATGTTCACTCAAGAACAGATCCGAAATCTTTAATAAATTAATCTGCAGAGATTTAAAATTCCTTTTAAAAATGATCTTTTCTTAAACCAAGAAGTGTATCATAATATCCATATATAGTAACTATGCAGAATCTACCATAGAACTAGAAAAGCAGGGCTGCATATGCTTGGAAAATGCTTAGAAAGGATTGGTTTGGAATGTGTTCCACCTTGAGCATCTCCTTACTATTTATGAAAATGCCTCATCCTTTTCTCAGCCTTCTATGGTGCAATTACAATTAATTTGTTAATAATAAAATTAATTAAGTAATTGACCCTTTAAAGCAGCCACCCTTTTTTCTGCTTTAATGTAAGTTTGAGGTTGGGGGTGGGGGGAAGGAGCTGCTTTAAAAAGGTGCAAGGAAGGTGCTGGGCTTATAGTTTATTTGAAGTTGGTTTTCATACATATCGTGGATAGTCCTACTGTAGGTGTATGTGTAGAGAGAGTAGCAGAACGTTGACCTCATTCCGAAAACTGAAAGACGCCTTGGATGATTATTCAATTCTCGGTTGCTCTGTCTTTTCACCAAGGCCATAGGAAGAATGTAATTACTTTTGGACCAATTTTCTCTACCTTGAAATGGAAAGATTCAAAGTGGTCATGCTGAGAGTTGGCTCTTTTAGCAGTTCTTGATATGCTTCATCAGTAAGAATTTGTTCCTCTGTGGGAAATAGTAGAAGCAAGCCAGATAGGTTTACAATACCTCTATTCATGCTTTTCAGGTGTGACCAGCTGTTGCAATGGATAATTGGGTTTACACCCCAGGTGTTCTTCTTATGCCTTTGTCCTCTCCTTCTGGTCAACACTGATGCAAACTAGATTGGAGTGGGGCTCCAGAATCCTTAATGTGTAGAACCGCTAGTTAAATTTATGACAGTTCATCCTAACTATATAACTAAGCGCTATAAGGTATTTTTTTCTTCTATAGTTATTTGTATTTGTATTGTTTTTTGGCTTTGAAAATATTTACAGACCCCTCGCATCCTGGACATAAATTGTTTCAACTCTTACCCTCAAAACGACGCTATAGAGCACTGCACACCACAACAACTAGACACAAGAACAGTTTTTTCCCGAACGCCATCACTCTCCTAAACAAATAATTCCCTCAACACTGTCAAATTATTCACTAAGTCCGCATGACTATTACTATTAATCTTCTTATCATTCCTATCACCCATCTCCTCCCACTTATGACTGCATGACTGTAACTTTGTTGCTTGTATCCTTACGATTTATATTGATTGTTTTCTAGTATGGTTTGATTGCTTATTTGTACCCTATGACTATCATTAAGTGTTGTACCTTATGATTCTTGATGAATTTATCTTGTCTTTTTATGTACACTGAGAACATATGCACCGAAGACAAATTCCTTGTGTGTCCAATCTCACTTGGCCAATAAAGAATTCTATTCTATTCTATTCTATTCTATTCTATTCTATTCTATTCTATTCTATTCTATTCTATTCTATTCTATTCTATTCTATTCTATTCCATTCCATTCCATTCCATTCCATTCCATTCCATTCCATTCCATAGACTACAAGTAGAAGATCAAATGATGTTGTGTAGATTAAGAGAGCTAAGGGAAAGAGCTGTCACAAAAAACAGTGTGTGGAGTATATCCCCTAAAATGAATGAATATAGCATTTAAGGACTTGGGTAGGATGACAAATTGCTTATAAGAAAATTAAAAAAAAAAGTTTTATGACTACGATGATGCATGGTGCACAGGGAAAAAAAAGAGGTTTAATTCTTTCCCACAATACTGAATCCGGAGTCATCCAAACGATAGACTTCTTACTGTCTATATTTAATATCCTTTCTTCACACAGCATGTATTTAAACCGAGGGATTTGCTCTCATCAAAAGAGGGCAATGGTTACTTACTTAGGTAATTTGATAATAAGGGATTACTTACTTTGATAGATGAGAAAACTATCTGTGGCTGTTAGACATGAGTGTTACGCATGGCTACCAGGATTAGACACAGCAAGCCTCTGAATTCCAAATGAGGAGGAACAACCGTGGGAAAAAGCTTTTGCATGTTGGAGTCTTGATATACCTGTCAACCCTGAAGCGAACCTGGCTGAGGCAATCTTTACGGCCTCAGGGTTGCCACGAAAGAGGGAGGGGGAGAAAATAGTTAGCTGGGGTCTTGTAGTGAAAAGAAAAAGTTTTCCTGTGGGAACCAAGGACATTTCAACAGGTGGCGAGGAAGAGGAGGAGTAGAGTAACCATGCAACCGGCTGGAAATTTTATTGGACAATGTGACTGACGCGTGGGGAGGGTGGAAAAGGGGAACTTTCACTTTTTAATTAGGTTAAAACTGTGGGAACTTTCAGAGTTGTTTTTCCCCCGTTGTGCCAATATGATGTATCCAATAAACTGTTCTTTGGGGAATCTGCCTGCCTCTGAGTTTCAATGGGTGCACTACTTGCAACACTGACAATACCTCTACTTTAATTCAGCCATTTTCATGACATGTCTAGAAGAATTCCTGGCTATTTTTATTATGGTTCTTCAGCCCTCCCATTAAAAGAAGAGACAAAAGGGGTAGAGTTGTTTCCCCCCCCCCCACTCTCAAAGAATAAAGTAGGAAACCTTTTCCCAAAGAAACCTTAAATATCTTTTCCCCTTTATTTTGATTGCACCCATTTTATAGATAGTCCTCGACTTACAACCATTCATTTAGTGACCGCTCGAAGTCACAACAGCACTGAAAAAAGTGACCTAGAACTGTTTTCCACGCTGTTTCTCTTGTGTTAATTCTTGTTTATATGGCTTTGGTGCTGGAACCAAAGCCATATAAACCATAGAACCATAGAATCATAGGGCTGGAAGAGATCTCGGATGCCTTCTATTCCAATCCCCTGCTCAAGGCAAGAGCCTTATATCATTCTAGTCATATGGTTGTCCAGTCTATTCTTGAAAACCTCCAGTGATGTAGCACCCACAACCCCAGGAGGCAAGCTATTCCATTGATTAATTGTTCTTGCCATCAGAAAATTTCTCCATACTTCTAGGTTGGATCTCTCTTTGACAAGCTTCCACCCTTACTTCTTGTCCTGTCTTCTGGTGTCCTAGAGACAGCCTCTCAAATACAGGAAGACAGCTAGCATCCCATCCCCCCAATCCAGGGGTGAAATGCTACCGGTTCACACCAATTCGGGTGAACCGGTAGTAATAAAAGCTACTGGTTCGGGCGACCCAGTAGTTAAAAAAAAGCTACCGGTTTGTTCGAACCAGTATTTCTGACAATCAGGTGTGCAGCGTGATTTAGATCCACTAGAAAGCAGGAAATCCTGCTTTCTAGCAAATCTAAATTTCGCAGCACAGCTGTTCCCCCCCCCTCACTGTTCTACTTACCTTCCTTCTTAAGCCTCCTTTTTCTGTGGACAGCATGCATTTGGCACTCACTGCGCATGTGCGGGCAACAAACCAGTGGCAAACCGTGGAGGATTTCACCACTGCCCCAATCCTTCTCTTCAGTAGACTAGACATACCTAGCACCTCAACTATTCATTGTATGATTTAGCCTTCAGGCCCTTTATCATTGTTGCTCTTCTCTGCACAGTTTCCAAGGGACCAACATCCTTTTTGTATGTTCTGGCCTTTTTTATTGTTATTTCGTTCTTAGCTTTCTGTTATCTCTTTGAATTGTATGTAAACATGGTTTACTTCTATGTGTCTGTTGATAGCTGATTTTCCTGAATAGACAAACAAAGACTGTAAATGCTATTAATAAAATAACTTAGTGCTCCTCCAGGGGACAAACCAAGTGATATAATGAGTAATTAAAGCAACAGATTTGAAAAGACAATATCTAATTTAAATCTACTGTCTACTAACTCAGGGAATTTAAAGCTACTGTTCACTAATTCAGAGAAGATTAACCATTTTCTTGTTAAAAAACCTGCAACTCAAACGAACGCTATAGGAATTCAATAACAAATCTACAGACGGTGGCCAGCCGGGTATACAGAAATATATAAAAATGTGTTTTGGTTTTTTTCTCACTAGTCTAGTAAGTTCCAATTAATCTTTATTGTTGTAAGCAATGGGAATTATTTATGATTTAAAAAGACTGTTTTGTATAGTTAGAATACAATACTTGAATCTAAAATAATTGAGAGGTAACCAAGCCCTGCTCTTTGCTCCTAGCTTCCTTTTTTAAAACTCAGAAACCTGCATCTGTGACCTTGAATTCAATAAGACATTCTCTAGTAGATATGTATTACAATATTACCCAAGCTGGCACCTGGTAGAAGTGCTGGACCATCTCTCAATAGAACAGTAATGTCATAACTCATAGGACTGAGTGAAGTTTTGATTTAAAGGGAATTTGATCAAATCCCTTCCTTCAAACTGAATTGCAAAATCAGTTTGCTGATTTGAATTGCTGCAATGGAATTCTGCACAAGCAAGCAAGCAAGCAAGCAAATGAACAAAAAGCACTATCGTTTCAGCACTAAACTTTGGAAAGAAATGCAAAAATCTTTTTTTCCAAAATCCTTTTCTCCCAGCAGGTAACTGGGCTAAACACCTGTAGAGCTAAGCTCTTCCATTGGCATCTCAACTTTGCCCTTGTTAGGTCTGGTAGGTCTTAACCATCACACAGACAATCAAGGCTGTAATAATAATAAAAAAAGACTGTAATAATAAACCCACTGGATGCTCTGATTTATTCTAATTTTGCCCTATACTTAATCTGTAATATTGCAGAAATTCAAAGGAATAATATTGCTAATTTCTATTACTTATTTATTTATTTATTTATTTATTTATTTATTTATTTATTTATTGGTTCGATTTATATGCCGCCCTTCTCCGGAGACTCAGGGCGGCTTACAATGCGTTAAGCAATAGCCTTCATACTTTTGTATATACCTGCTTAGTAGGGCTTTCGGCCCTCCCTAAGTGGTGTTCTTTTTTATACAAAGTCAGCTTATTGCCCCCACAATCCGGGTCCTCATTTTACCTACCTCGGAAGGATGGAAGGCTGAGTCAACCTTGAGCCTGGTGAGATTTGAACTCGCAGTAATTGCAGGCAGCTGGCAGCTAAATGCTACTTAACAGCACTTTAGTCCGCTGCACCACCAAGGCTCAATGATCTTAACTCAGCTGGAGATAATTTGAATGGGTTATTCTGCTGGTTTCCAAGGACTGAAAAGATGAAACGTTAATAATCCATTTTATCTCTCACCAAAAGAAAGACCAGCACTTGGGTTTTGTAGACCTCTATACTAATGAATCCAGAAATACACTGGAACGATCATGTCCTTTTTGGTCTAATGTTATTGGGGGTGGGGGGTGGGGAGAGCACTTGTTCACAACTTGTGACATAACAGTACAACACTGTTTTTGCCATTTTTGCCTCCCTTTGCCCCTACCATGCTGATGCCTCTGATTCATCTGTTGAAAGGGTAGGTGGATTTGACTACAGGTCAGTGTAGGGGAAGAACTGCAGATGGTAGAACAAAACCTCTCTGGACACAAATCCAAGTATTCCGATGTTTTATATCATGAGAAGTAGCTACCTGAAATGCTTAAGAATCACTCTCATGAACCACCTGATAAAAAACAGCTACCAAGATCTAAACACTCAATAATGTCCCTTTTTCAATCTGCAAATTGTAAGAAAGTACATTCCATTTAACACGGGCCATTCTACCAAGAAAGATCAAAACATAGAACAAGATATTTTAAACATGGAATTATCTGCTTAAAGACCATTATGGAATTTTATGATAGTTAGATAGGGAGAGGGAGGGAAGAAGAAAGAGAGGGAGAGAGGGAGAGATAAATAGATGGGATGGATGGATGGATGGATAGATAGATAGATAGATAGATAGATAGATAGATAGATAGATAGATAGATAGATAGATAGATAGATAGATAGATAGATAGATAGGTAGATAGGTAGATAGGTAGATAGGTAGACAGACAGACAGACAGACAGACAGACAGGCCAATAGACAGAGAGACAGACAACTTTGTGAAATAAAAGAAATATAGATCCTGATATTATATATTTGAGCTAATCACTTGCTAAAAGCATAATCAAGATATTGCAAACAGATCTAAGAATAGTTAGATCTGTGACATATACAGGAAAAATGATAAGACTCAGGTTTTTTGTGTAAAAAGCTAAATTAAACATAATTGTTGTGAAAGGAATAAGAATACAGACATTCTACTATTTCTGTGCAGGTATTTTAGTATGGAATGGTGGAAATATCCAAATAAATAATGGCGATCCAACTTCAATGTTTTAAATGTGGAATGTTATAAATTTGGCTGGTTTACATTTCATTATATACAATACTTTCAATATTCCGTGTAGGCAATTTGTTATTCTAACTACATGAAATATGGCAAGTAGAATTGAAAATGTAAATACTGTAATCCTACAAAGCAGTTTAAATTGTTCTTAATGTATGCACATACATTATGTACTTCAAATAAGTACAAACACATTCAAACCCCTCCCCCCCATAATTTCAAATGAATTAGGCAAGATTCTTTTAAGTGTAATTTAACTGAATATTTACAACTTTATTTATTAAGTAGATGTTCACTTCTGAAGGTTGCAAGGGAGCTCATTTAAATTCTTTAACATAAAAATATTGAGAGCACAATAAGAAAAACAATAAATATTTCAGTTTTGCAACTTTAGGAGGCGAAAAGAATACAGAAAGAAAGCTTTGAAATACATGTTTTGTTAATAGTGGTGATGCCTAGTACTGTTATATATGATTTCAATGTCCTAGGTAGGTCTTTTATAATATATGCAATCCCTAAGTCAAAAAGTAATTTGATAGAATCAGTGTTAATAGATATTATTTATATAAACACAATATAGATTGTTATTGTTTAAACATCCCGAACAAGATAGTGTTGTGGCCCGCAGGCGGCCAGCGGAGCTGGCAGCAGAGTCGGACAGTGAGGAGGTCGGGGAGGAACTTGGGCCAGTCCTGGGGGCTGGGGAAAGTTTGGACGAGGGCTCTGCGTTGGAGGCAGAGAGGGAGATAGACAGCAGCGAGGCAGAGGAACAGTTGGAGCCTGTTCCCAGTGTGTGCATGCGCAGAGCTGCCAGAAGACAAGAACAATTCAGAAAGCAGGGTCGACTCCAGAGTAAGGCCACATCTTGGAGATAATTGGCCCCTCCCATAGGAAATAAAAGAGGAGCAAACAGGGAGTGGGCTTTTGCAGGAAACAATTCGTTTATTCCGTGACTCTGAGAGACTCTGTTCCAAGTTTTGCCTTGTACTGCAATTTACGTGGCAGCTTGCCAAATGAGATAAGGTATGTTGAAAAATATTCCTTTGAAAAACTGTTTGGACAAACCTTGCTGACTGTGAATGAACGTAATTCACAGTCGTGTAAATAAAAGAGGTTTTGCCAGTAATTCCTGCCTCCTGCTTGTTAAGGGAGCCTAGGTCAGAACAGATAGTGCCATGAAAGAATAAAACATGATTACCTGTGAATCTATCCATGATTATTCATCCATAAGTATCAATACTAAATGGATGGATTTAAAGACATCAGTATATTCATACAGAATACTCTTACTCTTTCAAGAATCAGTAAAAGAACTATTCCACTCCCCTGTATCATTTATTGCTTTAGTCATGATGGTTACTAAGCTAAACAAAATAGTTTGTTACCCCATCATTAGTTTTATTTCAACAGCTTCATAATTAACAGAAATTAAGAACTGACCAGCAAAAGTCCAGGAACAATAAAAGTGTAGCTGGGAAAGTATTTGAATCCTAGTTAAGGTCACCTGTCAGCACCAGATAAAGGTAAAGGTAAAGGTTCCCCTCGCACATATGTGCTAGCCATTCCTGACTCTAGGGGGCGGTTCTCATCTCCATTTCAAAGCCAAAGCGCCAGAACTGTCCGAAGACGTTTCTATGCTCATGTGGCTGGCATGACTAAATGCTAAAGGTGCACGGAACGCTGTTACCTTCCCACGAAAGGTGGTCCCTATTTTTCTACTTGCATTTTTATGTGCTTTCAAACTGCTAGGTTGGCAGAAGCTGGGACATGTAACTGAAGCTCAGCCCAGTTGCAGTAGAGATTTGAACCACTCAACTGCTGACCTTTCGATCAACAAGTTCAGCATCTTAGCCACTGAACCACCGCGTCCCTTGTGAGCACCAGATACTTGCTATTAAATCTTGCAGTAAAGTGATATTTCCATATGGCAATGGCACTTAGAATATAGCAAAAGTGCCTAGACTTATATTTGCAGCACTTTCTGACCATACAGTCCCCAATAATCTGGCTCCTCATTTTACTGACCTCAGGAGGATGGAAGTCTGTGTCAATCTTGAGCCATTCAGGATAAAACTCCAGATTGTGGGCAGAATTTGCCTGCAATAATGCATTCTAGCCATAGGTTTGCACTAGCAGGGCTCATAAACTATACCCGTGATGGCAAACCTATGGCATGCGTGCCACAGGTGGCACGCGTAGCCTTATCAGTGGGCACGTGAGCTCAGCTGATTTTCGGGCCTTCTGGGCCCACCAGAAGTAGTGAAACAGGCTGTTTCCTGTATCCGAAAGGCCTCAGGGGGTGGTGGGGAAGGCCCATTTTTTCCCCCAACCTCCAGAGCCTTTCTAGGAGTCTGGGGAGGGCGAAAACAGCCTTCCCCACCCCCTCTGGAGGCCCTCCGTAGGCAAGAAATGGCCCATTTGCCAACTTCCAGTGGGACCGGAAGTTGGAAAATGGGCCATTTTCACCCTCCCCAGACTCCTAGAAAGGCTCTGGAGGCTGGGGAGAGCAAAAAATGGGCCTTCCAGTCCCACCAGAAGTTGGCAAATGGGCCGTTTTCAGCCTCTGGAGGGCCTCCAGGGGGATGGGGAAGGCCGTTTTTGCCATCCCCAGACTCCTAGAAAGGCTCTGGAGGCTGGGGAAAGCAAAAAACAGGCTTACCGTTCCATTGTGTGCCAGAAGTGGAGGGAGCGTGGGGAGGTCGCGTGCGCATGCACAGGGGCAGGACACATAGAATTATGGTTGTGGACATGCGTGTGCATGTCCCCTCTCCTGGCACATGACGGCAAAAAGGTTAGCCATTACTGCACTATACAGTAGTGAAGCTATTAATTCTTCTTCTTTTTTTATATTTTATCTTTGTTTACAGAAAGTAATACTGGCAGTGATGAAAGGGAGCATTATAAAACTGAAAAGGACAGGAAGGAATCACTGTGTTTAGAGAATAACCCAATGTAAGGTGAATCTTGCCTTTGAGTAATTGCTGTTGTTGTTTTTAAAATATAAATTGTATTAAATTATTTTGAACAATATGAAAGCGATATATATTTGGAAAGAAAATAAGAAAGAATACTAAGAAAGATAAAATTTAGAAACAGAAAAATTATAGAAGAAGTGGCTTGTGACTTTTTTTTGGCATGGGTTGTTATAAATGCATTTATATTTTCCCCTCTCCCTCTAAATTTACATCGTAATTTCCTTCCTCCATTAGCCAATCTTTCTAACCATCAAATCCATCAATCACACGTTCAGTTTTTTCTTTTGTTCAGCAAAAAGTCCATAATTTTTCTTACTATAATTTTATTGAAGAAAATTTAACTAGAGAAAAGCAATAGAAATGTTAGGAAATAAAATAAGGAGTGAAGAAAGAAAATAGAAAAGGGGGAAAAAAAGAAAAGGGGAAAAAATGCCTTTGAGAAATTGTTGAAGAATTTTCTTCTCCTAGAGAACCCACCATTTTGAGTTTTGTTTTGTTTTGACCACAGATTTGAGGGAGAATCTCAAAAAAGCCGTTTGTGCCTTGTTATAGCATTATTTCCAGTGTCATTGTGGTCAATGGGTTAGCTGTCAGTTACAATATCCCACTGGTAGTCGGCAGGGGGGGAGTTCTAAATTTTTTTACTACCGGCTCTGTGGGCGTGGCTTATTTTGTGGGTGTGGCTTGATGGTCATGTGAAAATTCTTTAGGATTTAGCAGAGGTACTGATCTACCAGGCTTTTAACAGCTTGCAGAGCTGTACCGGTCTACTCATTTGTTTTTGGAGGCACTGGTCTACCCATTTATTTTTGCAGGCACCGGTCTACTCATTTATTTTCTTTTAACACTGATCAGCTGTAGGGTGGCCCTTTGAAGCCCCGCGGCAAGAGTTTAAACAGTTTTTTTCCCTCTAGCCGATCAGCTGGGACTCAGGAGGCAGCAATAGATTGGGGGTGGGGCCAAATAAAAGGTAAGAATAATGCAGGGGGGGCGGGGGGGCAGAACCAGTTCGGTGACATCATGTCATCACCACTACTGGCTCGGTGGAACCGGACTGAACCAGGAGGAACCCACCACTGATAGTCGGTATGAGAAAATTATGAATGTTTCCCTTCTACTTAAAAGTTTGAATGAAGTGGTTCTTGCTCTCAATTTCTATTAAATTAATGGAGATATTAATGGAAAAAGTATTTTCCAATTAACATATCACGGAAGGGGCAAGGGAAGCAAATGTGTTATGATACTAACTCTGCAACTCAACAATGAAAAGGTAGAATTTGCATTGTGATGTCATGACACATATTTCATCATTTTGGCATCATTGTAATTAGGAATGAACACCTGCGTCTTTAATAATTTGATATTTGAAAGTAAACCAATAATAAGTACAGCACAACAGTGGAATAAACTGTACAGAAAAATAATTAGTGAACAATAATGCTAATAAGACAAAATTCCAAACTCCATTCTCATAATGTCTTAGTTCAAGAACCATTTTTATGTTATAAATAATAACGATATATATTCATTCCTCAAATTGGTGTTCTCTAGAATGTGTTAAAATTTTAATTTCTGTATAGCATTTGCCAACTGATTATTGGATTTGAACTTCAAACATTTGGGCAGATTAATGCATGCATACCAGAGGTGGTATTCAGCAGGTCCTGACCAGTTCTGGAGAACCGGTAGTGGAAATTTTGAGTAGTTCAGAGAACTGGTAAATACCACCTCTGACAGGCCCTGCCCCCATCTATTCTCTGCCTCCCGAGTCCCAGCTGATTGGGAGGAAATGGGGATTTTGCAGTAACCTTGCCCTGGAGTGGGGTGGGAATCAGGGGTGGGTTCCACTTACCTTTACTACCGGTTTGCAGCGGGAGCGTGCATGCTTCTATGCATGCATGCAGATCACCCATGATGACGTTGTGGTGGGTGGGCGGAGCCTCCCGCTGGTTTTACTACCAGTTCTATAGAACCGGACCGAACCAGGAGCAACCCACCACTGGTGGAAATGGAGATTTCACAGTATCCTTCCCCTGCCATGCCCACCAAGCCACGCCCAAAGAACCGATAGTAAAAATTTTTGAATCCCACCACTGATGCATACTCTCCTACACATATTGTTCGGAAAAAAAAAAGGTGGGGGGGGTTGCATAATAATTCCTTCTCCGCCACAAAAATCAACTTGTTTTGTCAGAAGTTTCAAAGGGAACAGAATTTTAAGTGTCAGCTGGTGCGTTCACTCACCTCAGCAATGAAAGACTTGGCTGTCGAAGGGTTCATTACCAAAATGGCCCGCCTCAGCGTGTCCCGATAGCGGTTGAGTTCTTCAATCCGCATGGTGGTGAAGAGTCCTGTGATCATTTTATTGATGTTGTTCTCCACTTTCTGAAGTGCTACATCCATTCCCTGCTGAGATACTTTGTCCAAAAACTCTTGTATTCCACGGATATCTGGGAACATCAAAAACTCATCAGAATGCTAATTACCAAATAGAACACAGACAAAACCAATTTGGTCTTATCTGGAGAAAGGTATTGTGCCTCACGTTAAACAACCACCACCCCTGAAGCCACATTAACTTAATATTCATTGCAACTGTTTGTTAGCTAGATTCCTGACATGTCCTAAAGGGCTAATTTGTGAGTAGAAATTTTTAGGCATTAGTTTATTTTGAAAAGAACAATAAAAAAAAAAGAATTTAATTATCCCTGGTTTGTTTTCCTTGGATGCTCATAGTATGAGACCAAATCCTGACAGACTGTGTTGTTTATTAAGTAACACCTGCCAAGAAAAGGGACAATAAGTTATCAAAAGGCAATCTACCACTGATTTTACTCCACCTGATAGAACCCAGAAATCACATTATAACAATAGCCCCCCCTGTCAACAGGAAAAAATATTTAATTTAGAAGTGGAAAACATTTACAGCAATGGCACTTATAGTAAATACGTCAAAAGAATTGAGAATATAAATGAGTGTCTATACTAGGCAGAGTAACACTTTGAGACCAATTGCATGGATACACCTTCAAAATCTAATGATAGGAAAAATTTTTAAAGAAGCCAGGTACAAATTAATATGAACTGAGAAGGATGGGCTACACAATGGTAATGGGTAGGAAAAAAATAATTCCTCTCTTTGTCACTCTAACTAAAAATAAGTTTCTAAAACTGATTAATTACATCTCAAATTAAAATTAGAGTGCTTCAGGCTTTTTCTGAAATGCAGATAGCACCTTAGATGATATCTGTCAGGTCTATTCTAAGGAGAAAAATACTTAAAGTTCTCTGCTTCTACTCTTACTTACCTGAAATTTCCCAGGTTTAATCATTAAAAAAAAAACAAATTAAAATAAAATCACCTCACTCAAGCATTTGACCTTACACGAGTATTAATTCTTACTTTGAAAGCAACTCTTCATTTCCATCTATCTATTTAAAGTTTTGTTCAGGTATGAGTTGACAATATTGGATATATGTATCATGTCAAAAGCTGCCAGAAGTATACTGAATGGTTAAAAAAAGCCCAACAGTTGTTTTTGCCAGCGTTGTTGCAATGATTATTTGACTGAGGACTGATTTAGATATATCTGCTTTCATAGAAAGTCTAAAATACTTTGGGCTTAGCGTTCCTTGGACTGACCTTATGAATGGAAATAGTCAGAATTGGATGCCAGAATTTTGGTTGAAGATAATTAAGGTAAAGGTAAAGGTTCCCCTCGCACATTTGTGCTAGTCATTCCTGACTCTAGGGGGTGGTGCTCATTTCTGTTTCAAAGCTGAAGAGCCAGCGCTGTCCAAAGATGTCTCTGTGGTCATGTGGCTGGCATGACTAAACGCCAAAGGCCCACGGAACGCTGTTACCTTCCCACGAAAGGTGGTCCCTATTTTTCTACTTGCATTTTTTATGTGCTTTCAAACTGCTAGGTTGGCCGAAGCTGGGACAAGTAACGGGAGCGGCCCTAGGGATTCGAACCGCTGAACTGCTGACCTTTCGATTGACAAGTTCAGGGTCTTAGCCACTGAGCTACCGAGACCCTTGAAGATAATTAGGCAGCCCAAACTAACCTTTTAAAAAGGAAGAACAATTTAGAAGTGTAGATAAATACATATAAATGCATATATGTAGGTAACTTAATGTCCCTGAGCAACAATGGACCGTAAATGTCTCTTTTGGCACTGACAGACTTTTTACTAAAGTCAGACTTTTTACAGGGGACAGACTTTAGTAAAAAGTCTGTCAGTGCCAAAAGAGACATTTATGGACTGCCTTTGAGTTTCTTTAGTTTCTCATTTTTAAAAATGAGAAGCTGGTGTATGACAAAGCAAAGCAGCAGAGCCCATCATTTTTATACCTGAGAACACTCACATTGAGCCACACTGACATTTTTAAGACATCAAAGTGATAAGTGGCTGCAGTACAGTAGGGTTGGAAACTCATCTGCTCAGAAAAAGTTTTTTTTAAAAAAAAAAACATTAGGGTACAAAAAAACCCTAGTGGTACATGATGGCTCAGTGGCTAAGATGCTGAGCTTGTCGATCGAAAGGTCGGCAGTTCAGCGGTTCGAATCCCTAGTGCCACGTAACGAGGTGAGCTCCCATTACTTGTCCCAGCTTCTGCCAATCTAGCAGTTTTAAAGCACGTAAAAAAATGCAAGTAGAAAAATAGGGACCACCTTTGGTGGGAAGGTAACAGCGTTCCATGCACTTTTGGCATTTAGTCATGATGGCCACATGACCATGGAGACGTCTTCGGACAGCGCTGGCTTCTCGGCTTTGAAACGGAGATGAGAACCGACCCCTAGAGTGGGGAATGATTAGCACGTATGTGCGAGGGGAACCTTTACCAAAAACCCTCCTGTTGGCCACAGTGTAGGACACAATCAGCAGCAATGACACCAGCTTGTTTTCTGCTTAATGATTATTTTGTGGCTTGCCACCTATCATGGCAGCCACATTATGAAACACCCTAAATGATAGGCTCAAGATCCAGATTGATCTCGACAGACTTGAACACTGGGTTCTATCTAACAAAATGAAACTCAATGTAAAGAAAAGTACAGTCCTACACTTAGGTAAGAAAAACCAAAAGTACACATATAAACTGGGTGAAACCAGGCTTAATAGCAGTAACTGTGAAAGGTATCTTGGAGTCTTAGTGGACACCCAGTTAAGTATGAGCCAACAGTGTGGGGGCAGCCAAAATAGCCAATGCAGTCCTAAATTTCATTAACAGACGGATACAATCAAGATCAAGTGAGGTACTAATACCACTCTATAAAGCCTTAGTAAGACCACACCTAGAGTACTGCATCCAGTTTTGGTCACCACACTATAAAAAATATGTTGAGACTCTAGAAAAAGTGCAGAGAAGAGCAACCAAGATGATTAGGGGACTGGAGCAGTGGTGGTATTCAGCCGGTTCTATCCAGTTTGAGTGAACCAGGATGCTCTACCCACCTGCCTGGACGTCATCACATCCCATTTTTGACTCTCTGCACATGGGTGGAAGGCTCTTCGCCTGCGCAGAGGTGGTGCATGTGAGCCAAGCATGGGCGTACGCGCTCACATTTGCGAACCGGTAGCAAAGGTAAGTAAATACCACCCCTGGACTGGAGGCTAAAACATACAATGAATGGTTGCAGGAACTGGGCATGGCTAATCTAGTGAAGAGAAGGACCAGGGGAGACATGATAGCAGTGTTCCAATATTTGAGGGGCTGCCACAGAGAGGAGGGGGTCAAGCTATTTTCCAAGGCATCTGAAGGTCAAACAAAGAATAATGGATGGAAGCTGATCAAGGAGAGATTCAACTTAGAAGTAAGGAGAAATTTTCTGACAGTGAGAACAACCAACCAATGGAACAGAAGTTGCCTTCAGAAGTCATGGGAGCTTCATCACTGGAAGCTTTCAAGAAGAGATTGGACTGCTATTTGTCAGAAATGGTGTAAGGTCTCCTGCTTAGGCCAGGGGTTGGACTAGATGAACTACAAGGTTGCTTCCAACTCTGTTAATCTGAAACCATTCAAAATATCTTCTGCATGTTCAAAGTGAGCTTATTACAGCATTAATTAATTCTTTGCTTATGTGAGAGATTTCACACTTATTTCGTGGCTTTAAGCCAGCCTGGAGTTCTTCTTTAAAATGATCAAAATGGTGAAATGTTGTAGGACAAATGTTCTTTAGACATGGTGCGGGTAGTCCTTGACTCAAAACAGTTCATTTAGTGACTGTTCAAAGTTACAACGGCACTGAAAAAAGGGATTTACGATCATTTTTCACACTTATGACCGTTGTAGCATCCCCATGGTCACATGATCAAAATTCAGATGCTTGGCAACTGACTCATTTTTATGATGGTTGCAGGGTCCCTCCCTGGATCATGTGATCCCATTTTGCGACCTTCCGACAAGCAAAGTCAATGGGAAGCCAGACTCATTAAAAACAACCGTGTTACTAACTTAAGAACTGCAGTGATTCACTTAACAACTGTGGCAGGGAAGGTCGTAAAACAGGACAAAACTCCCTTATCAAATGTCTGCCTTATTAACAGAAATTTTGGGATCAATTCTGTTCAAAAGCCAAGGACTTAACTGTATTATGTTAAGTCTGACATACTTTCTTAGAGTTTATTTCCTCTGCACAGGGATTAATATGGAAATAATTCATTGAAAATGAAAAAAAAAAAAAACCTGAATCCGTGCTTTTATCATGTTTCCACAAAAATAAGACATGCCCTGATAATAAGCCCTCCCCCCAAAATAATCTCTCCCTGAAAATAAACCCTCCCTGAAAATATTTAAACACATGCATAGCAGGTCCCTGCCATTTCCTCTAGTCAGAGTTAGGGAAACATAGTTGAAAATCAGGTAAGACAGCAAGAGGAGCCCCATCTTGCTCCACGCCCCAAAATAATAAGATCTCCCCAAAAATAAGACCAAGCACTTATTTCAGGGTTCAAAAAAATATAAGACAGGGTCTTATTTTTGGGGAAACACGATAGGAAATTGGGACTTACAATTCTCCCACAGCCAGCAGATATGAATCTGAACCCGAGCCCAAGGAAGAGAATGGCCTTTTCTAGATAAATCAAGGGATATAATTGAAGTATTTAGCTAGATCCTTCAGTAAGTTTCAAGTAGCACTAAACACTGAATAATGGCTTAGTGCTGCTAAAGTATACGCTCATTCTAAAAATATCCTTCCAAAAGATAGTCGGTGATGGTTAATTGCAGCTCCCATTTAATGTCTAAATCAGGGAAATTAAATTCAGTCTAATCAGCACTGTTAGAGGTCTTTTTGGCACTTCAAGGACAATTTAAGAAGCAACACAATTATCTAAACGACTACAAATGTGCCAGATTTAAAGTGCATCATAAAAATATATGTTTTATCTTTAACCCTGGAATATATAGCTATCTAAGGGTATTCCTGCAGACTTGCAGAATTAGTACAAAATTTGAAATAAGGTTTCAGTTTTTTTAAAAAAAAAAATAGGCAAGAGTGAATTTATATCCTTTTGTTGTGTATAGCTTATACCCAAACAGAGAATTATTATTTTTCCCTCATGTGCTCAAAGTTCAATAGGTATAATTCATAGAAAAATATATTTAGGAGAACTTGTGCAGTACTGGAAATAAGAAATTAAAATATTTACCAAGAAAAAAATATATATATACCGTGTTTCCTCGTATATAAGTCCCTGTCTTATATTTTTTTGAACCTGAAATAAGCACTTGGCCTTATTTTTGGTGAGGTCTTATTATTTTGGGCTCATGAAGCAAGATGGGGCTCCTCTTGCAGTCTTACCTGATTTCCAGCACTGCGTTTAAATATTTTCAGGGAGGGCTTATTTTAGTGCATGCGCTCAAAAGCCTGATTGGGCTTACACACACACACACACACACACACACACACACACACACACACACACATGCAAGTCTTGGCGTATTCAGGTCTTTTCCCGTGTAAAATTGAGAGTATCTTGGTGACATTTCGACGTTTATATATATATAAATTTTACAATGATAAAAATAGGCATAATTCATAGAAAAATACATTTAGGAAATGTACACTTTCCTAAATACATTCATATCTAGTGTGAGAAGTAAGTACTTAGTAAGACTCATTAGTAATATATAATATTTACAATCTTCTTTCCATGGCTATTGTAAGGATTACAATAAAATAATGTACCGAAGTCTTCAGAATATTCCAAAAATATTATAGAAGTGGTAATTATTATTGTTATAAGTATTATTATTAAATCATATTAAAATAAGTGATAATTATACACTGCACTGCCACCAACAGCTTTTAACAGAATTATAGCATTAACTTTCTTCCATATCCATTACTTAAAAGATAAAAATTATATTAATTCCTCTACATCCCCTTTTGATCATCTCTGTCTTTAAATTTCTATTTTCTGCCAGCATTATAATTTAAAGGGAACAGTCCAGTAGTGGGTTTCGAAACCTGTCGCTACTGGTTCACTCATGGGCGCGCGCCTGCTCGCGTGCACGACGCTTCTGCGCATGCACAGAAGCGTCCAGGTGGGTGGGCGGAGTCTCCCAACGCCACTGTTACCAGTTCGCCCGATCCGGTAGCAACCCACCACTGAAACAGTCCATAGATAAGAGACATTAGGCAATTTTGAACTCAGGCCAGGATAAAACTGTATCTAACAATAAACTAGTTTCTATCAAAACAATCAGTCAAGCGCTGAAGTAATTGAGATTCTGGTCTAATATCTTGTATCTAGCTCAGAGCAGCTACCTGGATAACAAATACGAAGAAGAGAGGGCAGAAAAGACAGAGAAACTGATGAGGAGGAGCTATCAGGATTTAATGTGACAAATCTAACGCACATGAATTTTTTTGGCATAAAGGCTTTCATGCTGGGATGACATCCGATAGTATTCCTAAACCAAATCCTCCAGAAAGAGACCTTTATCTTCATTGCTAAAACTTTCATCCTTCAATCACATTTTCATCGTCCTGCTCATTGAAAGCAACGAACAGAAATCCATTCTGCATGTTGCTAGAACATTATTTTATATTTTCAGTTAATGTTGAAATAATTACAGAAAAAAATAGAGATAAGATGGTAAGTTAAGCTTTAACTGAATTTAAACTCTACACCAACCAAAGTAGAAATTGGGACTCTAGCTCATTTATTAGATGTCCAAATGAATTGTCCCCATCAAAACTGCTTCCTTAACCACCTTCCCCCCCAAAAAGTCAATTCTCTTCTGTATAATTTCTGTTTAAGTCACAGAATGACAGAGTTCTTTTCTGAACTAGAGGTTTATAATTTTGTTAATGGCAGCAATTGAAACAGAAAAACAGAGCATTGCAGGCTGTTATGCTTTTTTTTTTTTTTACAATATACAGTGGCATTATTTATAGCAGGCATTCACAACAAACAATAGAATAGCACTTACTGTACATACAACCCCCCCCCCATAGTGCTTTACAGTACTCTCTAGCAGTTTACAACACTAGCATATTGCCCCCAACAATCTGGGTCCTCATTTTACTGTCCTCAGAAGGATGAAAGGCTGAGTCAACCTTGAACTGGTCAGGATCGATCTTCTGGTTTGGGCAGAGTTAGCATGCAATACTGCTCCACTAGGGGTCCTGGCAAGTATATACAACCCAATATTTTTTTAGCTTCTTAGCTTTCAAGTGTAATTGGGTTTTAATTGGATTGTTTTAAACTGTGGGCCAAAGCTGTATAATTCTTTTAATTGATTTTAAATTTTGTATTGGTATGTTTTTTATCCTTGGCTGTGCACCGCCCTGAGTCCAATAGGAAAAGGGCGGTATATAAATTGAATAAATAAATAAATAAATAAATAAATAAATAAATAAATAAATAAATAATAATAATAATAATAATAATAATAATAATAATAAATTGAAGTTGAATGTATTCAATAAATTGAAGTTGAGCGACTAATAATTGAGCAACTAATAATTGAGTGACTAATAATAATAGCAACTAATAATAATAATAAAGTGACTAATAATTCAATAAATTGAAGTTGAGCGACTGTGGAAAAAGAAATCGTGTGTTGTCCCGATTGTAATTGGAGCCCTTGGAGCAATACCCAAAGGGCTACCCCGCTATTTAGAAAATCTAAATTTGCGGACTTGAACATTTTGACTGTACAAAAAACCACCTTACTCGGAACAGCTTACATCCTCCGACGATACCTTAAAGTTCCTAGGTCCTTGGTTAGGACTCGAGCTGCTGAGCTATTAACCAGCCTCAAAGACTGTGAATCTCACTAAAGATTAACCAATAATAATAATAATATCGGTGTTCACCCAATGTCAGCTTTCTCATAAGTCTTCTTTCCAGAGACTATCCTCCTCTAGCTTTCTTGCTTCCTCCTCCTTTCTTTCTATCTGTCTCCCTCGTCCATTTTTGTCCTTGACAAGAGAGTAAAAAGAAAGGAAAGGAGTAAAAAGACTCCTCATTGTAGTCTTCTGGCACTGCTCAGACTAAGAGCCTTATCTCTGTTGAGATAAGAACCTTTCTCAGGCTCTTCTGCCCAGTCATTCCCCATAGCTAAAAGCTTCTCTACCAACACCTGAACTTCTCCTTCTATTCTAGGGTCTTGGGTGAAGCCACTGCAAGCAGTCAGCCAGCCCATTCTTGGGTCTACAGTGGAGGCCGCATACATCTAGATCAGGAATCACTAACCTTTTGGGCCTCAGGGATGACTAAATTCATAATTTTGAATCCCACGGACCACTAATATGATTTTTTAAAAAAGATAAATATAAAAAATGCAAATATTTTTTCTGCAAACCACCAAAATTTTCTCCTGGACCACTAGTTGGTGACCGCTGGTTTAGATCTCCCCTTCCCTTCTTCCAGAGAAGTCACCTATTAACTTCTATACTATTCTTGACCAGACCCAACAACTGCTCCACACACATAACTTGTCTCTTCAGCCTTTCTCTCTAGTTACCTTATTTACAGAGTTTTCCTCTTATTTCCTTCTGTATCTTACCCTCTCTCCACTTTTTAGGTTAGACCAGTAGCATGTGTCCCAGCAACTGATGTGATAAATATTCCCCCCCCCCCCCCAGCTCAACTCCCCAACACCTATATACCAGGCTGGACCAATGGGATTTCTCTCTCCATACCAAACCATACCAAACTTGCTAGCAGCCAAGATCAGCTCATCAGGCCTTTGGGCTGCAAAGCTTCTCATCAAAACCAGAATTGAGTTGCTTTTTCATTTTTTTTACTCACTATAATGGCTAGCTCATGCCAGCAGAATAGTAACCATGGCAAGCTGCTAAAACCCATATGTCACAATTCAATATATATGGCAGCCTTTTAACTATAGAAAGGCAATGGAAAGGAAGGAAATAAATCATCCTTTCCTCTTCAGTGTACTGTTAATACTTCTGTACATATATATAAAATCCAAGTAGTCCTTTGAGTTGTGCTTAACTGAAATGCTACAACAATAGCAATTCAGCTTCCAAATTCAAATTGGTTTGAAGTTGACATATTTTTCATTTTTGAAAAGAGCTTGACATGTTTCTCACTTTGGAAAAAAAGCAAGGAAGAAAATATTTTGGAGCCCATCCAGTTGGACTAGGAGGGAAAGAAATAGCCCAGTTGCTAATCTTAAAGCAAACAATAAATGGATTTGAAAACTAAAATATTCTCAGCTGAAAATTTGACTGACAGATGGCAATCTATGCAAGATTACGGTTCATTCACTGTGGCATGTTCTAAAGAATGTCACAGTGGATTGTTGCTTTGATATCTTAGTAGTCATTATTTTCTTGCAGTTAAATTCTAAACCAACCAAAATAAAAGCCGTGTCTTCAGTTAATTTATCATTAGTCATGAAAAATAATTGACACACTCCACGATCAGCTGTAAGGTTACAGTGTGTTCACTGAAATTTAGGAAGGATGAACGCACACACATCCCAAATATTTAAGTTGCATTCATAATGAATAATCTAATCTAATCAAAGAGGGAGAAACTGTGGAAAAGGGTATGTCTTGATAAGGGCAACAAAAAGAAAGCTACAATCTTCCCCACTTTTTCTCCCTTAAGCTTAAGGGGGGAAAAAAACCTACAAAAACAAATCAACTGTAAGGTAACAGAAAATCTATACATTACCAACAAAGGCTGCAATAATTCAAGTATACCATCATTAAATTTTATAGAAGAAACATCATTTTCCCCCAAATAAAATGTTTTCTTCTCCTACCACTTCTGCGGGGATCAAATTATTCAGTTAAAGGGAAATGCATTTAAAACAAAAACAAAAACACCACACCACCAGGTGATTTATGCAAAAGGCTGCTTTGTTCCCAGGAAAGCCACCGTATTACAAACGACACTGTCCAAATTCTTATCAACAGTGCTTTGTGAACCTGTTGCGGTCATTCTTCTTCGCTCAGTGATTGCTACAGCAACAGAGGTGCTTTATCACAGGAATGAATTGCACACTATTCAGGCAGAGTGAAACGGCTGAGGTGGAATTTCAGTTCTCTGGACAAAATGCTGAAGATGCTCTCCATATTCACGTGAAACTTTTAGCACGCGTAATTGGCACAAGAGGATCTTCTTGGCTTGCTCTCTGTCAATTATGCATTTTCATTCAGTTGTCCTGCGTCCTAAATTATGTTATGTGTGTAATTCAGGCCGACTGATTAAAAGAAGTTCTCAATATTGAACGTGACCACAAAACGGGGAAGCCGTCACCAATGACATGATTATGGACACACTGGGAAAACCTTGTTTATTTATTTATATAACATATATATATAGCTGCCCATATCTAATGATTCTAGGTGGCTCATGACCATCTATTAAAAATAAGGATAAAAATCAAGCTACACTTATCCTCAGGTGCCAGACCTAACAACTTCCCAGCAAAACCCACATCCCAGCCAGTGATGGAATTCAATTTTTTTTAAACTACCGGTTCTGTGGGCGTGGCTTGGTGGGCGTGGCTTGGTGGGCATGGCAGGGGAAGGATACTGCAAAATCCTCATTCCCTCCCCACACCTGGGGGAAGAATATTGCAAAATCTCCATTCCCACCCCACTCTGGGGTCAGCCAGAGGTGGTATTTGCCAGTTCTTTGAACTACTCAAAATGTACGCTACTGGTTCTCCAGAACCTGTCAGAACCTGCTGAATAGCACCCCTGATCCCAGCCTAATGCATAAAAAGCCATGGCCTTCTTGAAGGTTAAAGAGTTCAGGTTATCTCAGATGTCAGGTGAGAGGCCATTCCAAAGAGCTTGGGCAGCCATCAAAAATGCACACCTCTTATTTGTACCCTATGACTATCATTAAGTGTTGTTCCTTATGATTCTTGACAAATGTATTTTATTCTCCTTATGTACACTGAGAGCATATGCACCAAAGACAAATTCCTTGTGTGTCCAATCACACTTGGCCAATAAAGAATTCTATTCTATTCTATTCTATTCTATTCTATTCTATTCTATTCTATTCTATTCTATTCTATTCTATTCTACTCTACTCTACTCTACTCTACTCTACTCTACTCTACTCTACTCTATTCTATAGATGGGTATTGTTGATTTCTGTATGTTCTTAAACAAATGCAATAAACATGACAGATGTTAAAGTAGACTAGATTATATAGATAGACCAAGTGCCCTCATAGGAATAAGTGTTAATCTTATGAATTTCTAAATCTTTTAGACTCAATCATCCATAAATAAAACCTGTGTGCTAGACATTCTGGAGAGGCAGGGAGGATAATGGGAGGAATGTTAGGCATAAACAACAAAAGACAGGAGCAATAGCAATAACAATAGCACTTAGACTTATATACCACTTTACAGCCCTCTCTAAATGATTTACAGAGACAGTTTATGGCCCCCAACAATCTGGGTCCTCATTTTACCAATCTCAGAAGAAGGATGGAAAGCTGAGTCAACCTTGAGCCAGTCAGGATCAAACTACTGACAGTCAGCAGAGCCAGCCTGCTATACTGCAATACGGCATTCTATACTGCACCACCACGGCTCTATTGGGTGGGAGGGAAAATCAATTAAATATGAGCTTATCTCATAAATAGCAACTCAGTCCAGGTGGCAAGAAACCCGGGAAAATTCATTCGAAACATTCCAAGACACACAGATGAACTTGGTTCAGTGGTGGTATTCTGCTGGTTCTATCTGGTTTGGGCGAACCCATAGCGGCGGCTGCGGGAGGCTCCACCCACCCACCCGGACATAATCGCATCCAATTTTTGATGCTCGGCAGAGGTGGCGCATGTGAGCAAAGCAAGCGCACGCATGTGCATGCTCACATTTGCGAACCTACCAAAGGTAAGTGCGTACCACCACACCTGACTTGATTGTAAACAAGTTTTTGTGCTGTCCAAAGTCCTGTATTTATCCGTAATACTAGCACTGAAAACACCTTACTAACATCTGCGTAATTCTCATTTACTTCAGTTTTGTTACAATGCAGCTGTCATCCCCCAAATTGTATGCTAGACAAATCTGCTGGGAGTTTTACTTAATGTAGGTGCTTAACTGTATTGTTTATTTACCTTTGAGGCTTCTATTGGCATAGTTTTCACAATGCCACTTGACACATAAAAACTTTGTGTAACCCAGAGTGTTTAACCCTTTGAGAATCAGAGTGTGTTTCTACCTCAGGAAAACTCTTTTTCACAAAACTAAGTCAACTGTGGTGTTTATGAATCACTTTAAAAGCTTTCTATAATTTTTGAAGTAGTATATATTTTTAAACCTACGATTTTCACACTTAACTAGGGAGTTGGATGAGAAAGACATCCTTGGACAATTTTGCAAAAACAGATTCCTTGTTGCAAGGAAATATTGCTTAAAACATGGTGATTTTTTTCCTCTTTGCAATTCCTGTTCATTTATTCATTCATTTGCAATATATTTATGCCACAATTTGACTGGAGGCTATTCTGTGTTAAAGATATCATTTGATAGAGGCTGCTGTTTATTCTTGCCATTGCCGCTATTTGATCATTACTGGGTTTTTTTATTTATTGCTGTTTTATTCATTGCTGTTTTGACTGTATTGCTGTTTTTATTTAGTGAATTGCATTATTTTTTAAAACATATTTTGTGAAATATTGCAGTTTTATATTTCTGGGATGGACGTGGTCTTGGGAAGGCTTGGCTCTGTAAGATAACATGTAAATGATTTCAACAGATAAAATGTACATATCTGCTGTGTTCGTGTACAGAACAGATGGTGTGCAAAAACCCAGCAGTCAGCATTATTCTTAACATAACATAATGTTCCCATCACTCAAAGCAAGAATATCCTTCTGGCTCTCCAAAACAGCTTCTTTACAGTCAGATCCAGGGACAAACAAACACACACACACACCATTTTATATTTCTCTAACCAACTACTTCCAACTACCATCTGGAATTCTTCATCCAGTTTTGGTGACCACATTCAAAAAAAGATGTTGAGACTTTGGGAAAAGTACAAAGAAGAGCAACTAAGATGATTAAAGGCCTGGAAACTAAGACATAGGAAGAATGGTTGCAGGAATTGGGAATGGCCAGCGTAGAGAAAAGAAGGACTAGAAGTGACATGATAGTGATATTCCAGTATTTGAGGGCTGCCGCAAAGAAGAGGGGAGGGGGGGTCAACCTATTTTCCAAAACACCAAAAGGCATGACAAGAAACAATGGATGGAAACTAATCAAGGAGAGAAGCAATCTGGAATTAAGGAGAAACACCCTATCAGTGAGGACAATTAACCAGTAGAATAGCTTGCCTTCAGAAGTTGTATCACTTCTGGATCTGGAGGTCTTCAGAAGAGATTGGACAGCCACCTGTCTGAAATTGTACAGGGTCTCCTTCTTGAGTGGGGGTTGGACTAGAAGTCCCCTGAGGTCCCTTCCAACTGTATTCTGATTGAAGTTAACTTCATACACATACACATCGCTATCACACTCTATGCCACTCTGTTTTTAGGCCCCCATCCTGAAAAGTTTATGCATAAACTCAGTCTTTTAAATATGCTTATTCTCTTGGTTGGGCAGCATGGTGGGTCAGCAGTTAAGAGACTGGACTTGTTGGTTGGAAAGTCAACAGCCCAGGTTCGAGACCCAAGCGCCGTGAGATGGACTGAGCTCCCATTACTTGCCTCAGCTCCTGCAATCTAGTTGTTCAAAAGCATGCAAATGCTTCAGTGGGAAAGTAACAGTGTCCCATGGCCACATGACCATGGAAACATCTTAGGACTGTGTGGCTCAATGGCATGGACATGATGATAAGCACCCCTCCGCCCCCAATAGTCAGCAATAACTAGCAGAATAAAATCCATAGGGACTTTTATCTTTACCCTTTGGATAGCAAAATGGTTAAAAGTCATTGAGGCTCATTGAAAGATCCTCAATGATGAAAACATTATTATGTATTAAATATATATTTTATTTTCTTTATTAAATTTATATGCTGCCCATCTCGCGGAACATCATGTTTTTATGTTAAGAAGTTTGCAATCTCTATCTTTGTTTTTAATTCAGAAGATACATTCCACAATTATTTACCATTGGCCATTCTAACTGGTGCATTATATTGCCTGTTTCTATTTTATATCATTGTGGGAAATTAAATTAGTGATTCTAAGCCACTCAGTATATAAGCAATTATGAAAGAAAGTCATCTTAAGGAACATCCTTCTCCTTTAGAGGAAATATATAATGTTAAAGAAATTACAGTTGTCATAAACTTGTAGTGAAAGGATAAAGGGGGAACAAATCTATTCCTAACCAGAACGGAATGCTAATATATGGAAACATTTAAACATTCCTCTGCAAGAGCATCAGAGAAAATTATTTTCAGGCAATTTAGTCACAATTTATTGAGCCGTTTTTCTATGATATAGTTGCATGCCAGTTTTCCTTTAATTTTTAAATTTACAAACTATAACATAACTCCTGAGTGGGGTAATAAAACTAAAATCAGTAAATAAATGATGATCGTAATAATTATCATCTCAATTATAAATATGGTTTATTGTATGTCAAGAATACAGAAATTGAGCCTTGTCCGTTCACTATTTTTCTCTTAGTTTTTAGTTTAATAAAAGTAGCTATCCAATGATAAAAATGTTCCAATATCTAATGGGCTGTTACAAAGAATAGGGAATCAAGCTATTCTCCAAAGCACCTGAGGGTAGGACAAGAAGTAATGGGTGGAAATTAATCAAGGAGAGAAGCAACCTAGAACTGAGGAGAAATTATCTGACAGTTAGAACAATCAATCAGTGGAATGGTTTGCCTCCAGAAGTTGTGGGTGCTCTACCACTGGAAGTTTTTAAGAAGAGACTGCACAGCCATTTGTTGGAAATGGTATAGGGTATCCTATTTGACCATGGGGTTGGACTAGAAGACTTCCAAGTTCCCTTCCAATTCTGTTTTTCTATTATCCCACCATCTTGTTATTTCTCATGCCCTTATTTTGTTTTTTTGCCTTTTACAATTGTAATGTATTTTCTTTTCTTTGTTGTATTGTGAGCTGCCCAGAATCATTCTGGAGTTTCGGGGGGGTGGGGGACATCCTAAATCAATTCAGAATGTTCAGAGGAATGAACACAGAATCAATATGTAGTTCCTAAAAGCAGCTAGATCTTTTTGCTGAATTGAAGTGTTTTCTGCCACACTATCCTAGGAAAATATATTTGATTTAAAGAGTTGCAGACAGTTGCATCCCAACTGCCCTGCCAGCAGTGATGGGATTCAGCCAGTTGGCACCCCTTTGGGAGAGCTGATTGTTAACTTTCTGAGCAGTTTGGCAAACTGGTTGTTGGAAGAAATCATTAGGGCAAAGAACCGGTTGTTAAATTACTTGAATCCCACCATTACCTGGCAGTATTTGTAACTTATCTAGTGGCTGCATCATTAATAAACTACTCAGATGTAAGAGTTCTTAGTTAAAAGGTAGAATTCCACACAATCTCAGGAAAAGATGCAGATGCTTTAAAGAGTTGTAAGATGGCACAAATCGCACAATGAAGACAACTTAGGTAAAGGTAAAGGTTCCCCTCGCACATATGTCCTAGTCGTTCCCGACTCTAGGGGGCGGTGCTCATCTCTGTTTTAAAGCCAAAGAGCCAGTACTGTCCGAAGTCATCTCGGTGGTCATGTCGCTGGCATGACTAAATGCCAAAGGCGCCCGGAACACTGTTGCCTTCCCACCAAAGGTGGTCCCTAATTTTCTACTTGCATTTTTTACGTGCTTTCGAACGGCTCGGTAGGCAGAAGCTGGGACAAGTAACGGGAGCTCACCCCATTATGTGGTACTAGGGATTTGAACTGCTGAACTGTTGATCTTTCAATCAATAAGCTCAGCGTCTTAGCCACTGAGCCACCGCATCCCTTGAAGACAACTTATATGATGACGTTTTCATGAAGAATTAACATGCATGGCAAAACCTCTGAATTCAAGAATTCTTGCCAAACATAAAGCGAGCACAAACATTCTTATCCACTGAATAATCCACACCATAATATTAAAGAGACACTACAGCTCCAATGACCCACCCTCATCTGAAATTGAAAATCAGCAAACAAAAATTCTTACTTTTTCTCCTTTGCAGCATGTTAGATAACTACTTCTGTAATCAAGTCCTATCATAGAAATTCCTTAAAAATTCCCTTCCCTTTCTCTTACCTGTTCTTATTTAAGGAAGAAAATAGTACAGCTGATTCATGCAGACCTGTTGTGTTTTCCACATTTCTTTCAGATGGTAGGGTTTATAGTAACTTCTTCCATTGAAAACCCATTTATAGATTTCATGCTTTATTTATTTTCTTCACCTATCTAGCAATCAGCATTAGAGTTCAAGTTCAATGCACAAGTATAGAATAGTTGGTACCTGGCTCAACAGTAGTTTGGAGTCCTAATGGACAATCACTTAAATATGACCCAATCATGTGCTATAGCTGCCAAAAAAGCCAATGCAATTCTATTAGAGGAAGAGAATCAAGGTTATGTGAAGTGTTAATACCACTTTATAGTGCCTTGGTAAAACCACACTTGAAATATTGCATTCAGTTTTTTTTCGCCATGAGATAAAAAAGAGGTTGACACTCTAGAAAGAGTGTAGAGAAGAGCAACAAAGATGATTAGGGGACTGGAGGCTAAAACATATGAAGATCGGTTGCGGGAACTGGGTATTTATTTATTTATTTATTTATTTATTTATTTAATTTGTATACCGCCCTTCTCCCAGAAGGGACTCAGGGTGGTGAACAGCCAAAATTAAAAAACATACAAATACAAAAGTTAAGATAATTAAAAAGAATTAAATCACTAGCTTCCCAATTTAAAACCCCCAAATCCATAAAATTTAAAATCCCAATTTAAAAACCATTTAGGCTAGGCCGGCTTGATGAAATAAAAACGTCTTCAGGGCTTTATGGAAGGTCCGGAGGTCCAGGATCAATTGTATTCCAGGAGGCAGCTCATTCCACAGGGCGGGTGCCCCCACAGAGAAGGCTCTCCCCCTGGGGGCCGCCAGCCGACATTGCCTGACCGACGGCATCCTGAGGAGGCCCTCTCTGTGAGAGCGTATTGGCTGGTGGGAGGTTATCGGTAGCAGCAGGCGGTCTCGCAAATACCCTGGCCCAAGCCATGGAGCGCTTTAAAGATGAGAACCAACACCTTAAAGCGCACCCGGAAGACCACCGGGAGCCAATGCAGCTTGCGCAGGAGAGGTGTTATGTGGGAGTGCCACGTTGCTCCCACAATCACCCGCGCGGCCGCATTCTGCACCAGCTGGAGCCTCCGAGTGCTCCTCAGGGGGAGCCCCATGTAGAGAGCGTTGCAGTAGTCCAGGCGTGACGTGACCAAGGCATGAGTGACTGTGCACAAGGAGTCCCGATCCAGAAAGGGGCACAACTGGCATATCAGGCAAACCTGATAAAAAGCCCCCCTGGACACGGCTGTCATATGCTCTTCTAAAGACAGCCGTGTGTCCAGGAGGACGCCCAAGTTGCGAGCCCCCTCTGTGGGGGTCAGTGACTCGCCTCCAATAGCCAGCAATGGCACCAGCTGGCTATACCGGGACGCCGGCATCCACAGCCACTCGGTCTTGGAAGGGTTGAGCCAAAGCCTGTTTCTCCCCATCCAGACCCGCACGGCCTCCAGACACTGGGACATCACTTCGAGGGCATCATTGGGGTGGTCTGGGGTGGAGATGTACAGCTGAGTATCATCAGCGTATGTCTAGCTTAATGAAAATGCGTTAAGCAATAGCCTTCATACTTTTGTATATACCTGCTTAGTAGGGCTTTCGGGCCCCGTCAAGTGGTGTTCTTTTTTATACAAAGTCAGCTTATTGCCCCCACAAACTGGGTCCTCATTTTACCTACCTCGAAAGGATGGAAGGCTGAGTCAATCTTGAGCCTGGTGAGAGTTGAATTTGTAGTAATTGCAGGCAGCTGGTGCTATTTAACAGCACTTTAGTCTGCTGCACCACCAAGGCTCTTATATCTCAGGGGCTGCCACAAAGAAGAGAGAGTCAAGCTATTCTCCAAAGCACCTGAGGTAGAACAAGAAGCAATGGATGGAAACTAATCAAGAAGAGAACAACCGAGAATTAACTGTTGACCTCACCCCATTCCTAAGAGGTCTGTAAGGGGCATGCATAAGTGTACCAGCGTGCCTACTGTCCCTGTCCTAATATCCCTTTTTACTTAACTCTTTTCATGTATTCAAATTATGTTTATACTTTTACCTGTTATCTTATATATGCTTGACAAAAATAAACTTATGACTTATACATTTCCTGACAATGTGAACAATTAATCAATGGATCGACTTGCTTCCAGAAGTTGTGAATGCTCCAACACTAGAAGTTTTTGAGAAGAGATTGGACAACCATTTGTGTGAAATAGTATAGGGTTTCCTGCCTGAGCAGGGGTTGGACTAGAGGACCTCTAAGGTGCCTTCCAACTCTGTCATTCTGTTATTCATTTGAGGAGCCTGGGGGAAAAAAACCCAGCAGATTCTACTCAATAAATCTTCAAAGTGTTAATTTCTGCTGTTAGGGGAAGTTTTGACCATCTTAGGCCTGTATACTATTTTCATATAATAATTTAGATTATGGCTGTACAAATCATTCAGAAGATGATCATGGAAGCTGAAAATGTAACACTTGTTTTCAAGTCATTAAAGCAGCTGGTACATTAAAACTGCTCCTGGATGACTCTTTAGGCATGTATGCGAATAACCACTTCATTTCTCATTTTCTCCAGGGTTGGTTCATTTTATTCAGCGTATCATTATGCTATCCAGAAACTGTCTCTTATTAGAAAGATAATAGTTGGGTTAGCAACATGGTGCTAATGGATGCCCTGTACCTGCTGAGAACTTTTTAAAAAAAATTCCAAATCTCACGAGATGATACAAAAGAATTCTGCAATTATTTTGATATGCTCTTACAGAAGATGTTCATGACATTTTAGCAGGTGAAGGTGAAATTACCCAGAGACAGCTGGAATTAGAAAAATTGCTGAATTCAGGGTATTGGTAACATTTAAAGTTTCCTTCTTCCCATATTGTGATGATCTACAGCCTATAGCTTTGCATCGAAGCAATGTGACGTATTCAGCCATATATAGCAGTGATGGTTAACCTTTTTGGTGCCGAGTACCCAAAGCTCATGCATGCATGTGCAAATGCACCCGCGCATGCCTGAACCACCAAAATGCAATGCGAGCGCCCCCTCGCATGTGCCCAGCTCCCCCATCTCATTTTGGCTTCCAGGTTGGTGCAGGGGGCTTTCCAGGCCCAAAACAGGGCGTGGGAGAGGGGGGCCTTGCACGGTGCCCCTGTGCCCCGTTTTGGCTCCCAAGTTGGGGTAGGTGGCAGAAATGGAGTAGAAAGGTAGGGCACACTGGGAGGGGGGAACCTGCAGAGATCGGGGAAGACATGTATGTCAGAAATGGAGGAGAAAGGTAGGGCGCACTGGGAGGGGGGAACCTGCAGAGATCGGGGAAGGCCCCGCCCTCCGCTCATGTGCAGCAGAGACCCAAAGACCAGCTGGCTGGTGGGAGGCATGTGCGCATGCACAGTGGAGCTGGGCTGGGGTTGTAGACTGTGTTGTAGACTGTGTTGTAGACTGGAGATAGGTGATGTCATATCCCTCCCCTTTTGTTGACATCATCTATCTCCAGTCTACAACACAGTCCTTTCAATAGTTCCAAGAAGGCTCCATACCCATTTGCACCACTTAGGTGATCTTGATGACACATATAAACCTCCAGGTGGCCTTAATGACTCGCTAAAAGAATGCAAATGACCAGCTGCAAGGAGTATAAATCCTTCCATTCCCCAATCCATCCATGGCTTAGGACCTGGTTATCTACGGGACCGCCTACTACCACCAATAGCCTCCCACCGGCCAGTACGCTCTCATAGAGAGGGACTCCTCCGGGTGCCGTCAGCCAAACAGTGTCGACTGACTCCCCTAGGGGGAGAGCCTTCTCTGTGGGGGCACCTACTATCTGGAATGAGCTCCCCCCGGAGATACGGAGGATCCCGGATCTGCGCACCTTCCGCCGCGCTGTGAAGACCTTTTTGTTCCATCAGGCGGGCTTGGCCTAATCTCTTCCCTTTTTTAAATATCTAAATTTTAATCTGTTTTTAAATCATTGGGGTGTTTTAATCTGTCTGGTCCAAAATGATTTAATTTGATTTTATCTGGTTTTTAAATTTGTTGTATCTGTGTGTTTTATTGTTGGCTGTTCACCGCCCTGAGTCCTTCGGGAGTAGGGCGGTATACAAATCAAATAAACCATAAACCATAAACCATAAACCATCCATTCAAAGCTGGATGAGAAACGAAACGCCTTCAAAGAAAAACCAGAAAGTCCAGTTGCCTCTTGAAAAAGCACCTTTAAGACTCCACAAGCTCCAGCTGGTAATTGTTTCAATAGTGAAAATAAGGAAATATACTCCCTTTGAATAGAGATGCAAAGTGGGTATATTACGTGGAGGCCCAAACACACTTCTATCATTCCGCAGTTCTGATGCTGCATAATTCTGCCATGTGCCCAGGCCATTTACTTGTTTTATAATATTTAGAATGTAGCAAATAGCTGCACAGAGTTTTGCTCTCCTTTAAAATTGATGCTCTGGTTTGATGAGATGTCGTTTGTTTTCCACACCCATCACATTTTAAGTTTCATTTCAAATATGTAATCAATTCATGGGCGAGCTTATCTGTGGATGCGAAGTGAGTTCTCAAAATCATTTTCTGCTGAACCCTCTAATTAGGACTTATATGGAAATAATAACTTCTTTTGAAAAGCTGCTATTTTCTTTGTTGGAATGAGAATTCTAAATTGGCTGCTGGCTTCTACCAATGAGGAATAATAGGGCCTGTCCATCTCCTCATGCCACTAGTTTAATAAATCAAATGAATAGGGTCAGTTGCATTCAAAAAGAATTTGGGCTATTTTACAAAGAGAAGAAAATTCAAATAACTCTTTGCCCTGCTGAAATACATAATTCCAAATATAAATTATTCTCCATCCTTCCTCTAATGAAAGGCAATCATTGATAGCAAAGATAAAAGTCAAATGCAATTCCAGTGTGTTGAACTTAAAACCTTTGACATTGATAAATGGATATGTAAATGAGCACAGTGCCTTTGTTCAATGTTAGGTTTTCAGATTAGCATGATATTTATCTGGATTCCAGCCTGGTTTTGTTGTAGTGAAATTTATTATAAATTTCAGAAAGTTATTTTCCTCTAGCGAGTAAGTATATTAGAAGCATAATTTCAATAACACGAGCTAAGTATGTCCTCTTAAATGGACATATTAAATAATATGGGGAAAAGGGTTACATTTTAATACATGTTCCCTAAATATAATTCCTATTATTATCAAAATAAATAGTTCAATCAAATATATCTGTATTCTCTCTCTCTATTTCCCACCAGTTCAGCAACATCTAGTAGAACTTGGTTGTCCCATGTGTTTAATATTTGGTTGAGAGAACACCAGGTACTGTGGCTTTTCTGAGACATTGTTAGGATTCTGGAAAAAAAACCAATGGAAAGAAATCAACAACAAACTACTTGTGTATCCTGCCTAGAAAACTCCATCTATATGTATATCTATTTCGTGACTAGGAGCAGATGTTGATTTAAAGAAGGTATTTTTCTGTCCTTCTGAGAACAGGACAGAGGCAGGGGTGGAATTCAGCTGGTTCGGACCGGTTCTAACAAACCAGATGTTAATTTTAATCTGGTTCACTGAACCAGTTGTTTCAAGGACTGGCTGACCCCACCCACCCTACCCCGCCCCTTCCAGGAGTCTCCACATGGCCCGTTTTGGATGCCAGGTAAGTGCAGGATGCACACAGAGGCTCTGGGAGGGCAAAAAACGGGCCTACCGGAAGTCTGGAAATGGACCTGTTTCTGGCCTCCGGAGGGCCTCCGGTGCCCGGGGGAGGTTGTTTTCGCCCTCCTGGAGGCTTGAGAAAAGCCTTCGGAGCCTGGGGAGGGCAAAAAACGAGCCTACCGGAAGTACTGGAAGTCTGGAAATGGGCCCATTTCCAGCCTCCGAAGAACCTCCGGTGCCCGGGGGAGGTTGTTTTTGCCCTCCTGGAGGCTTGAGGAAAGCTTCCAGAGCCTGGGGCCGTGAAACCCCCCCTCTGTGGTGCAGGAGGCTGAGTCGGCCATACACCCATGGCCATGCCCACCCAGCAACTGGGCAGTGAACCGGTTGCTGAATACCTCCAGTATTGAGGGATACCTCCTGAATAATACAAAAAATAACAATAATAATTAAAAACATTAAAAATGAGAAAAATTACTTGCAGTACATATAAGACATAACAAAATGTCTTCCTAAGAGCACTGAATTAAATGGGATAAATTGACTGGGTTACTAGTGAAGCAATATGCAGCAGAAATTGAATTACAGAAGGAATGATTCTGGTTTTTTTTTAAAAATGGAAAAAGCAGATTCAGGTTCAAACAGTAACAATAAGAAGAAAGTATCTAGTGAAGCACGGGGTTCAAAATGTGGTTGATAAATATACTTAGGCAAGACTCAGAAGGTATTTAAAATAAGTTGCATTTCTTTGAAGCAGAAAGAAAGTCATCCCAATATTGGTGAGACATTTAGAGGCTCCTAGACAGGAAAAAGATGGTTTCTTGCTCTTTGCTTCATATATTGTATAATTTCACTCCTTTAAAAATAATTGTTTATAATTTAGCATATGGGAAAAACTGTGTCAATATTGGTTATGCAATAAGCATTGTTTAAACAAGCCACAGATTCGTATAAGAATCATGTATTTCCAAAATGTATTTCTAAAACTTTCCACATAAAAGAAATGCCAGATTGAAAACAAGATTGAAAGAATATTTCTACCAAGGAATAACTCTATATGGGCTATCTTTCCACTTCCTGCTCTAATGTTTTTGGAAAGAAATACTCCTAAATTGCTGTTGCGTTTTGTAAGAGCAGCAGTGACTTCTAGGAATAGCTTCATTTCAGAATTGGCATTAACTTGGTAGATGTCTTTATTGAATGTTGGCTATTCAGCGAGTAGTGGCTGCTGTTGCTAATCCCAATTCTCCAAGCAGGCATGGAGTCCTAAAAGCTCTTAAAAATGGATTATTTCATCTCAGTATCTCCTTACACCTAGGATGTCACATTTCAACGGTAAGAGTGTTATTTTCCGAATGACTGAATTAGGAGCCAAAATAAAATTTGTGATTGGTGGGCATTCCTAATTTGAAAGTATATTTTTATTAATAAGTTATTTTAAAAGACCTTATGTTTATCTGTACTAAGGATTATGCTGTGGGCAATAACAGTAGCAATATGTAATTATTGTTCTACCCTTCAGTCTGCAGAATATCAGGTGGCAGCTCTGTTTAGGAGACCTATCCCCTCTTAGGGATTGTTCTGACCTAGGCTTCCTTAGGAAGCATACAGCACAATCTTAGTCCTGGCAAACCTCTTTTATTCATATGGCTGTGAATTATTGTCATTCACAGTTCGAAAGGCTTCTCAAACAGTCTTTCAGGGGAACATTTATAAACACCTACCTTATCTCCCTTCGAATGCTTCCAGAAAACTAATTGCCAAATGCAGGGCAAGGCCAAACTTAACACAGAGTCAAACAGAACTTTCCAAACCGACCAAACTTTTTCTTCCTGAAAAAGCTCATGTCCCGTTTGCTCCTCTTTTATATTTTATGGGAGGGGCCAATCATCTCCAAGCCTTACTCCCAAGTCGACCCTATTTTCTTATTTGTGCTTGTCTTCTGGCAGATCTGTGCATGGCACACTGGGAACAGGCTCCCGCTGTTCTTCTCACTCACTGATGTCAGGCTCCAGAGGCTCTGGAGGCAGTAAAGAACTACCAGATGGCCTTGGCCCCCTCTCTGCCTCCAACTCAGCCCTCGTCCGAGCCTTCCTCAGACTCCAGGATTGGCCCATGTTCCTCACTGTCCAAATCTGCTGGCCCATCAGCGGCTCTGCTGGATGCTGATGGGCCACAACAGGGAAGAAAGAGTTCATGGAACATCTTAAGGATAGTGAAGGTTAATTTAGCCATTCAATGATAAAATTGTGTGTATTTGTCCAGAGATGGACTTTGGACTTTGACTATACAGGCCCTGTTGAAGTGATTGAGGCATGGTCTGGATTGTTATCTGGGAAGAGTTAGAGTCTATAAAACACAAGGAAGTAGACAAGATCCCTGGAGCTGTGAATACAATCACTTATGTATTAGGAGCCATTGTGGCGCAGTGGTTAGAATGTAGTATTGCAGGCTACTTCTGCTGCCTGCTGGCTGCCTGCAATTTGGCAGTTCAAATCTCACCAGGCTCAAGGTGGACTTAGCTTTCCATCCTTCTGAGGTGGGTAAAATGAGGACCCAGATTGTTGGGGGCAATATGCTAACTCTGTAAACCGCTTGGAGAGGGTTGTAAAGCATTGTAAAGCGGTATATGTCTAAGTGCTATTGCTATTGCTCTTAGATCTATGCTCCTGTTAGTTGTGTTTACATGGCAATGAATTCATCTTTGAATGAAGGGTAGTCCTTCTTGCCTTGAAGTATGCAATGGCTCACCACACTCATAACAGACAAAGCATAATATACTACAAATGCAAAAATAATTGTTTAACAGGAAAACTGTGTTCCAGTGATCATTAACCCTATTGAAAAAAATAGACAATGAAGTCAGGTACACTCCCAGTACAAATCAGAAGATGAGAGTAATGGAAGATCAAAAGCAATGTTCCTACCCTCCCATGTCTCTATGAATTCCAAAAATACATAAGCCTGACATCCTTTCCCAATGTATTATAATGATACCAGAGACTTCTACATGTAACCAATCCAAGAAATATGGTCAAGAAATCTGGATACTAATAGGTGGCTGTGAATACTTCAGCAGCTCAACATTATAATTACGTTAGGGGAAAAAAAAACAACCTAACCCGAGAATGAAATCATGATTTCCTTTAATATCACAACTCTCTTCACACCGAACAAGCCAAAACGAGCTTGATCAGATCAAAACTCAGAAATAATTACAGTGCTGCTACATCACATACCACATCTAACTGAATACCCAAAAGTCAAAGCAGCAAAACATATGGAACGGATAGATCAGCACCTTACCACATCCTTCCAGATTGTCAAGCAATCTATCAACACAATCTATGAGCTACCAAGCAATCTCGGTAGCTTGATGGGCTCCCTATCTCAGGATTCTTAGCAGAAACAGTAATGCAACAATTAGGCTTCCCATTAATTCAGACCAAAATATGAACTCACTAGCTACATGAAAGCTTTGTCACAGTAAAAGAAGAGAACAGTTAGAAAAAACATACAGTTTGATCAGCTTATGGTCTAATAATGAAATAGGCCACATACTTTGCTTTGTCTCACATCTGAGGCCTCGTTGGCATTTTCAGATCTGGCAAAGAGTTCTGAATGTGATTTGCGCCCGAACAGAAGTTCCTTTTGACAGGTTTGGCTTGCTTTAAGTGCCAGGAAAAAAAAAAAAAACACCTCTTGGCACTGCCTGTTTGATGCTTTCAGGCGATGAAAACCACTCATTGAGAAAAATCGCTTCACCTCTTCACCGCAACTTGTGAGGTGAATCCATGCAGCCTTGACTTGGCTACCTCAAAGATATGTAGCTGCAAAAATACAACACTCAGAAGAAGAAAAAAACAGTTTGATGCCCTCTGCTTGGATTCCTTTTTGAAACATTTCTGGGAATCATTTGATGTCAACTGACATTATTACTATAGTACAGTAACCTTAGACAGCAGATATGGTCAAGGACAGTTGTACTCTATGGAATTCTATACTATAGAATTGCTGCTTCTGTACAGAACCACAATTCTAATTATTTGCCTAAAAAACGTATATGGTTGCCTATTTTACACAAGATAATTATAGGCAGCTCAAAATAATATTGAATAAAGCAAAATCAATAAATTAATAAATCAATAAAATAAACCAACCCAATGATACACTTTGTATCTCAAATAGAGGATCATGTCATATAACCTCCACATGAGCTTACATTTTCTGGGCTCATGTCTAGCCTAGCTTAAAGCCTGCTTTTTGAATATTAGGTACCCAAAGCTATTTTGGTCTCAAGGGAATGAACTGCTCTTTAAAGGACAGAGATTCATTCCATAGAAAGCTCATTCCAGCCATATTTGTTAGACTGGGCGCAATTCAAGGATAGGTAAACCATAGTACCTCAATTGTGGTTGAACTCTCAATGTGCTTTATACCTGCCTATCTATTATACAGATAACAAGAGCTGCATCTTGGCACCATCTGGAGTGCAACACTCATTCTTGCAAATGCCCTGAATAGCATCCCTGCTACCTTCCGACTTTTATGGGTTTTTTTTTTAAAATCATTATTTGTACTGAAGTTACACAAAAATACTGTATATACCCTGCTTACTATTGTATCCAGCACTGACAACTCAGCACTGATAATGATGTAATTTACAATCTAAACTAAAAAGGAAGTCACCACCCTACATTGCTGTAAATTGGAGATTTCTGCAGGTAAGGCATGAAGAAATTCTATAATGAGATGGTATTATGACATTTTATTTTCTCCATTAGCACTGGCAGAGTAGCAATGGCCAACTACTTCTAAAAAAATGTTGCTAGGAATCATGTAGTACAGGGATGTCAAATTCATATCGTCATGGTGTTGTCATGTGACATATCACAACTTTTCCCCCTTCGCTAAACCGGGCGTGGGAATGGCCAGCGCATGATGCATCCAGTCCGCAGGACACGAGTTTGACACCCCTGATGTAGTTCATGTAGTTACAGGAATCAAGACTGACTTGAAGGTATGCACACAGGAATAATAAATAAACAAATAAATAAGTAAACAAACAGCATAGTGCTCCTCCATGGAATTCCTTCTGAAGACATTCTAGCAGTTACAATTTGGAGTATACCAAGTGTGCACAGTATATACAACATCTTGTATTCCAGAATATCAATGTTGTGTAGTGGTTAGAGAAACTGAGATTCAAGGTTATTCTCAATCATGCAAGCTCAGTGTCTGATGTTGGGCTGATAAAATACCTCTTAGGTTTCTATCTCCGGGTTCTGTGTTGTTGTAGGGTAAATTAGAAGGCATATTTAATATGAGAAAGGATATAAAATCAAGGAATTGAACAAAAAAATAAAAAAAGGCAGCCCAAATTATATACCAAAGAGAATGAGAAAAGCAACACTGACTGATGTGATGTAAATGTTGATAGTGCTATGACACTATGAAAATGCTTATGTCAAAATGTCAGCACAGTTCTAGGCTGCATAAACAGAGGGATAGAATCAAGATCACGTGAAGTGTTAATACCACTTTATAAAGCCTTGGTAAGGCCACACTTGGAATACTGCATTCAGTTTTGGTCGCCACGATGTAAAAAAGATGTGGACACTCTAGAAAGAGTGCAGAGAAGAGCAACAAAGATGATTAGGGGACTGGAGGCTAAAACATATGAGGAACGGTTGCAGGAACTGGGTATGTGTAGCTTAATGAAAAGAAGGACTAGGGGAGACATGATAGTAGCGTTCCAATATCTCAGGGGCTGCCACAAGGAAGAGGGAGTCAAGCTATTCTCCAAAGCATCTGAAGGTAGGACAAGAAGCAATGGGTGAAAACTAATCAAGGAGAGAAGCAACTTAGAACTAAGGAGAAATTTCCTGACAGTTAGAACAATTAATCAGTGGAACAACTTGCCTCCAGAAGTTGTGAATGCTCCAACACTGGAAGTTTTAAAGAAGATGTTGGATAACCATTTGTCTGAAGTGGTGTAGGGTATCCTGCCTAAGCAGGGGGTTGGACTAGAAGACCTCCAAGGTCCCTTCCAACTCTGTTATTGTATTCTATTCTAAAATGGCATAAGCAGTGAGGGAGACCAAGAACACACACACAAAAAAAAGGAGTTTAAAATTCATATCATGCAATCATTTTCTTCCAACTTTCATTATTGTTTTAAGTTCTTGCCTTTCAAGTTCTATATGAGATACATATGCATAATACATGTGGTGTTCTAAAACACTCTTTTCCATTTCTTCATCATCCAACATCATTTCATAGAAGTTGGCAAGGTGCAAGGTAAGTCAAAGGCAATCTTGCATCAGTTATATCAACTTCACAAACGTCCTTTTAATGTTGAATTAAAAAAGAGAGAGAAAAGAACAGCCTCCACATGTCTTTTGTCTTGCATAGAATAGAAGGGGCTCAAGTGAGCTCATCAGTGTTGCTCTTAAAAAAAAAAATCTGTAATTATTTAGCTGAGCATTTTTCAAAGGAACGATCAAGCAAATGCACCAAAAGTCGATGTAGGGTTTTTTTATAAAACTTTTGTTTCTTTTTAAAGACTAAAGATTACACGAAATGTTAACGCTGTCACCGAATGCTTAGAGAAGAAGGTAATCTAGAGGAAAAATTCAAAGCTTTTAATGCTATTGCACTTAATAGCATTACCTCCATTGGACAACAGCAAATTTACCCTTTATGTAGAGACCAGAAACAGTAAACACTCACCATATTCATTGTCATAGAAAATAATAAATTTCTGCCAGGCGTATTCGGTGACCACTCTCAAGATGACATCATTGATGTAGACAGGTGGGCGGACAAAGAGGGTGTAATCGTCATTCCGGTTACTCCTGGTAGTGCCACAGCCACTCCTTGGGGTCCCAGCTGTTGACCTCTGGATGAAGAGGTGAGGAATGTGCATGGCATCTGCCAGAGATTGGAGGGAACCAGCCGATGTACAACCAATGGAGCTGACCAGAGCCAGGATCCCATGATTCATGAGTTCACAGGCTGCAAAATAAAAAAGCAAAAGCGAAAAAAAAGGCAAATAAGAGTCAAGATGACAAGAGGAACGTAGGAGATTTTCTTTTTTTATCTAAAAAAAAAAAAAAAGCAAATATCCTGCTAACACAAAACAGTGAAAGTTGACATGCAACAGATTCAGTCGAGCAAAGCAAGGCACCAGCGTTTCCATAAATTTGATGTATCTTTGAAAACAGGGCTTGTTTTAAAATCAGCATGGTGCCATAAAAGCCAAGAGGTTTGTCCCTCCATCTCAAACTGCCAAACATATTACTGTTAATGAGACCTATCCTTTATAGGCTGGAAACAGGGGAGAGCCAGAGAAGGAGCAACTTCCATAAATATTATCTTTGGAGGACTCTGGATAGACATTAGTAATAGAACCCCGTATTAAATTAAACCGAGTTGCAGGAGAGATAAAACGCAGCTCAAAGTCAACATGTCAGCTCTGGAGAGAAGCTATTTCGTATTATATCTGGAGAGATTTTGAAAGAATAATGGTACATAGCGGAATGTAATATATGCACCTTCATCAAGAAAGAAACCAAAATTTAAATTACTTTTGGTGCAATAAATAAAACCCTAAAACAACAAACACAACCACAAGGCAGCTACACTCCATTTTTTTTTCCATAGGGGGCCATTCAAATGCTTCAAGCATAATTCCATTTTAAAAAAGAATTGGGTATGATAGCCAGTGAAATTGGCCCACGAGGAATGATTTTGACATCCCGTGTATTTGTATTGCGTTAAGTGGTACTGCAGATCTATATGTCACAATCTTATGCTTTTTTCATTGGTGAAGGAGCAGGAGAACAGGGGGAATGTTCTCGTAGGAGAGTCAAGGATGGCAGAGTCAACATGAATAAGACAGAAATAATTTAAGCTCAATAAATGCTTGATTCCTAATTTCTGTCATGAAATCTTTCTTCATGTATGGCAATGGATTCCAATATCTACAATGTCTACAATGTCCTACCAGCCAATGAATACTTCAGCTTCAACCAAAACGATACAAGAGCACACAATAGATACAAACTCATGGTAAACCGATCCAAACTAGACTGCAGAAAAATACGACTTCAGTAACAGAGTTGTCAACGCCTGGAATGCACTACCTGACTCTGTGGTTTCTTCCCCAAATCCCCAAAACTTTAACCTTAGACTGTCTACTGTAGACCTCACCCCATTCCTAAGAGGTCTGTAAGGGGCGTGCATAAGAGCACCAGCGTGCCTACTGTCCCTGTCCTAATATTTTCTTTTATTCGTATCCTTTTCATGTATTTATAATTATGTTTACACTTGTATCTGTCATGAAATACATGCTTGATGAAAATAAATAAATAAATAAATAAATAAATAAATAAATAAATAAATAAATAAATAAATAAATAATAAAAATATTGTTTGTGATGTCCCTAGAATTGATCTCTGGCTTCTCCAATTATCAGAATCTATGTACAGAAAAATTTATATGGATAACCAGGGAAATGATTGAAGCCTGGGAAATGGGCCCATCGTCTGTCAACAGGAATGCTGATTTACCACCAGTTTATCAAATAGTTAGGACTCTAGAACTTGGCAGCACAAGGAAACAACAGCCAATAGTCAACCATCAACACCCCAATCAACCAATAGGAAGCCAGAACCAACCAGGCACTACATAAATGTGACTCAGAGAATAGCTCAAAGCAAACATTCTGGTACAGAAAAATTCCCTGAGGATGGGCTCCAGCATGAGTCCAAAAGCTTGTAAGACTAAATTTCTGGTCCCGTGAATGACCCAGATTGGATCCTGCAATATTATCCTGGGCCATGTATATTTGCCTTCATTTGTGAGAACTACCAGGAGCCCTGATAATTTCTGCCCATGAAAGTATTTAAGTGGAGAGTATTCATCTACTGTATATTAACCATTCAGTTTTCTGCCTTCCAGAAGCTTCAGCCAACAACTCTCATCATCCCCCAGCTGCCATGCCATGCAGGCTTTAACATATCTGAAGAGCACCAAGTTGGGGAATGCTGCACTCTAGGAAGCTTTGTTTGGCTTGTTTGAAAGAAACATTGATCAGATCACCTCACTGAAGCAGAGCTGTCAATCAAAACGAAAGCTTTGTTCAAAGCGGTAAGTGAAATCCAAGGGCTCCCAAAGCATTCTGAAGATTCAAAAGCTTTTCTGCTGCTTTCAGCAAAATAGAACGTTGCAACTTAAATTCCATATATGAAGACTAGTGAGGAGCTCTTGAATATTATGGTATCCTCTTTGATACTGATGTAAGCAGTTGTCCATTAAGATTTATCACCTCATTACATTCTTTGACTAACAGAGCTGTTTTTGAGGTGGCAAGACTAAGGTTACTTTGGCACCATTCATTTCCTTCTTTAACACATATGCCCTTACTTTTCTCTCCATTGTACTAATGGAATGTTATAGTTCTTTGCTGGCTTTTTGTCAAACCAACTGGGATCTCAATATTCTAAATATACTTCATGTTGCACGATTGTAACAGGTTTAAATCTCTAGATGATGAGTGAAATGGACATCAGGCTAACACTTTGCTGGCTCAAATTCTCAGGATTGCTTATCTCTGTGACATTCTACCCCATCCCACTCCCTCTCCTAAATTTCTAACAAATAATATGGCCCCTAAACAATAACTTTGATGAACAAATCTTGAATTGGCTCTAATTGGCATGAAGATGCCCTTTTGACTCTTGTATTCTTAATTCAAATAAAATTAGGGTTGATTTGCACAGGCCTGATCTTTAAGAATAGAATAGAATAGAATAGAATAGAATAGAATAGAATAGAATAGAATAGAATAGAGTAGAGTAGAGTAGAGTAGAGTAGAGTAGAGTAGAGTAGAGTAGAGTAGAGTAGAGTAGAATAACAGAGTTGGAAGGGACCTTGGAGGTCTTCTAGTCCAACCCCTTGCCCAGGCAGGAAACCCTACACCACTTCAGACAAATGGTTATCCAATCTCTTCTTAAAAATCTCCAGTGTTGCAGCATTTACAACTTCTGGAGGCAAGTTGTTCCACTGATTAATTGTTCTAACTGTCATGAAATTTCTCCTTAGTTCTAGGTTGCTTCTCTCCTTGATTAGTTTCTATCCATTGCTTCTTGTCCTGCCTTCAGGTGCTTTGGAGAATAGCTTGACTCCCTCTTCTTTGTGGCAGCCCTTGACATATCAGAACACTGTTATCATGTCACCCCTAGTCCTTCTTTTCGTAAGACCAGACATATCCAGTTCCAGCAACCGTTCTTCACATGTTCTAGCCTCCAGTCCCCTAATCATCTTTGTTTCTCTTCTCTGCACTCTCCCCAGAGTCCCAACATCTCTTCAACATTGTGGTGACCAAAACTGGAGTATTCCAAGTGTGGCCCTACCAAGGCATTAATAGAATAGAATAGAATAGAATAGAATAGAATAGAATAGAATAGAATAGAATAGAATAGAATAGAATAGAATAGAATAGAATCCATGGGTGCACAACCATATGGAAGATGTCACCTTGTTACCTTGAAAAGGCATTTTGTGTATTGAAGGAATCAATATTTGCTTCCTTAAAGTTTGGCAATAATATAATTCATTCTATGGTGGTACTTTTCTTTAGTTTATGGGGACTCCTTGGGTATGTTTAATGCAGAATGTTCCTATGCAGACAGAATACGTGCACAGGATGGCAACAGGATCTGCCAAACGTAGCAATCCATAAGCAATGCAGCAGCTTCACTTTTAGAAAAAAAGAAAGCAATTTTGTTTTCCAAAACATCCTGAAGGAAATTACTGATTTCAAAGCAAGGCATTCTTTTGAAGCTTTGCACAGTGTACTGTAAACCACAGTAGAAAAGGATCCACAGGACTTTAAAAATACATCAAAATATCACTATAACAAACACAATGTTCTTCATGAAAAAAGTTAACACCTTGCAACTAATGGTCCGGTTAATGAAGGCTGAGCAGCCGTACAAACACTTGAAGTGCTGTATTAATGACATCCACATTAATACTAGAAGTGTTTATCATGATTAATGTTAATGCGGTTGATAAATATCAAAGGAATTAATAATGATTAAGTCCCTAATTTGGACATATTACTCCTGTGAGAAATATGAAAACAGTAGTTTATGTTGGCTTTGTAATGAAGTTGAAGGTGGAAAGAGAAAGCAATGCAATTTTTTCAGAGTGTTTGCACAGTATCCAAGATTTTTCATTCCAGATTTATGCTTACCCATCAACATGGGGAACTGACCTGTTCTTCAAGATTCAATGCAGGCAACTACACATTTAATGAACTGTTACATTAAACTATTGCTTCTGTCTGTATATGTGCTGTCAACTTTGACCAGATGCATATATTTTTCTAGTCAAGGGAATTCACTCATTTCTCAGAAAATTTAGAGCATATTGAAAATTCATATATTCAGCAAGGGTTGGAGAAAATTAAATAAAGATTGGATTTGAGTCAGGACTCAGATATGCAACACTATTTCAAAGCCAGGAAAAACTCAGTTTTTATTAAATTTATTAAAAGATATACTCTGAATATTGGCTTTTCCTTTACTACTGATAGAGTCATTGACCTGAACTATACTGAGTCAGTTGGGGAACTGTATTTGAACTTTCCATAAAAAGAGGACAGTTGGGAGATGAAGTAACTAATAACTCAGGTTGCATTAACATGCCCTCAGTATTAACTTCCTATAGTTTTTACTTCATTGTCATGTTGCAGTAGTATTATCATATTCACATTAATATCAACACTTGGAACTACATTGTCAGGATCAAAAACAGGGCCATTTTCCCTCGATGTGTTCAGCTTAGAGCAAAATTTATTTTTTAGGGTCAATATGCTGAGCTTGTCGATCGAAAGGTTGGCAGTTCAGCGGTTCGAATCCCTAGTGCTGTGTAATGGGGTGAGCTCCCGTTACTTGTCCCAGCTTCTGCCAACCTAACAGTTCGAAAGCACGTAAAAAAATGCAAGTAGAAAAATAGGGACCACCTTTGGTGGGAAGGTAACAGTGTTCTGTGCACCTTTGGCATTTAGTCATGCCAGCCACATGACCAGGGAGATGTCTTCGGACAGCGCTGGCTCTTCGGCTTTGAAACAGAGAAGAGCACCGCCCCTTAGAGTCAGGAATGACTAGCACATATGTGCGAGGGGAACCTTTACCTTTACCTTTAAGTTAAGTCTGCTATCTAAATACAATCAAATAACCTCAAATATTTAGTAACAGGTTCAGTTGTAAGAGATTTGGTTAACATAAAACACAATTTCATTTGTCTAAAATATAAGGAGTGTAGAATTACCATTTGGCCCATAAAAGTCAATCCAGTACAGTTGATCAATGGTTTTAACAGAGACCATCAATAGTTCACTCAAAAAAAAAAAGGGGGGGACGCTGATATACGTTTACTCAACCTTTGCCAAAGATAGTAATTTGAATTTAAGATTAGAATCAGAATGTGAAATTGCAGCCCAGGCTGCCATACCTTCATTTTTCATATGGTAGTGGATCATATGGTATTGCATCTTTTTTTGATCTACCAAGAAGAGGTTGCTTTAATAATAGTATAAAATGCACATGGGATAGGAAGAAGGTAAGAGGAAACAGGAAGAACGTAAGAGGAAAAAGGAAGAAGGTAAGAGGAAAAAGGAAGAAGGTAAGAGGAAAAAGGAAGAAGGTAAGAGGAAAAAGGAAGAAGGAAGAAGGTAAGAGGAAAAAAAGAAGATAAAAACAAAATTCTGCAATTCCTGCAGTGAAAAGTTGATTACATAATCTGAATAATAAGAAGAAAGGTATGTCCTTCATGTGACAGGTGGCACGGTCGTTGTTGCTCATGCTTTTATATCTCTCCCTCCTCCCTATTCTCTTCTTTTCACATTGTGTGTGAACTGGATCACTCCTTGCTCTAACCCGCCAAACACTTCCATAACACTGCCTCTTTGCCTTCCACCTCCTGTTCTCTCCATAAAGAATGTGTGTTTCTTGCCCTTGGGCTAACAGCAGCTATAGTTGGAAGAAGAGGCTTTTCACATGCTGGAGGAAGTACACTTGAACCATCAGAGATTGGCGGTATCACTGAAGGAATGAGGTGTGCTTTTCTTGAACACCTCTTGTGGCATTAGATAAGAAAATGACATGCTACAGCGTGTAGTTGGAGAGCTCAAGTCAATATTTTAAAACTTAATTCAACATTACACTACACTGGGATTCATTAACAATTACTTGATTACTATTACAATTGGCTGAGTTTACAAATTGCATTAAGCCAAATCCAGACATTAATATCGCTACTTAATGCAGTGTGTCAACCTACCCATTTTTCGTGACCACCAGATATATTTAAACACAAAAATCTGTATTTCAGATATTAAACTCCAACATGTATGTATGTTTGTTTAAGCATAACTCTGGAACGCCTCAAGCAATTTTGACCAAACTTGGTATACAGATGACTTACCCTCTGGAGACAAGCACTGTGGGGCTAAGACACCCCTGGTGTGTGTGTGTGTGTGTGTTCCAGCCTAACTCTGGAAAGACTGGGCCTTTAAGGAGAGTGAGTGCGGCAACCTAGAGCAATATTTGTTCATGATGTCATGGGAGGGGGAAGGGAGCTGGATTTGGCCAGTACAGAGGCCTTTGACTGAGCATGCTCCCTCACACAGTGGGTCTTTAAGGCCTAGGCCTCCCTCAGACAGTGGGCCTATGAAGTGAAGGGAGCCTGATTAGGCCAGTACAGAGGACTTTGATTGAGCGCACCACACCCTAACTGGATCATCTGCCCCCCTCCTCACAGCTTCGGCTTGTTTTCCCAGGATCATCCTTCACCCCAACTCATTGCACGAAGGACGGGACCACACTAACCGAGGTGAAACAGGTATGGACGCCACAACCTATTTCAGCATGGGTGGAGGAGGCGCAGCATGGCCCAGCTCAGGGATTTATGTTCCAGTCCCAGGCCCAGTTTGAGGAAATGGTAAAATGGATGGTGGCACAGGTAGGGGGGTGGGAGGGGGAAGGGAGAGGGCAGGGATGATGGGCATGGGAGTAGGGGGAAGAAAGGCCTCTCTCAATGGCTCCCTGTCAGAAAAATGCTTTGATGTCTATAAATACCTGGGCAGCGCCGGGTTATCAGCTAGTTTAAAATAATTACTCATATACTTTTATCCTCGGTGTTGTATTCAAATGTTGCATATTGCTCTCATAAAAGAAACAGCTGCCATTGCCCCTCTTATGTCTGAAATATGAGTTGTATTTGAAGAATAGAAACTCATGTCATGTGAAGAAAGTCTACTTTTTTTGTATGATCAAAGAGAAGAAAAAATATTCTAATTTAAAAGGAGAATCAAGAGATGTGAGATACAATTATTTGTGTAGAGATGATCTGCTGCTGTCAGAATTTTGTAACAACAAACTTAATTCAAAATGAACAACCAAGGGAACAAAGTCCTCTGAACTATGAATATTTAGGCTTTGTCAAGAAAAGGTTAAGATAACAGCAAAAAAATTCTGGCCAGAATCTCTCTAAGGATTTGGAAGCTGGCTGGTGACTTTGGATCAGTCACTATATTTTAGTCCTAGACTAGGACCCTGAAAAGCAAATCTGTCTACAATCCATAGTCAACCAGAATGGAAGACTACAATCCATAAACTTCCATGAAGTACCAGTGGTCTGATATGGACTGATGTTTTAGAAGAGAGAACCAAGCAGAGCAGAGCAGAGCAGAGCAGAGCAGAGCAGAATGGAGGAATAGAACAAAACAGAACAGAACAGAATAGAATTTTTTATTGGCCAAGTATGATTGGACACACAAGGAATTGGTCTTGGTGCATATGCTCTCAGTGTACATAAAAGAAAAGATATGTTCATCAAGAATCATAACGTACAACACTTAATGATAGTCATTGGGTACTTGCAAGATTCTAATGATCTTGCAAGCCACAATATAAGGCACCTTCCCAGTGAAGTTTTGTACTGTCTTTGGATTAGCTCCAGGATGGAATATGTCAGGGTAATGATGATTTAAAGCTGGCCAGCCCTTTAAGACTGAGGATGAGTCAGCAGGGTTATTGCCCTTTAAGAAGCTGCCTATATAAAGGAGGCCATTAGAGGGCGTCTTGCTCTCGCCTCGTGTATCACTGTCCTCGCCGTGTTGTATCTGCATTGTAGTTCTCCATGTAGAGTTGAAGAAGACTGAGTGCTTGCCTGGCTGTGCTTAGCACGTGTATGTATCAGTGGTGAGTTGCCCCTGGTTTGGACCAGTTTGCAAGAACCGGTAGTAAAACTGGCGGGAGACTCCGCCCCCCCCCCCCGGATGTCATCATAGACGATCTGCGCATGCACAGAAGCTTGGTGCACGTGTGAGCGAAGCAAGCACATGCCTACAATCCCATTGCGAACCGGTAGTAAAGGTAAGTAGAACCCACCCCTGGTATGTATATACAGTATACTGTAGATAACGTGTAGTTAAACCACTGTTTGTAATGACAAAACCTCTGTGTCCTTTATTTTGCTCCTGGGTTGTCTCAAAATAGTAGTCGCACTGTAAACACTCTGACAGAATATTGTCACAATTTCATCTTTTGGGGAGACTAATCAATTTATTTCAAGCGCTGATCAATTTATTTCAAGCGCTGATCCACTTTTATTGAAAAGCATAGCACAAAGTTTGGGACATTATTTTGAACTGTTGCAGTTCAACTGTTCTGAAGCCTCAGTGGGTGCTGTATTTTCCCGCTGGTAGAGATTCTTGCCCTGTTCTGTTTCCTAGCTTATAGGCCTTGACTGGCTATTATTTTTGCCCCAGGAATTTCAGCATCTTGATCCTGGAGGTTATCTCTTTCTTCATGTATACATTATTCAGAAGTGGATTTTTCCCAATAGAGTCATCTTAGCAATATGAAACCTTGGTGAAAGCTATTTAGGAAAAGTGCTTAGTTGCAAAATTACTGATATGTTATTATTTCACCTTTTCATACCACAGGGGCTTTGTAAAGCAGTGCCGTAGACAAAAGATAGGAACATGCCTAGGAGTTGTTTAGGGGATTTAGTTATTTACATATTTTACAATCAACTTTCATTCTCCTCATAGACGCATTTCATGTCTGTCTATTTATTCTCTCTCTCTCTCATCTATCTATCTATCTATCTATCTATCTATCTATCTATCTATCTATCTATCTATCTATCTACCTACCTACCTACCTACCTACCTATCCATCCCACTCTTTCTCTCTATCTATCTTATCCATCCATCCATCCATCTATTATCTATCTATCTATCTGTCTGTCTGTCTGTCTGTCTGTCTGTCTGTCTGTCTGTCTGTCTGTCTGTCTGTCTGTCTGTCTGTCTGTCTGTCTCATCTATCTATCTATCTATCTATCTATCTATCTATCTATCTATCTATCTATCTATCTATCTATCTATCTATCTATCTATCTATCTATCTATCTATCCATCCATCCCCCCTCTCTCCTATCTATCTATCTATCTATCTATCTATCTATCTATCTATCTATCTATCTATCTATCCATCCATCCATACATCCATCCATCCATCCCCCCCCCTCTCTCTCTCAGCCATGGTGGCGCAGTGGTTAGAATGCAATACTACAGGCTAAGGTTGGTAAAATGAGGACTCAGATTGTTGGGGGCAATGTGCTGACTCTGTAAACCGCTTAGAGAGTGCTGTAAAGCACTGTGAAGCGATATATAAGTCTAAGTGCTATTGCTATCATCTATGTCCAGGTAACTGCAAGTAGATAAATGTAGATGAACAAACATGTTCCCTGGTTAGGAAGATGTTAACAATTATTTTATTTTCATTTTAGGTAGAGTGGGGTTGGTGGGATGATTGTCAGTCCATGACTAGTGGTAGCTCTTTCTGATTCTTTGCATTTTTCTTTCAGACAAGCGGGAGGAAAGAGGTTGAATGTTAATTGGTTCATCAATCTATTCTTTACGTTTTGAGTTGTCAGCTATTTTCAAATCATGAAGGTGATTGTGACTGGATTGGATTGGAAACGTTGGTAGCGTAGAAGAATTTAATTTTCCTGATTTTTCTTTAATCATAATTTCCTTTCTTCTCAACTGAAAAAAAAATGCTCCTTCAATTCATTGTCTTCATGCAGATAATATATAAGGGATTTGATTTTATGCAAGCTGTATACTCCCTTCTCTTTTACCAAAAATGGATTGCAAAGTACTGGTTTTCATTTTTACACTGAAATAGTATATATGTTTACTTAGAAGTAAGGATTTCCCCCCATAGTTTAGCTTAGAAAGCCTTAAAATGTTTAAACTAATGTACAACACAGGCTAAGCATGTCTAGTCAGAACTAAATTCTCTGGACAACTTGTCAAGTAGGCAGATTAGAACTCTAGTCTTCATCTCACATAAAATTTTATTGCTCCAAAGCAATCCTCTGCCCTATAATGCTTCCAAATCATATTTAGATTTCTATATACGGTTTATATTTTTTTTATTTCCAAATGCTTGAATAGCTTCCATTAAAATATCCCAACCTCCTGCTGCAAACAAGAATAGCTTTGTTGGTTGAACAAAAATTAAAACTTTCACAAGTGTATTTGAAGCTGAACTTCAACCAGGCACAATTTTGTTCCAGCATATTTCTGAAACAATGATTTTTTTGCATCTTCATCAATGATTTTGAATACTTTGAAATACCTTGAGTCCACATTTTTGTTTGTGTGTTTTTAATTATGGGGTGGGGGGAGTTTAAAAAAATTGTGCAGGAAACTGAAGATAACTCTGTTCCAGATTTAAACTCTGTTCCAGTTTGTATGTTTGTAAGATGCAAATTAGATTAATTCATAGTAAATATGAACCAAATACTTTTTGTGTCCATCTGTAGCAAATAGAACTGCCAGCAACAAAGCACAACGCATAGTATAGCACCAGATGTCGGGCGGGAAAGATCAGGACCACACGTGAAGTTCTAATTAAATTGATTTATTACTAATCATGCTTATGCACAAGAATCTACTTAACTAATTGGTACACTATCTTGGTGTTAGATAAGGGTCAATGGAATTCAAGAGGGATGTATTCAGTCCACCTATGGCTATGTAGAGATTGTAGGTTGATTCCGCTTTTGACTCTGACCCCAGATTCTGCCACTCTTTCTCCTACACCAAGTCTATGTTGTGACAACTTGAACATCAGTTACTTCATAAATGCCCTGTCAGAACAACCTGATTAATTTTTGGTCGTTCAATTTAGAAAAGTGCATCTTATATTCCGAAAAGTACAGTATCAACAGAGCTACTCTACTTACCAGCTCTTCATTCTGCAAGCTCTGGTTTTAATGGAGCCATCTTCATTCTACCATTTCTTTCCCAAGCCTTTACTCTATCAGCACTTCAAGCTGCATTTACTTTAGTGCTGACATAAGAAGGAGAAGCAGAAGCGTCTGGAAAGGGACGTTTGACTTTTCATCTACTTATTTTCCCTGGAGATAATATCCCCTAGGAGATGGGATGGGAGGGGGGAAATTCCTTTGAACTGGAC